>NC_090266.1:1000518001-1001183279 GCF_040414725.1 Anabrus simplex
GTTTTGCTCTGTTTCTTTCATCTATGAATAATTTCCTGCCTGCATCAGCCCTTGTTTGGAGCCATTTCTGATAAGCCTTCTTTTTACATTTACAAGCTGTTCTCACTTCATCATTCTGCCAAGATGTTCGCTTTTCCCATCTTTACAAACAGTAGTTCCTAGGCATTCCCTTGCTGTTTCTACTTCAGCATCCCTGTATGACACCCATTCTCTTTCTATATAATGAACCTGCTTACTGTCCACTGTTCAGAACTTATCACTAATCATATCCATGTACTTCTGTTTAATTTTCTCATCCTGGAGAAATTCCACTCTTATTCGTTTGCAGACAGATTTTACTTTCTCTATCCTAGGCCTGGACATACTTAGTTCACTACAGACCAGATAGTGGCCTGTATTATCGAAAAATTGCCGGAAAACCCGTACATTCCTAACAGATTTCTTGAATTCGAAGTTAATTAAGATATAGTCTATTATGGACCTGGTACCTCTACCCTCCCATGTGTAGCGGTGAATAACCTTATGCTTGAAGAATGTAATCGAAACTGCTAAACCTATACTAGTAAAGAAGTCCAACAAATGCTTACCATTCCTATTAGTTTCCATATCTTCCCCACATTTACCAATCACCCTTAAGTATCCTTCAGTTCTACTTCCAACTCTCGCATTGAAATCGCCCATTAGCATTATCCAATCCTTGCTGTTGACCCTGACTATGATTTTACTAAATGCTTCATAAAACCTGTCCACTTCATCCTTATGTGCACCCTCACATGGTGAATACACTGATACACTTCTTGTCCTAATTCCTCCAACTGTCAAATCTACCCATATCATTCACTCATTTACATGCCTAACAGAAACTATGTTACGTGTAATAGTATTCCTGATGAACAGCCCTACCCCACACTCTGCCCTTCCATTTCTAACACCTGTCAAGTACACTGTATAATCTGGTATCTCCTCCTAGTTATCTCTCCTTACCCGAATATCACTTAATCCTAGTACATCCAGATGCATCCTCTTTGCTGACTCAGCCAGTTCTACTTTCTTTCTTCCATAAGCCCCATTAATAATATTCATAGCACCCCATCAAACTCCATTTTGTTCAACAGGTTGTTTACAAGGAGTCCTTCGCCTGTCACATGGGAGTGGGACTTCGTTACTCTCATAGGTCCAAGGCTTGCTTAAAATGTTCTGAACTTGGTAAATTCGTGAAGCAGGATGCTACCCTACTTACACATAGCCCAAGTGAGGATCTCTCCTCTAACGGGTTAGGGACCACGGTGGATTGTATATTTCTAGCCGCCTGAGCACAAGGAGGGCCATGACTCAGAATATATCCGAGATACCCAGTCCCATTCCGTAGCAACTGGTATCCCGACTCTCAGGACCACTTACTTGGCCACTCAGCCGTTGCCCATGGTTCACGAACTAGGACGTAACTACAATAACCCATACCATGAACCATGAAACAAATTTTAAAAAAAGAAAAAATACGGAAGGTAGGATTTTGACACGACAACTTCCTTGTGTGAAAAAAGTGTGTATTGCTCTCCACCAGCAAATATGTTGGTAGATGGTCTGTCTAGTCAATACTATTTATTATTTACCATTCACCTTATTTTCTAGTACATGTTTCGAGAATATTTATGCATTCTCTTCCTCAGCTAGTGGACTAAAATTCAGTATACAATAATACCTGATAAAATAGGGGGGCCCTCATTAAAAATTCAAAACTATGACCATTACAATGTAACATTTAAAAAATTTGGATGGTAAAAAACATGGAATTAAAATCCCATCTTGTCATGTACAAATAAAAACACAATATAGTAATGTCTGATTAAATATTGAGTACAGCGTCTTATGGTGATATGAGTTCACAGTATCCTTGATCTTGCAATGCTATCTTGCGAAGTTCAAATAAAGTTGAGTTAAGAATAAATGAAATTGCATTAAAACTTGAAGTCTTGCCGATATCCGCCGTTAATAGGTGTTAAAATAATGTCTATATGAATTAAAATATTGAACACAGCGTCGTACATAGACGTGAGTTTACAGTGTCCTTGGAGTTGTAATACTATCTTGCGAAGTTCAATTAGATTTGTATAAGAATAAATGAAGTTGCATTAAAACTAGAAGTCGTGCCGTTATCTTCGGTTAATGGGTGTATTTTGCAGCCAGGTTCAAATAAAGTTAAAATGGTCAGTGTGTTGATGTAAATAACCAGTTGCCGTACAACACCAGTTGCTTTCACATCCCTTCAACATATGCACGCCACACGTAATATTTACGTCAACACACTGACCAAAATAGACTTCCCCGAAAGAACGTTTGTGTTGGAGGATAATGAGCTTCCTTCAGCATTTCCTTCTTCCTTGTTTAGCACTGGTTGTCCTCGCAAATTTTTCAGATGTACTTTCAGCACTTTATTTTGAAGGGTGGACCAAGGAATACCAAACAAATCAAATGCTTTCCTGTAAGAAAACTTGCCACTTTTAATATCACGTATGGCTTTTTCTAATAGTTTTGGTTTATAATTACGCCTTGAAATAGCTCCTTTCTGCCTCTGATAATTTCTAGGCATTGTCCAAAATCACCCAGACTGCTCATAATTTTCAATAAAATGTGCGTAAAACACTACTTTTAGCTAAATCACACCAAAATTCCACAACAAATGTTTATAAATACCTCAGTCACTTGATCTCACTAAGAACCGTAGTTATAATGCATTACTTCCGGTTGCGACAATCTAAAGTATCCGCTTAGTGATAATGCATGAACTATCAACAATGCCAGTGCACACTGGAAATTTTCCATGGTATGAAGTCGAATTGTAAAAAAAAAAAAAAAGAACAACCTCAAGGTCAAATTAAAACATGCTCAGAAGTGCAAAGCAGCGGCGACTTGTCGCTATACAACAAAAAGGGCAAATCTACCGTACTGTCCGAAACCAGCCGTGTCTGAAATCGCCCCATTTGATGGTCCTAAACAATGGGTTGAAATGTTAACCAGTATTTACACTGACTGACAGAGCAAATGCAACACCAAGAAGGAGTGGTCAGAACTTTATGCCAATTGCAGGGTAGACTGACGTCACCGAGGTATGCTCATGATGTGAAATGCGCCGCTGTGCTGCGCACGTAGCGAACGATAAATGGGACACGGCGTTGGCGAATGGCCCACTTCGTACCGTGATTTCTCAGCCGACAGTCATTGTAGAACATGTTGTCGTGTGCCACAGGACACGTGTATAGCTAAGAATGCCAGGCCGCCGTCAACGGAGGCATTTCCAGCAGACAGACGACTTTACGAGGGGTATGGTGATCGGGCTGAGAAGGGCAGGTTGGTCGCTTCGTCAAATCGCAGACGATAGCCATAAGGATGTGTCCACGGTGCAGCGCCTGTGGCGAAGATGGTTGGCGCAGGGACATGTGGCACGTGCGAGGGGTCCAGGCGCAGCCCGAGTGACGTCAGCACGCGAGGATCGGCGCATCCGCTGCCAAGCGGTGGCAGCCCCGCACGCCACGTCAACCGCCATTCTTCAGCATGTGCAAGACACCCTGGCTGTTCCAATATCGACCAGAACAATTTCCCGTCGATTGGTTGAAGGAGGCCTGCACTCCCGGCGCCCGCTCAGAAGACTACCATTGACTCCACAGCATAGACGTGCACGCCTGGCATGGTGCCGGGCTAGAGCGACTTGGATGAGGGAATGGCGGAACGTCGTGTTCTCCGATGAGTCACGCTTCTGTTCTGTCAGTGATAGTCACCGCAGACGAGTGTGGTGTGGGCGTGGAGAAAGGTCAAATCCGGCAGTAACTGTGGAGCGCCCTACCGCTAGACAACGCGGCATCATGGTTTGGGGCGCTATTGCGTATGATTCCACGTCACCTCTAGTGCGTATTCAAGGCACGTTAAATGCCCACCGCTACGTGCAGCATGTGCTGTGGCCGGTGGCACTCCCGTACCTTCAGGGTTGCCCAATGCTCTGTTTCAGCACGATAATGCCCGCCCACACACTGCTCGCATCTCCCAACAGGCTCTACGAGGTGTACAGATGCTTCCGTGGCCAGCGTACTCTCCGGATCTCTCACCAATCGAACACGTGTGGGGTCTCATTGGACGCCGTTTGCAAACTCTGCCCCAGCCTCGTACGGACGACCAACTGTGGCAAATGGTTGACAGAGAATGGAGAACCATCCCTCAGGACACCATCCGCACTCTTATTGACTCTGTACCTCGACATGTTTCTGCGTGCATCGCCGCTCGCGGTGGTCCTACATCCTACTGAGTCGATGCCGTGCGCATTGTGTAACCTGCATATCGGTTTGAAATAAACATCAATTATTCGTCCGTGCCCTCTCTGTTTTTTCCCCAACTTTCACCCTTTCGAACCACTCCTTCTTGGTGTTGCATTTGCTCTGTCAGTCAGTGTATGTACATCTTCATCCAAGTATGAAATCGGAATAGGTATCTACTAAATTTATGTTAGTATAGAATGACACAGTTTGTTTGCATTTGTTTGTGTGTTAAAATTACGTCAACATAAATACAGGCTAAACCAACTTGATTAGCAAATTGATTGTAAAATTTCATTTAAAATTTATATATCATCTTTTAAAAGTTTCAGATCATTTTATTGGATTTTTGCCTTCATTCTATATATATCATTCTTTTGAACACTTTTAAGTCATCAAAATCCACGCCCTGATTACAATAAAATAAATATTACCTCAACTGGTAATCTTCATCATCTTGAATTGATCCTCCGTAATGTAGACATGTTTGCTTTCAATTTTTTCTCATGTTTGTTTAAAAATTTTATTCATGCATATGCCCTCATTTTCATAATAAACATGACTACCAGATCACTACTTAAATTAGGATCACTTACACACATTAAAGAAACCAGGTTCTGTATTACTCCCGACACAATTTTTTTTTTTTACAAGTTGCTTTACGTTCCACTGACACAGACAGGTCTTATGGCGACGATGGGACAGGAAAGAGCTCTGAGCGGGAAGGAAGCGGCTGTGGCCTTAATTAAGGTACAGCCCCAGCATTTGCCTGGTGTGAAAATGGGAAACCACAGAAAACCATCTTCAGGACTGCCGGCAGTGGGGTTCGAACCCACTATCTCCTGACACTTCTCCGGACTGCAAGTCAGTGATAAGAACGGAAACATTTCTCCATACCTCGTATAGCTTGTAACCACCGAGGCTTGGGCTCTGTAAGACCGCCATATGATAGAATGAATCCAGAACCCAAAACAATGCTTACCGTGATATGTTCCTCCTATGTTTTGACAGACTAAGAATGGATGAGTGCTTTTGTGATTTTTAGCCATCCAGTCTGCAATGTGAGTCAAACCCCTGACCTCCATTTCACTGCCAGTTTTGCCGGCAAATGTCGGAACAGTATCATGTGCCTTCTTCAAAATGGCTTTCACCAGAAGAAACTTTTTAACTCTTGACATAACTCAGCACTCCCGTAGAATTTGTGATGAAAGATATTAGTCGGTTTATGTTTGTGTGTTTTTATGCTTAACTTTACAGACATTATTTCCAAGAATAATCATCCGAATATGATAGTTTTCATCGGAGTAGTGTGGTCAAATAATCCTCCTCAAGAATAAATCTGGGAAAACAAATTCTCGAGTGCATCTGGGTTCGGTTTGTGGGTTAAAAAGCACTTCATTCCTAGATTTTTAATTTCTGATATCAGATATTTCAAAGAGGAAGTAGTCACAAGAATAGTTTCCTGGAACACTTGCTCAACTTTCTTTCCCTGGCAGGTCATACTGTTAATAACGTCATGCATTTTATTTAAAATTTTATCTTCCTGTTTCAACTGAAGACCATATAAATTTTTGCTAGGGACTTTGGAAATGGCTGGACTTCAAGAATCCACAAGATCGTACCAAATATTAACAGTTTCAATGAATTCACTTGTGAATTTGAAAGCAGTTGCATCATCTCTTGGTTTGAAATGACAATGCTGTAGCTACACTATGATATTCATTCTGAAGCTCTCCTTATGTTCATCCTTTCAATGCCCCTTCAAGTTTAGATGACTGGAAACTATTTTGTGGCATGCTTTAATTTCGTGGCTGTCATTCTTAATCAGAGCTTCCACCCGTTCTGCCGAGACATTTTTCAAAGCATCAGAAAATTTAAAGCCAATGTTGAGAAACCAGTTCCTAATTAGTTTCAAGAGGTGAAAGGTACCTGCAAAGAAGTACACCTTTTCTGATATTCGAGGGTTCAAAAACCACGTTTTTGTTTCATTGATTCCATATGCTTTCTACAAGCCTTGATTTGATGCGCCCGTGTCACAGACACACACTATTAGTCTGTACCTTATCTCTGAAAGACATGGAAACAAAATTGTTTACTACATCTTTTGTCATCTTTTTATGAAAATCAGCATAATCCTGGCGGCTTAGTTTAAATGGCTGCACTGTTAATCGTGGCCCCAAATTCCGGCCAGTCAATGAGGGTGATGCCCTTTTTGCCCCAGAACACTGTCACCATTCGCTTGCCAACTGATGGCATTGTTCGACATTTCTTTGGCGGTGGACTGCCCCTATGCTTCCATTGCATCGATTGTTGTTTCTTTTGTGGCTCATGGTAATGGAGCCATGTTCCATCACCAGGCACAAGCCTAGCCATGAAGTCGGCTGGATCTTGATCATGGCGTTGCATAAGTTCTCTGCACACGTCTACACACCTCTGCTTTTTGTCTGCAGACAAGAGTCTTTTTTTTTTTTTTTTTTGCTAGTTGCTTTATGTCGCACCGACTCAGATAGGTCTTATGGCGACGATGGGACAGGAAATGGCTAGGAGTGGGAAGGAATCGGCCGTGGCCTTAATTAAGGTACAGCCCCAGCATTTGCCTGGTGTGAAAATGGGAAACCACGGAAAACCATTTTCAGGGCTGCCGATAGTGGGGTTCGAACCTACTATCTCCCGAATACTGGACACTGGCCGCAATTAAGCGACTGCAGCTATCGAGCTCGGTGACAAGAGTCTAGGCACCAACGTGGATGACACCTTCCCCAACTGGAAGTGGCCGTCACGATCCGCTGCAGGGTATTTTGACTAATTCCCGCGGCTGCCTCCCTTTCTGTGAATGTGATGCATCTGTTTCCTTGGATGGCCTGTTATGTTATCTATAGCTGATGACGCTCACTAAGATTGAGCGAAACATGTCCTACTTGTAATTAAATGGTTTTATCCTAAATATAAAGGACATTGTGTATCGGAAAGGTGGTTTTATTAAAATAATAATTTCTTATTGGATGGCCTGTTCGACCCGGGCAATGTTGACTGGTGTTGACACTGTCATATTCCTTCCAGAACTGGTTCCCTTGTCCACCGATGTGCGCCCTTTCCATAGGAACCAAGTCGTATAGCGCTGTCCCTGACGGTTGCTTTCCACGTTGTCTGCTCCTACACTGACAGTGTTGTTATGAAATGGCTACGACGGCCCCTGTGCGTGTGCTGCTACCAAAAGTTGGAACAAGACATTAGTTTTACATCATGTCACGACCTTCAAAAATGAAATGTGAACCATACCAGGATGTACAAAAAATAAAGTGTAAAACAATATAGTACGCCCCTCGTATTATCCCAGACCTGGGGAGGTGGAGTGGCTGGAGGTGGTGAACTTGCAATCGGAGTATTATGCAATAAGAGTGTTATGTTCAGAATCTTTTAACAATTTGTCAGCTATTTATTTAGTCCTTCTTTCCTTCCTTCATACTCTATCGTTGTTATGCAAAAGACCAAAATTTACAGAGCGAACACTACCTTTAACACGTTGAATGCCAGACTGAAATTCATAGGATTGTTGTCTAGTGCCGTGAGCTAATAAGATTGAGTTACTCCCTGGTGCCAAAACGCTCATAGGCTTAACCAAGCAAATGATCGGTGTAATGAGGATATATTAGGTTAACTTATTATGTATATTAGGTAAAATATTGCGACCCCATTGGTCATTACAAATTGTACACGCGTACGCGTCCCCATATGGGGTCGCACTTATACAGTAGTTACTGTCCCGACGCTCGGTCATACTTACCTTTTCCTTTACAGGGACACGTTATAAGCCGTTGATTATGAAAGATGTGTTAGCTTGTTCATACTGGAGCCATAAAAAGGTACGATCCACAATTTTAGGTCAGGAAATGTTTGTTAATGATGATCTTCCGATTTGAAGTCAAGAAATTTTCATATAAAAAGTTTATAAAGTAGTAAAAGTCATGTGAATTTGGTAAGTTAGGATGTAAGAGAATAATATAAGAAGAATTAGTAGTTATGGAATACTGAATAAGTATATAATTATGTTTGTATAACATTTAATTTGGGTAAGAGAACCTAGCAGCGATGATTGTGCAACATGGGAACCAGTGACTATATCGTTGAAGACAGTCATAATTGTTGCAACAGCTGGCTTAGAAACCCGGAGTGCAGTGGGGATGTGTATGCTGAAGACTGTAATTCATCAATGTGGATGAACGTGCAAGATCGCTATTTGCTCTGTACTGGGTTCAAAATCACTGTAACTTTATACTTTGTCTACATCATCACTGTCCGACTTGTTCGATATATCGTCCACATTATCTGTACTAAGTATTTTACTGCTTGATTTACTCATAACGACTTAAAAAAGAAAAGGAAACTCACAGAACTGCACATTTACATAAACAATCCGTGCGCGAAATAGACAATGATTTTGCACCCTACACGCACTCTTGACTTACCCATATGGGGTCGCGCCAAAACAGGAATTGACGAATGAAAGGTGGACTATGCACGTACTTAAATAGACAACCGACAGATGGCAGGAAGAGACTTTATATAGCTTCGAAGCACATACTTACTGCGCACCCACATGGGTTTGCACAGTTCCCGATTTAGAATGAACGTACGACCCCATATGGCGACACGAAGCTCGAAAACTTGACTACTCTCACGTACCCAAATGGGGTCACTTGGCACTCAACGTGTTAAGCAAACTTGGGAGGAAGGCCTAACAATTTGCTCTTTTGATCCTGTTCAAAATCACTATCTGAAAAATGTTTGGAACACACCCAGCATGAATCCATGTTCCACTTTCCATCTTTGGATCTGAAATAAGTTTTATTTATGGGTCCACCTTTCAATACATAAGACTAAGATTCAAATTAAGAGATAGTCATATAAAAATGTTGGTACATGTTTCGACCTTATTAGGTCATCCTCAGCTAATTACAGAACGTAAAATGTTGAAAAAACTTTTCATATACATAAATTGGTCATCATTTTACTATTTTATTTGTTCAACACATTCCATAGCTTTCATGATGTTATTCCAATGTTTTGTAATTGGCTGAAAATGACCCAATAAGGCTGAAATATGTACCTATTTTTCTTTTTTAATATGTCTAAGTTTATCTCTTAATTTGAGTGTTAATCATTAATGTATTGAATAGTGGACCCATAAACAAAAATCTGAATTACCTCTTTCAAGGAAAGGTTCTGGCAGACCGCCTGTGCCAGAAAAGTGAGTTTTCACGGAGGAAGTGATTTATTTTTACGAAGCAAGGAATGAGTAACAATTATTAAGGGGACACATTCATATATTATTCAAGGTTAATAAAAACTTACTTTACACTCTATTTACACTTTTTTATAGTAGGCCTGTAGTATGATTTCAGAAAAATATTGGTGTTTAGAGAATACTGTCCTGTGAGCAATACATTTTAATTTCAGGCTTTTGTATTATTCCCATCAACAACACTAAGGCAACAAACTGTCACATTTCATAAGAGTTTATTTCATTCCAAAATTGTGCCACTGCATGCAGAGATTTATTCACAAGTTTATCAATGCACTTTTAGCATACACATTTTTTTCAGTCATTGTCAAATTTACAACTTCATCTGCTAGAAACAGTTCAAAACAGTCAATTGCACTCACCTCTGGTAATAATCCAACCCTCACACCAAGATTTCTCGTAAATGGAATTATATTAGATCGCACACTATCCCCAGCCTTACACTTTTTCCATACGAATGTATTTGTATTCAACATCCCCTACCATCAACATAGCTTCTGACGTAATATATTCCTCACTTTCACTAGAAATACTAAGAAGGTCATCATCCGAAGAATCAACAGAAACCTTATCACTTCTATCAGAAATACTAATGTCACTTAGAGATTCATCTTTGATGTATTGTAGTTCCTTATTTTGCCTTCACTCAAACATCTCTTCCGTTTCGTGATCGCCATTTCTGTTTACCTCGTCAGCTGGCCAGAGATTGCATATATAAAATAGAGAAAGAGAAGATAAGGCATATTTTAGGCCAGAGCCTTCACGAATACTGCTGGAAACCCTCCCGCCATCCGTTGAGAATGCTGGAAAACATTTTCCAAAGAGCTTACAGTACCCGAGAAATTATTGGGCGATCGCGAAATGAACACTGCAGCTAAACGAAAATTTCTCGGGCAGTGACGTTATGGGCAAGTGTGCGCCACCCGAGAATTTCTCGGGCGTGCCACTGAAGAGTTTAAGACATGCCAAATCACTGAATAAATCTAAAGTGACTGGTCTACAAGTACAGATTAAGTTCTGTAACCAAGTAGCTCTATGACAACTAAGTACACCACCTTCTATCTCTTTGGAACCAAATCTTTTACAGATAGAGCAAACCCATGAAACCCAGAAGATACATATGGTACGGGTTTTACGTCTTGCTAGCTAATTTAACAGCATTTGGAGAAATGCTGGAAATTTGTCCTGCAGGAATTCTTCTACGTCCCAGTAAAGATAATGATAATGTTTGTTGTTTAAAGGGGTCATCAGCACCAAATGGTACAAGCTAGAACAAAATTATAATTAAAATTTTAAAATGTATCCACTGACTAGAATTTAGAACGAATGTTGATTAAAAAAGATTATCAATTTAAAATAATCAGTGGATTTAATTTGCAATGCCTTATTTTCTGATAAAATAATAGAAATATAAATTACCACAGAATAAGGCACTGCCTCAAAGTGCAATCATATATATCATTCAAATTAGAAGTTAAAATAACATTAAAATACAGAAGGACATACTACAAGGGAATCAACAGAATAAAACTTGGTTAACAATAAAGGAAAAATTGAAACGAGTAGAAAATACACTTTTACACACGATAAAACAGGTCACTATTCCTCAAAAAACGAAAATGACGAGGTCTGCTGACTGCTCGTTATCTTGCAACATGAGGGAGATGTTACTCGAAGTTCTAGACTATGGCACAGATCGGCCAGGTTCGTGCACTCCATAAGCACGTGTACCACGGTAAGATGACCGCTGAAAGTACACACGGGGGGGGGATCTTCCCTTCAGTAAGTAGGAGTGTGTTGTTATACCGTGGCCGATCCAAAGATAACATAATAACAATGTCTTCCACCGAGAAGCCCAAAGAGAAGTCTTCCATACCTTCGTAGTTCCTTTTATCGCTCTCAGCTTATCTGGGAGAAGGGTGGCCAGCCACTCTATCTCCCAATAGGACATAACCAAATGTCTCAGCTGAGAACGAATATCACTGGCTGGAACCTTGTGTAAAGCAACAGGCGCAATGTGGCAGCCTCCTTGGCAGGCCTATCAGCTAACTCGTTTCCCTCTACACCCATGTGAGTTGGGGCCACATGAATGTGATTCTGGTGCTAGCATCCCAACAACCGGCCAGCAGGTCCTGACAAGGGTGACGAGGGAAACACATATCAATAGATTGTATCGAGCTCAAGGAGTTGGTACACGCATGCACAGAAATGGTGTCCCGACATAAACAATTAACACTGTCCCACTCCAGTATTGGAAAGGAGGGATAGGGAGTGAAGGGGTATTGTTGAAGGCCAATCCAGTACCAAAAAAGAGGGGAAGGGAGTGAATGGGTAGTGCTGAAGGCACAGTGTATGTATCGCTATAAATCCACCACTGTGCCTATTTCAGACTATTTCAGCACATACCACACAGCTTCAATGATAGCATAGAGCTCTGCTGTGTACACACTACACATTTCTGGCAGAGGAAAAAGAAACCTGTTATTATCAACAATGAACGCACAGTCTACTTTTGCCTCTACCCTCAATCGTTCCACATGTAAACAATTACTGAGTCTTGATACCGGCCAAATCACACAAGAAATGACAGACTAATGTCGTGTACTCCTCCCGAGGTACGAACTCAAGATGACAGCTTTCTCGGAGAGTATACCCATAGGGAAGTAGGAAAAACTGCTATGAAATTATATATTAAGAGTCAACGAGTGTAGGGAGCTGGGATTCATTGTATGTGTAATAAGGTATAAAAACTAAATTGTATTTATTCCATATAATAATGTAGTAAGGGAATATAGTTAAAAGCGGAGTTTTCAGAGTCTTGAGAAAGAAGTCTGTTACAAGATAATTCAGTGTATACACAACACAGGTTGGCTAGGTTGTAGAGGAAAGGGGATGTCAGGCCTGTGATTGGCCGAGATCGTAACCATATAGAATGTTCTATGGTACGGAAATTATAGATGATTTCCGTAGACTTCGAGAACACTGGTTGGGACTTGGAGGTCTATATAAGCCTAGGCAGCCCAACGCCGAGGCCTTCTGTTAAGAACTCACCGGAGCAGGTGTTAGATGAATCTCTGTCAGTCGACAACGAGATTGCGCAATTGATGAGGAGGATGATCATAATAATAATAATAATAATAATAATGTTCTCATCAAATTAGACTTAGAGCAATCAGACTCGCCTAGGCGACTTCTACTCAAGACTGTTAAATATTCTACAAAGGAGCAGCAAGCAGCCCCTTCTTCTTCTTCTTCTTCTTCTTCTTCTCCTCCTCCTCCTCCTCCTCACCTAGTTGGAGCTTCTTAACCAGCAAGTTCCACCCGCTCGGGAACAACCCAATCAATTAACCAGCCAACCTACCAACCTCCTACGAGGTCCTACCTTTGTCAGTCACGATACTGATATTGCCTGTAACCAAGAGACAAAGCAGAAAGGTGGGAAAACCTGTAACACTGGTGAAAGATCCAAGCTCTCGTACTACAGTACAACATCCTGCTGAGCTGTCATCACTAAGAGATTACGAGATAGCATCAACGTAGATTGTATATTACATAATATAAACTTACTCAAGTTTTAGCTGTTGATGTCCAATATTCTAGGACGAGACATGGACTAATCAATGTACTGGTAAATAAATTGAAGAAACTTGTATTGTATAGGTGGAAACTTCGCGAATCTCCTACAAACCTAGATCGTATTTCCAATCGCTTTATGGCAATCCGAGTTGTCACCCAAATATAAAAGTCAGGTACCAAAAATACTGTCTAACATGACTATATCAAAATGAAAGAATATATGGTGAACTTCCCTTCAAATCAAAACTGATGCATACTCAAATTTTGTTGAAAAATGTCCTTTATGTAGGAAAGAGATGAGGAGTGATTTTTTTCAAAGAGAAATACTATATCAGCCAACAAAACCTTTAGCAAACCTTCTATTAAACATCTCTATGAAGAATTACAATAATACAAATGAAAATCCATACCCTGAAATAATTATACAAATATGGTGCTGAACGTAACCAAATGTAACTGAGGAAAAAAAACTGTAAGCTGGACTTCCTTTTAAAACAAAATTTATGATTTTTCAAATTTTCTCAAAAAAGCCATCTTTCTGTCTTCTTTATCCTTATCAATCAAAAATAAATGTTTCCAAAGAACTTTGAAATTTATCGAACATTTCCCTTGATAAATTATTCCAATCTCTTAGTCCTCAATAAATGAATATTTGCCCCCCCCCCCCCCAGCCAAAAGTTCACAACATTTTTGTAACACTACTCTTTTGCTGAAAATCGCCAAGAACACATTGTATCTTTTCCGGTTCTAATATCAAGTAATCCTGGTGTGAGTCCAATGCACTAGAACCCATACTCTAATTGGGGTCTTACCAGAGACATCCTTACTAATAAAACATGTACTTAAGTCCAGAAATATGAGTGTAACTTTATCACTATATAATGGACATTCAGGAAATACTATATATCAACACCTGCCACAATTTCTAGGTGTTATGAAAAGTCCCAGACATTGATAAGCTCCCAAATATGATTTAATAAAGCCAAACAAGGTCCTGACATTAGATTTTGAGGGAAAAGTTCATTTCACACTAACTGTAAACATTTTACAAGATTAATCTAAAGAAATCAACTCTTTGCATACAAAGTTCATTGCCAAACCCTTTAGATAATATAAGATGCATTGTATCATAATATACATGTCCACACTGGTTTTGTTAACTCTAAGAAGAATGGTTACCTTCATCCAAACCTCCTGATGTTGTTCCTGGGCTCTTTACTCTATCACAGGAAGAATTTCTCTCTCTCTGTCATATGTTCCAATGCAGGTAATGATAATAATGGTGGCAGACTTGGTACTATTATACAATTATTATGAATGCAATGAAAACTTCCTTGAATGTGAAGACCAAGCACATAATTCTCCTCACATAGCAAGCCTCAAAAGAATTTCTATGAATTTATCTCTAGTGTTTAATACAGATATTATGGGAGCTCTTTTGTATCATTACCTACAGCACTATTTTGTGAGATATGTAGTTACAACACATACATTTCAGAAACTACTTTCTTTATATAAATACAGAATAGGAACATTAACTTCACCACTTCACATTGGTAGTAGACCATCCAGTAATATTCTACACATGAAGCACATGAAGAATTGTTTCCATGACAACTAAAGAGGACAGAGGAATATTATCTTACAATTTTGCATGTAAGATTCAATAAATGCATCCACATTAAGATTGCTAAACTTTGTTCTAAAAGGGGTAATAAAATTACAAACACTACATTATTTTCCAAACCTCTAGTTGAGCAATGTAGTGTATTCCTCTTTTAGTTTTTGTCTTTAACACAAAGTTATATCAAAGTATTGCATATGCTATTCTGATTTTTTTAAACTTGCATTTTTTGCTAGTGTTTTAAGGTTGGGCCATCTGGGATATTTTGGCAATAATGGGATAGAAATTGGCTAGAACTGGGAAGGAAGCTATCATGGCCTTAATTAAGGTAATAGTCCTAGCATTTTCCTGGTGTGAAAAAAGAAATCCATCTTGAGGTCTGCCGATGGGGGGGTTCAAACACACAATCTCCTGAATTCCAAGCTTGCAGCTATATGACCTGAACCGTGTAGCCAACTTGTTCTGTAGTTTGCATATTATAATCTTATTCTTTCAGTCCATTGGCATTTTAACACATTCGATCCAAAGGTATTGGTTAATCTCTAAATACCACAATATTAAAATATGATCAATAAGTAGTGGAGGATAACATTTGCTATTCTGTACACTTTCCCACCCTTGTAGTCAGAGCTATAGGTTATGTATTAAAAAGTCAGAAAAGCCTGCTTGTCAAATCCCTAATCTATTGCATTTTTCACTATGATCTTAAAAGAAAGCAAAACTCAACACACATTGGTTCTTAATTTAATAATACCAGTGGTATATGGCAGGGCTCGGGTAAGTTCTTAAAACTTCAACTATTCGACTTGATAGGATTTAGGATAACTAATACAAAAAGTTAAAATATATTTCATTTGTATAGGAAATACTGATTAACAATAACTTAGAATTTGTTAAGACAGGGACCAGACAGCTATTTCATTTAGCAAAAAATATTTATAAAATTGCAGTTATCATTTTGCTACTTTTAAGAATAGAATATACACATGCAAAATCTCAGCCTTCTAGCGAACTGATAAGTATTTAAAAAACAAACAAACAAACAAACAAACAAACAAACAAACAAACAAACAAACAAACAAACAAACATAATTGTATAATTGTGGACATAGGGAGAGGTGAGGTTTCCTTATCTTTTTATGAACTGAACCCCCACCCAAAATGTCAACTAAAAATTGTAATAGGGTCTTGTATTAGATCTAGATGCAACATAAACTTGTCTGCGAGTTTTCTTAGGTAACAGTGTAGTTTCACTGACTGCACTGTATTATTGTCTTGCCTTGTGCAACAATGGGCACCATGCTTCTTCACTGGGTAAGCAAATTCCATGGATGGCTGCATCTGTGCTTTTATTGTCAACAAGGATATGAGTGCGAGCCTATCCTACTTAACTTTCAACCTTAATGTATTAAGAGATAACATTTCTTCAAATTACACTTGTCAGGTTTTATTCTTAGCGACTGTATATGCATGAGTTTATAATAAGGCCCAAGTTATTGAAAAACAAAATGAGAAGGTCCGGTGAAAAAAAATTATTACTGAATTTTTTCTAGAAAACAAGAGAGATCTTAAGTGGCTAGTACAAGTTTAATTATCGAAGACAATTCTATTTTAAGTGAAGAAGTTGTTAGTAAAGTTGCCATGTCAGGTCCTTTGAACAGTGTCAGTGGGTGCACTGGCATGAGCAGTGAATGGAATACAGGAAGATATGCAGATAAGATTAATTTGGATGACTTTTGTGGAAAACTGCTATTGAAATATTCATGGGTCCACCAGACAACTATACATTGCCGGAGCAGCCTAAAAGAGATCTTCACTTTCGAAAGATACGGTTTCTAACGTATCCGTGGCTAATATGTTCAGAGCACCTCCAAGGAATATAATGCAAATTTTGTATTCTTTTTCTCGACACACTATTGGTAAATGCAGCAGTCAACACATCGCAATTCCGGTAACATGCTCCTATACCAATTGGAAGAATGTATGTCTTCCTGTTAGTCCTATTCTTGATATGAGGTCGGGGATGACGTGAAATCAATTCATATGGCATTTTTCTATGGCCAGATGCTCTACTTCATGCCAACCTCAGTTGAGGAGCTAATGAAGACAAAATGAATGATGGTGAATGAAACTGGGTATGTAGGTGGAAGGAATTGGCTGTGGCCGATGTATAGGAACTGTCCTGGCGTTTGCCTGGAAGTGAAAATGGAAAACCACAGAAAACCATTCTCAGGACAGCTAATAGTGGGGTTCGAAACCCCACATATACCAAATGCAGAGCTTGGGTCCAAAGCTGTAGCAAGTTAGCAAGCGCAGCCACTCCACTCTGTTTCTATACCAACTGGAACAATGCCTAGGAAAATTTTACCAAGCTTGAAAAGAAATGTTACCACCAAACAAGCATTGAATGAGCAGATAATTTTTTGAACATAGCAGAGGTGAAACAAAAGTCTGTGGTGCATCAACTGAACATAGAAAATGCTCACCAGAATACTGAAAACCAGAACGTTCAAAAATTGATTGTGCAAACTGTGATTTTGTCATAGGCAAGAATTTGTTCCTCATGGAAAACATGAATCAGATAAAGTTATGACTCAAGACACTCAGAGCAACGATTGAAATCTTTGTGCCCTTTTGAGGTTTTGTTTTCAATCTGGTGATTCTGTTTTACAGAAACACCTTGGAAGTTGAAAATGCATATTTCATGAGCCCCCATTCAAAATATTGAGATTTGTGGTGATAACAGTGAAGGAACAATTTGGTCAAAGAGTGAACAAGTCTAAGTGCTTTGATATTCTTACCAATGAAACTACAGATATCACAAGAACAGAGCAAATGACTGTGTGGATGTAGAAGAAAGCATATTTCGTGATGATATTCTTCTGTCTGTGCCTGCCACTGATCTGATGGGTTGGTTTGTTTACAATCTGCTTTACGTTGCACTGACATAGATGGGTCTTATGGCGATGACGGGATAGGAGAGGACTAGAAGTGGGAAGGAAGCAGCCATGGCCTTAATTAAGGTACAGTCCCCAGCATTTGCCTGGTGTGAAAATGGGAAACCGCAGAAAATCATCTTCAGGGCTGCCGACAGCGGGGTTCGAAGCCTCTATCTTCCAAAAGCAGACTTATGGCTACGTGACCCAAACCGCACAGCCACTTGCTCAGTGATGGGTTGGGGTCTGGCGAACTTAATAATGGCAAATTTAACATTACTTGGCATAGATTGTGAGAGGTTGATTTGTCAGCTGTATGACAGTATGGCAGCAACGAGCAGTTATTTACATGGTGCACAAGCTTACATACAGTCCTGTGCAAATTAATCAGAACACAACAACATCATAATGAGCCTCTGTGGGGCGGCAGCCACTCACCACTGGGTTCCATGGTTCAAATCCCAGTCACTACATGGAGATTTGTGCTGGACAAAGCAGAGCCGGGACAGGTTTATCTCTGGGCACTCCAGTTTTCCCTGCCATTTTTAATTCCAGCAAAACTCTCCAATATCATTTCATTTCATCTGTCAGTCATTTACCCCATTTTCCCCAGAGGAGTGCGACAGGCTTCAGAAGCCGGCACAATTCCTATCCTTGCTGCTAGATGGAAAACAGGCTATGGATTATCATTATTGCAACAAAATCATATTATACATTCCCCCCATTTATTCATCTAATATGTAACTTTAATCGTTAATAGCTAATACCGTATGTCCTCCTTTCTGTTTTATAAGTTACTTTACACAATTTGGTATAGGTTCCACAAGCTCTGAGCACGTATTTTTTAATTCATCACCATGAAATCACACCGTAACTAGAGATTATCGTGTCTATTTTTGTGGAACAGTCAAGTTTTGAGAGTCTCCTTTTGCAAATAGCCTACATGCTTTTTATTGAATTTAAGTCAGGGGAGTTCCCTGGCCACACTAAGACACAAATATTGTTCTCAATGAAGTATGGCAGAGCCAAGTCTTGCTGAAAAATTCAGTGACCAATTTCTTCTGCAGCTCACCAACAATTTTCTTTTCCAGTATTTGGATGTACTGGTGAGATTTCATCATTGTGTGAACTGATATGAAAGGTCCCAGTCCTTCATGAGTGAGAAACCTACAAAACATCATCAACGTGGGGTGTTTTAGGGTCTAGCGCATAAGTTATTGGCTCTTTCTTCACTCGGCATACACAATGAACCCTCTGCCCCTGCACTTCAAAGTGACTCTCGCAAGAGAAAAGAACTTTCTTCCAGTGTTCCATTGTCCAATCCCAATGACGTGCCCACAAGAGATTTTTCCAGTACATTTCTCCTGTTAGGTGTTTCTTTACAGGTCTGCGGACTTTCGTTCCAGCTGTCACAAGGCTATGACAAACATTAGAAACTTGCAGATTCTCTCTCCTTTCCCGCAATTTTTGCGAAGTCCACAGCAGTGAGCCTGGGGTTCAATTTGCTTTTTCTAAGGAAGACTGACGTTAATCAGTGGCCTCACAACCCCCCAAATTATACTCTACATCTGTTTCAAAAAGAAGTTTATTCCAGGATAGAACTTTTTACTTCATTCCAAGCAGAAGCCCAGTTAAAAATTGTTGACATGATACTGTAGGTGCAAATGTTCTGCCCTTGTGTGTCTTTTTCTTTGTCCGGAGGTTCCTTCAGTACTACCACCATTTCATCGAGAAACTTCTTTTGTACAATCTTTTGCATGCCTAAATAACACTTTGGTCCTCTGGCTGGATAAGCAAGGTGGTATTGGGAGGTAAAGCTAGGCACCTCATTTTTCCATCACTGCTACAAATTTTTGCAGTTGGATATGCTGAAGCCTTGACTACAAGCAAAACAGTCTTGACATCATTAGGGCAATCTTCGATTTATGTACAATTTATTGTTTCCTTGGTATCTCTTGACATGACTTTCACCTTGACCCTTCCTCTTCGTAAAGCACTTCAAAGCACTAACTATCAAGAGCAATGGACTAAAGTGGGCGGAGATCTAATCTATCCCATAAACTGTCAATTCTACATAACCCTAAATGGCACAAACTCAACACACAAACACATACACGCAGGCATCCCACAGTGCAGTATATTAGGCCAAATCCTCTTCCTGTAATACATAAATGACATATCACACACTACAAAGCCATCTACGGTGATGACATGGCCATCATGGCCAAAAACAGAAACCCGACTTAGCTACTCAGCACATACAACTACACCTCGAAAAACTCAAACTCTGGCTCGTTAAATGGAAAACTGATGTTAATACACAAAAAAACAAAAGCAGTACTCTTCAACAGAATATATACACAGACAACATATACTCATGCTTTATCCACTCATACATAAACTAAGCACGTCACAACAAAACATTTAACTTATTTACAGATCACTGTTATGTCCTACACTTACCTACACTATACCAACCATCAGCTTCATCTCCTATTCAAATATGCAAAAACTACAAAGATTACAAAACTACGTACTACACCTAGCAGTTAAAGACTACTCAATCCCCGTAGTTTCAATACACGATATCACTAAAACACCATGAATACTACATTACTCCATCACACTTACCACAAATTTCTATAACAAAATCCAACATCGTACAAACCCACTACTCAACCAACTAGGACGATACGAACCAGACCATTGTGACAAAAGGCACCGCTGCCTTAAATACATCTTCCTAATCAAGGCCATTCTCAGTAACCCTGATTAACCCACAAAACACATCACACCTCACAAAAGTACCTAAACCAACATAACACATAAAGCTCCTTAAAATAGAAAACCACTGCAAGCACAGGCCCATCCTGAAGATAAGACCAGTTTTTACATCCTCTGTATTTCCTCACTAAAATAAAACAATTTCAACACCATAAAAAGATCCCCCCTAACAAATCTCACTTTTTCTCCCCCCCCCCACATCATAAATATAAATTAGAGTTACACTTCAAATGCAAGCGGATAAGATAGTTCTAACAAGAAACTGTACATCTGCTAATAAGTTATCCAAGTAGTGCTAATATGCGACAAATGCCAGTTGCAAACCCAAAAGCAACCCCGGTCGTGGTCAGATCATGGATGGGTGACCACCCGTGAAAATCACTGCATTAGCCATATCATGTATAAAACAAATTCAGTCATATCCTACATCAAACTAACATCAACATCCTCAAAATACAATCACACTGTGCAAACATAATTTTCACTAATAAAATTCCCAAAAACTAAATTTCACAAACAAACAATAACAGACGAGCGCGACGGGTGGCTCATAAAAACATAGGAGTTCAATTAGGAACTGTTGCACTTCAGGAACAAGTTGCTTTTGAAAGCAGTCCATTATGATTTCTTGGGTGAACCATGCACTTTTGAAATTTGTATAATGTACAGGTAGAGTACTTGTATCTATGTTGTTCTTAAGCACACGAGGCCAGCAAGATTTGCAGACAATAACTGATTTAAGACAATGACTTCCATCTGCATTTGCACACAATAAGGCCGAAAGCTTCGCTTTGCTAAGCTACTCACCAGCTCCAGTACCCTCAAGCTAGTAAGCTGGCGTGTTTTCGCGTAGCGAACGTCAAAAGAAGTCCGGTTTTGTCGATGTTGTATACATGAGCGTGTTAATCCTGATTAGTGTGTCAAGTTGTGTTTTAAATGACTCAACGCTAGCTTTACTGACACTTAGTGTTTCACCAAACACACTCTTATTTACAATACCATGCCGGTTGCGGAAACTATAGTGCCAGTCATCGCTAGTTTGCATTTACTCTTCATATACTTAGCAAGTCTCTCAGCTACCACCTGAAGCTCTACACCATGAACTGCAACACCGTTAGACCACTGATGCATGTACCGATTATGTACAGCATTTTCCTGATATCTGTCATCACGCAACTTCAGTCGTTTTCTACTGGAAACTGTTGCTTCAAAATAACACTGTACAGCAAACATCTTTACTTTTCCCTTGTTCTTCCATATGTCCGAAACTGTTTGTTTTAATAATGTTAATATATTATTTATTTTACGTCACACCAACTACTTCTTTTTACGGTTTTCAGAGATGCTGAGGTGCCGGAATGTTGTCCTGTAGGAGTTCTCTTACATGCCAGTAAATCTACCAACATAAGGCCAACGTATTTAAGCACCTTCAAATACCACTGGACTGAGCCAGGATCGAACCTGCTAAGTTGGGTCAGGAGGCCAGCACCTCAACCAACTAAGCCACTCAACCCAGCATTGTTTGTTTTGCTATGCCGTATTCTTTACACATATTTGCCAAATGAGCACCAGACTAACTCTTCAATAAATTTCAGTTTCTCTGCAACACATAAAGAAACACATTTTCTCTTGGTCGATGCCGTTGTTACACACTAACTCTGCTTGACTGGCTGGTGCTGGCAGGGTATGCTGCTTATGTTTAGCACGGATGGTGGGATGAAAGGGCTAGTAGCGCTGCATTGCGAGACCTCTGTCAGTCCTTTGCATTACCTATAACATTTTAGTCTGCCAGAATTTTTCTTTGAAAAATGTTGTCCGAGTTATCCAAAGTCCAACATATAGGGGTCAAAGTTCGCAAGAGGTTACTGTAGTTACCATACCTATAAAGCAAAGGCTACTGCAACACTACAGGCCATTTCATAACACTTCTTTCCTCAAACAATAATTCTATGAATTTGATGTTCCTTTAACTGTAGTCTTAAGTGACACTGGGAAGGTTGAAATTTACCCTTCAAAAATGCTAGGAAGTGTATAAACACAGGTCAATCAGATTTAAGCACTCCTGAATGCAAACTCATTGTCCCAGGTTAAGTATAGCTGAGAAGCAGAGTTGGTGAAGAGCTCACCTCCTGAATCCTCAGGAATTGAACCTCGACACAGTCTGTAAACATTTAAGTAGACTTAAATTAATGAGACCCATGTTGGTCAATCTACCAATTTTGAGACAAAAATTTTATCACCCTGGCATCTAATGAGGCGCTGATCATGTCTGGATCAGAGCATGACAACCTCTTTTCCTGGAACTGTAAACTTTCACTCCCTTCTTGTTTTGTGACCACATACACAGCAACTGAAACATAGCACTGCTAAATTTATGGGGGTGGAAAGTCTTTCAGCCTGTTCACACTATCCCCTGTCTACCAAATACTAATTGAGCAAAAGTTGTTATATTAGATAAGAATAACACAATAACAATCCTAGTGTACTGTATCTTCTGGTATTTCTCCACAAGCAGGCAGGTTGCAGGAATGGCATCTATTGTCCCACATTCCTTAACAAAACAACACTGGCTGATGGCGAGTTGAACTATGCTGTGAATTCACTGATTGAGAATTCTTTCAAGAATCTTGCTTTTCAGATCTTTGAATGCCACTTTGTTCGATCAAATATATCTTCAAGGTACAGCCCAATAATCTGTAAAAAAACATTAATGGTGTCCTTCCATCTCCAATTTGGCTACCCACATGGTCGTTGGCCTTCGATTTCCACGTGGTATATGGTTTTGGCAACTATGGAGGCTAGCGCCCTCAGGGCACGTGCAAGTCAGTGAAACCAGTTTTCTCTCATTTTTTCCATAACTGATGAAACACTAAATTTCTTCTGAATGGTGTCAATGTTATATGGTCACAAAGGAAGATACCCAGTATCCATCAGAGCATTTGCACTTCCACAACATGGAGACGGCTCTCTGTGGCTGTTGTTACTGCCCAACATACTGTGCATAAAGTGCAACTGGGCAGATGACCGACCTGTAGATCATCGATTTCAGCCGGATTGGCCTCCTTCTGAATTCCCTCCAGCGCATCCAGGCCGCACTAACTCTTGCTAACACATTGCCAATGATGCTGCCTCACTTTGGAGTTTGGAACTCAGACATTTATTTATTTATTTGTCTTGTTTTGCTTGGCATAGTTAAGACCTTCCCTTACACTAAACCAAGATTAACAACTATAAGGGGCAGTCAAATGAAAACGGAACACCCACCATAACACACATTCCATGCAAAAGGTGGCAACACTGCTGTTATGTATCGATACTGCCATCGCTGTGGTAGGAGAACTGCAGGGTGACAACTCACAGGTGCATGCAGTTGTTGAGTTATGACTTTGATGGTGCGCAGACTAGTCCAGTGGGTTCATCCAGCTGCAGAAATGGAGGCAAGCAACGAAGAGCAGAGAAGTATGGTTTGTTTTCTGGTGCTTGAGGGGTGCTGGAGCACACAAAGCTCGTCACATGCCTGCTGTGTACGGCGAACACTGCATGTCCATGACGAGTGTGCATGAGTGGCACAGGGGATTCTGAGAAAAGCGCACACCACTGCAAGACGATGAGCACCCAGAAGAGCTTGGTAAACCTGAATGCTAAGTACTGAAGTGCAGACGTCCTTACAATATTGTGTAGTTGACATGGGGCATGAAGTTGTCTTCTCGTTTGCAGGTTTAGCATTGCAGACATTTTGGGCTTTCTGTAGTCTACTGACTGTCAATTATGGTCACTATATAAAACGTCACAGTAATGAAATAAGGGCATTATTAGAGTCCTGACAACGTTCATTTTTGTTGCTAGGGGCAGAATTTTCTTGGATCTTTGCGCTAGATGGAGGGATTGATACACTCTTGAACAAGTATATTTTACATGCTCTGACCACGAGAGGCCTTCATCAAACATAACTGCAAGAAATTTTACAGTTTTACTCAGTTCAACTTTGGTGTCATAATTCAATGTCAGGTAGGTTCCCACTTTTAATAAAAGTTACATTTTTTTTTTGCTGACCTACTATAATGATCTGGATCTTTTCAGGTTTGATTCAGAGTCCATTTTGTATAGCCGAATTACAAAGCAATGACAGTTCAAAATTGAGTTCCTTATGGTTTCCGAGATGTTACAAAGGTCAGAGTGTTTGTAAACCTGCAGATCATCATCATCGTTGACCATCTCCAGCTGCCCGGGTGTGGTGTATGAACCCCCTGAATCTTTGACCGTCCATGAACTACTGTTCTCTCCTAATCTTCTCCCTATCTTGTCCCCTCTCCTCGACATCATTCCTCACCAGATCTTTCCATTTTACTATGGGTCTGCCCACTGGTCTTTTTCCTTTTACTTCTCTTTTATATTCTCTTCTTGCAGTCCTGCTTGCACTCATCCTTCTTACAAGGCCAAACCCCTTCAGTCTTGCTTTCTGAATACTCTGTAGTAGGGAGTCTCCTATTCCCACCTCTTCTCAGACTTTTTCATTCCTGAACTTGTCCTAGTGTGTAGGAACTTCATTTCTGCAGCTTGGAGTTTTGAGTTGTCTTGTCTCATTAACGTGGTAGTTTCCAAGATATACGTGAGGATGGGTGTATAATATGATTCATATAATGTCATCTTTGCTCTTAATGGTACTTGTTTATCCCACAGCAGTTGTCTTACTTGGTGGTAAAATTGAGTTGCCTTGCTAATTCGACTGTCCACCTCATACTTTGCAAGGTTGTCTTTTGATATTACACTACCCAAGTACTTAAACATTGGAACACTGTCCAGTTTGGTGTCATTTATTCGGATTTGTGGTTTGTCATTTCCCGTATGTAACTTCAGCACCACCGTCTTAGCCTTGTTCATATTTAAATCATACCTCTTAAATTCCTGACTCCATTTCTGCAGCTTTTTCTCCACATCATTTTTGGTTTCACCCCAGATCACCACGTCATCTGCAAAGATGAAAGCTTACAAGTCCTGCTGCTCCTTCCTTTTTAGAGCCTTCATTATGGCATCCATCACAATGATAAATAAGAGGGGTGACAAAGCACTGTCTTGTTGTATTCCTCTCTTCATTTCAAACCATTTTGGACACCCCGCAACTCACTTGAACACAACTTCCAGTTTTATCATACAGCATTTTCACTTTTGCAATAAGACTATCATGAACTCCCAGCTCTTTTAGGCATTTCCAGATATGCTCCCTTGGTACGCCATCAAAAGCCTTTTCGATGTCTAGAAATAGTAGAAAAAGTGGTTTCCCTTTTTCCCAGTGCTTTTCCATTAACATCCTGACAGCAAAGATAGGGTCTGTACTTATTCTTCTACGCCTAAGACCATATTGTTCCTCTTCCATTAAAGGTTCAACAATTTCTCTTAATCTGCTCTCTATGATTTTCTCCAGAAGTTTTAGACCCTGAAAGAGCAGAGTAATTCCACAGTAGTTGATGCATTTCCATCTACTCCCCTTCTTGAAAAGAGGTACGATTATACCCTTCTTCCAGTCTTCTGGGATAGTGTTTTCCTGCCATTCTGTGTTAAGGAGTCTACTGTATATAACCACTGGACTGCTGGAGTTCCTGCTGCTTGCAACATATCTGTACTTAACTCATCCATTCCAACTGCTTTTCCTTTCCTCATACTTTTCATGGACTTTTCTATCTCCAGCCATGTAATTGGGGATTCTATGCTTCTACTTTCCTCGTTACTACTACAGGGTTCCTCACTGTCTGATGTAGTGCTCGCTACTCCATTTAAGAGATTATCAGAAAAGTTCTTAAATTCCTTCCTGCTTCATCTTCTTCTACCACTAAGGTTCCGTTGTCCTCTTCTATTGCCTTTATACTCTCTTGTTGACACCTTCTGTTCTTGACTACCCTGTACAATTATTTCCTATTTCCTCTGCTGTCTAATTCCAATTTATCCACAAACTCATTCCATGCTTTTTCCTTCTCATCTCTTACTACCCTCTTAACTACAAGATTCTTTGTTCTATAAAGTTCCTGTAGAACTTGTTGACTTACTTAGTCTTGGATAGTTTTTTATTTTTATTTTTCTAGCATCTTTTTTTCTTGGTTTCTTGCTTTAATGGCTATTTTGATTTTGTCATTCCATTTGAATTAGACAGCAGAGGAAATAGGAAATAATTGTACAGGGTAGTCCAGAACAGAAGGTGTCAACAAAAGAATATAAAGGCAATAGAAGGGGACAACGGAACCTTAGTGGTAGAAGAAGATGAAGTCAGGAAGGAATTTAAGACCTTTTTGGTCGATCCTGTTAACCCAGAGAATTCTTTAGCTTCTCACACAAATGCATCTTTAAAAATTTTCCACTCTTCTTCTACTGTTGTTGTTTCTCCCCATGGTAGGTTTTGTTGTATTCTATTCTTATATTCTTCCTGGAACTGAGCTTTTTCTAATTTCCATGTCTTTATTTTTAGTTTTTTCTTTGTTTTCTTCTGAATTTCATTTGTCATATGGTCCAACTCCATGATCAGCAATCTATGGTCCATACTTTTGCTGGGAATGACCTTGACATCAATCAACCATTTCCCCATACCTTTGCTTGTAACGACATAATCGATCAGAGATTTATGTTTGCCATCCCAGCTATACCTTGTTGTTTTGTGGCTCTCCCGTTTTTTGAAGAAGGTGTTCTTGATGATCATGCCATTTCTTCTACAAAGATCAATCTGTTGTTCACCTTCTGCATTTCTGTTTCCAAACCCATGTGGCCCAATGATATCCTCACAGTCTTGTCTGTTTTCTCCAACTTGTGCATTTAGGTCTCCAATAATGTTTTCTTCATCGATTACATAATCTAAGTCTTGAAGAAATTTTTCTTTATCATCAGCACTACATCCAGTCTGTGGGGCGTACACTTGTACAATCACGCAATTTGTTGACTAATTGTATATGTAATTTTATGATACTGTTGTTCTTGTAGAAAACTTCTGACACTGCATCCATATCATCTGTCAGTAAAAATCCCACACCATTTTTGGCCTCCTTTCGCAGTCCACACCAATATAATTTGTAGACACCTCTGAGAACCTTGCTACCAGTCTTTATCCATTTTGTTTTGCTCAGACCCAATACAGCTCTGTTTCTCCTTTGGATCATATCTATGAGTTTTTGGTTTTACCAGTTGGCGTCAATATATTCATGGTCCCAATTCGTACTTTTCTCTTCCTGCAAATCCGTCTACCTGCAGATCATCGGCATAAATATGGTAACTAAAGGCTATTAGTGACTTAGAAATGTCATTGACAATGGTAGACAATAATAATGGGCCCAGTATAGAAACTTGAACTCCACAAGTGACTTCGCTCAAGGAAGATGAACTACTGCCCAAAATTACTTACTGATACCTATTTCCGATGCAAGAACTGAACCACTGCACCGTGCCATTGGCTACGTTGAGGTTTCTGAGCTCTGAAATGAGTGTATTATGATCTACTCTGACAAATGCTCCACTGGATTTGATTAGACACATTAGAGTTACCTTCCTCCTATCCCTAGCATTTCTAATGTCTTCTGTGACATTAAGAAGGGCTGTTTAAGGACTATGACTAGGTCTAAAACCCAACAGCAGAGGATCTAACAGATTATGCTTGAGAAGAAACTCTTGATATTTAAGCATGGATGATTCATTCAAGAACACTGGAGAGAGCTGCTATGATATTAAGGGTTCAAAAATCCAAGAAAGTGATGGGATTTGCGACTTTAGGAATGGGATGAACAGCTACACGCTTCTACTGTGATGGAAATGTGAAAGTTGTCAACAAGTAATTGTAAATGTTTGGGTTGTACCTTAATTAAGGCCACGGCCGGTTTCTTCCCACTCCTGGCCCTTTCCTGTCCCATCGTCGCAATACGACCTATCTGTGTCGGTGCGACGTAAAGAAAAAAAACACCTTTTAACTAATTATCCCTAAGTTCCATATGTTTTGCCACAATTTCAATTAATTATCTGTGTTCAGTAGATTGTATGCATGATGTATCTTAGCATTTCTGATTGACTGCGTAACTTTATTTCTGAGAATTCTGTATCCTTTGAAGGACTCGTCAGTTTTGTGGTTTCTGAAGTACCTGAACGCACAGTCACATCGAGCCATTAGGTCTTAGATTTACGCACTTAACCAATCAGCTCGTTGACGTTTTACTCAAACCACCTACAATAGAGCATGTCTGTCATAAATTCATAGTATGTAGTAATTTAATAGACTTTGTTATCAACTGAATTCAATTCATAAATATGTTGCCACGGAACATTTATAGCATCAAATTTAAGTGCTTCAATATTGATGTTCTTTAGTTCCCTAAAGGAAATTATTTTCAGTTTAGGCCCAGGACAATGTAGAGAATAAGACGTGTATATTACGTCATGTTTTGATATACCTGCTACTGAAAGCTGCCCATGCAGTAAGGCCTTTTTTATGACAATTTGTAATCATTATGTCAAACAAAGACACCAACTGAAAAGGGTAGCTTTCAAAGGTAGAATATGTAAGTTTAATGACTGAAGTATGTCAGAGTTCTTGACTCTCCCTGTTATTAAAAAGAAGATTGCAGTTGATATCACCCATTATAATCACATGTTCATACTTGCTAACGTGGTCATGAAGAAAGTTTTCTAATTGATTAAGAAAAGCGATTTTAGGTGTACGGTATATTACAACAACCAAACATTTTTTCTGGCAGGTATCAATTTCTAGAAACATGCATTCAGGACCAGGGTCGATATGGTTATCAGGAATAGCAAAAATAATTCTACATCCTAAATCTTCTCTAACGTAAGCTGTTACACTTCCATCCGTTCGTGAAACCCTTTCATGCCTTTAGTACAATGTGAAACTCTATGTGCATACATAACTTCAAGAATCTTCAGTCTGATGAAGAAATGACTGGGTCTGGCGAGTCTGGATTATCTATCTTTGGTTCTCTTGAAGGTTCTGGGACAGCAAATTGAGGATTGTTACCTTTTTTGTTGAAGTGGTCGAGGCTCAGCTGGCGGCTAGCATTCTCCTCCTTGTAGAGTTCATTGTAGCAAGCTACAGCTTTCTGAATCTCTGTGACAATTTTGGCACTTCTGTCCTTGTTAGGGTCATTCTCTTCAATAATTCTGATTTCATTATGAATGTGATTTAAAAAGCTGGCCATTTGTCTTGTTGTAAGCTGTTTAATAGGATCACCATTCATTTCTTCCTCTAATTCAAGCAGGTCTTCAGTGGCGAGTTCTGCTGAGTGGGACTGGAGTTCGTCCATATTTGCCTCGTCTACGTCTTCAAATCCAATAGATCTAGCCATGTCAACGAATGCATGTGTTGAACTGGTAAGTTCAGGTTCAGGACCAAAATAAAAAGAATTAGCACTATGAGACCAAATCATCTTCCGAACTCCCTTCGTACAAAATCCTTTAACTTCTGCCCATGCATATCCAATGTTTTCCATTGCAATCTAAATGGTGAAGTTCTTCCAAAATTATGCGATACTAGTTTCGTCTCCAATTGTTTCTTCAACTAGCTGTATGAATGTTCTGTGGAGATAGTAGCTCTTGAAGGTTGCAATAACACCCTGATCCATGGGTTGAATCAGGGATAATGTGTTCGGTGGCAGAAGAGGTTCTCATCGGCATCTGCAATACTCGGAGGATGCCCCGGCGTATTACCGAAACATAGCAGGATTTCGAAGGGCACATTTATTTTCTTAAAATAAGCTTGCAGCTCATGATGGAGTTCACTGGAGAAGCAGAACTCAAACACAGATCCTGTTTTCCAAGCTTTCTTCTTTGAGTGCCAAACAACTGTCAATTCTTGTTTAGAGTAGCCCTCATATTACTTTATAACTTCCAGCTTTTCTTCAAGTGTTATTGATTTCCTTTGCTTTTTGTCTTTGGAAGCATTTTGATCACCTTTTGTTTTACCATAACATTTTTAGAAACAATAAAACACAGCTTACTAACTCGATGCTCTCTCTAATACCGACCACAAGTCACCAGTCAACACTGAGACAATGCAACACAGCTACTCAGCGCTCTCATTGAGACTGACTACACGCTGCCTTGCAGTGCTGTACACTTAGTCATGAAGTCGTCCAAAGGGTGATTGTGAATTTTTAAAAATCGCATTATAGCGAAGACACGCAGAGTGAGAACGTGTGTAATAAGGGATGACTGTATATGACATTCTTTGTAAAATTACTTTTAGGGAGTATTGCAACCTTAACCTCGCAAATACCAATATTAAGAACACACATGGATTACCAAGCGGGATACAAATGTGTATTTTTCCATATTTTATTTTAAAAATTTAAATATTTTCAACGTAATATAGACCAAATTAATCATGCTTACGATGTGAAATACTTCCACAGTCATAATGAGACATAAGTCACCCTGAACAAATCACTAAATCACTTGTTTGTAAGGAACATTCAGACACAAAACATGAAACAACATCCAAGTCCTGTTTGGGAGTACATGACTAACATGGTAACTGAATTGAAGGGACTAATGAGAACCCAATATGTGGAGAAAAGTATGGTGGAAACAATATCAGGTATACAACATATTCATTATAGCCTCCAAATCCTCCAGATTATCAGGATTATATTCTCAAGCTAACAATGTACAATTTCTGTGTCATGCTATTGTATTACATATTGTTGTCAGAGAAACACACATTTCATTGTTGATACAGAAAAATAAATTATTGACAGGCAGTGTTTGGAAGAGATACAGAGAAAAACAAACACTGTATGTACTTTACCAATCTGGATACGAATATATCCCGCATCATTTTCAATAGCATAATTTTAAAAATGCAACTTCGTTTCTACTAGAAAACAACAGATAGGGAATCTGCCACCTGGGTGACTGCCCTAAATGCAGATCAGTATTGACTGATTGAAAACAGAATTGAAAATTGGTACATTCGTAGTTTGCTCGTACTTAAGGTACAATCCTTCGGGTTTCCACGTCTGTAAATTATGACATGGAGTATTGACTGACTTCTGTAACTAAGAAGAGTTCATAGTCTTAGTGTTAAAATTGCGACATAGAGTCAAGGACTTTTATATTTCTCAGACAATCACATCAAACTAGAAAATATAGGGAGAGCCATATGGCTGAATAGTTTCTTCCGGACTCAGTGACTCTCTGCAACACAACACAGACTGGAATAGCTGACCAGGAAGACATCCGACTGTGTATTCGTGCCTGCCCCCTTCCACCTCTCCTCTCGCATTGTATGCCTCATGCACAAAGCTGGCAATGAAATGGAAGGTGGCCTTAACGAGCATTTTGGCCAATCAGAATGATACATTTTTCTTTAATAATTTAAAAATATATGGCAAGAAATTTTTATGCTTTTAAAAACACACAGGAAATCTGCAGGAGGCAAAGAACTTTCATCAAAATGCTTTACGACGCCAATTGGTTCAGTCTTTCTGTCGAACTCGTGGTCACAAAAGGATTGATGTTTGTTGTTTAAAGGGGCCTAAAATCGAGGTCATCGGCCCCTAATGGTACGAAATGAGATGACAAATTAAATTGACCAGAATTCAAAGCGTGAGGACGAAGAATGAGTGGATGGATTGGTATGAAGTTAAAACGGTCAGTGGATCCGACCCACAGTGCCTCACATGCACAGAAGCTGGCACAAAACAATAGTAGTACGGACAAGGGACTGCATATATAGCATGATGCTGAATCGATTAGAATATGCCCGTTCTCGAAACGGGTCCAAAATCCAGGTCATCGGCCCTCATAATGGTATTTATCGCTAGAAAAGTAGAACCATGCTATTTCCCATGTTGCAGTACTAATCAAAAGTAGCACAGACTCGCGGTATTCCATACATTATGGTACGACTCACAGGTAATGAAATTCGCAGATGTATTACAGACCTAATGTGTTTCGCACATTGCGGCGCCCTTGACAGGCAACGCAAACCTATGGTGTTCATCACCTAAGTGTACTAACCACGAGGGACTCGTACTATCCCGCGGTGTTCCTCCTATAGGGGGTACTAATCATAGGCAAGCCAGAACCATGGGTTCCTTCATCCCATGGTGTCGCTCATATAGTGCTACTAATCACAGTAACTGTAAAAGCTGTCGTGCCCACGTTTGCTACTAATCACAAACCTATTTGGTACCCAACATAGTGGTACTACGCGCAAGTAAAGGCGACCCATGGTGTCCCCCGTATGGTGGTACTAATCACAAATAGTTCTATGGTTCTAATTTGATCATCCCTTGGTCACCTAGTGTTTTAAATATACAGACTAACTGAAACCCATCAGGACATGACGGTCAATGGGGTATACATTTATTGGGGGATTTCCTTATACATGACATTCCTTGCAGATTATTCTTTTACAACTTTCTGTAAGTCACACAGCGACAATGGGATAGGAAATGGCTAGAAGTGGAAAGGAAGTGACCGTGGCCTTAGTTAGGCTACAGCCTGGTGTAAAAATAGGAAACCACGGAAAACCACCTTCCAGGCTGCTGATAGTGAGGTTCGACCCTGCTATCTCACAAATACAAGCTGATAGCTATGTGACCCAAACCATGCAGCCCCTTGCTCGCTGGATTCCTTGTACCACGAACCTTGTACCTTTCGGCAAAATTGCAACTTTAAAATATCACTCTCGACATTGCAATATTTAACTGGCCATGGCTGAAAACTGGCGAAGGTAAACAGAGAGACCTTCATGTCCCTTGAGGTTTAATGATCGGGATACAAAATGCCAAGTGAATTGAAAATTAATGCCTCTTGAAAGAAAATGGAAGTGTGTTATCGAATATTGTTAAGTCAATTCGAGGGATCACAGACTCCCTGTCTAGCTTTATCTTCACTTATTTCCAAATCTAAACAATTTTCATACATGCTTCTTACAGTTAGGCCCAAATCTGGTTCCATTTTGGAGCAGTTGGGAAACATTCAGATTTCTAAGGAATGTAAGTATGGCTCCAAGTTTTAGAATAAGAATGTGTGAAGGCAAACCAATACTTCCAAGGAATTCAAGAATTATCTAGGAAATTAAAGTAGCTAGCTTTTATCTTCAGTATTAATCCCTTGAAGCTAGTGTATGGTTTTGAATTACCGGGTATAAGCCCAATGACTTTCAAATTAATTAATTAATTAATTAATTACGAAACTCCTTGTTCTCATCCCAAGGTGGTGCAGCTCTTTTCAAGCACACGACCAATGGAGGTGAGCTGCATGTGCCATTTCAACCACATTCTTAAATTTCTGGCAGTACCGAGAAACAAACCCGAGGCCCTGAGGATGGCAGCTAATAACACTAACCATTACACTGCAGAGGCAGATTAATTAATTAAGGCAACTTTTGAGAAAATGATAAATTCTGCAGAAGTGAACATTTGGCTATAAATTTCAATAACGATATCATCACGAGCTAAAATTCTGGCTGGTAGTTCAGTAACATTTGATCTGTCACCATCTACAGAGGGGCAGTTACCGTTACTGATTTCGTGCAAAACAAACCAGCAAATTCCATTTCGTTTCTGGTTTTGCCCGCATATTTTTATGTATGTTAAGTGGCGTATTTTGAAAAAGCTTCAAAGGGGAGATTATTTGATACTATTATTTATTTATTTATTGGTGACAAAAGGTCCCATGAGCCTCTGGCTCGTGATAGGGACAATACAGTACATACTTTTTGAAGGCAACACAATAATTACATTTCATATACAATGGCTTTTCTGTAAAGTGATAAGTACTTTTTTTTTTTTTTTTTTTTACATGTTAGGATCATAATTTTTCAGAAGTATATTCAGATATTGCATGGCTGTAATATACTAAATATGGACAATATATATATTATTGTATTAATTAAAGCAAGTTATATAGAGATTATATTAAGATATCTGTAAAAGAGTAATATTCCTTCAGTTTTTTCTTAAAACATATAACCGATTTAGAGTTCTTTATAACAGGAGGCAACACATTATATTCCCTAAACATTGATGATTCTATGCCTTTCACTCCGTACTTTACTGAATTAGAATGAGAGGGATATATCCTTAATGATCCTCTAGTTTCATATCCATGAATTTCACTAAAATGGGAGAAGTTAACAGTAGAATGGGTTAATTTCCTGTCTAGCTTATACATAAAGACTGCTGATGAAAATGCAATTTGTTTATGGAATGGCAGAATATTTGACTCTGAAAAAACTTCATGTGATGGTTTGAGGAAGGGGAATCCATACATGATTTTGATGGCTCTTTTTTGTAGGATTTCCAAATTATTAATGTAATCTTTCCTACATCTTCCCCAAATAAAGCTTGCGTATGTTAGATGTGGGTGGATCATTGCATAATATATACACTTCAATTGTTGATGAGAAAAATTACTGTATCTTAATCTGTGCATTATTCCTATCAAAGGGGTAATTTTGCTGATTACATAATCAATATGGCTTTTCCAGGAAAGTGTTGAGTCTAATATTATACCAAGATACTTAGCTGAGTTGACTCGCTCTATTACTTGGGCCTTTAGGATAACAGTGTTAGCCGCTGTTATCTTATGGGCTGTTTTATGAAAGATTAGGTATTTTGTTTTAGTCACATTTATGATCATTTTTTTAGATAAAGCCCAGTCCGATAACTTGTCCAAGTCACAATTTATGTCTTCCATAATTCGCGTTTCACATAGTCCTTTGTAAGTTATTAAGATATCATCAGCAAATACTTTACATTTCCCCTTTAGTGTTAGAGATTGTATGTCATTAATATAAATCAGAAATAGAATTGGACCTAGTACTGAGCCCTGCGGTATTCCCGTTTTTGTCTGCTGCTTAAAACTTTTAGTATCGTTAATCATCACATATTGTGTTCGATTTGATAAATAATTTTGGAACCATTTGTGTGCTAAACCTCTAATTCCTGCTAATTTTAACTTGTTCAGAAGTATTTTGTGGTCAACCAGGTCAAATGATAAATATGGTCTAGAAAACCAAGAATAATGGCTGAGAGGATTCGTCGTACAAGACACCTCGTAATCTGCAGGCCTTCGGGCTGAGAAGCGGTTGCTAGTGTTGACCATGGCACTCTGGGGCTCTTACACCATGGGGTTTAGTTTTGTAACTAAATAGTTGTTTGGCGATAATCATGTGGCAAAACAGATAAAACCTTTATGAAATCTCTCCCAAGAGCAATAATTTTTCCACCAGAAGGAATGGAATGACATTACCTATGATACATTTTAGAAGAAGATTCACAGACATTAATGAATGGCTATTTGCCATTGGGGCTTTATCCCATATTGAGCTGTGTTAATCGAATATCACCAGCTGCTTTGGAATTTAATTTTAAACCAGACACTGAATTTTTATTTAAAATCAGAGGAATGCTGAATGTAATGTGCACTATTCAACAGTTGGGCAACGAAACAGCGATTTTTCCTGTCCAGAAAGTACCTGTTGACCAGTAAGGCAATGACTGTGCATGCGTGCCTACTCCCCTTCTACCTCCCCTATTGTACCTGCTGTTAGCATTCTCATGGTTCAGGCAGGCTTGGGCTCACCAGTACGTGAGCACATTAGCCAATCAGAACGCTACATTTTCTTTAATAATTTAAAAATATATGGCAAGAAAATTTTATGCTTTTAAAGACACCCTGCAAATCTACAGGTTATGTGCTTTCAACAGAATACTTTACGGCATCCTTCGGTACAGCTGTTCTCTCAAAATCAATATAACAAAAATTAGCCTACTGTTTTAAATACCGTATTTGCTTGCATATAACTCACCATCACGTATATCTCGCACCCCATTTTTAAGATTTCAAATTGCATGGAAAAAAATGCCTGCACCTAACTTGCATTAATTTCTGTCGTCATACGGCCGGTTGCACGAACAGTTTGATCTTAGATCAGAGACAAAATTGATCTCAGTTTGCGTTAAACTAAGATTTTTTTGTTGTATAAACATTAATCTGAGATCAATTCGCACTGAACTAGGTACTGGAGAAATTTCTCTGATCAAACTCTTTGATCTCAGTTCAAGGAGTTGTTTTCTATTCGAGATAGAACAGCCGACTGTGAACATATTATCTGTGTAGTTACGATACATCATAAGAAAATACACAAAAGACTAACCTAATAAATTGTTAGTTGTAGTTGTCTGCATATAAGCTATATTACGCTTCTTATAATGCAGTGAAACATAATTCTACAACATAACCTCTATCAATTGCTTATGATGTTACATTATCTTGTTCATGTTTTTGCAGATGTCTGATTAGTGGGTTATAGAGGGTTATTCAGCTAAGTTGTCCATCTCAAATAACAAATGGACCGTTCAAGATAGAATGGCGTCAATATTCTCTGAGGTAATGCTATTAACTTTATTTTTAAAGTGGAGCTACACTGTTTTCTACACCTAGCCTTAAATCTCCAAGCATTTTAAGTTCAGCACTGTGATTATTCCAAAAATCGATCCAAGTACTTCTCGAGAAAATGGAATGTATTCAAACGTGCTTCATTTGCCAGCTGGGGACTGCCCTGTTCAATTCGTGCTACGTGTGAAACATGAGCTAGCTACTGACATGCAGAGTTGCTTCACCTTTTCCTGACACCTATGTATTAGCTCTGCTGTGCTCATAAAAGCACTGTGACCAAATGTATGATTTAACACCTTTAATATCGCTGTAGGTCACATGAACCGTAAAGGAAAAACGGACATGTGATGGGCTGTATGTGACAACATTTTTATCCTGACGTGATATTAAACCACACAAGACCGAACAAGCTAGTGCAACTGGGCTATAACCCCTCTTTAACACTAATCGATTCTTGAAAGAATGAACAAAAGAAAGAGAACAGCCATGAAGGCCGTGAAAATGAAAGACTCATTAGGTTTCTCAAATCTAATACTGTCGGGATCAGAAAAAAACAAGGGGTGACTGAGGGAAGTCGGATATCCGTTTTTCCTTCACCTGTGTTTGATGCAAGAAAAGCATATATGAAGAAATTCCAGTACAGGCTGCAAACGACGTTCATTTGTCGACAGTCACAGCCAGCTCAATCCCACCATTTTAAGTATTATTCAATGGGCAAAGCTATTTCACATTTTATTTGTTTTGCGGTGCTGCAAAGTCCACTTTTCTGAACTCAGATTACTACTTGAACCACACATGTTTAAACCGAGTTCAGTTTTGTACAACGCGATGAAGTCATAATCTCAGTTCATTTAACTAGGTTCTAAATTGATCTCCGGCCAGATATCTTTATGCAACCGACCCATAAAGACATACGGTACATTTTTTTTGCTATTGGTTTAACGTTGCACCGGCACAGATAGGTCTTATGGCAACGATGGGATAGGAAAGGGCTAGGAGTGGGAAGGAAGTGACTGTGGCCTTAATTAAGGTACAGCCCCAGGATTTGCCTGTGTGAAAATGGGAAACCATGGAAAACCATCTTCAGGGCTGCCAACACATACGGTACATATACAAAATAAAGTGTGGGTATTCCGTGGACATGCTTACATTAAATATCGGGACTGTAACAATTGCTGTTGCAGTACTCTGCACGTGACAGTACAAGAAGAAGCTGCATTTCTTTCTACCTGCAGAACGGTTGAGGCTAGCTGTTGTAACAAAAATACCTAAGTCGCAAACCCCCGTCCCAAGGCCGCATTCCTAGCCAGTCAGTCACACTTTGCCATCCCTCTCACTCTTCCGTCTTTGTCAATATGCTTATCGCTACCTGTCCGGCAGAGCTGATCATGTGAACTGGGAGTGTTTCCCTCTCCAGGCAGTCAAATGATCACCGTATTAGGTATCGACCATGTGTTGTATTGTCGACAAGTACCAGTATACTGTCTTCACTTTTCATTCTTGTTTCACACTCAAGTTTTCTTGTGTAGGTCGATCTATATGTTATGGAGAAACATGGGAGTTATACGGCTGGGTTTAAACTGAAAGTGATAAAATATGCTGAAGAACATAGTAAAAGAGCTGCCGGTCGAGAATTCAGTGTGACTGAGTTTAATGTTTGCTAATGATGTAAACAGAAAGCTGCACTAGAAACCACCAACTGAACACGTGAGGCATTCTGAGGGCTGAAAAATGGTAAGTTTCCTGAACTGGAAGATGAGCTGCTTCATTATGTTACAGAGTTGCAAAATGGTGGCTTTAGTATCTCGCATGAGATGCTATATTTCAAAGCGCGCGAACTAGCGATTAAGGGAGGAATTAGCTGTTCGGGTCCGAAAGTGAGCCAGGGGTTGGATCCGTAGATTCATGACACAAAAGGGATTGTGTCTGCGAAGGTGAACGTCTCTCTGCCAGAGAATGCCAAGTGATTTCAGCGACAAAATCATAGATTTTCATTCCCACGTGATAGCAATGCGGAAGAAAAACAATTGGGAACATGCATCATTTTCAAAAATATTTTTTTTGAAAAGTACACCAATGAAATAGTACGTAAACGTATTACATTGTGGTATGTTGCCTTGTTTTCTACCATTAAAAAAATATTTAATAGTGCCTTTCCGCAAGGCGAGTGAAACGGCCTCTGACGTAAGCGGCGCGCTGTGACGTCACGATCCAGTACCGCATGGAGCTCTACCAGCCGTTGTGCATCAGCCGTTGCTAAAAGCAGATTGTTTATTATTCACGATCGCGAATAACTTCGAAATGACAGAAGAAAGGTTCGAAACAGCACAGTCAGACAATCTACCATGTGTAGATGTCATCATTCTTGAAAAATGTGACTTTTGTGGCCGCAGAAATTCGCGGATAACAAGCAAGTTTGTAAGTGGCGTCTTTTATATACGTGCAATGTACTGTAACCCATAGTATTAGGATAACAACGAACCTGGATAGATATCACATCACTTTCAACATTTCCTTCTAGACTGATTCCCCTATTAAAGAATAACATTACATTTTTGGGCTTTCAGCATTAGTAAAGTAAGAAATCGGATTTCAGCACTAACATAAACATATAGGTAGCATTATAGTACTAGTCCGCTTCTGTGGTGTAGTGGTTAATGTGTGCCACTCCCGGAGGCCCGGTTTCGATTCCCGGCTCTGCCATGAAAGTTGAAAAATAGTACTAGGACTGGAATGGGGTCTACTCAGCCTCGGGAGGTCAACTGAGTAGAAGGGTTTCGAATCCCACCTCAGCCATCCTCGAAGTGGTTTTTCGTATTTTCCTACTTCTCCTCCAGGCACCTAAGGCCACGGCCGTTTCCTTCCCTCTTCCTTGTCTATCCCTTCCGATCCTCCCATCCTCCAACAAGGCCCCTGTTGAGCATAACAGGTGAGGCCGCCTGGGCGAGGTAATGGCCCTCCTCACCAGTTGCATCCCATACTCAAAGTCTCACGTTCCAGGACACTGCCCTTGAAGTGGTAGAGGTGAAATCCCTCGCTGAGTCCGAGAGAAAACCAACCCTGAAGGATACACTGATTAAGAAAGAAAGAAAGAAAGAAAGAAAGAAAGAAAGAAAGAAAGAAAGAAAGAAGGAAAGAAAGATCATAGTACTATAGGGCTATAATCTATCATTCCCAAAAAAAATATCTATTTATGGTTGGGACAACTGGCCTACCCACTTCCAGGGCCCATGAAAGAGAATTAAATATATTTGTGGAGGGAAAAAGTTAAACATGATAAAGATAAGTATGACTTCATCTAGTTTTCACAAGTCGGGCTGAGTGGTTCAGACTGTTGAGGTGCTGGCCTTCTGACCCCAACTTGGCAGGTTCGATCCTGGTTCAGTCCGGTGGTAGTTGAAGGTGCTCAAATACGTCAGCCTCGTGTCGGTAGATTTACTGGCACGTAAAAGAACTCCTGCAGGACTAAATTCCTGCACATCGGCGTCTCCGAAAATCGTAGAAGTAGTTAGCGGGGTGTGAAGCCAATAACATTAATTACATTTGGATTTTAACAAGCTGAGCATATCAGCAAAGAAAAGTGTCCCGGTGACATTTTAGTCGCTCAATACAGGAATGTCTTTGGGTGCTGTGACTTTTACTTTTTTTTTTTTTTGCTGTTTGCTTTACGTCACACCGTCACATATAGATCTTATGGCGACGATGGGACAGGAAAGGCCTAGGAATGGGAACAAAGCGGCCGTGGCCTTAATTAAGGTACAGCGCCAGCACTTGCCTGGAGTGAAAATGGGAAACCACGGAAAACCATCTTCAGGGCTGCCGGCAGTGGGGTTCAAAACCCACTATCTCCCGGATGCGAGCTCACAGCTGCGAGGTCCTAACCGCACGGCCAACTCGCGCGGTATTTTTACCCTTCGGTTTATTGACTTGGCTTGTATAACCTAAAACTTAGGCTAAGATGGATAATATTTTAAACACCTACATCACTATTTTCACCTGTGTGCAATTATGTTATTTATTTCATTAATATTATGATAATTATTATAATTGAGCATTGTTAACTTATAAGACCCCAACAGACAAGCATTGGTTTTGTGTAGAGTTATACATTTGTTAAATTCACGTTGTTTCCTTTCATGATGTACACGCCTATTCTTTGTTACATTACAGTATAGAGTATTTAGATATAGCCTAAATTTCTTTACCAATTAAGCTCTTCAATAAAGACATACATAACTGTCCCATGCCAAGATATATTGGTAGAATTAGAGCTGTCAAAATGGTTCATAACCCCTTTGATTTATTATCTTGACATGGATCACCCAAAACATAGGTTAGGGTTGGAGAATACTTTAATAATCAGCATTATTTAATGCACTGTTTTTTACTTTCATATTCCAAGATGTAATTGAAGCATTTAAATAAAGCATCATACATTAAAATTTAAAGTTTTACCACTAGAACAGCTGACATGGAAAAGTGATTTGAAAATTCAAACAAATTCATCTTACGTTAAAATCTTCAAAAAAAAAATAAACTGTAGACTTTTCCGATATATCACCAGCATTTCTCCGGCTCGCCAAAATCCATTTCTCCCTAGTTTTAGCGTCTTTGGAACATTTATAAACAATTTGTTTGGTATGGTATGCGATGTGCTATTGCACATCGGAACTCTACACCATTTATAAGTTTTCTGCCTCACTGTCTGCGCAGGATTCATTTTAAGTCTAAAATATACCACTCAGATTATTATCCAATGTATAGACCTCGAATTTAACCATACTAGACACTAACGTAAAGTAGAAATACGCGAAGTGTATCCTGCTTCTCACAGCACACTATGTGTTACTTCGTCTGCTAATTCAGTCAACCTGTACGATGACGTCAGACCAATGAGATCGCGTGCTTGCGTGACGTGACATTTTCGTGGATTTTTATCACGTTTGGAGTTATTATTTGTACATTCTGATCACATTTTTGAATTCTGCATGGAATTTTGAATCAGATTAGCATATTTTTAATTAAAACCCCGGATCATGCATGTTCCCTATTACCTCTTATCTGAAATTGGCAATGCAGTCAAACCCCGATAAACTTCGACATGCAATGCAACACCACCATCAACAAGAAGGGAGAATCTAGCGTGCTTGAACGTTCAAATGGGTGTGAAAAAGAGCGCTGCACTGTGATGCTAGCAATAACCGCAGACGGAAGAAAATTGCCACCGTACATTATTTTCAAAAGAAAAACAGTGCCTAAAGCAAAGTTTCCCCAAAGGTATTCATGTACGCATTCAAGAGAAAGGATGGATACACCTCTTGTTCAGGACTGGGTCCATACGGTGTGGGGAGCATGGCCAGGGGCACTGCTTGGAAGCCCAGCAGCACTTGTGGGGGACAGTTTCTGCGGACACTTCGTGGAAGACACGAAGAAACGTCTTCAAGAAATGAAAACTGATCTCGTTGTAATCCCTGGTGGACGCACACATTGTCTACAGCCCTTAGATGTTTCCGTCAACAAGCCCTTCAAGGACAACATACATAAATTGTATGCCGAATGGATGGCAGGAGGGGAGCATGAACTGACGCCAGCAGGCAAAATAAAGGCCGCCAGTTGAACTCGTGTGTAATTGGGTTATGCGGACATGGGTTATGGTGTCGACAGGCGTTATTGTTAAGAGTTCCTTGATGATGGGCAACGCAAATGCGTTGGATGGACGTCAGGATGATGCAGTATGGGATGGTGACCAAAATGATGCACTTGAGAATAGCTCAGAGACTAAAGGCAGTGACAATGAATAGGGTAAGTACGCCAGTTGTTTTGTTTCAATAGCCTAATGCAAAATTTACGTTCTTTATTCGGGAGGACGATCTTTTGCACACAAATCCCTGCATTTATCATGCACTGAAAATGCTCACACTTATTTTTTGTCAAAAAAGTGCAAGTTATATGTGAGCAAATATAGTATATAGATACTAATAACATAAAGGTAAACCCTAAAACGTTTGAAATTACAAATGAATAATGATCTCTAGGCAAATGATTACTGCATTAATACTACATTATTCGCATAACTAATGCCTAACCACTACTAGTGAAGTAAATAGTTAAATAAGAATTCCTAAAGGAGGTAAGAAAAAATAGAAAAATAACCATAACCAATATGAGTGAAGTAACTATGTACGTTATGAATTTGGAACTACAAAAGTTGTAGAAAAGAAAAACTAACTAAACTAAAAAAATAAAAATAAGGAGGAACTTATCTAACAAGGAAACTATCGATAAGGTCATATTAACCTGATAGGATGAGGAGCCAATCAAATAGCTATGTACAAAAATTTAGCTGCCATTTCGAACTGGGAAGTGTCGAAATCTTGATTCAAAATCAGTGTGACGGCAACGCAGCTACTTGACAACCCTTGCATCTTGCTGGCATGGCAAACAGCAGAGTGGCTGTGCTGGACAGAGAGAGATAGAGAGAAAACGAAATGGCAGGTTACCACGTGCCAAGGTCACTTTAATGTTAGGGAACAAATGTGAAACCTAAATCGTGTGTATTAATCACATGATAAAAACACAAATATTTTTGGCACCACGCACAACGAATATGCACTTTAAGGACACATTGTTCTTCACAGTTTTCCTTACTTGTTTGAAGGCTATATTTTGCAGGCACTTTGAACTGTGTTAATTTCTCCGTTGTGTAATTGGTTGCAAACCACGACTCTTTAATCATATCCTTGAACTGTGGGGAAGAAAGTTAAAAATGAATGAAGTATTGCACTTTCAATATGCCCTTTCTCTGATAAACATCAAGCCAAAAGTCTTCACAAGCTGGCATAATGTTTGTTTACCGGCAAAAAATGTATCCAACAGCTGTATTTTCCTTGTAGCGCCAGGAGGAACCAGGAGAACTTCTATACTTTTGTCAGGAGGAATGTCTTCAACGCAGCATTTATCACTATACGTAGTCAACGAATCCAACAGTAGCAAACACTTGTCTTCAGCAAATGGGAAGAAGGCTTCTTTAAACCAATACTTACATTCCAAAACCAATTCTGTCCCATCTTAGTAACTTCCATTGGCACCTTTCCTCTTACAGAATGTACAAAATTATACCAGTCTCTATGTACCATTATTTCAAATGGATTATGCTTCCTTGCTTGTTCTATCCAAGGATGGTCCACATCACACTCAAGATGGTATGACCAGGTAATAGAAACTTTAGATCTATAATTTCAACTGCAACACTGATCATAACTGCCATACTGATGTTCCACTTTTGTGCACCACAAGTATCGGAATAAGTTGTGAGAAATTCACGAAATATTTTCAACAACAATGGAAACCTACAATGCAATAAACAGAACGTATCATGCATTGACAAAACAAAATAATCCTGCCAATACTTGATATTTGAAACATATCATGTTTTCGAAAGCGACTTTCAACCTATTAGGTCGTGTTACGTACACTTAGTACGTGACGAAGAGATGTCAAGTACAGAACAAAAATGTCCAAACCGTAATGCTCAAACATATCATTACATATCCTTACTATAATGAATGGACATATCTTCTGGTGAAATATGAGGTACATGAAATACTACCAACATCTAGCAAAACTAAAAAATAGCAGATTTTGGACATATCAACTTATGGCATTTCACGACACAAATACAACAGATTACATTATAAAGTTACGGACATTGTTAACAACAGCTCATTTACTTTATTTTAATCAATTCATGCACTGTTATGTAGTGCTTACTGTTTTCTTTCTTAATCACTGTATGTCCTTGAGTAGACCAGACGTTCTTAACACCCAACCTATTTATAGAGGCTTTTAGAATGTCTACTCTTGCAGCAGTCAAGTCTTGGCTATAGTGACACCACTACCCGCCAATTTACGCTTCAACTGAAATACTCTCTCCCTCTTTCTGTAACTGACAAATTTCACTACGATAGCGAAATTCATTCCCCGATTCCCCTCATCCTTGCATGGTGAGTTCTGTCAATATCTTGCACAGAAATATCCAGTCCTAGCTTGTCCCTAAACATCATCTGTTTTATCAGTTGTTCCATGTCCGTTAACAAAATGCTAGTTGACTGTGACTTCGAACTAAGGAGCAAGTTTGCTGATCGAGAATTCTTTCCCGGGTGTTTATGGTATGAGACAGGAAGAGCATTGATCGATAGTTGGCACAGTCGGCTGGGTCACCTTTGTTCATAAAGATCGGAATTGTTATGCTCGTTGACCAATCAGTAACGCTTGCTGTCCATTATGGCGTTGAACTTGGTCAGCTAAAGAATTACTATATTGCGCAGTTCCCTCATATTCCAAAAATCAGTGGGCAGATCATCAAGTCCCTCATGCTGTCTACTACACTGGTGACTTCCCCAGTAGTTATGGGCGTGATCGATCCAAGTGTTGAAGTGCCTTTTGGGATTGGTGAGTGCAGGAATTCAATGTTGGGGAACTCGTAGAAATTATCTTGCAATTGTTTTAGGATTTCTCGCTTGTGCTGGAGTCTCTTGCTGTTCTTATCCTTGATGTGCATGTAATGTTCAAGGTCATGGACAGCTTTCATGCGTGCCTTGGCTAATCGATAATTCTTTTCTCCCCTTCTCTTGTTTTGAGGTGATTATATAGGTCTTGATAGTATTCTGCCCTGGTCTCAGCTACAGCCTTCTTGACTTCTCTTTAGGCAACCACATAAATGGATTGATTTTCATCAGTTTATCTCAGTGACATTTCATAGAGGGCTTTCTCTTCCACCTGTTCAGTCCATAACCAAGCCTGCTTGTCGATATATATTGGCACCCCAATTTGACAACACCAAGGATATCTCTAGGGGTGATGGTGACTGAGCTGCAAGTGCTGGAGGAGGTGTTGATGGGTGGGAGTGTAATTTTACTGCAAAATGTTGCTCTGTGGTCCACAATCTTCGATCTTTTTGGGACTTGTGGTGCCTATCATATGCTTATGACCTTTTATCTTGAGATCTGGAACAAGTACAGGGTGTCCAAATCCAGATTTTAAAATTCCCTGACATTTCCCTGTTTTCCAGACATAAAAACTAGTTTTTTCCCTGACACAAAATGACAAAAAACAAAATTATAAAGGAAGTATCAGTAATATTAAAATACATTTTAAAAAAAGCAAATAATGTGCATATTAAATTTCAAAACTTGGAAGTTTAATTTAGTCGAATTAAATTCACTTTAATTTTTTTTTTAATATACTACCATTACTGCTTCATAGCCACCAACGACTGTCGAGCTTCTGCCATCACCCTCCGCTTCTTTTCTTCTAATTCTTTCAGCAACATAGCGGCCTTTCTCTCTCTTTTTTTTTTTCAAAGAATCTTCTACTTCCAATGCTTCATGTTTCTCCTTTAGATTTTGAACATACAAAGCATGAGCACTCCTTGCAGCATGGAGCATGTTCTTATTAATGGAGACCTTTTCAATTCCACCAGGGTTTGGGATAGCATCATATATTATTCTTTGTGCTACAAGGGATACTTTTAGCATGTTCTCGACTATAATTTCTTTATTAAAAGGAAAACCACGTTCAAGTGAAGCATTTCCATGAAACAATATTAGTATCATTTTGAGAAATGAAGCCAACTTTACTGTTTTCAAATTTACTGTTGGAAAAACAGTGCGAAGCCAAAAGTGATCTAACCTCTAGTGATCTAACCTCTCGTCTTTAGAAGTCAAAGAATTCACTTCTTCTTTCAAACAGAGGTGAACCCCCTTTGTACATGATCGGCTTCATTACCCGAGATCCATTTTTTAATCAACAAAGGCATTTAAAGCTATCCTTAACAGCCTGCTGCTTAGAGGCTACTTGGCTACACTTAGATCGAAACAAGAAATTTAGTCAGTTTATATGCCAGCGGTGACCTTTCCAGTAACTTCTTGCATAAAGCTACCATTCCTCTTAGACACTCTGTGCGAAACACCAACATATCTCTATCATTTAATCCAGGAGTGCCATGAAGTGCTGCTTTAGCAGCAGAACCTATGTCAATTTTAGATGCAGGCAGAAGATTTTCTTTACTGTCTAAATTCGTTTTAGGACATTTTCTGAAGACTGCAGCAACTCAGACTTAACAAACCTTGTCATGACATTTATCATCAATAAAAGATTCATAAAGGAGAGATGCAAATGGAAGATCTGTCTGAAACTTTTAGGATTTCTTTTACTGCCATTTTATATGAATTGTGCACAGTATGAAAGCCACAAGATCCAATGTTCAACAAAATAGGAGCATCTAGATCATCATTTAATAAATTACCAAAATTGTGAAGGAACTTTTTATTAACATTTGGACCATCCATTGAAATTTGTAAGTTTTTTTTTAGATAGAGTCCTTGCTGTGCTTGCAAAAAAAACCATTTAACAAATCTGAGGAGGTAGAGTACCAAGAAACATGGAATCAAAATAAGAAGTGCATACTTCATTAGTATCAGGATTGAAACAATGAACTACAAGATCCATTTAGTTCATCTGAGAAACTTTATTCAGTGACTCGTCAAACCCAACGGTGAAACGTGTGCACTTACTCAAGAACTTGTTTATGGAAATAGAGAGCTAAACCATGAGTGATTCTATATGCAACTTTTGTTCTGTGCAGTTGAACTTTCGAAGTTGTTTCAGAGTCTGGAAACAAACGTACACTAGCTTCACTGGCACGTAAAGAATGGTGTTGCATGACAGTATGCATGCACCATATAATCTCAGCTTTGGTTACCTGCTCTCTTGAAAGATAATTCTGTGGACATCTAGCCTCTGGTGAACCTTCTTTAATGGAAGAAGAAGAAGTGGAGTCATATGTGATAAAGTTCGTTGTGGTAGCTGTGGCAGGCAAAGGGTAACTTGTGCGCGGCCAGGTATTATCTACTGAGTTCAAGTCTCTTGTTACTTCACTATTAGAATGTTCCTTTTTAAAATAACTTGAAAGGGATGACGAGAACTGGCTGAACTTGACACTACTGGCATGCATCTTTCCTCCCATGTGACTTTTTAATGCCTGCTTCCCCATGTTGCTAACAGTAAATGATGTTTTACATATTATGCAGATTACAATATTATGCAATATGCTGAAAATTTGTCTTGAGGCATGTGTTTCAACCATGTTCTGAAAGTAACATCAAGCAGCCACCTTTCATTAAACGAAGTTTTCCTTGGCTTTGATGAAGATATTGTTAGCTGAAAAAAGAAGATAAGGACATTGTAAAAATCTTTTAAATAGTCCTAATTCTGCACAGCTTTCTTCTAAATTGACAGTTCGTAAAACCTGTGAGCATTGCCTTATCTATGCTGCCAGCACTCTAATGCTTCAATAACAGCTGATGCAATATAACTGCGGCACAGAGCCCTCGTAAAATGTAATACCGTATTACAAAAATCACAAGTGAAAACAAATTCGCAAATCCTTCTAAGACAGTGCATGCACTTCCTAACAATATCCAACACAAACAAGAATAGGTACATTATTAATATGAATAAAAGAAATAAATTATTTGTGACTAATGACTGGCATAGGAAGGATGTTATATGGCTGATCGAGACCACGGTGCCAATTTTTGCTGAGTCACATTCTTGCCACTTGTCTTTCATGAACTATACTGAGGTATGATACACAGACTAACTATATACTAACCAACACATGGATGTAAATACAATTCCATCTACGCTGAACACTATTAAACCTATACCACACACGCAGAGTGAGGTAGCTTAACCACATGGTGATGTAGACAATACAATTGTCAGCCAGGTTTCGAAATTGCGCTCAACCGATATTAATCGATACGAATGGCAGCTTGGGATTGGCTGGATCAAAACCGTATACATCCAAACATACTTCACAAACTCAAAACCTCTTAACCAACAAACAACCTTCATCCTTACGTCGCACCGACACAGATAGGTCTTATGGCAACGATGGGACAGGAAAGTCCTAGGAATGGGAAGGAAGCGGCTGTGGTCTTAATTAAGGTACAGCCCCAGCATTTGCCTGGAGTGAAAATGAGAAACCACGGAAAACCATCTTCAGGGCTGCCGACAGTGGGATTCAAACCCACTATCTCCTGAATGCGAGCTCACAGCTGTGCGCTCCTAACCGCACGGCCAACTCGCCCGGTAACCTTCACCTTACAATGCGATGTCACTACTTTAAATCTTGTTCTGTATTCACAAAATTACACATGATATTACAAGCTACTAGTCGTGCCTCAAAACTTCCGAAACCCTCACACAAAAGATAGGTTGGAAACTCAACGTGGCGCAGCCCAAATGGTGTTACGATGCACTACACATTTACACAAGGCTTACCTACGTCAGCGCATTTAATAATAATAATAATAATAATAATAATAATAATAATTAATATTATGAGCACTCGAATGAGTATTAAGTTTAAGAGAATTTCACACTTTTCTGCATTCAGTCAGTGTTTTGTGTCTGTTTTTACATTTTACGAGGTAGTAACTATCGCACAAGTCATTACACAGTAAACAAACACAGTCATCCGTTGGGTTGTGGAATTTTGTCTACATGCATATATTGTTGTAGAAGCCATGCATTTAAGCGATTAGAAAAACTGAGAACGCAATATAGGCCAAATTCATCAAGCTCGCCATTCCTCAACAACACAGAATATTCAATAGTAAGCAGATCAAAACATTGAAAATTCGATCAATCTATCATATAGCTATTGATATTATTGGTTACTTCACATTCGAGATCACACCTTATTAACTTTTCATTACGATTTATTCCTGGCATAAAAGACATGCCCTAGAGTAATGTTATAAAAACTGAAAAATGTGTTTATATCACATGGATAAATACGGTATGTCAATTTTATCTGGCAGAAGAATGAATTTCCAGAATTTTTCCTGAATTCCCTGACATTTCCAGGTTTTCCCGTTATTGATCGAATTCCCTGACATTTCCCTGTTTCCCAGGTTTTCCATACGGGTGGACACCCTGAAGTAGCTGTGTTGTGGAGCAAGAAGATCAAATGGGATAAGTCTGGTGTTAGATATGATGGGCAAATAGCATCTTCGCACAGGAATAAAATCAAGCTGACTGCTATACCCACTACTGGTGTAGGTAATTAGGAAACTCATACGTTTCTTGAAGAAAATGTTGCAGATTATGAGATAAATTGTTTCTGCACAAAGTCTAAGATTCTAAATCCATCATTTTTGCAGTTTCCACAACCATGGTTCCCATGGCACTGGTATCCATCCAGAGTGTGACCATTGAGATGTCTGCAGAGGAATAACAGGTCTTCTGAAGAGTAGCCAGGAATTTTGGTCTGAAGTTCATTCCAGAACTGTTCTTTGATGTAGTCACCAAATCCTGTTTGAGAGGTGAAGGTAGAGAACACATGGAATCAGTGGAGAGGGTTGTCGATGACAGACGATCAGTGTGTGACAGGACCTCAGATAAATGGGTCCTTAGATCCTCATTCGCAACAAAAACTATGCTGTTGTTGAATGTGTCCTAGAAGATCAACTAGTAACCCTCTCCAATGTCCTTTCCATCTGGTCTCCTGAAGTCATGTAATGCCAATATGTCAGCGTTTCAGAATTTCAGCCTAATCATGGCTGCATCCTGTCGAGATGATAATGCTGGAACATGGCGATTCATAATTGTTGTGACTTCCTTTGAGCTAGCTTCTTAAACTGATCCTGCTCTTGAACCGTAGCCCTTGCTCATTTCTCATGTTGGTTTGCCGGTTGGGGCCAACATGAATTGCTTGCAGGCAGTGCCCTAGCTTTTTATCTCTGTGACTGTGTCATTCTGATCCATAAGTTGCAACGAGAATACCAACGGGCTTGTTGCCACGTGACATCAGGAATTTTATATTGCACCCTTCGAAGACTTACCGGCTGGTTGAAGTTCAATGAACATGATGCTTACGTAAATCTCAAAGGCATGGACAATCTGAAGACAAGATTATTTGAGGGTGAAGGAAGAGATTGGTAAAAAGTAACTTAAAAATTTCTGAAATAAAGAAGTGGTAAAATTTGCAATAAATTTACTGTTTTAACTTAACTGTGCAATTCATGAAATACCCAGTGGCCTAATGTGTCCCACAATGATTACGAATAGCGCTTCGTGTGCCTTGCTGCCGCTAAGAGAATTGCGCACTGTTTTTCTTTTGAATGACTCGTATTTTACTTCTTCTAAGTTTTACAGTGTCTACCCCCGTTCATTTCCTTTTCATATTGCCTCTTCTACTGATCCTATGCATTGTTTTCCATTTCTTAATCGGCTGATGATGACCTGGACTAGGGTCGAAACCGGTACCATTTCTAATTATTATTAAATGAGAATGTAATTCACTACATTTCTTATTCTTTGGTATTGAACAGGTGGAATCTCCTTATTAATTATTTCAATTTTAATTGTGATATTCTTCAATACGGAACAATGAAATTTTTAACTTTAAATATTGTATGATACACCACCACCATCTATCATCTCGAAGAATAAAATGCTATGGTACTTCTAAATTGACACACAGACAGCATTAAGAGGCAAGCAGCTGATGTCATGAAATTATTATTAATAATATTATTTGTTATTGGTTTTATGTCCCACTAACTACTTATATAGTGTACCAGGAAAAGTTGTGGGCAAAGGGCATGAGTAGGACCTCAGGGAGTGGAATTTGGTTTTGGAGCCGATACAGAGTAGGATAGACTCGCAGAGCGAATAATAGATGGTTAAAAAATCTTTTTCAAAACAATTTATTAATTCTTCACCCTGCGATATGATTGACTTAAATCTGGCATTGAAATTAAAAATTTGAAAGTAATCTTCCTGAATTCTGTTCATGAAAATGGCATAAATATTACTGATTTCAAAGTCTTTCATATGCGAGAATATGAGGTATTGAATTTCCACCTAAAGTCTTTCTAAACCTAAGCACACACTTATAATTGTAAGTTGATATGAGAAATTAAATAGTTTTCAGTTCTCAGTTCGTCAACCTTGATATATAGCACACTTCAAAAGCCTAAAGTCTTTCTACGAGATATGAAACTGAAATTTGAAATTAAATTAATCACTTCTGAATATTTGTTCACACGCGGCACTGAAGTTTCCACTGTTCACAAATTAATGAAAAAAAAAAATTTTAGTCAGTTTGTTACTACTCACTTATGGCAAGAAATGTTGCTACAAAATGTCGAAGGATGGACATCTGGAATGTTCCGTGGAGAATCAGGATCGGCGATGTTCCCTTGACACACCATGTTGACGTTCCCGATGAGGTGATGACGGCTGGAACTGGATCATGTAGAATTGCAGCTCGTTAGGGTGATTTTGCGCACACGAAAAACTCACTTAGTGCGAGTAGTTAACACTGACACTGTCATTGACTGTTGAACACTATTTATGGCGTAATTGAATTTAAATAAAGAATCACAGTCCTTCCTGTATGAATTACTATTTACAGTCGTTACTGAAACGTTCATAAATGCACAGTTCACACTTGAAAAGGCAAGTCGATAATCACAGTCTTTGAACACAGTCATTAAGTCACTAAGAATTATTTTCTGCTTATCTTGTTATTATAATGTTATATTACCTCAGAAAAGTTCTTAATTTCCACTCAAATTACTGTAAGTCGTATACTGACGTGGCAAAAGGAATACAGTTCAATACTTGAAAGAAATGAGTTCTGGTGATTCTACACATTAGTTTCTGTAGAAGTTCAATATCATAAGTCTACACGTAATGACATATTCTGTGAACGTTAAATAGTTAATGTTTGCACTTCAATAAGTTCACTCGTATTTTATTCTTAAATGTCTGTATGATTAGACTGTAGTCGCGACGCGATATACTAAATAAGGTGCGACGTCTTTTATTGTTCTGTCGGCGATATAACTTCGCGTTCCAAAAATACGACGGAAAGTACTTTCACCGTGACTGCGCGAACATACTGTACGCGGGCCGGTCTCTCCTCTGTCTCACTCACACAGCTGTCTACTCGTCCTTGTACTGGCTTGCGGGCTGGCTGGCCTTGGCATATATAGATACCAGCGCTGGGAGGGGTAGCATCTCTCGGCCATGTGACCGTGATTACGTAATTTCGTTGAAACTTTAAATTATTATAACTCAACAACCATGGGATGAATTAATTCGAAATTCACAGGGATTAACTTTTATGACGTCCGCTATAATTCAGCGTTTGTCCCGTTGAAATTGGTTAAGGCGTTAAAAAGTTGGTAAAAGAAAAATTCTTTCGAGAAATATCTCTAGGGGAGGTGAGCTTCAAGCGACAGGTGACGTCACTTGACTCCGCCTAGTGCTCTCGTAGGGTCTGGCACATACTGGAACATTCTTTACATAGATGTTCGTACGTCGGTCGGATCTTTTATGCTGGAATAACCTTTCTTTCAATTAATATGGACCAGGACCTAGGCTTTCCTGGTACAATAGTTTTCGAAAACGTCGAGGTGCCGGAATTTTGTCCTGCAAGTTATTTTGTGTGTCAATGAATCTACCAATACGGGGCAGACATATTTGAGCACGTTCAAATACCACCGGACTGAGCCAGGATCGCACTTGCCAATTTGGGTCCAGAAAGCCAGCACACTAACCATCTGAACCACTCAGCCTGGCATTATTATTATTATTATTATTATTAGCTTCTTCCCTGTTTGTTGGGGTTGGCACTTAGCAAGGATCTGATCCAGTTTTACAGCTGGTTGCCATTCCTCACTCCAATTACACTTGGAGAATAATGTATTCACTATTGCGTGTTTGTGTAGTGGTTGGTTAGTTTAGTATGTTGCGTGTAAATGATGATGTGTGTATGCATGCATGTGTGCGTGTGCTAAGACTAACCCAAAAATCCAGTCTCCTAACCAGAGAAATATCGACACGTAATTAATATCTCTAGATCTCTCTGAACCGAAGCCACGACACTGACCTCAAGTGAAAGAGCCTGACTATTATTATTTTCTTGCCTAATGGCCAGTAGAGTGGCATATGGTTCAAAGGGTCCTGAGTTCGATTTCTGGCTGGACCGAAAATTCTTACCACATCTTATTAATTCCTCTTCCTCGGGACTGGGTGTTAGTGTTTGGCTTAATACACATATTTATTTACACACATCATATTACAAACCACCACAGAAACACACAGTAGTGAATACACTCCTCCACATAGGATTGGCATCAGGAAAGCCATCAGGCTGTAAAACTTTTGCTATTTGCCTTACGTCGCACCGGCAGAGATAGGTCTTATGGGAACGATGGGATAGGGAAGGCCTAGGAGTGGGAAGGAAGCAGCCGTGGCCCTAACTAAGGTACATCCCCAACATTTGCCTGGTGTGAAAATGGGAAACCATGGAAAACCATCTTCAGGGCTGCCGACAGTGAGCTCCCGGATGCAACATCACAGCTGCGCAAGTCTGACCGCATGGCCAACTCGCCAGGTGGCTGTAAAACTGGGCTGAATCCATACAAATTGCTGACCTCAGGTAATTGGGAAAATGCCAGGATTTTTGTTTTTTGCTACTAATTTAATGTCACATTAACACAGTGAAGGTTTTTGGCGATGCAGGGATAGAAAAGGGTTAGGAATGGGGAGGAAACGGATGTGGTCTTAATTAAGGTACAGAGCCAGCATTTGCTTGGTGTGAAAATGGGAAGCCACAGAAAGCCATCTTCAGGGCCGCTGACAGTCAGATTCAAACCCACCATCTCCCTCATGCAAGCTCACAGACACGTGACCCAAACCGCAAAACCAACTCGCTTGGTATTATTATTCACGCACAGAAAAATATCTAAGGTTTAAGTTGTATGTCTGCCATGTTAAATTTGTGTTGTTCATATTCCGTTTTTTCAATAAGTAGGCCTATCTGACCAACTGAAACAAAATTTTGCAGACTTTTATTAAATCTGTACTTTCTCTTTAAACACTGTCTTTTTTTAACCAGTATGTTTGTAAACAATGCCTTAATCATTTATTCTCCAAAAGTTAAATTCTTAACATTTTTTCTCTTCAAGAAGATAAATGCTTTTAATATTTATGGTAAAGTCATAAGAAAACCACAAGTCCCTTAATCGTATGAATTGAATTGTTGATAAAAAGTTCAAATCTCTACTCTTGATACTTCCCAAGATTAAAGAACATTTCCCTACCATATTCTCAATCACCTGGGTTGTCTTCATCTTCTGCCCCTTTTCAGTTTTCTTTTTAACTTCCTGCCTTGCTTTCAACTGGCTTCAAAATTTTATATCTGTCTTTCTCAACTGTAAATTGTCAATTTCACAGAATATATCAATCAGGTTCACTTGTGATTCTAAGCCCAGTTTTCTCAACACACTAATCCTACGATTGTTCCCCTCACTGAATAGCAGTGCATCATCATGCAATTCATGAAGTCCTTTTCCCCACAAACACTGTTTTATTGGCACCCTGCTATGAAGACCATTATAGAAAGACTCGTTTGGGTTAAAGTCCTTCATTGCAAGCACTTTTAAAGAAAATCAGAACGGGCTGAACTTCTATAAACTTGTCTTCAGTAGGCCTAACATGGAAATATTGGCATCAGTGTTTCTATGCACATTTACAGTGTCACTATGAAAAAACTTCCTTCTAGAAACACTAGAAAATTTAGTCCCATCACATAAAATACCGGTACTAAATTAAGCAACAGGTGTTGTTTCCAAGTTATTCACATTTCCTTCACTTTGTACACTGTTATTTGCAGTATTTTTTCTTCCAGAGCCTGAGATTCATTGCCTCTTCTTGAATACCTTCCGAGATCTAGGCATCGTTTTAGCACACAAAAACAAATCTTCTTGCCAAGGAAAACAATGATATAGATGTTGATTCCCATAGGGAAACTGAAATATTTGTCCCGAATGAGTATGGGAATCAACATCTATATCATCTGATGGCCAAGCAGGCATCAATTTTTGGTAAGGAGACAAAGTCTCTCATGGTGCATTGGCACTGCCGGTACTCCAAGTAGCCTACGCAGTGGCCTCCACGGTATGCACTAGCCATGCGTCTTGGTGGGTGTGCTAAGTTCCAAATGATGAGCGCAACTTAGCACACGGGGGCGAAACACTGGCAACCAGGAATGAGTTAGCTGGAAAATTTATAATGTCCAATAACGGACCATTTATATTGGTATAGTAAGGGAAACAACACAATGTCGAACACATGACCACCATGCAAACAAGTTAATCCTGCACAGTGTCTGTTTATCAGGCTGGCCAGCACATGAAACTGCCCTAGAACACACAAACCTCTCAAAGAGAAAGAAAGTAACCCAGAAAACATTTCAGTTGTCGGTCCATAAGGAACATTATCTTGAAAGGGGGCCGTGGCTCTCATGTGACATTGAATTTAAATGATAAATAAATGCTGTTTAGCAAACATTTTCAGCATGTTCATTATAAAATAATACATATACTGTATAAGATTAAAACATTATAAAATCTAAAAATTCATACTTTTTACCCAAAATGGCTTAAAACCTCCCCTTAAGTTAACCCATTAGGCAGAGATACTTCATCTTGAACATCAGCATATAACACTGTTACATTATTCAATCTTCATCCAAATAAGATTGTACCAGGGATACACCTTCCCTGGGTATTTAAACTGTGCGCCTTCTCTACTATGACTATCTCTGACAGTGATTAAGAACCTTCAAGACTTTCATCTCCGATGGTTAGATGGCTCTGGCATCGATTTTCTAGGAATCTCTGATGGGCTAAGTCCTAGTTAATCACCAGAGAAATTAAATTTGTTATAGTTAGCAATCCTTTTTACTGGTTACTGTTTTTTTATGTGCCTAAGTTTTCAACACTTCACCTACGTCCTACTCTAATGCAATCTGCCAACCACAGGCCTGTAATTAAGATCTCTAACCAATCAGAACTCAGGTCAGTGAATGGAAATTAAGCCTATCAGCAGTCTGCGGATCTATTTAAGGGGAGCGCTTTTGAGCCGTCTTGTCTGATTTGCTCCGATGATTGAGTACATGACTTGACAGAGGTTAGAGGGGCCAGGAGGTGGCCGGCTTGAAGGATATCCAGAGTTGTAATGGCAGAATTTACCTAAATATGTGATTGTACCGGAGTGTGTCCCGAGTGGAAGATTTCAATGGTTTTCCTTAAAATATAATATGTAATCTTTTCATTTTTTGCTGAAATGTAGGATCTTCTGCGCAGTCTTCATGATCAATTTTTATTTCTCACTGTGAAAATATTTAATGTAAGGGAAGATGAGTGGTTACCCTCAGACCTCTCCCCTTCTACTTTTGAGCTGAGTGACTAAAGATATTTTTAACCTCTAAATTTTGAAAATTTGTATTGGCCTTTAAACGTTCCCCTTTTTTTTTTTTAGCAAGAATTAGCCTCTATGTCATTGGGCCTTAAGCCTACTTAGGTTCTTGTATTTTCCTGAATGTTCTTTAAAGGAGTGCTGGTGTTCCGCTTCCTTCCCATTTGTTAATGGTCTACATTTGCTGTAAACTTTTTTCTTTCATACTTAAGGCTCAGTGGGATGGGAAATATGCCCCTGTATATTCATTAGGGTTTTGCGGATAACAGTGTCTACATTTAGGTTCCCTTGGGGAAGAGTACTTCACCCGTTTGTGAAGTGTTGTAATTGATAAGCGCACTATGGGGAACCTGTGTATGAACAAGATGAAGTGGGGTCACCCAATTGGTTTCTAGTGTAACAGAGAATGTAACAAGCGACATATCGCTTTATTGGCTAGCCTCTATGTATTTGGAGCTCAGACTCCAGAAGACTTTAGGAGCAGTTATGCTCTTTCATATGTAGGTTAATGACTGGGAATTTCTTTCAATTAAACTTGTACCTGATTAAGGACTTCTAAGTCAAATGTATTGTAATGTATTGTTTCAACTGCTTCTTGTTAAATCATTAAATTACTCTATCTGGATTTTAAGAGAGGAAAAAAAGAAAATTTCCAACTTTGTTAAGGTAAATTGTTACTCCAAGAGGTCCCGTCTAGCCATTCATCTGACGCACTTCCTTACCTCTGTGTTGCACGATAAATCCCTGTAACAAAGATTATTGACATACAAGGTTTAGGTCCTCTAGAGAACTTTTTTTCCCTGAAGTTTAATTATTAATGTTATTTGCTTTACGTCCCACTAACTACTCTTTAAGGTCTTCGGAGACGCCGAGGTGTCGGAATTTAGTCCCGCAGGAGTTCTTTTACGTGCCAGTAAATCTACCGACACGGGGCTGTCGTATTTGAGCACCTTCAAATACCACCGGACTGAGCCAGGATTGAACCTGCCAAGTTGGGGTTAGAAGGCCAGCGCCTTAACCGTCTGAGCCACTCAGCCGGCCCCTGAAGTTTTATACACATAATACGTACATAATGGCATCTCATACTTGCAATTCATTTCTTGTGATTAAGAATGCTTCCACTTGCACAAACAAATTTAATTAACTCTTGAAATAATCAGTCCTAGTCAAGAGAAAGTTCAAGAATATTTCATGAAACTCTGTTGATATATCTTCATTTCTGCTCGTTATACCGGTTTAGGTAATCAAATTATACCATTAAAACACCAGCTTCTTCACACACATCCATTTATTACGAGCTGTTGACTACAACTGACTTTCACACACATTAAGCAATACAAAAGTTCAAAGAACAAAAGCAACCGAAGATAAACCACTCCACTCAATTATCTGAGTTACCGACACATAACCTCAATGTTGTATTCGTCAAAACTATATACACATGACATTTTATTTTTTATGAGAAAACCACACTGCCAACAAACTCCACTCGAGTGTTATAGACAGGACTTGAATTGTTTGCATGAAACTATATTAATGCTATCCATCACAATGAGTTGAGTTTAGAAGAATTTTTGCTTCAGTTACAGGTAACCAAAGAATGAATGTACAGTGTGTTCTGAAAATCCAAGGCAAGACTACATACTGTTCTTATTGTGAGCAATATGACAGAAATCTACACATATAAAATTAATTTAAAATTAATTAAATCTGTAATGAAAAACAGAAAATGTAAAAAAAATGAAAAAAATACATGAACACAAAAAGCAACATTCAAGTCACTTATGAAATAATTCCTGCCACACGATATAATTTTATTTCTCTAATATTAATTACCAGGATGCACATTACTGCAAATGTAAAGTTTATATTCATAATCAATGCCACCAATTTTGTTAAGATGTGAAATAAATTGGGAAACCTGGATATCACTAGTTGGAAGCATGCATGCGGCAGAGTAGGATTAGTAATTGTATTAATTTCTTAATTTACTGTTGCTAATTTAATAAGTAGTTACTTGATTTTTTCCAAGATAATGTTAGAATAGTACAGCAAGCATTTATCTCACTTTACTGTAAATATTTAGTAGTAAATTGTTATGAAGTCAAAGAAATGTAACCTCATTAGGGCTGGCTGCATAAAGACATCTGACCAGAGATCAATTTAGAACCTAGTTCTGAAAATGAACAGAGATTACGAATTTGTCGCGTTGTACAAAACTGAACTCTGTTTAAGCATGTGTAGTTCAAATGTAATCTGAGTTCAGATAAGTAGACATTGCAACACTGCAAAACAAATAAAATACAAAATAACTTTGCCTGTTGGATAATACTTAAATGGTGGGATTGAGCTGGCCGTGACTGTCCACAAATGAACATCGTTTGCATCATGTAGTGGAATTTCTTCACATATGCTTTTCTTGCAGCGAACACAGGTGAAGGAAAAATGGATATCCGACTTCCCTCAGTCAACCTTGTTTTTTCTTTCTTTTTTCTGATCCCGACGGTATTAGGTTTGAGAAGCCTAATGAGTCTTTCATATGGCCTTCGTGGCTGTTCTCTTTTATTTTATACATTCTTTGAAGAATCGATTAGTGTTAAGAAGGGGGGATTGCAAAGTTGCATTAGCCCGTTCGGTCTTGTGTGGCTTAATATCACGCCAGGATAAAAATGTTGTCACATACAGCCCATCGCATGTCCGTTTTTCCTTTACAGTTCCGGTTACCTATAGCGATGTTAAAGGTGTTAAATCATACATTTGGTCATAGTGCTTTTATGAGCACAGCAGAGCGAACACGTAGCTGTCTGGAAAAGGTGAAACCTGGTGCGGGCACATAGCTTATTCCTGTTGAATAGCACCAAGGGATCTGCTAAAGACTTAACATCCCCATCCCACAGACTAATCACCACCAACAGCGTCATATGCCCTCTATCGATATAAACACTGCGGAGAGATTTGGGATTGAATCCAGGCTTTGGCACGCAATCTAGTGATTAGAAATTGTATACCACCACCTCTCCTTCCCTGTTGGCCAACATTCTGATAGTGAAACTTTTTCGACCAACGGGACTCGAAGTAGCTAACCACGGTATCAGACCACATAGACTTGATGCCTCAACGATTATGGCCGCCAGGTGAGCTGCACTGTAAATTGCAGAGTATTTTACACAATTTATTACTGTAGGTAATTTCCTGTTCCCCTCATACCCTGAAAATGAAATAAATAAGTATCACTGAATAAGTTAATATTGTTTATATGTACAGAAATGTTACATTCTTCACATAATATGTAAATATGTAATATTACTTAAAATACGTACGAATATGTAAAATGAAACCCAAGTATAAACCATATCAGAACCACAATTGGTAGACATTTTTAGTGGTCTACAAGTAAAGGAATGAAATATGTAATTACACAAGAATCCAGCCCCTAGTAAAAATACAGTAAAACCTTGTTAATTCGAAGTCATTGGAATGCAAAAATCGGACTTCGAATTAACCGTCACATCGTAATTCACAAATGCCAACCCTTGCAGCATCACAAAGTATTCTGAGACCTGTAACGGCATGCAATTAACCTTGATTCACAGTTTAAACCTCTCAAATACCACGAGGAAAAAAAAAATATCTATCCTATGAAAAGATAATGATGAGGTACGAAATGAAATGGCAACAAAAAGTTCAAAATCGTCCACTGCCCAAAATAAAAAAAATCATGAAGAATGAATGGATGGACATGAACCCAAAAAACAAAACAAACAAAAAAACAGTGGATCCAACTAAAAAAAGATCATAAATAATAGTATTACCGACCAAGGGACCACTTACAAAGCATAATCCTGAATCAAGGATGCTTGATGTCTAAAGGGGTCCATAATCCAGGTCTAAGGCCCCTCAGAATGGTACATGTCGCAAGTAAAGTAGAACCATGGTATTTGTCATGTTGGGGTACTAATCAAAAGTAGCGAAGACTCAGGGAGTTCCACACATGATGGTACTACTCACATGTATTGTACGCCATACAGGTAACGCAGACCCATGGTGTTCTCACACAATGGCGCCACTCATAGCCAATGCAAACCGATGGGGTTCCTCACCTAGGTGTACTAATCACGGGGGCCGGTATTCCCGTGGTGTTCCTCACATAGTGGGTACTAATCACAGGCAACGCAGACCCACGGTGTCACTCATAAACTGGTACAATTCACAGGCTACGCCCAGATCCGTGGTGTTGCTCACATGGGTACGACTCAAGGGTACTGGAAACCCACAGTGACTCTCTCTCTGCTACTACTAAGCACAAACCTATTGAGTACCTAACATAGTGGCACTACTCGCAAGTAAAGGCAACCCATGGTGTTCCCCGCATGATGGTACTAATCAAAAGTAGGGTCATGGTTCTCATACAATCCCTTGGTCGCCCCTTTTAGTCGCCTCTCACGACAGGCAGGGGATACCGTGGGTGTATTTTTCGTCTGCGTCCCCCACCCACAGGGGGTAGAGAGAGAGAGAATAAAGAAGAAAGAAGGAATCCGTCACTTCGAAAAATGAAGTAACAGACGAAGAAAGGCAAGGGCCACGAAGGGCGTGAAAATGAAAGACTCCCTAGGCCTCAAATGCTCTAATACCGTCGGGGTCGGAAAAGAACAAGAGTTGACCAAGGGAGGTCGGACAGGATAGACGAAAGTGAGGAGCCTGGCACAAGTAAGTGGAAGCAATGCCAAGACTCAGCTAAGGGCCCCGTGGTCGCCAATCCACACTCCCAAGTTGAGAGCCCCTTGAGCCCTTGTTAGTCACCTCTTACGACAGGCAGGGGATACCGCGGGAGTATTCTACTTGTGCGTCCCCCACCCGCAGGGGGTCCTATGAAAAGACTAGGATACCGTAGGTCAATAGTGATACAGAAAAAAAATCCAAAATATATCCAGAAAAAAAGTCCAAAATATATCCATCCATCAACGTGCATTTACAGTATTCAAATAATGCACTTGGATAACTCACCGGCAAACATAACCTCACACAATGAAATTAAAAAAAAATAAATAAATTCAAAGACGAGGAATAATCTATACTGGCTCCCTGGTGCAAGTGCTTTATTCATTAGATTACTGTACTGTACCATTTTAGATGCCTTTTACTTGCACGGAAAGTACCCAATACCCTTAAAACATCGTGGCTTATTGAACTTTATTATGATGAGGCGAGAAAGTCTCTCGCTTCTGTCTGCATTACAACACAGTACAGTATGATTTGCCGCCATGCCACTTGTCTCATTTTCAGTCAAAATGTATTCTCCGCCACGAATGTTTGTCAGTGGAAACTCCCTGGTTAACACGTTCCCTGCGGCAGTGAATTTTGATGGCTTTATTTTACACTGTATCTGCAGAAAAACTCAGAGCAAGAGCTGAGGTTCTTAACAAAGTTGGATGGGCTCCCCATTTGCTTGAGCCAAGTTTACGGAGGATGTTATTTCGGGCTAAGACTTTCTGTCCAGAATTAACACAGTGTTTCTTGTATGTTAAGGTCCGGTCTAAAGTGACACCCAGGTACCTAGGTGTAAAACAATGCTCCAGTCGCTTACCCTCCCACGTCACGCACAGCTGTCTAGTAGCTTCTCGATTTCGAAGATGAAATGCACACACCTGGGTCTTAGTCGGGTTTTGTAGTAGCCGGTTCTTCTGATAGTACACTGAAAGTTCCTTAAGTGCATTTCAGTGGTTTGAAAGTCGTCGCACTGGACAGCTAAAGCCAGGTCATCGGCATAAATGAAGCTTCTTGTATAGGAAGGCCTTGGCTGGTCATTTGTGTAGATGATAAAGAGGATTGGCGAGAGGACACTGCCCTGAGGAAGTCCGTTCCGTTGGTCCCTCCACCTACTGCACTTTCCTTGAAACTCAACAAAGAACCGGCGATTCTGCAGGAGAGTTTCAACAATCTTCGTGAAACCATAGTCTCTGGTGAAGTTATAGAGCTTGGTGATCAAAGTTCTATGGTGCACTGTGTCGTATGCTGCCGTAAGGTCCACAAATACCACACCTGTGATTTTACGTCTTTCAAACCCATCCTCTATGTGCTGAGTTAAATTGAGCACCTGTGAAGTACAATTCCTTCCAGATCTAAAGCCCGCCTGTTCTGGAATAAGAAGGTGATCTACTTTAGATGTGTGGCGCTCAAGTAGGATCCTCTCAAATATCTTATATAGGTGACAAAGTAATGATATTTGCCTGTAGCTCTTAGGATCTAATGGATCCTTACCTGGCTTCAAAATAGCTATCACTCTAGACTTCCTCCATACCTTAGGTATCTGTTTACTCTGCAGGCAATTGTTTAGAAAATCAACAACCCACTTCCTTGCTCTGGAACCAAAATGTTTTATTTGTTCCACTCTCATATCATCCAGACCTGTAGCCTTGCCATTTTATGAAGAAAAATATTTACTACACACAAAAAGAAAAAAACAACAACAGATGTTTAGAGTTCAAACGAAACAAAAAGTACTGTAACACCACTTACTTATATTTTTCAGAAAAGTCATAAAGTAAAATTACTGATTTTAAGAAGAAATAAAACACAAACACTGTCACTGTGGGTTTTACACTGTCACTGGCACTTTTTCACACGAGTTTCACTGAAGCACTCTATACTTTTTGATAGACTTCGTAGCAGTTTGATATTGCTCATTGCTATTACTGCTGCTGCCGTCCTCTTTATTATATCTTTCGTGAAGCAGTTTCCGGAGGTCTGCAAAGATAGTTGAAATTATTAGCAATTTTTGGGGACAATAGTTCAGAGGACATGTCTGTGGCAGCGACTCTGCCACCCCTTCTGAATATCATGTGAACCGTTTTGTCCATGTTTAACTGGAAATTGTTTCTTTTTGCCCAGGATACCAATAGATCCCAGCATTTCTGTAAGTCTTCTAAATTGGAAGAGCCAAGTATGTAGAGAGATTTGCCCTTTAAATCCCTTCAGTATTTTCATGTCTGCAGTAATCAGGTTGAATAAGAGCGGATAATCGGGGCACCCTGTAGAACACCCCTTGTCTGGATGATAGGTTGGGAGGACTGAAGATTGTCTCTTACAATGATGTACTATCCTGTAAGAGGTTTACATCGCGGCTAACGCTACGTAAAAGGCCAAGACAGAATATGAGAAATGTCGGGCTAGTGACCAAACCACTGGTCTGAATTGGTTAGATCTGGCTAGTGACAAGACCATTGGGTTGGTGGTAAGCAAAAGTGGTCTGGAGGCATAAGCTCTGAGGTTAGAGCCACAAAGCAGCCAGTAGGCCTCTAGCATCCCCTGGGACAGTATTGGATAATGACAAGGCTATTGTGATCCACCGAAAACCACTGACAGTGACAGTGACAGGTTAGGTTGTGATCCACTGAAAAGTACTGATGGTGACAGGTCAGGTTGTGATCCACGATCACTGGGTTAGGTTAGGATCGCTGCAACAGAATTTCTAATTGACCGACTGTTGTCATTGAAACCGCTGTTTGTGACAATGACTCAATGCAATAAACATAAAAATAGAATCAATTTTTGGTCTATCAAGGTTTCATCAGGTAGAAACATCAGGAACTGGCAAACCAACAACATACATACATACATAATTTACAGAAAATAGTAAAATAGGACATTATGGTACCAATTGTTCTTTACGGAATGGAAATAAAATCCAGTCAACTATATTTGCAGTGAACTACGATTTATGAACGATAACAGGCAGGATGATCAACATCACCAATGTATGTTCTGGACTATTTCGGCCGATTGCAGAAATGATGACTAGTTTTAAGCCTTAGACAACGTCTCCCTAAACAATGACTAAATCAAGCATGATCTTCCATTGCATAAACAATGTTCAGCTGGTGTTTAACTAGACATCATTTAAACTTTCAATGTCTGTCTGTTAGGTCATCAGCCCAGAGGCTGGTTGGATCCTCAAATAGCACCACCAAAGGCTATGCAGTCATAGGAAAACCACAAAAACCAATGGCAGTACTTAAATGAGGCATACTAGGCAAGACGAGGAGTGAGGTAGTTTGCCATTGCTTTCCTCGCTGGGCCAGGCAGTGCTATTGTAGCACGACTGACCCTATGAGCAACACCTTTCATAACACTCAGACGCACTGGTTGTGCTCTGGATGCCATTACTCAGCACGACCCACACCCAAGCAGCTTCCATATTGTCACAGCCATGGGTGAGACTGGGACTTCAGTGGAAGCTACACTTTGCTCTGGCCTGTGCCAAGAGATGGATGCAAAAGTACTGCATCCACCAAGAAATGACAGCAGGCAGAAACTTTCAATATTGGTTTGAAAATGGAGATAGAAGTATCTTTCATGCTACTCTTTGCTTGTCGCAACCAATGAAATTCATCGGTGCACAGGCCGAACTCCTGTCAGCTGCTTGTCTTCCTACACATCACTCATATATGGCTAAAGCATGAGCATTACTTGCCCACAGATAAGAATATCGCTTTTGGTGAAAATTACATATCATAATATTTCAACACTAAAGCGACATGCCACTGTACAGGGAAGTGAAGCTTTGATTATAGCGTTGTTATGGTGAGTGTAATGTACTCGTAAATAGCTTCGATGAAGAAAAAGGAAACAATAGTAATGTGTAACCGAACGTGTTGTACAGGCCATATAGATGTAGCTTGCATTCTGGAGATCATAGGTTCGAAACGCATCAACGGCAGCACTGAAGATTGTTTTCTGTAGTTTTCCTACTTTTACACCAGGCAAAGACTAGGGCTGTCATTATGGCCACCGCTCTTCTTTCCCAGTCCTCCTCTTTAAACAATAATCATCAACACTTGCTTTTTCCTATCTCATAGTTGCCAAAAACTTATCTGAATTAGCGGGACGATTATAGGCCTATATAAAAAACACATACAACCTACTTTTGAGTTTCCACTATTATGTGTGCTTACTTTGCAGTAAATATAAGCGAATCCCTCCCAGCTGATGTATGTGACAGCCCTCTGACAATTGAGACAAGTAATTCAGACATGTATGTAGTCGAAGTGACCTATAATTCCATTGAAATTATCCTATGTACAGTATAATAAAATATATCTGTTACCAAGAATTGTATTCCAGTTGGCAGTTACCGGACTGTCCCTTTGTCAGTCTCAAGAAACAAGCCTCTTGAAAAGCGAAATATTATTTTAAGCTCTACCTCCCCGTACATTTCAAACGAACTGCTGCGATTTCGCAGCGGGCGACACACAGAGAGGCCGTCGGACCAACCTTTTTTCCCAGAATCGTCTCAACATGATAATACAAATTACATGTTTCATGGTACATAACCTCTGCTTGTGATTTGCTCCTCTCATCTGAGGTTAAACAGTGTTCTCGGCAGTGTTTAAACATGGCCGGTTGAACATCAGTTTTAGAGAGTGTCTAAGTGATATATGTCTCTGCAATGTGGCAGCCATACTTAGGCATTGTTTAACTGTAAACATCGTCTAAACACAGTTTCTGCAATCGGCCCTTTCTATTTAAAAACATTGAAATTGTCCTCATACTGTAATTTTTGTTGAATATATATGTGGCTGAAATGAAGGTGGATAAGCTACAAGATTTCCTTCCTTCTATACGAGGAATGTGTCATGGTAATGAAACTCGTGATCTAGGTTTCATGTAATCATTTCTCAACGTTACGTTGATAGCAATTCAGTCACGTACGACAGTGGAATAAATAAACATTAATATTTCTTTGACTTCAGGGACATCTTTTGCGGTAAATACAAATTATTCGCAATGCCATCTGTCTTAATGGTAATGTATTTTGTATCCAGCCGGTATGAGTGGCTCAGACGGTTGAGGCGCTGGCCTTCTGAACCCAACTTGGCAGGTTTGATTCTGGCTCAGTCCGGTGGTATCTGAAGGTGATTAAATACATCAGCCTCGTGTCTGTAGATTTATTGGCATGTTAAAGAACTCCTGTGGGACCAAATTCCAGCACCCCGGCATCTCCAAAAACCGTAAAAGTAGTTAGTGGGACATAAAGCCAATAACATTACTACTAATTTGTACCCATATAGCCTACGACTTTTAAATCTTTACTTGACAAGAGAAATATTAGTGAAGTAGCAAAGACTAGAGACTTCGAGATCGGTGGCTCAAATCGACCCGTCACCAGGAATTTACAACAGACAAGTTAAATTTGTGTAAAATGCAAATTTATGATGTAAATAAATATGAGTTAGGATAAGAGGATACGAGTGGAGTGATGGTGGCAGGAGAAGGAGAGTGAAGATATAAGAGTACTGGTAAAACTATTCACTAATTTTAGTTTCTCCCGACCCGAGATCTCTACTACCCAGGCAGGTCATACATGTGCCAGCGCATCCTGGCCTTGTTCCGGTATAGCCAAGACTTTTCATTAGTGTGTGCTCAAGCTCAATCAGCATTAGAAAAGTTGCCTAACTTTTCTCATCACAGCTGTTACAATGGGAGCATCACTCAAAATCTGCCATATTCTTGAATATGTCAATCACATCGCTGAGATCAACTGAACTTGTATAGTTTCTCTTTATACTCAATAAAATTAATGACTCCATCTCTCTTTTTGTGTAACCCACAGCTTACTCTTTGCAATGTTCAATTTTGGGAACACTCTTTCACATAAACTTGTTATTAGGATTATAGAAAATGTTACTAAACATCCTCTATCACCAAGCAACTAACCATCATTCCTTCAAAGTGTTATCTGTACTACCCTTCACCACAGTGGTATTTGAAGGTGCTCAAATACATCAGCCTTGTGTCAGTAGAAAATAACTGGCCCATTAAAGATCTCTGCTGGGATAAAATTCCGGCACCTCAACATCTCTGAAAACCGTACAAGTAGTTGGTGGGACGTAAAATCAATAACATTATTAGTAAAATTTTCCCATTTTGTCTAGTTTTGAAAGAGCAACTTGTTGATCTATCTTATGAAAAACTACCCATCCTTCACTGTGGTAAATAATGATGTCAGGCGATAACTGAAGTAGCAGAGAATATAGACCCTTCCATTTATGCTTGCCAGAGACCCACCCACCTACCTCTAGAAGTAATCTTGCTTACACAGAAGAATTAAAATGAGACTGTATAAATGTGCCAAATGCTGCCATTTTCTGTGTTGCTACTGACCGGGTATGAAAGGCAAGTTTGCAATCACTTGCGATAGAGCTCGTATAATGTCTGGCTGTGGGGCTGACACACTGTCAAAGAAGCGCCCACTTTGAAAATGCAAATCAAAGATCCTGCCAGTCAGCGAACCTACCCTACACAGGCCAATGATCTAACCAAACCAGACCACCCAAACAGCCCTGGCCGTGCTGAGTGGCTCAGACGGTTGAGGCGCTGGCCTTCTGACCCCAACTTGGTAGGTTCGATCCTGGCTCAGTCCGGTGGTATTTGAAGGTGCTCAAATACGTCAGCCTCGTGTCGGTAGATTTACTGGCACGTAAAAGAACTCCCGCAGGACTAAATTCCGGCACCTCGGCGTCTCCGAAGACCTTAAAATAGTAGTTAGTGGGACGTAAAGCAAATAACATTATTATTATTAAACAGCCCTGATCTACGCTTCTTTTTTTTGCTTCACGTCGCACCGACACAGATAGGTCTTATGGCGACGATGGGACAGGGAGGGGCTAGGAGTGGGAAGGAAGCGGCCGTTGCCTTAATTAAGGTACAGTCCCAGCATTTGCCTGGTGTGAAAATGGGAAACCACGGAAAACCATCTTCAGGGCTGCCGACAGTGGGGTTCGAACCTACTATCTCCCGAATACTGGATACTGGCCGCACTTAAACGACTGCAGCTATCGAGCTCGGTGATCTACACTTCGGACTGAAACCCTAGTGACAGATCTCCTATGAATTGTTTCCCTAGTTCTTTTTTAAAAATTATATCAATGAATTTGGAAATTTAATGAACATCTCCCTTGGTGAATTGTACCAATCCCTAATTCCTCATCCTATAAACGAATATCTGCCCCAATTTATTTGTCTACTGATGTCATTCCACACCATTTTCCAGTTGATGCCTCAGAATATACCGCTTAGTGGAGCAGCTAGTCTCCTTGCTCTCTAGTCTACCTGGCCTAAAGTTTGCAATACTTCTATACCACTACCTTGCAGTAAATGCTTGAGTAGAGACAAAGGAGGACATCATTAAGATAAGTTTCAGATTGCAAGTTCCTAAGTATTAAACAGAAATAAACAAATATTCTAAATATTTGAGTGTGATTTGATAGAATCTAATGATGATCTTTCAAAAACGAAATACGTCATTCTTTGTTAAATTCTTTATTTTTTGCTCAATAATCTGTTTTTATAGGTATGTTATAGTGTAATATTTATATTTAACTTGTGTGTTCAACAGACTGAAAAGCTTTTAAATTACACACCTTACTTCCACAAGCATTTCTCCCTACTTTTTTCGGAACAAGGCCAGAATTCTCCGGCACAGCTATGACCACGTACTTACGGGACCTCCTGGGTAGGAGGGGTTTCGGGTGGGGAGAAATTAAAACATACTGAAGAAATTTCGCCTTTACATTCTATCTCTTCACCTTCTTTCAACTCCCGCATGTACTTCACTGGCGTCCATTTAACCTAATTTATACGTACTTACTCCACTTACATATTCGCATACTATACTAATTTTACTTACCTGTTACAAATTCCTGGCGATAGGCCGTCTTGAACCAGCGATCTTCAACTCCGTAGTACGCCAGCTTATCCACTCAGCTAACGTGTTACTTGATAGTTTCACGTGTAAACGATGTATATATAGATACATATAGTACATTACCAGTAAAAGAGATGGCATCGCACAGTAATTAATATTTACCCCAAAAGATGACTGTCTTCTCTCTCTCAGCTGTTACCAACGGAACTTCTACAAGTAACAAAAATACCTCAAACTCAAATCACGAGTCTCATTACCGGCAGTGTGATTATTGTTTGAAGAGGGAGTACAACTAACAGACGAAAACAAACCAGTCGTGTGTCGTCTCTCCAGCTATGTTATAGTCGTGATTACTGTCTTAAGAGGAAGTAGGCCTACAACTAGACTAAAGCAACCGAGTTGTGTGTCCAGCTCTGTCACAGTCGTGATTATTGTTTTAAGAGGAAGTATTACTAGACAGAAACAATCGAGTCTTGTGTCCAGCCCTGTAATAGTCGTGATTATTGTTTTAAGACGATGTACAACTAGCCAAAACAATTAAAACTCCTGTTCGGTGCTGTATCCATACTAGTAATTATTATTTTAAGAGGGAGTGCATCTACGTAAACAAAGAAGTCCATCTTCTGTCCACTCCTCTGTCAATTTATGGTGAGTACCCATATATTCACATCCTTTCTCAGTGATTGCAGTATACTCGTATGTATAGTGTTGTCTTCCCACTCGTGATGTGATCACCAAAAGTGTACTTCCAACAACAGTCGCTGAATTAGCAATGCTGTCGCACCTAACCGAACCTAACCTGTCACTACCAGTGGTTTTCGGTGGATCACCCCGTTCAATTAGCAATGCTGTCGCACCTAACCAAACCTAACCTAACGTGTCACTATCAGTGGTTTTCGGTGGATCACAACCTAACCTATCACTATCAGTGGTTTTAGGCGGATCACAACCTAGCCTTCACTATCAGTGGTTTTCGGTGGATCACCCCGCTCAATTAGCAATACTGTATCACCTAATCAAACCTAACCTAACTTGTCACTACCAGTGGTTTTCGGTGGATTACAACCTAACCTGTCACTATCAGTGGTTTTCGGTGGATCACAACCTAACCTGTCACTATCAGTGGTTTTTGGTGAAACACAATTGCTTTCGTAAGTGATGCTAGAGGCCTGTTGGCCAGTTCGCGATTCTAACCCCCTTTGCTTGTCCCCAGACCAATGGTTTTGCCATTAGCCGGACCTAACCAAACCAGACCAATGCTTTTTGTACTCGCCGGACGTACTTAATACTCGGAAAGTTTTCGAGACATCAAGTAAGCCCCATGATATCGTACTGTTAATACCTATTTCACGAACCAACTAGTCAAGTTGTAACCCAATCTAGTGCCTGTAAATTGGGTTACGCAGTCTCAAAGAGCTAAATATAACAGAACATTAATTCATACATTTAGCGGCCGCTACACGTCCCTTCGAATTATCCACCATGTTTGCAAACATCAACTCGCCAAACACGTCATATAGACGCACAAACAGCGGCCGCGGACCCCGTGCTGGCGGATCCTGGACTTATACCCTCCTTTCTAACCTGCATCTCCTTCCTAATATCTTTCTTTCTCTAGACACCCGGCCATGCTACCACACTAAACGTCATAATATAATGTCTCTTTACCATTCCTTAATATCTTTAAAGGAACTCGGCGATTTGCACACTCAACAATGGTCTAAACAGACATATGCTGTTGTCCAGGGGATACTAGAGGTCTGTGGCCGCTTTGTGACTAACCTGGGTGCTTATGTCACTAGAACTATTTTGCTAGTTGTTTAATGAACGGTCTTGTCGCTGCCTCGTGGGGCTTGCACCCCCACACTCTTGCCATCCAAGTGTAATTCAACTTTTGTCCACTCTCAAACAAAGAATGCACTGCTGTGCAACATTTCTAATGTGTAAGTTAATGTACCAACGTTCACAGCCCTATTTACTGAATTTGACGGCATCAACGTGTGCCATGTTGGATTTCTAACCTATCTATTGGGAGTCCACAATTTCATCTTCAAGGCAAAATTAACACAAGAAACCATCCAAAAAACTGCTACATATATTCGGTCTACTTACATTTTTTACAATATAATCTCCTACATTTTCCTTGATCGATGTGTAGGTGTTCACAAACTTATCATGCAACAGGCGGGAAAATATCAAAGTTTTTCCAGAATCACTCAGTCCCAGGAGGAGGACTACTCTCCTACTAGTTTTCCTCCTGCTCCAAACAGCAACAATAACTGAAATGGAAAGTACAGACACATTATAATACTGCCAAAAGAATCAAATGAAAAAACGAAAAAACTTGTCAGAACAACATGCCTCCAATGTGCACTGCTTATAACAACGTAGAATAGAATATTCTGTTTACATCTACACAAGACTAAATCCTTGGCTACAAAGTTAAAGCTTCATTTCTCATCTTAATCATTTGACTGTCAGATGCCATGTTTTATTTTTCTGCTAGTGGCTTTACGTCGCACCGACACAGATAGATCTTATGGCGACGATGGGATAGGAAAGGGCTAGGAGTTAGAAGGAAGCGGCCGTGGCCTTAATTAAGGTAGGCCTACAGCATTTGCCTGATGTGAAAATGGGAAACCACAGAAAACCATCTTCAGGGCTGCCGACAGTGGGATTCGAACCCACTATCTCCTGGATGCAAGCTCACAGAGATGCCATGTTTAAAAGTGTTAAATTATTAATACCGCCTGTTGCCATTTCTTGATGGATGCAGTACTTTTGTATCCATATCTTGGCACAGGCCAGAGCAAAGTGTAGCTTCCACTGAAGTCCCAGTCTCATCCATGGCTGTGACAATATGGAAGTTGCTGGGGTATGGGTGGTGCTGAATAATGATATTCGGAGCACAAATAGTGTCCGAGTGTCATGAAAGGTGTTGCTCATATGGTCAGTTGTGCTGCAGTGGCACATTCTAGCCCAGTGGGGAAAGCAATGGCAAACTACCCCACTCATCTTGCTTAGTATGCCTCATTTGGGTTCTGCCATCGGTTTTTGCTGTTTCCCTGTAATTGCATAGCCTTTGGTGATGCTATTTGAGGATCCAGCCAACATTTGGGTTGATGACCTAACAGACACACAGACACAAATTATTAATATAAAGTTTAGCAGTTGGTTTAAACAATGTAGTGCGACATTAAACCTGTAGCAAAAAAAAAAAAAAAAAAGTTAAACACAATGTAAAACATAAAACTGAAAAGTAAGGCAATCAGAGCTTAAATAATGTTATTAGGCTAAGCACACAGTAGAATACCTTATCGTGATCTGTCTAATCAAGTGACTTGTAAACTTAGGTTATTGTGTGAAAAAGGAAATCATTGGTTCAGTAGTTGTTAGTAATTAATGTGCTAGGATGAGGTGCAAATAAAATGTGATTTTTTTAAAATCCTTATAATCTGAAAATGTGAATGAATGAAATGTACCAGTGAGTAGTTTAATAATGCTTTAATCTTGTACTTTATTTCTTCAAATTCGGTTAAAATTACAGACGTGTTTGACAGACTGGAACAATTTTCCATCAGAACACCACTGCTAACAAACAACCATGCATTTCTCATCGTATGTACTTCATCACTTCATACTTCTAACGTAATTATATAGATAACAGAGTGCTGGTATTTCACTCCAGTTTATTTCTACATCCTTGTAGTAAGACACTGCAGGGCTGCAGTTACAGGAGTAATATAGTTTTCTACTTATGGGTAGATCTGCTAAAATGAAATGCAATCTTTCAGGGTTAATGTTCTCTTTTGATGGTTGGAGTCGAACCCATAATCACGGGTCGTACATCACCACTGGTCTCTCGAGGAAACTAATAAACCAGTGAACAAGGGGTACGACAGCTGGTAATGCTGTAAAATTCATTTTCTATTTAATAATAATATTAATAATAATGGTGAATGGCATCTGTACAGGGTTGGTGATGACCTAATGAGGATAGAATGCATGGCAAAGATGTCAAACATCCAGTCCCCAACCCTGGGGAATTAAGAGTATGAGGGGGTTGATTCTGAGAATTCAACCGGGCCATCGGACCAAAGGTAAGCATTCTATCCATTTGGCCACAAAGCAGGACTTTGATTTGCTAAACCTTACGCTACCATCTCCACTGATCAGGTGTTGAGTAATGACAGTAGCAGAAGCCAGGCCAGTAGCTTGTGAAGCAGCCTTGACAACACAGCAGGCTTCTCCGTTGGCTACTGGCTGCAGCTAAAAACGAGAAACCACCGAAAAGGGTCACCTAAATCTAGTGGTAGCCCACGCCTTGATCCCAGCATATGCCACTGATACACTATCAATTTACAGGAAACTTTGAAAGAATGATACCGAGAAACACGCAGTACATAACTGTATATAATTATTTCCAAACGTCGGACACAAATCCATTCATCAAAAAAGTTACACAAATGTCCATACGTTTCAACTAAGCGGAAGTGATACTTGCCTAGAGTTATCAGAATAACTAAAATCGCTGTAGCATAAATATACGCGTCTTCCGACATTCGAATAGTATTAAAGAATGAAACAATCTCCGATTTAACAACAGGATCGTGATTAAAACCTCGGCCAGTCATTTTTCACACTGTATTACACAAAAACACAATTCAATCCTTTCGAACACCGCACATTCCACACATTCGACATATGTTTAGAACACTGCCTGCCGATGGCTCATCGGATGCAGCTCATCGGATGCAGATCGAGCAGGCAGTGGTTTAGAAAGACCACAAAAATACTTCTTCTTCTGCTGCTCCTTAGGATTTTCTTGGGCGCTGCCGAAAAGCCATTACCCAATCACAACTCTACTATCACCAAATACAGTAGAGACAATACGCGACACTTACGGATTTAGCCTTGCTAAAATGGGAGACAATTCGACGGTGGCGCTCCTAGTGACTTGACCTGAAAAAAATCGCTCTAAATTCAAATATCAATGGAAATGTATATACGGAAATGGATAAATAAATTACGTCTAGAAAGAAAGTGTTATTGAGATATTAACTTCGAAGTTGCTAAAGCAATTCTGGATAAATGAATGAAGAATTATTTTAAAGGTTATTATTCAAAGAGTGTCCGACTCGTTGGCTGAACGGTCAGCTTACTGGCCTTCGGTTCAGAGGGTCCCAGGTTCGATTCCCGGCCGGGTCGGGGATTTTTACCTTAATTGGTTACTTCCAATGGCACGGGGCTGGGCGTATGTGTTGTCTTCATCATCATTTCACCCTCATCACGACGCGCAGGTCGCTACGGGTGTCAAATAGAAAGACCTGCACCTGGCGGGCCGAACCCGTCCTGGGATATCCCGGCACTAAAAGCCATACGACATTTCATTTCATTTCATTCAAAGACTGAAATTAGGCATATAAACAACTTGTGAAATGGACTGCTGTGAAATGGCTTGATCTTTCATTTACGCATTACCTTTTTAGCTTTAGCATTCCTGCCTGAACTCTTACGGTTGGATTTGTTTTTTCTCTCATTTAAAAACATTGTATCATCACATTAAGATACCTGTCAATAAAAAATATCGGCACATTCCTTACTCATATGATGCAATGAATTAACATTTAATAGCTGGACAATTTTCCTCTTAACATGAAAATCTATAAAATCCTAGCTTTAATCTGAGAAGAGGGATAAAAGAAAGAAAAGTATGAAAATGTTGTCGATAGTGATGCTTTGAGGAATATTTACGTACAATTCGAGTAAAAATGTAACATAACCTTGGCTGTATAGTCGAGGATTTTTAAAGTCGCTGGCCTGGAAATGATCTGAATAGATCTTAAAATTCTTATATAAGCGTAACGTCCCTTCTTTCTTGTACACCTTATCCAAATCACTTCTGCGACATTTCAAAACCCACAGATCACACCTACAATAACACATCGGTATTGAAGGTCAACTGCTGCACTATACAATAAAATATGCGTATTACATTTTAAGCCTGTTAAAATATGGGTCGAGCAGGTCAGAAGATTATGAAGTACTATAAAGATCTCTGTCACTGGAAGAATATATATGCAAACACAATATTACTTACATTTTCTTGTCACGAGGGAACCTGAAGAACGACCGCGCATTCTTCTCTACTTCATAGTTACTGCAGCCAAACACAGCACATACCTTTCCCCTCATGTTGAGAGGAGATATCAAGGAATGACACACGCTACTATTTAATTATGTCAACTCACTGAAAACGCATAAATAACACCAAAAACTTCACACAAAAATACACGTGCTCTTATGACAGAATCAGTAGTTTTCAGGTCTACTCGCTAGAGAGAGTCCAGTAGCTGTCCCTCGATATCTCGTTCAGTGTCGCGTATTGTCCTTACTGTATTTGCTATCACAAAACTTCAAGAGAAACAGACTGAGTTTTACTTATGAGGGATAGAGTTGTTCAACACTTGTAGAAACACTCGGTTTACAGGTGGAGAACGTGACATCAGCATACGTTATAGCAAAGTGATTAGGTTACAGCGTTGCCTACGTGATTATACTCCGCACGGCCTTACTTCTAAATTGAAGTTTCGCAAAACAAATGAGCATCGCCTTTCCTCTGTTGCCAGCGCGCTACGCCCGCGAGAACAGCTGATGCAATATGACCGCGGTAAACAGCCCTTGTAACATGTAATACCGTACTCAGAAAAACTAATGAATATGGATTGAAAACAAATTCACAAAAACTACACTTACTAACAACATCTGACACTAATAAGAGAATATATTAATAAGAATAAATGAGAATGAGGAAATAAAACATCACTCACCGCTAATGGCTGGCACAGAAAGGAGGTTATGGCCTACAAAGGGAACACTCCACTGATCTCAGTCACTAGAACCCTCCAGCAATATGAAAAACACACTAATTACTGAAGGAAAATGCAAAAGATCGCGAAGCATACCAAATACCATACACGCTGAGCGAGATAGGTTGCCTTGTCTTGATCATTTGATGGGCTTTGCGTGATATAGGTTAACCACGTGGCGAATGTAAATATTAGAGTTGGCAACTGGGTTTCGAGATCGTGCTCTGCCGATATAAATCGATATGAATGGCAGATTGGGATTGGTTGGATGCCTATGCTTCAGTGCATAATCACCAGATGGAGCCAAAATCTGTTAAAACGTCAATTTAGAAGTAGAGCCGTGCGGAGTATAGTAATAAGGCCTCCGCCTGGCAGCTTATGCAGCGCGCAATACGTTCTAGTTCCAGACTCGCCGCTAGACTTCGTGTTACTCCTCTACTGTTCAACATAGACTTATACGGAAATAGTGAACAAAAAGTTAAGTTAGTGAGTTTCTAGGTGATATAGGCCTTAAAATTAATTATATAAGGCGTTGATTTGTGTATTCAGCTTGTGGTGAGTACATAGTTTCTATTTAAACATAAAATTAAGATAATTTTTTATGAATATTCATGAATATACAAGGTTCTGTATTTGGCGCCGAGAGAGTTATTTACTGTAAATATTCTATTCACAGGATGTTTATTGCACGTGATAAACAATGGTTTATTGCTGTGTTCCATTCTGCAAAAGTAAACTGCAGAAAGGTAGTGGGATTTCTTTCCACGAGTTCCCAGCAAATACAGAATTACGAGAAAAATGCGTCAAAGTTATATCTCGTCGGAGTGACGAGAAAAATAGCATGTGGCAACCTTCCTCGAAATCTGTAGTATGTAGCGAACATTTTGAAAGCACCTGCTTCAGCATTTCTACTAAAATCAGACGCCTTCTTCCAAATTCAATTCCAACGCTTTTTTCGGGGTACCCATCGTATTTGCATGACAAGAGTAGGCTTAATAAAACGCGTAAGCTACCCAAGAAACGAAGCTATGAAAATGCATTCACGCAGGCAAGTACAAAGGTTTCACATGACGTACAAGTAGAGCGAAGAGAAGACGAAAAAGCCATCTCATGTTCAGTCCAAGTTGACATGCCCCCCCCAGTATAAAGTACAGTCAACTTCAACAACTAAGGTAAATGCGAGACAACTGGCATCGCGTACTCTCAAAAGGAAAAACCTTATAATCAAGCAATTGAGGTGCAAGAATAGGAAGTTGCTTGCCGAAGTGAAGAAACGAAAGAGAAAATCGTATGCAGATAAACTCTTTGCTACACTGCAGGTTTCTAGTGAAGCGAAGGACTTGAAAGCTACGTTTTTACTTGAACAACTGAAGGCATTTGGCAAGAAAAAGATACATTATACAGAAGATATTATAAAAATTTGTGTTCTGTGGCAGAGGAAATCGCCAAAAGGCTACGAATTTGCTAGGCAGATGGAAATATTGCATTTGCCACACAAAAGTACGCTAATGAAATACATTGGCAGATCATCTGGAGAAACAGGAGTTACACAGGAGATAAAAGATAGGTTGGAAGCAGAATTACAGACACTTTCTACGGAACAGGAAAAGTTTGGCTGTCTTATTATCGACGAAATGGCAATACAGCTGAAACTTATATATGATCGACAATTAGATCAGTTTCTTGGGGGTAATGAACTTGCTACAGAAGGAGAATTAGCTAACAGATTGCTTTGCTTTATGTTCAGAGGTCTGGCAGCAAGATTTCGTATCCCCGTGGCGTTTTTCTTTTGCTGTAATTTGGACGGATCTGAGCTCCAAAGAAGAACGCTGCAAGTAATAACAGCTGTAGAAGAATTAGAATTTACGGCGTTGAGAATCGTGACCGATAATGCCAAAGTGAATGTGTCTATGTATGAAAAGTTATGTGGTGGGCATGTTAAACCAGAAACGGCCCATCCTTTAGATGAAACTCGCAAACTATTTCTGAGCTATGATCAAAGTCACATAATCAAGAATGTTCTGTCACAGTTTCTAGAAAAATCATTTGAAGATGACGGAAAAGAAATCTCAGGAAAGCACGTAAAAACTCAGTACAGACTACAGAGGAACTTAATTTTTTCTCCAGTTCGCTACTTGACCAGAAAGATGGTATACCCCTACAATTTTGAGAAAATGAACGTTAAGCGCGCGAAACTTTTATTTTCAGTGTCCATTACAGCTGCTCTCGAAACCTGTAGTTATGTTGCAAGTGAACATTTTCCCGATAAGGAGAGTCTTAATGCTACGGTACACTTCAAGAATGTAATGAGAAAGTGGTTCGATATCCACGATGTTTGCAATCGAACTCATGCTCTATTCTCACGAAGTTCTGATAAGTTGCATTTCTTTTCCGTTAGTGATGAAAGACTTGAATGGCTAACTGATACCTTTTTGCCTTATATTGAGAAAATTCAGGATGCAGGAAGAAACAAAAATGAGACGTTAAGTACGGAGACTTACCGTGCTTTTGTCATTACCACACAGTCGACGGTTGTGTGTATCAAGTACTTGTTAACTATGGGCTTCCACTATGTGTTAACGCGAAATTTCTCCAATGATGATGTCGAACTGTTTTTTAGTAACCTCAGGCAATTGGGAGGATTTAATGATATGATGGTTGCTCGTGCTTGTAGGCATGGAATTGAGACCACGCTGAAAAGTGGAATCACACGTGCATCTATGCATGCAAATGTCGAGATGAATCCTGATAATTTTTCACAAAATTGGCTCGGAACTAAGCATAAAGAGACTCAGATGGAGATGGCAGAAATTCAGATACCAAATGCTGTGATGGAAATATTAATGCGCCCTTTAAGTAGTAAGTACGATTAATCACATTATATTTATTCCAATGTTAACATTTTTTTGAAACAAAAATTTTCTTTCCTATTTTTTTTCAGCTTGTCCAACAACATTGAAAGCAGCATCCGTAACGTTTGTAAGAGTGGCTGAAGAGAACACAAATTGCGATCACTGCCTGGACATGCTCACAACAATCACCACAAACGCACCACTGAATATGCTGATTCAGAGACAAGATAGGGGCGGACTTAGATACCCCAAGCCATCGTTTGTGTCTCTGGTGCTACTTCTTGTGGATTTTTGCTCTAATGCTATTCCACTTTTGCCGAGAAGAAATGTTAGAGCAAAACTGTTTAAGTACTGTAAAACCAGGTTTTTTAATGAACTGAAATGCAGTGAATGTGACAATGATAAACTTTGCTCTCTTTTGCTCATCAAGTTGTTGAATCCTCTATTGGACAATGTTGGCAGAAAAGTGACGGACAAACACAGTCGTGCGAAGCAGTACAGTTGTAAGCCACTCAACAGTAAAGTTTTGAAGTTGTAGATGTACACCGACGTGACGCAATTACCACAAGAAACATTCATAATATTAAATCCTGCTATGTGAATACTGAAGTGGTTTCAAATATACAGTGGAGTATTTTCATTTCTATTTGGATGTGATCTTTCCGGTCGCAATTATACGACGTGACTCGTATGAGCTCTTCTTGAATTACTGTGTGATACATTTATTTTTATTGATTAAATATCATAGAAATACCGCTTTTCTACTCAAAACTCAATGTTTTGCTTCCGTAATGTGCTTTATGTGCAAATTATTCTCGTAATGCCAATTGGGATCGTGCTAAAGAATGGAGGGCTCACCTGACATCTAACGGTGGTATTTGAACTGCTACTGCTCTGCCTATTTAGTGCTTGGAAACACCGCGCATGCAGAGGCCTGTACTTACCTCGTAGGCAACGGTTACAGTTATGTGGAAGAGGATGCGAGTTAAGAAGCTCATAAGACTCACTAGTCAAAAGAATTTAGAGTTTAATAAGACAAATATCCCAAAATTCTTGAATAGCAAGAACAAGTGAAGGTGTAGGCTGTTGAACGAAGCGAGTGACCGTTGTGGGTATTTGTATTCTTTGTGAGCGTAAAGTGTGGAAAAAACGTTTTTTATGTAGGGCGAAATGGGAACATTGAAAGAATATGTGAGTAATGTCGGCCATACTATTATTACATGAACACATGGGTGAATCCGCTAACTTTAATTTGAATTTATAAGCCGGAGTTAGAACATGATTAAAGCGTAATCTGATAATTGTTGTAATATGTCTGCTTGAATATTTTGTTGTTGAAAACCATGGGTGACTAGCAATACGTGGTTGCAGCTGATAATAATATTTTCCTTTGAGTTTCGCCGATTGTGTCCACTTGTGCTGCCATTTTTGTTGAATAGCAAGTTTAATAATCGGCGTGAAATCTGTGTAGGAAAGGGCTATGGAAGCATTGATTCCGGTTCCGGATGCAGCTTGTCTTGCCATTTTATCAGCCTTATCATTACCTGCGTTGTTCGAATGACCTTTTATCCATGTTAACGTTATATCAGCACCATTTTCATCGAGTTCAAATAAAAGGCGGCGAATATTGCAGATGTACCAATTTGTATAGGATTTATGTGGCATTGAACTTTGAATCACACTTAAGGAATCTGTAAGAATGATCGCTTTGGAGACTTGGTTAATTTTTAGGTAGAGCAAAGCTTTATAATCTATAAGTTTCATCATAATCTATAAGTTTCTTCTCCGTATTGATTTTGTTCACAATATAAAGTCTAAAAGTCTCCACCTTATCAATACATTTAATACACACTATCACTCACAGTACCGGTTTCGACCCTCTGAGGGTCATCCTCAGCTGACGATCACAACATGAAGTTTAAAAACATCACATAGGAATGTTACATAGTCATGACATTGTTTTGGTTTTTACAAACCGTCTATAGTGATTGATATAGTTTTAAAAACTTAACATATGTTAAAAGTACATTTTTGGATTATAGATATGTCATATAATATGGGAATACTATCATTTTACAAATGTTTCCAATCAATATAAAATTGAAAACTTAGTAATATTATTGGATGTGCAATATGTTTGAAGTATCTATTTTTCTACATTAAAACTTTTAACTAAATAGATAAAACATTTTGGTGCAAGTTGGTTCTTGCGGCGTATTATATATACACTATGTTGTGTAATCACCGTGTTCATTTATTGGTGGTGTAATGGTCTGAAGTGACATGAATATTATATAAAATTAGATAGTTTTCGATGCGAGACTTCGTGATGTATATGCATAAAACTTCTAATTTATGCTAAGATTGAGTTGATGGTAAGATGCGGGTTGTGAAAGTTGAAGTTGTTTACTTATGAGGGATAGAGTTGTTCAACACTTGTATAAACACTCGGGTTAGAGATCGAGAACGTGACGTCAGCATATGTTATAGCAAAGTGATTGGGTTACAGTTATGTGGAGGAGGATATCACTGTCACAATTTATCCAGACATTCCTCAAAAAACACTATGTATTTTTAGCTAAAAAACAGTACGAAATTCAATAGACTTCTGCAACACCACGAAAGAAATAAAAAATAGAACAACACCATAAACTAGCATCATACGATATAATAAACATGTACCCAAACATACCCACGCTAAAAACCATAAAAATAATAGAATCTAATCTTAAAAAATCACAGCAAACTCAGCATTCCTGAAATAGAAGAGTTCATAAAATTACTTCATTTCACCATCAGCAATAATTACTTCAAATTCCACGACACTATATATCAACAGAAGGGTTTACCAACGGGATCTCAACATCAGGTATACTGGCCGAAATTTACATGGACTACTTAGAACACCAAGAAATCGAAAAAATAGACAATATCCTTTTTTGGTGTAGATTTGTAGATTATATCTTTGTCGTAATAGACAATAGATTTACTAATGAAACCAAAATATTAGAGTAATTAAATGAAATAGATCCGCACATAAAATTCATGATGGAAACAAAAAATAACCATACTATAAATTACCTAGACATATCTATAACCAGGCACGACAGCCATCTATCATATAAGATATACAGAAAGTCCACACATACGTCCAACACAATAAAAATAGACTCCATCCACCCAAACGCACACAAAAAAGCGGCATATCATAGTATGATATATAGAGCTTTTAATATACCGTACCACTAACAAAAGAAGAACTAAATAAAGAACTCAACCTGATCCACGAAATAGCCAGACAAAACGGATACAAAAAAGAAATGATCAATAAAATCATATATAAAATAAAAATCAACCCAAATCTAGGCTAATTAGAGATGAAAAACTAAGAAAGACTACGTACTATTCACTTTTAACAACACCCACATATATCCGATAACGAACATTTTCAAGAAACGAAATATAAAAAAATAGCCTACAGAACCACACAGAACAATGCTAATATCCTATACAACTCCAAATCCATCAACAATAACAATAAATACAGTCACTCAGGAGTCTATCGTATGAAGTGCAATAAGTGTGAAGGAATAAGGAACTTTCAGATTCGTTACAATGATCATATCAACGCAATAAAACACAGTCATTTCTCAGCTATGGGATAACATATTGAAGAATTAAAACATAAATTTACAAACATTGAAAATGATATGCAAAATTCTAAGCACCAACCCCAAGAGCACCTTACTCAATATAATGGAAGAATTTTATATCAACCTAGACCAATATACCAATCCAAGCTTTAATTTAAATGAAATTACGGACAAAGTCAATATTCTATTCGATGCAGTTATCCCTTTCTTAAAAAACAATTACCTAAAAAGAATCAAAAAGCAAGACCCGATACATATAAAAGAACCGCCAAAAGACATCTCCAACTCCAGTCCCACTTCCCCAACAGCTGCTCCTCCTACCCCTCCGAACTTCCCTTCCGCAGCCACAAGCAGCAACTCCAGACAAACACGCAACTGTACTCGACGTGCTGCCGTATAATACACACCAAGTGTCAACAGCTATGTAAGTACACACACACCCATTATACTTCAAATACTAATCCAGCAGACGCAACATCTCTCACACTTTATTTTCTACTTACAGATAATACATTTCCACAACAAAGTGAAGAGGAGCTTTTACGCTAAAACATGACATGTCCAGAACACAGTGACACTTGAAGAAATCAATAATACTAAATAAAGGAAGCACGTCACTGTAAACAACTTCCACTTTCACAACCCGCATCTCACCATCAACTCAATCTTAGCATAAATTAGAAGTTTTATGCATATACATCACGAAGTCTCGCATCGAAAACTATCTAATTTTATATAATATTCATGTCACTTCAGACCATTACACCACCAATAAATGAACACGGTGATCACACAACATAGTGTATATATAATACGCCGCAAGAACCAACTTGCACCAAAACGTTTTATCTATTTAGTTAAAAGTTTTACATTACATTATCATTATAGACTGTTATGCCTTTCAGCGTTCAGTCTGCAAGCCTCTGAGAATTTACTAAACGTCGCCACAATCCTCGATTTGCAACTAGTGTTGTGGCTTCATTTAGTTCTATACCTCTTATCTTTAAATCGTTAGAAACCGAGTCTAACCATCGTCGTCTTGGTCTACCTCTACTTCTCTCACCTCCATAACAGAGTCCATTATTCTCCTAGGTAACCTATCCTCCTCCATTCGCCTCACATGACCCCACCACCGAAGCCGGTTTATGCGTACAGCTTCATCCATCAAGTTCATTCCTAAATTAGCCTTTATCTCCTCATTCCGAGTACCCTCCTGCCATTGTTCCCACCTGGTTGTACCAACAATCATTCTTGCTACTTTCATGTCTGTTACTTCTAACTTATGAATAAGATATCCTGAGTCCACCCAGCTTTCGCTCCCGTAAAGCAAAGTTGGTCTGAAAACAGACCGATGTAAAGATAGTTTCGTCTGGGAGCTGACTTCCTTCTTACAGAATACTGCTGATCGCAACTGCGAGCTCACTGCATTAGCTTTACTACACCTTGATTCAATCTCACTTACTATATTACCATCCTGGGAGAACACACAACCTAAATACTTGAAATTATCGACCTGTTCTAGCTTTGTATCACCAATCTGACAATTCAATTCTGTTGAATTTCTTACCTACCGACATCAATATAGTCTTCGAGAGGCTAATTTTCATACCATACTCATTGCACCTATTTTCAAGTTCCAAGATATTAGATTGCAGGCTTTCGGCACAGTCTGCCATTAAGACCAAGTCGTCAGCATAGGCCAAACTGCCTACTACATTTCCACCTAACTGAATACCTCCCTGCCATTTTATACCTTTCAGCAGATGATCCATGTAAACTACGAACAGCAAAGGTGAAAGATTACAGCCTTGTTTAACTCCTGTAAGTACCCTGAACCAAGAACTCATTCTACCATCAATTCTCACTGAAGCCCAATTGTCAACATAAATGCCTTTGATTGATTTTAATAATCTACCTTTAATTCCATAGTCCCCCAGTATGGCGAACATCTTTTCCCTCGGTACCCTGTCATGTGCTTTCTCTAGATCTACAAAACATAAACACAACTTCCTATTCCTCTCGTAGCATTTTTCAATTACCTGGCGCATACTGAAAATCTGATCCTGACAGCCTCTCTGTGGTCTGAATCCACACTGGTTTTCATCCAACTTCCTCTCAACGACTGATCGCACCCTCCCTTCCAAGATGCCAGTGAATACTTTGCCTGGTATACTAATCAATGAGATACCTCGATAGTTGTTGCAATCCTTCCTGTTCCCTTGCTTATAGATAGGTGCAATTACTGCTTTTGTCCAATCTGAAGGTACCTTACCAACACTCCACGCTAATTTTACTACTCTATGAAGCCATTTCATCCCTGCCTTCCCACTACACTTAACAATTTCAGGTCTAATTTCATCTATTCCTGCTGCCTTATGACAATGGAGTTTATTTACTATCCTTTCCACTTCCTCAAGCATAATTTCACCAACATCATTTTCCTCCTCCCCATGAGCTTGGCTGTTTGCAACACCACCAGGATGATTTCCTTTTACATTGAGAAGATGTTCAAAATATTCCCTCCACCTCTCCAGTGATTCCCTGGGATCTATTATGAGTTCACCTGAATTACTCAAAACACTGTTCATTTCCTTTTTCCCTCCCTTCCTGAGATTCTTTATTACTGTCCAGAAAGGTTTCCCTGCTGCTTGACCTAGCCTTTCCAGGTTAATACCAAAATCTTCCCATGACTTCTTTTTGGATTCAACAACTATTTGTTTCGCTCTGTTTCTTTCATCTACGTACAAATCCCTGTCTGCCTCGGCCCTTGTTTGGAGCCATTTCTGATAAGCCTTCTTTTTACGTTTACAGGCTGCTCTCACTTCATCATTCCACCAAGATGTTCACCTTTCCCCATCTTTACACACAGTTGTTCCTGCAGCCGTTACACAGCTGTTTCTACTACAGCATCCCTGCATGCCACCCATTCACTTTCTATATCCTGAACCTGCTCACTGTCTACTGTTCAAAACTTCTCACTAATCATATCCATGTACTTCTGTCTAATTTCCTCGTCCTGGAGATTTTCTACTCTTATTCGTTTGCAGACAGATTTCATTTTCTCTACCCTAGGCCTAGAGATACTTAGTTCACTACAGATCAGATAGTGGTCTGTATCATCGAAAAATCCGCGAAAAACTCGTACATTCCTAACAGATTTCCTGAATTCAAAGTCCGTTAAGATATAGTCTATTATGGATCTGGTGCCCCTAGCCTCCCAAGTGTAGCGGTGAATAGCCTTATGCTTGAAGAATGTATTCGTAACAGCTAAACCCATACTAGCACAGAAGTCCAGCAAACGCTTCCCATTCCCATTAGCTTCCATATCTTCCCCACATTTACCAATCACCCTTTCGTATCCTTCAGTTCTATTCCCAACTCTCGCATTGAAATCGCCCATTAGCACTATTCTATCCTTGCTGTTCACCCTGACCACGATGTCACTCAATGCTTCATAAAACTTGTCAACTTCATCCTCATCTGCACCCTCACATGGTGAATACACGGACACAATTCTTGTCCTAATTCCTCCCACTGACAAATCTACCCACATCATTCGCTCATTTACGTGCCTAACAGAAACTATGTTGCGTGCAATGGTATTCCTGATAAAGAGCCCTACCCCCGACTCTGCCCTTCCCTTTCTAACACCCGTCAAGTACACTTTATAATCTCCTATCTCTTCCTCATTATCTCCCCTTACCCGAATATCACTTACTCCTAGCACATCCAGATGAATCTTCTTAGCTGACTCAGCCAGTTCTACCTTCTTTCTTCCATAAGCCCCATTAATATTGATAGCTCCCCATCGAATTCCATTTCGTTCGCCAAGTTGTTTCCAAGGAGTCCCTCGCCTGTCAAATGGGAGTGGGACTCCGATACTCCCATAGGTCCGAGGCTTGCTTAAAGTGTTCTGAGCTCGGTTAATTCATGGAGCAGGATGCTGCCTACTTGCACCTAGTCCAAGTGAGGATCTCTCCTCTAACGGGTTATGGACCACCGGTGAATTTTATAGTCCTAGCCGCCTGAGCACAAGGAGGGCCATGACTCAGAATATGTCCGAGATGCCCACTCCCATTCCATAGCAACTGGTATCCCGACTCTCAGGACCACTTACTAGGCCACTCAGCCGTTGCCCATGGTTCACGAACTAGGACGTGACTACAGTAACCCACAAACACGAACCATTAAAAGTTTTAATATAGAAAAATAGATACTTCAAACATATTGTGCATCCAATAATACTACTAAGTTTTCAATTTTATATTGATTGGAAACATTTGTAAAATGATAATGTCTTCCCATATTATATGACATATCTTTAATCCAAAAATGTACTTTTAACATATGTTAAGTTTTTAAAACTATATCATTCACTATAGACGGTTTGTCAAAACCAAAACAATGTCATGACTATGTAACATTCCTATGTGATGTTTTTAAACTGCATGTTGTGATCGTCAGCTGAGGGTGACCCTCATGGGGTCGAAACCGGTACTGTGAGTGATAGTGTGTAATAAATGTATTGATAAGGTGGAGACTTTTAGACTTTATATTGAGAGCAAAGCTTGTCGTATAGCGAAAGTCTCAGCAGTAAATATTGAGGCAGGGTTTGGAAGTGTGTACTGCTCACAGACGTGTAACTGCGGAATTTAATATGCGGCCCCTGTGCCTACATTTTGTTTGTATCCATCTGTATATATTATGAGAGTAGGATTGAGATTATTTATCGCCATTTTAAGTGTTAATTTAGGTATGTCAGAAATTTGCATTGTGCTGTTATTAAAGGAAATGTGCTGAGACACTACAATATTAGGTTTGTAGTGCATAATATTGTATGGCATTGTATTGTATGGAAGCGAAATATTTTGTTGAATGCTAGTATGATGTTGTAGCGTCAAGTTGAAAGCGTCTAACAAAGCAGGAGTTCGTGATGGCTGTTGAGAACGTTGCCGATATTTCTCCAGTAATTGTATTTTGGGTAGGACGGGATGTCTAGCTAGCGCCATTCGCGGCAATAAAATTTAGAAGCTAAATACAAACGGTGATAGTGGAGCGGCATGTCGCATGTTTCAACTAGTAACGTAATAGTAGGGGAAGATGGTAAAGAGCCTATGCATAATCGGAGTGCTCGATGTTGAATTAAGTTGAGCTTGTGAATAAAAGTGGAGGAAGTAATATCAAAATAAAAGGATCCATAATCTAAAAGCGAGCGTATTGTATGCCGATAAAGTAATAAAGCCGTTACGGGATCAGCACCCCAGTTTCGTCGAATTGTTAATTTCAATATATTGGTAAATTTTTGAGTCTTTTACGAAAGGTATTCGAAATGGGGTTTCCAGGACAGTTTATGATCTAAATATATACCAAGATACTTGTGCACCCGGACTATCGGAATTGTAATTTTTGCAATTCTGAAAGAGTCTGTAGTATACTTGAGTTTAAGCGTGAAAATCATGGCCACATTTTTGGTAGAGGAAAGTTTCAAACCATGCTCGTTTAACCATGCTTTAGCAGTAGTTAATGCTCGAATAATATTAGTTCTGCAGACTTCCAGACTTTCATGAGAAGAATAAATGACCGAGCTCGATAGCTGCAGTCGCTTAAGTGCGGTAAGTATCCAGTATTCGGGAGATAGTGGGTTCGAACCCCACTGTCGGCAGCCCTGAAGATGGTTTTTCCGTGGTTTCCCATTTTCACACCAGGCAAATGCTGGGGCTGTACCTTAACTAAGGCCACGGACGCTTCCCTCCCATTCCCAGGCATTTCTCGTCCCATCGTCGCCATAAGACATATCTGTGTCGGTGCGACGTAAAACAAATAGCAAAAAAGAAGAATAAATGACTGTATCATCCGCATATAATAGTATTCTTGCATCACGTATGACGATATCTTCTAAATCCTTTAATTATAGAGCAAATAATTGGCCACTTAAAATGTCGCCTTGAGGCAACCCATTAGATGCGTATCGTACGTTAGACGTAGAGGTTGGGCATGCGAGTTCCATTAGCCGAAAATATAAAAGATGTTGGAGGATTTTAATAAAATTAAGTTATGAAGTTTCGACAGTAACATGTGTATGGGCACGTTGTCAAAGGCAGCTTTAATATCAAGGAAAGCAGTAATTGTTCCATGTTTGCGTTGTTTTGCTAGCACCAAATTCGTTAATAATATATTAATGGGATCCGCTGTGCTTCTCCCTTTGATAAAGGCATATTGATAGACGGGTAGCAAATTGTAATAAGCGAGACACCATAAAAGCTGTTCCAATAGAATACTGAGGAAGACCTTTCTTAAACATGACCCTAAACAGATTCCTCTATATTCGATGAGATTGGTAGCCGAGTTTTTTGGTTTCGGTATGGGCACAAGCGTAAATGTATTCCATGCAGAGGGAGGAACATCGGATTTTAGTATTTGATTGTAATACGCTATGATGATTGAATGTGCATGGTAAGGAAGATGGGAGATCATTTTATAGGTAATATAGTCTGGTCCAGGAGCAGAAGTAGGTTTCTTTTGGAGTATGTTAAAAAATTCTGGGTAAGATATAGGTTGGGAAAGTGTGAGAAATTTATCTGGAAGAGGCAATGTAGTATACTGCTGAAATTCTTGAACAACAAAATCCGGCGTTAATGTGTCGTAAAATTGGGAGATGCTTTCGAAGTGTGGTTGGTCGAGTGTATTGCATCCCATATGAGCTAGTTTTTTATAGCAGCCCAAATGTCCTTAATACAGGTGTTTCGGGCCGATGACCTTCGATGTTAGGCCCCTTAAAACAACAAGCATCATCATCATCATCATCATTACAGGTGTTTCTATTAAGGGAGTTAATAAAACATTTCCAAGATTCTCTTCGTCTTTTGTTGAATACTTTTCTCAGGTGGGCAGTGTACTTTTTATATTGCAAATAATTAGCAGATGTGAAATTTTGGTTTAAACTTCTGTGCAGGCTGCGTCTTCGTTTCACCATAGCAGCGCATTGCTTATTCCATCAGTGAATATTAAGCCGTATAGTAATATTGCTATATTTGCGATAATGAAAAGGGTGATACATATCTAGGTAGTTTTGAATATGCTGGTATAAGGAAGTATAGGCAGAAGATGATTGTGAGGCAAATGTAATGCGATTTGAAATATAATCATGAAAGAGGCCAAAATCAAAATCTTGGAGATTCCGTGTTCTACGCTGAAGTTGTAAAACTATGTTCTGCGGATGGAGTTGTGTTATAATGTCAATAATTATAGGAAAGTGATCACTTAGATGAGTGTCTTCGTGCGTGTACCACATTGATTTATGGACGATATTTTCGGAGCAAATTGATAGATTTACTGCACTATTAGGGTGTCCGGGTGGAGATAGCCGCCTAAGGGAGCCATCATTTAAAATAAACAAATGATTATTTAAGACTGCATTAAGAATATGACGTCCTTTTGTTGTGATATCGACACATCCCCAGTCAGTGTGATGTCCGTTGAGACCACCTGCTATTATTAAACTGTCTTGGGCTGAAATCTGTGAAAAAATAGTGATGCCATTGAAAGGCGTTGCCTTGTATGGAAAGCGGGCAGTAGAGGTTCACGATAAGGAAATGTTGCACTCTCACAGCCAAGGAGTATGTGTTAGGAATCGTGTAAGGGAGCAAGACGTTAGTATATGGTATTTGCGACTCAATTAAAGTGAGTACCCCACCGTAGCCACAACCATCGAGCCGTTCAACATTATAACCCTGGACGGAAAAGGTGGAGTCAGGTTTTAACCATGACTCTTGTAATATAATAATATGGGGATGATATTCTTGGATGAGAAGTATTAATTCATGCTTTTTTTGGAGTAATACTTCTACTGTTCCATTGCAGTATGTGCATCCTCCTCTACTAAAAACTGACTAACCTTGTTAAAGAGGATTTTTTATAAATGAGCCCATTGAGGCTGTTCACCCAGAACGTCTGCTAATCGCTTGAAGTCTTGCAGTATTTCTGCTTGAACATTATTTGTTAATCGCGGGAGTATAGGGCGATCAGATGAAGTCCGAGGACCTACTGTAGGGGAAGCTGAGCTAGTTGACTGTTCCACTTGTACTTTTGGCGGTTGAGTCTGTGAAATAGATACCCGTGGAGCATGTTCCAAAATAGGATTGCTTAAGATCGCGTGATAGCCTGCTCTATCAAAGCCTGGCAGGGGAGCTGGTCGAATTGGTCTTTGAATTACTTCAGTGAATTTTCGTTTACGAGGAGTCTCACGTGGAGACGTCAAATTGCTTTTACTAAGCTGTGGAAATAGATGTGGGAGGGTAAGGGGGGAAATCCTGTCGGATGGAGTTTTCTTGTGCTTCCTGGAAGGAAATATTGTCCACACACATCATGCGCTTGATTGCTATTTGTTGCTGATGAACTTCGCATCTATCGGATCCTACACTGTGATTTAGCCCACAATGTAGGCATTTACGTATTACATCAGAGCATGTGTGACTTTCATGATTCTTAGAGCAGTTACCGCATCTCGGGTATTTTGTTCTGCAGTTTTTGGCCGTATGCCCATATCGTTGACACTTCCCGCAGATAATAGGGCGAAAAATGAATGCCTGAACCTCTAGTATTACGTGAAAAATAGTAACAAATTCTGGTAAAGTTTGGCATTTGAAAGTTAATTTTATCGTTCCCGTAGGAACAAAGTTAGCTTCCCCATCAACTGACACACGTCGGTTGAGCCGGTGGGCCTTAACTATAGGAACGGGGGATTCAATGTACTTAATAATGTTCTCCTCAGTTAATTTCTTATCGACTCCCCGAATTAATCCAATGCGATACAAGTTGGAGTCCGGAATGAAAGCTTTAAGTTTATGAGAATTCAAAATTGTGTGTTTGAGAAAAATGTTGGCATTGTTAACTGAGTCAAATAGAATTTGAATACGCTTTGCACTTTTCGGTTTGATAGATTTTATACCGACAATTTTACTATCGTAGAAGAGCCTACCAAGCGCCACGGGATGAATATTTCCAGTGTTTTTTTCATCAGCTGACTCAACATAGATTACGTACGGACCGCGGTGTCCTGAATAGTAGTAAATCGGATTAGTCATAACAATCTCATCAGATTGTGTATTGGATAAAGAGTTTTCACCACCGAGAGCAGGTGTGATGACACTATTATTGGTTGACCGCTCTGTTTCTTCATGATCATACTAGAAATGTCCATGTACGGTGAACGGTTAGTACCGCCACCCCCACTATCGAAGAGAGCCAAACATATACTGTAACGCTTGCACTATAGAATACTGCACTTGACGCACACGAACCATAAGGAAAGTGGAACCGCACACTACCACTGTTCAAAGCGAACTGGACACGACAGAAAGACAATGTACGGACTACGTGTCTCCACTATGTACAAATGAAATTACCCTAAAACATTTAAAATTTACCCTAAATTACCCTAGGTTTGAAGGAATACCACGACGAATAGAAATTACTACTGCATACGTTTACGAGGAGTCTCACGTGGAGACGTCAAATTGCTTGTACTAAGCTGTGGAAATAGATGTGGGACGCTAAGGGGGGAAAACCCTGTCGGATGGAGTATTTCTTGTGCTTCCTGGAAGGAAATATTGTCCACACACATCATGCGCTTGATTGCGATTTGTTGCTGATAAACTTCACATCTATCGGATCCTACACTGTGATTTAGCCCACAATGTAGGCATTTACGTATTACATCAGGGCATGTGTGACTTTCATGATTCTTAGAGCACTTACCGCATCTCGGGTATTTTGTTCTGCAGTTTTTGCTGTATGCCCATATCGTTGACACTTCCCGCAGATAATAGGGGGGAAAAGGAATGCCTGAACCTCTAGTATTACGTGAAAAATAGTAACAAGTCCTGAAGCTATCACTCCCTAGAGCACCACTTTATGCGTAAAATTCTTTAACTTTTCTGTTACTTTCAGATTTTAAATTTTGCTTGTATGCTTATATAGCTGTATTCACGCGATAACTGGGTACCGGGTACGTCTGGTGCTGCGATCTAGAGGCAGATTGTTTTAAAATCGTGCTACACGTTCGAATATGGAATGAGCAGGCAGTATAAGCAGCCATCGGATGCAGATCGAGCAGGCAGTGATGCGTAAAAATGTATTAAAACTGGGTGTTCACGTGCTCATGTCTCCTGAGAGTCCACCGCCACTGGTGACTGGGCCTTACGTAAAGAGTCCGTAACTTTCAGCAAGAAGATGGCAGTGTTACGCATTCATGGCTTTCCTTTCTTTCGACCTGATTTCGACAATCGATCGAAAGCATTCGACTTATATCGAAGCTCCGTTACACCGACAGTTGTTCGTTTTGACCGTTGCTACGAGATAAGTACTAATTACTAATCAAGTAGGCAACGTTTTGACTGACAGTGCAGCGAGCACACTGGATAATGCGCTATTGTGCTGAAGACTATACGCATGCGCAATGCAGATGACGTCATGGTTTATGCACTGATATTCCCATTAGCGAGGATTACGGTAAGGTACGTACCTTGCCGTTCTGGAGCTACCCTCAAACCAGTGGCAGTATTACATTTGACCACAAGGGTCCGACACTTCCCCTATTACGGTTAGCTACAGCACACTGCCTGCTCGATCTGCATCCGATGTCTGCTTATACTGCCTGTTCATTGCAACATTGCAACATGGCACTAAATGAAACACTCCGTTTACAAATACCCACAGCAGGTGGCAGCACCAACCGGCTCCTGAACTTTCGGAATGAAGTAGCGGGAAATAGGGTAGTACAGTATTTGTTTACAGTGAAAATGGTGTACTGCTGCGTGCCTTTCTGCAAATCAAAGAAAGGGAAACCAGAATGCCATGGTATTTCATTCCATGACACGGGCTTTTTCTGGAGAACCTGTTGAAGCCATGTTTAGTTCTATAAAAATGGGAAGAGGGTGCGATGACACGACTGACTCCCGGGCTACTCAGAATTTTATAAAGATAATTCTGAAATCCGGTACTTTAATGTCCACCGATGGTGCTAACTTTATCCATAAGCAAAATTCAAAATTTTCTGCCTCAGTATCCTCTCCCGGACTTGACGAACCAGAACCAGTGATGTCCGCTGAGTATGTACTTGATTTACTGGAATATGTTCGTGAGCCCCCTCAGTCGGTGTGTGTCACTTTGGAAACTGCTTCCCATGCATTAGTGTGTGGTTATTTAGTGCGTGTAATCGAAGAAAAAACAATACAGCACGTGCTTGAGTAATGTTTCCACCTCAGTTAATGCATCCCCGTTGATGAACTTAATCAGACAGTTGGATAGAGGAGGCCTGCGCTATCCCCAGCAACGATTTATTGGCCTAATTATGGGGCTACAGAAATTTGTTGAGGCGGCTCTACCGTACTGCAAGAAACCTGCAAGTCTGCTCCAGACTATAAAAAACCATGTTCTACCCTCTTTGCGCCACTGTAAGATTTTAAAGGCTTTTAGTAACAGTAAGCACAAGGAAGTTGTGTCAGAAACTGTGGTGGCCAAATTCGTGAAACCTCTACCTAGTAATGTAGGGAAGTACCATACAGACAAAGTTTCCAGGTTTTCTTGTTCGTCGAAATCTCTTTCTCGAAAAGTGCTGAAGCTATCACTCCCTAGAGCACTACTTTATGCGTACAATTCTTTAATTTTTCTGTTACTTTCAGATTTTAAATTTTGCTTGTAGCTTATCTAGCTGTATTCACGCGATAACTGGGTACGTCTGGTGCTGCGATCTAGCGGCAGATTGTTTGTAAATCGTGTAACACGTTTGAATATGGAATGAGCAGGCAGTATAAGCAGCCATCGGATGCAGATCGAGCAGGCAGTGCTACAGCATCCCAGGAGCTACTATTGCATTACATTACCGGCAGATTTCGCTAGTAATTCTGAATGGGCATTTTCTAGCTCGCTGTGAACAGGTGTTCGTAATCGAGGGAAGAAGTTTGCTTTACCTTGTGATTGGAAAATCTTTTCAAGTGAAATTTATTTGCGTGTTGTGTTTTGCTTCTCTGTTTGTATGGTTTGTAACCATGGTATTCTTTGTGTAAGAGGACATGAATTCAGTTCAGGTAATTTTAACCAGCGAAATATTAATCTCGGGATAAGTTAGAAATAAAAAGGCTAGGACCGGACAGACCAGATTCGATTATCGAAAAAATTACGAAACCTGACAAACGCGAGGATAGGCGTAAGTTTAAGAGAGAAGTACGAAACACGCAAGTGGCTCTGTGGATGTTGATGTGGATGTGGATCTAGGAATGCGCTTTTATGTTTGTCCTGTTTATTGTCCAACAAAGAGAGAATTGTATGGAATTCAGCTGGGTACACGTACCTTGCGAATTTGAATGCAAAAATAAATAAACATGAAAATTCTTATGATCACAAAAACGCGAGTATTGAATTCCCTATGCTAGTGTTGTCTATAACTTTTTTGCTAGGGGCTTTACGTCGCGCCGACACAGATAGGTCTTATGGCGACGATGGGATAGGAAAGGCCTAGGAGTTGGAAGGAAGCGGCCGTGGCCTTAATTAAGGTACAGCCCCAGCATTTGACTGGTGTGAGAATGGGAAACCACGGAAAACCATTTTCAGGGCTGCCGATAGTGGGATTCGAACCTTCTATCTCCCGGATGCAAGCTCACAGCCGCGCGCCTCTACGCGCACGGCCAACTCGCCCGGTGTCTATAATTTCCAAGACGAGATTAATTAATATGTGATACAGTAGAACGCTGATTAACCGAGATAAGTCTGGCTCCACGTTGTAAGGGGAAAAACGTCCGCCTGTCACCCGGCGGCCCCGGGTTCGATTCACGGCCGGGCCTGGGATTTTTAATTGTAACGATAAATATCCCTGGCCTGGGACTGGGTGTTTGTGTCGTCCTTAATGTTCCTTTACTCACATTCAACACATTACACTACCGCCATTCCAAATACATGCAGATTCCTCACATATGGTGCCAGTAGGGGCAAAAGATCTTCATAGGTCGACGCCGCGAACACATAGCATTTTAAATAAACGAGATAATGTGGAGACTATTGGGGCCAATTCGGAAACAATTATTTTTAACAAATCGACCGGTAAATGCTGCACACATTATTTCTATGCTTCTCGTCATACCGAGGTGAACTTCGTGCTATTTAAAAACCAAGAATAGTGCTCACATCCTTCAATATTCGCAAGGTAGTAAAGTTATTATGAATTTTACTTTTGTTCTACACTAACAGATTAGTCTAGTATAAAATGTATCCTCGGTTACAGGGGTTCTACCATATTATTTGTGAAATAGGAACCCTACAAGGAGCTTTTAGTGAAGTGATTTATGTACCAATGTTACTTTTTTTGCTGATTTGAGACATGAACAAAAATGTTGTTTTGAACCCCCTAAAAATGTTGTCACGAGTCGCCACTGCCAGTCACACAACGAAATTTATAAGATCACTCTCACTAAAGCCATTAAGCACTCACTCCACACACGTAGAAAACCATGCATTCAGAGACCACCCAACAAATACGCATAAACAAATCACTATTGGAAGCAAGAGCGTATGACCTTCATTGAAACAAATGAAATACTAATGTTTACAAAACTAGTTTAGAGCCATAGAGAAACCGATTGATTATTTCAATTATAGCAGGAGTGAGCTCAAATAATAAACAGGAAACACTGGTTGGGAAAGGGGTTTTCAAGCGTGCGAGACGAGCTAAGAATATTCGCCGTGCTGAAAAAATAAACATGGCATTGAAAAAGTAAATGGTTAATATCTCCATCTTGAACACCACATATGCAGTGAGGCAGGGTGGTAATGTGGAAGCGATATACATATACTGTGGTGTAAGTGCACGATTAAGAAGTAAACGAATGATGTCTGTGATGTGTCGCCGGGTATAGGAATCCTTCATATACCAAAGTTTGAGAGGTATGTGGGGTTGAATTTGATAACAAAGTTTTCCTTTACTCCGAGCATATTTGCACTCTCCTCTTGCCAGGTATGATATGCTATCTGCTTGGTGACGTTGATTGGGCTCTTAATATGTAATTTTTCCCAAGTGTGATATGCTATATCTTTGATGAGGGTATAATAATCGGGGGAAGGTGTAGCCACTGTAAGGGGAGCCGTCGGAAGCTGGGCCGTGGTTTTTGCAGCAGAATCTGCTTTATCATTGCCTAATATACCATTATGCCCGGGTATCCATATCAATGTTAAATAAACTCCGGATTGCTCGAGTTGATAAGTAAGATACAGTGCTTGATGTTATATAAATACCAATTAAAAGAGGAGGTGAATGGAGATAGCGATTGTAGCACACTTAAAGCATCAGTGTAAATGGTTACTTTCTTAAAAGAGTGTTTTAATATAATATAATAATTTAATATAAATATAATATAAATGAATATAAATTAGAGCTTGTCGGTTCGCAAATAATTCGAAAGAATAAATACCGGTAGAGAAGTTATTGGGTAGGTGGTACTGTTCAGTAACAAGAGTGTTGGAGACAAAGAATGTGGCGCCGATTCCCTGCAGGGATTTGACCCATCGGTATATATATCACTTCCACGGTCCAAAAGGGGTAACTTCAACGTTATTGTTCACGGGATCTAAAATAGTCGAATTGTGATGTGTTCTTGGAAAATTATCTGCCGGTGGGATAATGATATGTGGAGTGAATTGAAGACTAGCAAAGGAAAAGGAATACGAAGATACAGTAGAGGTTCTCAATAAAGAAGCTCGATGGATATGCAATACTGTATAGGCGTAATGTATTGCCGGAGTGCGACTATTTCTAGGGGTTTTTGCTTGGTAATGTTCATACAGTAGTTGCAATTTTGGAACTAGTAAGGAAATCTAGGGGGCAAGATTTTTAACGAGATACGTATTTCTTGGTTAACATTTGTCGGCGAATCCAGAGCGGATATTCGCCTAACTCCACAAGTAGTAACTCCACAAGAATAAGAGTAGCTGATGACGTATGTCCAACTGGGCCCATGCCAGTAATTCAGTTAGCTTGTTGCCGCTTGGTGTTTTAGGACGCTTTTCACTGTTATGTGTGTTTTTCATCGATTATATTAATCTTAATCGAATCTTGTGTGTTGACACTCGCTTAATATTCCTATTAGTGTAAGTTCAGTTAAAGGAGTTAGTACTTATAAATTGTTAATAATAATAAAGTGTATTTAAAGTGGCCGCCACGTGAGGTTAGAACTGAGTTTATTTTTAATGGTGTGTTGTTGTGAATTGCGAACACTGTTTATCAAATTATGGATAACGATGCCTCAGAAATGCAATGTTCCAAATTGTAAGGGCAATTATCGCACTGGCCCTGAAGTGAGTGTTTTCTCGTTTCCAACTGACGACTTGGAGAGAGTTAAGTGGGTAAGAACTATTCGCTGAGATGATTTCGTTCCTTCCAAAAATGCAAAGGTAAGTCTTAGATATTAGTGTATTATATCTTATTTCAATCATTCAATGACTTAAGTTGTAGAATGTTCTTTGAGATGGAGTCCTGTGTTGTAGGTGTGCGAGCTCCATTTCAAAACTCATGAGGTTGAATAGACGACCAGCATGTATGATAAGAGAAATGGGAAATTATTGATTGCACTTTTATCTCATCCAAGGCTTGTGAAAGGTTTGTGGATAGGTCACTTATATCTTTGCTATTTATAAATGAAATAGTAGATTTTTCGGCGTGAATTATATCTTACTGATTTAAGCATTTGCTGTATTGAATTTACCAGTTATTACATTCAGTTTGGGATGTGCTGAGTATTCACATTACTTTATAGGACTACTGTTGTGGGTATAGTATATTCTGGGAAAATTATAGGGCCTAAATTATGAAGGCATGTAAGGTATTGGCTTTCAAGTGTTCCTTCTGTGCTGGACCCTTAACTGCAGGTGAAGCAGTTCTATTTATTATATCGCATGAGGGAATATACCTCTTAATGTGGGTTAATACAGTATTTTTAGTTCAGGTTAGACAGCAATGTTATTGTGTTTATTGCAATAATGTTAGGTTCTGTACAATTATTGTAAATTACATTCGCTCAATGATTTTCTCTGTCTCCTTGTGTGCCATTCATTTTATATTAAAATGAACCAGATATATATCTAAGACATGACATGGTCCTGTGAAGTAAGTGGTGCCATGCATTAATAGACGAGTGCATTTATATCTAGGTGAATACATTCTAATTTGGTCTAAACGTTTTCGGAGCTGTTCCTTCTCATTTTCCAAACTTCCCAGAGTAATTGTCTGATACCACATCTGCCCACCGAGAAGCTCCAGATGATAGGCGTTGTCGAGTAGACAATGAAAGTTTGGCCAAGGCTCTTGCTCCAAGTTTAGAGACCTATCAAGCTCATGTCAGTACTGTTTCTTTCAAGAACTTCCAGGAATTTAAATAAAAATTAAGTTCAATATCTGTAAAACAAGACTGGAACTGCATTGAAAAGGAACAGTGTGTTTACTTCACTTTAATCAAGAAAGAGCCTATCCTACATCCATCCCACACTGATAGTAGTGAATACAATATTTTATAAACTAGAAAAACTTGCATTTATATTGGTGTGTTGTTATTTGATAGCTTTGTGTCTCATGGTAGGCAATTTAGGTCTTACAAGATTTCTCACTTCTTGTGTTATTATGAAGTATTTATTACTAAATGCATATTACAACACAAAATTGTTATAACTTCATCTCATTTACTTCGTAGGGTACTTTTACTACTTATGATAAGAAAGTAATACTGTCTAATAAATCTCTCAATGCAATGGTTGGTTGAATTGTTATAACTTCATCTCATATACTTCGTAGGATACTTTTACTACTTATGATAAAAAAGTAATACTGTCTAATAAATCTCTCAATGCAATGGTTGGTTGCCTTTGTTAATTTTAGAATAGCAATATTTTTGTTTGAATTGGTAACAGGTGTTTGAGTATCTGTGGCAACACAAGTACTCCATCACTCAAAATTGTGGCAATTGTGCTACTTGTTTTGCAACAACTATCATCCAATACAAGAATTGTTTATTCTGGGGTGGGTTTGTAGGTTCCAGAAACTCCTACCTGGTATGGGTATGGTATTATTGAACTTATGGTATGCTTGTGGAATACTTGAGTATGTAAGCTGAGGGGGTTGTATTTGAATTTTGTACATGCCATATTATTTATTATGTTGATAATGTGACAATATTTAGAAGTTTCTTGAGCTATTCTTTAATTCTTCGGGCAACATGGTCTCTGTATCTACAGTATGTACTTCTTGACACATAGCCAAATTTAGTAGCTGTATTTTCCATAGTAGTTTCTTTAGAACAGAACACAGTAATAACACTAGAGCACTTTTATTTTATCATATTTATTGCCAGGTGTCATGTTTTCAGGGAGTGATGTTACATTTAAGAGGGCACCTTTTATGTTAAACAGGTATTTTGTCATTTAACAAATACGGTTTATTACCTTGGTGGCACATATCCTACAAAATCATTAACTATCCTTTTCTTTTGTCTGTGGTAAGCTGAGGCTTTCTCATTTTTTGCGTACATTACTATTATTAATTACTGAGTTGATGATCCTCTATGATTTCCATTGAAAGGGAATGTGTAAACTCTGAATTCAGGGTTAATCACTGAAAGTTCCTTCAGTAGTAAACATTCCTGTTTGAGTAATTGTGAATTCAATTGTGGATTTCCTCTTCCAGCATTATAGCCTATTCCCACTTTGGTTATGAATTTTCTCTTGGAGAAAGTACTCTTTCCAGCCATTGTTATTGCATGTAATGAATGTAATATGCATCTGTGAAAAATTGGGGATTAATTACTTAATTACTTTATTGACATCATGTGTGTCATATCTATACAATGCAGCTGGTTCATAAAGCACGAAATGAGTAGTTCAGTGTGTGTTCTGCTACATTTTTATTAATGTAATGGCAGGGATGCAAGTTCTTAATATGGTTTCTTAGGCTTTAAATTAATGTTCATAGAGATTTCCTTTTATATTTTCCATTTCAGTTTTTAGCAACCTGCTGAAGTAAAATTGAAAAAAAATTCAGAAAGTGTCAGTTCAAGTGTTATCAGAATTGGCATGGTACTTTTCAAATTTAAGTTCATATATTTAAAAAGTTGTTTTGTTTAATTTAAAATTTTCCCCTGTTCTGGTTATTTTGAATCAGGGTCAAAAATCGTATGAGTACATTTACATACACTAGGGAATGCGAACATAATTTTGATGACTTGATGAACAAACTATTGTTGGCATGTACCGTAATCATTCTCTTTGCATAACAGCCAAATTTTGTGAGCTCTTCACCCCCGTAATTTATGTTAGGCTTTTATTGTAAAAAATATTTACATGTTTTTATGACCGACAACACTGAGCATTACAGCTTGTATGTTCCTGGACTGCTACTAATATACTGTAAGTAAGGTAGTTTATATGTTATTATTTTTATTTAATAGATTTTGCTGTACTTACATGTTGTTTTTGATCTTTTATCTTTCATCAGCAAGTTCAATTTTGTAAAAGCTATTTTTTCTTTGTTAGTGGCTTTACGTCGCACCGACACAGACATGTCTTATGGCGAGTTTTGTAAAAGGAACTGATCATTTTTGACTTTTAAATATACGAAAGAAAGTGTCATATAGGCATATTATTAAAGTTGTTCAGCATTAAGACTCTTAAAAAACCGAATTCTATTCTTCTTTGTATTTTTAATTGTTCTTCCTAATTATTACGGTATATTACTAATTTCGCTTCCGATATGCGCGCCTACGAGAAAGAATATCGTAGAATGTAAGTTAACCAGCGTATTTTTCAATCATCGTAACGAATTAGCTTCATCTACTACCACTCGCGCTGGGCCCAGTCGCGTGACGTCACGAATCGTATTACCTGGCCTTGTTCTCTAGGAGGTGCTGGTTTTCAGGGCTCCGGTGACCTTCGATGTTAGGCCCCTTTAAACAACAAGCTTCATCATCATCAAGCCTTTTCATTGAATGATAAAATATTCAAAGTCACTCATATAGAGTGCGAAAAGAATGCCACTGAAAATATCACCTTGAAGTAGCCCATGCGAAATTTGACGACTAGAAATGTGATATTGAGCTGATTCAATTGTTAGTCTACGGTATGTAAGCAATTGTTGTAAAATATATACGAACTCAAGGGGGATACCTCGTAAAGCATGATCGTCCAGAGGAGGTGGAGGAACGGAGGCGTATGCACCTTGTATATCTAAAAATATTGCTTTGCTTACGATGTCGTACTAAACGTATATCAACGGTAAGAGTATTGATAGGGTCATGCATGCTTCTTCCTTTCAGGAAAGCATATTGGGTTTTGGGGAACAAATTATAATGCTCCAGTGTCCAAATTAATTGCTGCAAGAGAATTAAAAGAAGGATTTACGTAGACACGAACCTAAAACGATCCCTCGGTAGTTACTGGGATCAGTCGGTATCTTATGCGGTTTTGGTGTAGGTAGTAAAAAGCATTCGTTCCGCTGTATATGGGTATGGGTGGTTATTAATATATTGTTATAAATATCGAGAATGACGTGCTTTGCCCGTGGGGTTAGGAAGTGGAGCATTGTATATGTGATATAGTCAGGTCCTGGTGAAGAATTGGAAGTTGTGGATAGGGCCGACTCTAATTCTCGTGAGTGGTTAGGTTGAAGCAGGTTTGAAAATTGAGAGTTGGAAGGGATAACAGAGGAAACAAAAGGAGGCAGCATGTAGTCCGTGGTTATGTAAGTAAGAAAGGGAAATAACATTGAGCTAGATGTGGTCGTTTGTATTGTATGCTGTGATGCGCGCGTAAGGGTCCGTACAGCATTCCAGAGTTGGGTGGCTGGTATATGAGTAGTTAGAGACGAAATGAACGTTTCCCCTGCTGTTCTTCTTTTAGCATTGAAAATTAGTTTCAATTGGTCAATATGTTGTTTGAATTGCAGATATAATTGGAAGGAGTTAATGTTTTAGGATAAGTTTGAAATAACAATATACGTGTTTGCATACGCTGGTGACATTTGTTTTCCCACCAATGTATACAGTTAGAGGGTCGGGGTGGAGTGTGGGTAACCAGTTTATGTGTGTGGGAGGTATTCATGTAATTATTCAAAATTTTAAGTAATGTAGGATATGTTAACTTTTGGCCTGTAATTGTCTGAGTTGAGTACTAAGATACGTGCTGTATACATTAGCGTCAACATTTCGAATTGATCGGACATTGCTCACTCTTAAGAGTTTGGTAAGGGGTGTAAGTGGTTTTCCAATGCCATATGTAGTAGCAATTGGGAAATGATCACTAGCATAGCTAAAGTATTCCACGTGGTAATTGGAGCCATTTGGCAGTGACATAAAGTAAGATCGATGGCACTGGGCGGGGACCCCGGTGGAGATATTCGTGTGGGGGAACCATCGTTAAGGATAGTAAGGTCATGATGGTGGGAAGGCATAAGGATGTGAGAGCCTTTAGTTGTGTCAGTAACGCATCTGCTTAGGTTAGAAAACCTCAGACCCACTCCACTACCAGTTTATGATAGAGCAGAAGCAAGCGCCGGGAATGGACGTCCCGTGTTGAGTGTGCCGGGTGAGTGGAGTAAGAGTGGGGAGCGGACGGGTCGAGTGGAGTGTGACGAGGAAAATGACTTGCATAGAGCAATATAGGGTAGTTATAAAAAGATGGCAGGGAAGAAGGAAGAAGGAATCAACAAAAAATAAAGAAGGTAAATTGGAGATGGGTTTGAAGGGTGAGATGCTGTTGGTGGCAGTGGTGGTCACAGTGCTGCTGGTTATTGGGGCGTGGAAGAAAATCCAGGCCCTCAGAGTAGTGCAAACATGAGCTGGGAGGACATAGAAGTTATAAGGAAAGTGGTTAAGGAGGTAGTGGGAGAACTATGTCCGTTTGAACAGTTGAAACAGATAGTACAAGAGCAAGTTGAGGAACACGAACGAGGCTATGAATTCAGGAAAACATTTATGAAACTAAAGCAAAAAAGGAAAACAGTGAGAGAGAAACTGTATTACTAAGGGAGTAAATAAAAATATGGAAAACGAGACGATGATGTTGAAGAAATAAATAGTAGCTAACTGTCAAGAACGGAGAAAGAAATCCATATTTATTTACGGTCTGCAGGAAGAGAAGGCAGAAGCTAAAGTGGACGTTATTTTTTTTGCTAGGGGCTTTACGTCGCACCGACACAGATAGGTCTAATGGTGACGATGGGATAGGAAAGGCCTAGGAGTTGGAAGGAAGTGGCCGTGGCCTTAATTAAGGTACAGCCCCAGCATTTGCCTGGTGTGAAAATGGGAAACCACGGAAAACCATCTTCATGGCTGCCGATAGTAGGACGTTTTTTATAAAGTGGTAGATGTCATTCAAAATAAGATGCAAAATTAACTTTAGTGAGGTCGATATAGATGACGCTGAGAGAGTAAGTATGGTGAGAGGACGCAGACCGATAAAAGTGGCATTGCCATCCACATTGATGGCGGACATAGTGACTAGAAACGCCAGGAATCTACGGAATGAAAATATGTGAATTAAGAGCGATACGAGAAGAGATGCGAACGAGAGCTACAAAATTCTAAAGAAACATGTAGCGAGGGCAAGACTGCAAGGGTTGAGGGCGCATATTAGGGGCCAGATAATGGCGGTGACCAATGGGAAACGGACGCGAAATTGGACAGTGACGGAACTTCAGGCCTTGGAGGAGTGCCTAAAGCAGAATGAAATGAGTAGGACCGGCGAGGTCGTACATAACAGACAGGGAGGAGCACCGAGTAACAGTGAGATCATAGAAGAGGTTATAGAGGGAGCCAGGGAGAGAGACAGGATAGAGGCGGTCGTAGAAAGACACAGGAAAGTGCTGATAGAAGTGATGGTAGAAGGAATCAGGGGAGTGCTGGAGGAGGGAAGAGCACATGAAAAGCCAAGTGATCACACGCATAGTGAAAATTATGGTTTGAGGGAGGAGGTAGACGCAAGAGGAACTATGATTAAAGGAAGAAGCTTGAGTCTAAGGGAAATGTGGGGCAAGAAGGATAGAAGTGAGGAAGGCATAGTGACTAGAAGTTAAAAGTCAAGTAGCATTAGTAAGTTAGTTAATGGTTTCGTGTGTAATTAGATTGGAAGGTATAGTGTGATCAAGGTTAAGTAAATGAGTTGGGAGTGGTGATGGCGATGAGTGATTGTGTTAGTAGTATAATTGGATGGTTCGGCCGCCTCCTCCTCCGCCCGCGGCGCGGGAAATTTGAATTTTGGCGGGAAATTTGAATTTTGGCGGGAGATTTGAATTTTGGCGGGAGATTTGAATTTGTAAACAAAGCCACGTGCTTTTTGACAGCTGTCATCGACAACAACGCATCGCTAACCTCACTGCTGCCATCTTGACGGGCCTAAACCTCACTAGTGCCAACTTAACCTAACTAGCATGAGGTAAACAAAGCCACGTGTTTTTTGACAGCCACGTGATTTTTGACAGACAACAACGCATCGCTAACCTCAGTACTGCCATCTTGACGGGCCTAAACCTCAGTAGTGCCAACTTAACCTCACTAGCGTGAGGTAAACAAAGCCACGTGCTTTTTGACAGCCACGTGCTTTTTGACAGATTTGTAAACAAAGCCACGTGCTTTTTGACAGACAACAACGCATCGCTAACCTCAGTACTGCCATCTTGACGGGCCTAAACCTTAGTGGTACCAACTTAACCTAACTAGCGCGTGGTAAACAAAGCCACGTGCTTTTTGACAGCCACGTGCTTTTTTGACAGCTGTCATCCGCCATCTTTAATCCAGAGAGCGCAGTGCTGCCCTCTTTAGCTACTTACCTTTGACAGCTGTCATCCGCCATCTTTAATCTAGAGAGAACAGTACTGCCCGGTGGCGGCAAATTCCACGTGCTCTTGTTTGGAAACAAAGCCACGTGCAGCTGTCATCCGCCATCTTTAATCACAGTGCTGCTCTCTTTAGCTACTTACCTTTGAAATGTGGTGGCGGATAATTTGAAAAATGCTTTTTGACAGCAGCCATCTTTGAGCACCGTGCTGCCCTCTTTAGCTACTTACCTTTGAAATGTGGTGGCGGTAAATTCCACGTGCTTTACAAACCTATATGCTTTTCTGACAGCTGTCATCCGCCATCTTTAATCCAGAGAGAACAGTGCTGCAATCTTTGTGGTGGCGGCAAATTCCTTGTGCTTTACAAATCAACATGCTTTTTTGACAGCTGTCAACCGCCATCTTTAATCACCGTGCTGCCCTCTTTAGCTACTTACCTTTGAAATGTGGTGGCGGTAAATTCCACGTGCTTTACAAACCTATATGCTTTTCTGACAGCTGTCATCCGCCATCTTTAATCCAGAGAGAACAGTGCTGCCCTCTATGTGGTGGCGGCAAATTCCACGTGCTTTACAAATCAACATGCTTTTTTGACAGCTGTCAACCGCCATCTTTAATCACCGTGCTGCCCTCTTTGTGGTGGCGGTAAATTCCACGTGCTTTACAAACCTATATGCTTTTCTGACAGCTGTCATCCGCCATCTTTAATCCAGAGAGAACAGTGCTGCCCTCTATGTGGTGGCGGCAAATTCCACGTGCTTTACAAAGCCATGTGCTTTTTTTGACAGCTGTCATCCGCCATCTTAGAGCACCGTGCTGCGGACAATTTCGTCAGTTGTCATCCACCATCTTTAAACACCGTGCTGCCCTTTTTATGGCTACTACCTTAAGCATGTAGTAGCGGGTAATTTGAAAAGTTCTGTTAGCTATCATCCGCCATCTTTGAGCACCGTGCTGCCATCTTTAGCTAGATACCTTTGAAATGTGGCGGCGGATAATTTGAAAAAATGCTTTTTGACAGCGGTTATCTTTGAGCACCGTGCTACCCTCTATGTAGTGGCGGCAAATTCTACATGCTTTACAAACCCACGCGCTTTTTTGACAGCCATCATCCGCCATCTTTAAGCAACAGAGTACAGTGCTGCCCTCTTTGTTGTGGCAGCAAATTCCACGTGCTCTACAAAGCCACATGCTTTTTTGACAGCTGTCACCCGCCATCTTTAACCAACAGAGTACTATGCTGCGGGCAATTTCGTTAGCTGTCATCCGACATCTTTAATGAACAGAGCACCGTGCTGCCCTCATGCGGGGCAATTTCGTTAGCTGTCATCCGCCATCTTTTAATGAACAGAGCACCGTGCTGCTCTCTGTAGTAGCGGGTAATTTGAAAAGTTCTGTTAGCTGTCATCCGCCATCTTTGAGCACCGTGCTGCCCGGTGGCGGCAAATTCCACGTGCTACGCGCAGCTGTCATCCGCCATCTTACATCGCAAACCTCAGTGCTACACTCTATGTGGTGGCGGATAATTTTAAAAAGAAAAATTCTACAGCAGCCATCTCTCGACGCTAATTGCACAAGATGGTGGCTATACATGACTCCTTAAAGGTGCTTATGCAAGATGATCGCTATACATAGACGCCCTTGCGATGCTTGCGCAAGATGGCGGTTATACAAGGCTCCTTATGAGGGATGCTTGCGCGAGATGGTGGTTGCTCTTATGAGGCGGCTTAAGGATCCATGGCTAGAGACGCCCTAAGGATGCTTGCGCAAGATGGCGGATGCAACATGGCGGCTATACATAGCTCCTTATGAGACAGCCAGTACTCGATACAACATGTGATCAGAACATTGATTGATGTGTTCAGAACACAAAATAAGTAGAATCGAACACTGTACTCGATACAACATGTGATTAAAACATTGTGTGGTGTGTTCAGAACACTACATAAGTAGAATCGAACGCTGTACAACATGTTAGGGGATACCTTTGTTTAGATTGAAACATAACAAGACTAGAATTGAACACTGCACATTGATTGATGTGTTCAGAACACAAAATAAGTAGAATCGAACACTGTACTCGATGTCGTTAACTTCAACATGTGATTAAAACATTGGCTGGTGTGTTCAGAACACTACATAAGTAGAATCGAACGCTGTACAACATGTTAGGGGATACCTTTGTTCTAAGAAGATCAGATTGAAACATAACAAGACTAGAATTGAACACTGCACTCGATGTCGGAAGATCAGATTGAAACATAACAAGACTAGAATTGAACACTGCACATTGATTGATGTGTTCAGAACACAAAATAAGTAGAATCGAACACTGTACTCGATGTCGTTAACTTCAACATGTGATTAAAACATTGTCTGGTGTGTTCAGAACACTACATAAGTAGAATCGAACGCTGTACAACATGTTAGGGGATACCTTTGTTTAGATTGAAACATAACAAGACTAGAATTGAACACTGCACTCGATGTCGTTACATGCGATCAGAACAATGATTGATGTGTTCAGATCACTAAACAAGTAGAACCGAACACTGTACAACATGTTAGGGGATACCTTTGTTCTAAGAAGATCAGCTTGAAACATAACAAGACTAGAATTGAACACTGCACTCGATACAACATGTAATCAGAACATTGATTGATGTGTTCAGATCACGAAACAAGTAGAACCGAACACTGTACAACATGTTAGGGGATACCTTTGTTTAGATTGAAACTAACAAGACTAGAATCGAACACTGCACTCGATGTCGTTACATGTGATCCGATACAACATGTTAGGGGATACCTTTATCCTAAGAACCGAACACTGTACAACATGTTAGGGGATACCTTTGTTTAGATTGAAACTAACAAGACTAGAATCGAACACTGCACTCGATGTCGTTACATGTGATCCGATACAACATGTTAGGGGATACCTTTGTTTAGATTGAAACATAGCAAGCCTAGAATCGAACATTGTTTGATGTGTTCAGTACAACTTCAATGATTAACACACACTGTGCACATATCGCATAGCTAACACTTCAAATGATTTGCTTAGTACGAAAATAAAAAGAATCTATACCGCGTAGCTAACTCGTTCATCACACTGCTAAGACGCTTAGTAATTGTGAATACACTCATACGAAAATCAAGAAAGCACACTGCGTAGCCAACTCGCTCGGCTCACTCGCTTAGTAATTGCAACACTGATACACACACGGATAAGAATGTTCCGAGGTACTTACATGTTTTTTAAGGGGGGTGAAAGATCATAAATTATATGTACACATGTTGTCTCCTCCAAGTTGTAAGATGAAATAGACGCAGTACTGCGAGTTTCCGCTCTAGCTGGCGAACGGAAGTAGCATATCTCAGCAAAAAATAATACGCGTGAGCTTGCAAGTCAGACACAATGATGGATACCGCGATTCAAATCCTGGCAACTTATGTCGTCGGGAAGGGTATCCGGCGAGCATCTAGCTGTAAATCCCCGATTCTCGAGTTGTAAAACAGATTCTTAATCCGAGTTCTTTGACGTCAGGAAGGGCAACCGGTCGAAAACAATAGTGTATGATGTAAGAGGCTAGATACTGCTAGTTTTGCGTCAGGAAGGGCAACTCAACAAATTCTTGCGATTTAAAATCTTAGTCAGGAAGGGCATCCGGCTGTAGTGATACAGCGATTTAAAATCTAGCTGTAAAACCCCGATTCTCGACAGATTCTTAATCCGAGTTCTTTGACGTCAGGAAGGGCAACCGGTTGAAAACAATAGTGTGTGATGTAAGAGGTTAGATACTACCAGTTTTGTGTCAGGAAGGACAACTAGTCTTAAAACAAAACAGATTCTTAATCCGAGTTCTTTGACGTCAGGAAGGGCAACCGGTCGAAAACCATAGTGTATGATGTAAGAGGCTAGATACTGCCAGTTTTGCGTCAGAAAGGGCAACTCAACAAATTCTTGCGATTTAAAATCTTAGTCAGGAAGGGCATCCGGCTGTAGTGATACAGCGATTTACAATCTAAGAAGAGCATCTAGCTGTAAAACCCCCAATTCTCGACAGATTCTTAATCCGAGTTCTTTGACGTCAGGAAGGGCAACCGGATGAAAACAATAGTGTATGATGTAAGAGGGTAGATACTGCCAGTTTTGCGTCAGGATGGGCAACTCAACAAATTCTTGCGATTTAAAATCTCATACAGGAAGGGCATCCGGCAGTAAAACAATAGTTCGTGATACTGCGATTTAAAATCTAGCTGTAAAACCCCCGATTCTCGACAGGTTCTTAATCCGAGTTCTTTGACGTCATGAAGGGCAACTGGTTGAAAACAATTATCGAACACGCATCGCGGAGGCAAGAGTGTGCAGCGATATGCATGTTTAGACTTGCAGATTACGAAAGAAACATAACAAGACTTGAGTCTTAAAACAAATTCTTGCGATTTAAAATCTTAGTCAGGAAGGGCATCCGGCAGTAAAACAATAGTTCGTGATTTAAAATCTAAGAAGTGCATCTAGCTGTAAACCCCCCGATTCTCGACAGATTCTTAATCCGAGTTCTTTGACGTCAGGAAGGGCAACTGGTTGAAAACAATTATCGAACACGCATCGCGAAGGCAAGAGTGTGCAGCGATATGCATCGAGTTCTTTGACGTTAGGAAGGGCAACCGGTTGAAAACAATTATCGAACACGCATCGTAAAGGCAAGAGTGTGCAGCGATATGCTTGTTTAGACTTGCAGATTACGAAAGAAACATAACAAGACTTGAGTCTTAAAACAAATTCTTGCGATTTAAAATCTTAGTCAGGAAGGGCATCCAGCAGTAAAACAATAGTTCGTGATTTAAAATCTAAGAAGTGCATCTAGCTGTAAATCCCCCGATTCTCGACAGATTCTTAATCCGAGTTCTTTGACGTTAGGAAGGGCAACTGATTGAAAACAATTATCGAACACGCATCGTGAAGGCAAGAGTGTGCAGCGATATGCTTGTTTAGACTTGCAGATTACGAAAGAAACATAACAAGACTTGAGTCTTAAAACAAATTCTTGCGATTTAAAATCTTAGTCAGGAAGGGGCATCCGGTAGTAAAACAATAGTTCGTGATACTGCGATTTAAAATCTAGCTGTAAAACCCCCGATTCTCGACAGATTCTAAATCCGAGTTCTTTGACGTCAGGAAGGGGAACCGGTCGAAAACAATTATCGAACACGCATCGCGAAGGCAAGAGTGTGCAGCGATATGCTTGTTTAGACTTGCAGATTACGAAAGAAACATAACAAGACTTGAGTCTTAAAACAAATTCTTGCGATTTAAAATCTTAGTCAGGAAGGGCATCCGGCAGTAAAACAATAGTTCGTGATACAGCGATTTAAAATCTAGCTGTAAAGCCCCCGATTCTCGACAGATTCTTAATCCGAGTTGTCAGGAAGGGCAACTAGTCGAAAACAATAGCGTATGATGTAAGAGCTTAGATACTGCCAGTTTTGCATCAGGAAGGACAACTAGTCTTAAAACAAAACAGATTCTTAATCCGAGTTCTTTGGCGTCAGGAAGGGCAACCGGTTGAAAACTATAGTGTAAGAGGTTAGATACTGCTAGTTTTGTGTCAGGAAGGACAACTCAACAAATTCTTGCGATTTAAACACATTTTTATTCCCCAGAGAATCGAACCCGAGACTACCGGGTGAGAGGCATGCATACTGTAGGATATGGGTTTGTTCTACTGTCCTTGAAGTCGTATCAGCGCAGAGCGAGCAGCGGAATGCATGTGTTGGCTGAAATTGTACACGTATCTTCCGGCTCGACCTTGAACGAGGACACTGCGTGCTGATAAGCGACTTGTAACTCACGAACGTCTTCTTAGCTGAGTAGCATTCAGCCATGTAAGCTCTTAAAACACAGTACCAATTAAGGTTGTAAAATATTCTGAAATAGTCCTCCTCTGTGGTGTAGTAGTTAGTATGATTAGCTGCTACCCCCGGAGGTCCGAGTTCGATTCTAGCCTACTCCTACCGAAGAAGCCTGCACAAGGCTTATTACCTCCATCCGACAGATGAATCACCATCAACACTCTTGTACTCAAAAATCATTTTCGAAGGAGTCTGCACAAAGTTTAACGTCCCCATCAACAGCCCTTACTTAATGCAGGCTTTTTTGCACACCCCGCCTCTTAGTAGTTTTACACGACCGGTTGCCCTTCCTGACTAGGATTTTAAATCGATAACTAGATATCCCGACATAGCCTACTCCTACCGAAGAAGCCTGCACATAGCTTAACGCCTTCATCCGACAGATGAATCGCCATCAACACTCTTGTACTCAAAAATCATTTTCGAAGGAGCCTGCACAAGGTTTAACGTCACCATCAACAGCCCTTACTTAGTGCTGGCTTTTTTGCACACCCCGCCTCTTAGATCATACACCATAGTTTTACGACCGGTTGCCCTTCCTGACTAGGATTTTAAATCGATAACTAGATGTCCCGACATAGCCTACTCCTACTGAAGAAGCCTGCACAAGGCTTATTGCCTCCATCCGACAAATGAATCACCCTCAACACTCTTGTACTCAAAAATCATTTTCGAAGGAGTCTGCACAAGGTTTAACACCCCCTATCAACAGCCCTTACTTAATGCTGGCTTTTTGCACACCCCGCCTCTCCATAGTTTTATACAACCGGTTGCCCTTCCTGACTAGGATTTTAAATCGATAACTAGATATCCCGACATAGCCTACTCCTACCGAAGAAGCCTGCACATAGCTTAACGCCTCCATCCGACAGATGAATCACCATCAACACTCTTGTACTCAAAAATCATTTTCGAAGGAGCCTGCACAAGGTTTAACGTCCCCATCAACAGCCCTTACTTAAAGTTGGCTTTTTTGCACACCCCGCCTCTTAGATCATACACCATAGTTTTAAGACCGGTTGCCCTTCCTGACTAGGATTTTAAATCGATAACTAGATGTCCCGACATAGCCTACTCCTACTGAAGAAGCCTGCACAAGGCTTATTGCCCCCATCCGACAAATGATTCACCCTCAACACTCTTGTACTCAAAAATCATTTTCGAAGGAGTCTGCACAAGGTTTAACACCCCCTATCAACAGCCCTTACTTAATGCTGGCTTTTTTGCACACCCCGCCTCTCCATAGTTTTATACAACCGGTTGCCCTTCCTGACTAGGATTTTAAATCGATAACTAGATATCCCGACATAGCCTACTCCTACCGAAGAAGCCTAGACACAGCTTAACGCCTCCATCCGACAAATGAATCACCCTCAAACACTCTTCAATCATTCTCACTACTTCGGAAGATAGCGGGTTCGAACTGGAAGCCGCAAATGCTAGGCGAGGGACCTGCGTGATCGTCATTACATGATCTAGCCGGATGCCCTTCCCGACGGTATAAGTTGCTAGGATTTGAATCGCGTACCCTTCCTGACTAGGATTTTTAAATCGATAACTAGATATCCCGACATAGCCTACTCCTACCGAAGAAGCCTGCACACAGCTTAACGCCTCCATCCGACAAATGAATCACCCTCAAACACTCTTCAATCATTCTCACTACCTCGGAAGATAGCGGGTTCGAACTGGAAGCTGTAAAAAATAGCAAATTCAAGGCGAGGGACCTGTGCGATCGTCATTACATGATCTAGCCGGATACCCTTCCCGACGGCATAAGTTGCCAGGATTTGAATCGCGGTATCCATCATTGTGTCTGACTTGCAAGCTCTCGCGTATTATTTTTTGCTGAGATATCATGCTACTTCCGTTCGCCAGCTAGAGCGGAAACTCGCAGTACTGCGTCTATTTCATCTTACAACTTGGAGGAGACAACATGTGTACATATAATTTATGATCTTTCACCCCCCTTAAAAAACATGTAAGTATCTCGGAACATTCTTATCCGTGTGTGTATCAGTGTTGCAATTACTAAGCGAGTGAGCCGAGCGAGTTGGCTACGCAGTGTGCTTTCTTGATTTTCGTATGAGTGTATTCACAATTACTAAGCGTCTTAGCAGTGTGATGAACGAGTTAGCTACGCGGTATAGATTCTTTTTATTTTCGTACTAAGCAAATCATTTGAAGTGTTAGCTATGCGATATGTGCACAGTGTGTGTTAATCATTGAAGTTGTACTGAACACATCAAACAATGTTCGATTCTAGGCTTGCTATGTTTCAATCTAAACAAAGGTATCCCCTAACATGTTGTATCGGATCACATGTAACGACATCGAGTGCAGTGTTCGATTCTAGTCTTGTTAGTTTCAATCTAAACAAAGGTATCCCCTAACATGTTGTACAGTGTTCGGTTCTTAGGATAAAGGTATCCCCTAACATGTTGTATCGGATCACATGTAACGACATCGAGTGCAGTGTTCGATTCTAGTCTTGTTAGTTTCAATCTAAACAAAGGTATCCCCTAACATGTTGTACAGTGTTCGGTTCTACTTGTTTCGTGATCTGAACACATCAATCAATGTTCTGATTACATGTTGTATCGAGTGCAGTGTTCAATTCTAGTCTTGTTATGTTTCAAGCTGATCTTCTTAGAACAAAGGTATCCCCTAACATGTTGTACAGTGTTCGGTTCTACTTGTTTAGTGATCTGAACACATCAATCATTGTTCTGATCGCATGTAACGACATCGAGTGCAGTGTTCAATTCTAGTCTTGTTATGTTTCAATCTAAACAAAGGTATCCCCTAACATGTTGTACAGCGTTCGATTCTACTTATGTAGTGTTCTGAACACACCAGACAATGTTTTAATCACATGTTGAAGTTAACGACATCGAGTACAGTGTTCGATTCTACTTATTTTGTGTTCTGAACACATCAATCAATGTGCAGTGTTCAATTCTAGTCTTGTTATGTTTCAATCTGATCTTCCGACATCGAGTGCAGTGTTCAATTCTAGTCTTGTTATGTTTCAATCTGATCTTCTTAGAACAAAGGTATCCCCTAACATGTTGTACAGCGTTCGATTCTACTTATGTAGTGTTCTGAACACACCAGCCAATGTTTTAATCACATGTTGAAGTTAACGACATCGAGTACAGTGTTCGATTCTACTTATTTTGTGTTCTGAACACATCAATCAATGTGCAGTGTTCAATTCTAGTCTTGTTATGTTTCAATCTAAACAAAGGTATCCCCTAACATGTTGTACAGCGTTCGATTCTACTTATGTAGTGTTCTGAACACACCACACAATGTTTTAATCACATGTTGTATCGAGTACAGTGTTCGATTCTACTTATTTTGTGTTCTGAACACATCAATCAATGTTCTGATCACATGTTGTATCGAGTACTGGCTGTCTCATAAGGAGCTATGTATAGCCGCCATGTTGCATCCGCCATCTTGCGCAAGCATCCTTAGGGCGTCTCTAGCCATGGATCCTTAAGCCGCCTCATAAGAGCAACCACCATCTCGCGCAAGCATCCCTCATAAGGAGCCTTGTATAACCGCCATCTTGCGCAAGCATCGCAAGGGCGTCTATGTATAGCGATCATCTTGCATAAGCACCTTTAAGGAGTCATGTATAGCCACCATCTTGTGCAATTAGCGTCGAGAGATGGCTGCTGTAGAATTTTTCTTTTTAAAATTATCCGCCACCACATAGAGTGTAGCACTGAGGTTTGCGATGTAAGATGGCGGATGACAGCTGCGCGTAGCACGTGGAATTTGCCGCCACCGGGCAGCACGGTGCTCAAAGATGGCGGATGACAGCTAACAGAACTTTTCAAATTACCCGCTACTACAGAGAGCAGCACGGTGCTCTGTTCATTAAAAGATGGCGGATGACAGCTAACGAAATTGCCCCGCATGAGGGCAGCACGGTGCTCTGTTCATTAAAGACGTCGGATGACAGCGAACGAAATTGCCCGCAGCATAGTATTCTGTTGGTTAAAGATGGCGGGTGACAGCTGTCAAAAAAGCATGTGGCTTTGTAGAGCACGTGGAATTTGCTGCCACAACAAAGAGGGCAGCACTGTACTCTGTTGCTTAAAGATGGCGGATGATGGCTGTCAAAAAAAGCGCGTGGGTTTGTAAAGCATGTAGAATTTGCCGCCACTACATAGAGGGTAGCACGGTGCTCAAAGATAACCGCTGTCAAAAAGCATTTTTTCAAATTATCCGCCGCCACATTTCAAAGGTATCTAGCTAAAGATGGCAGCACGGTGCTCAAAGATGGCGGATGATAGCTAACAGAACTTTTCAAATTACCCGCTACTACATGCTTAAGGTAGTAGCCATAAAGAGGGCAGCACGGTGTTTAAAGATGGTGGATGACAACTGACGAAATTGCCCGCAGCACGGTGCTCTAAGATGGCGGATGACAGCTGTCAAAAAAAAGCACATGGCTTTGTAAAGCACGTGGAATTTGCCGCCACCACATAGAGGGCAGCACTGTTCTCTCTGGATTAAAGATGGCGGATGACAGCTGTCAGAAAAGCATATAGGTTTGTAAAGCACGTGGAATTTACCGCCACCACAAAGAGGGCAGCACGGTGATTAAAGATGGCGGTTGACAGCTGTCAAAAAAGCATGTTGATTTGTAAAGCACGTGGAATTTGCCGCCACCACATAGAGGGCAGCACTGTTCTCTCTGGATTAAAGATGGCGGATGACAGCTGTCAGAAAAGCATATAGGTTTGTAAAGCACGTGGAATTTACCGCCACCACATTTCAAAGGTAAGTAGCTAAAGAGGGCAGCACGGTGATTAAAGATGGCGGTTGACAGCTGTCAAAAAAGCATGTTGATTTGTAAAGCACAAGGAATTTGCCGCCACCACAAAGATTGCAGCACTGTTCTCTCTGGATTAAAGATGGCGGATGACAGCTGTCAGAAAAGCATATAGGTTTGTAAAGCACGTGGAATTTACCGCCACCACATTTCAAAGGTAAGTAGCTAAAGAGGGCAGCACGGTGCTCAAAGATGGCTGCTGTCAAAAAGCATTTTTCAAATTATCCGCCACCACATTTCAAAGGTAAGTAGCTAAAGAGAGCAGCACTGTGATTAAAGATGGCGGATGACAGCTGCACGTGGCTTTGTTTCCAAACAAGAGCACGTGGAATTTGCCGCCACCGGGCAGTACTGTTCTCTCTAGATTAAAGATGGCGGATGACAGCTGTCAAAGGTAAGTAGCTAAAGAGGGCAGCACTGCGCTCTCTGGATTAAAGATGGCGGATGACAGCTGTCAAAAAAGCACGTGGCTGTCAAAAAGCACGTGGCTTTGTTTACCTCGCGCTAGTTAGGTTAAGTTGGTACCACTAAGGTTTAGGCCCGTCAAGATGGCAGTACTGAGGTTAGCGATGCGTTGTTGTCTGTCAAAAAGCACGTGGCTTTGTTTACAAATCTGTCAAAAAGCACGTGGCTGTCAAAAAGCACGTGGCTTTGTTTACCTCACGCTAGTGAGGTTAAGTTGGCACTACTGAGGTTTAGGCCCGTCAAGATGGCAGTACTGAGGTTAGCGATGCGTTGTTGTCTGTCAAAAATCACGTGGCTGTCAAAAAACACGTGGCTCTGTTTACCTCATGCTAGTTAGGTTAAGTTGGCACTAGTGAGGTTTAGGCCCGTCAAGATGGCAGCAGTGAGGTTAGCGATGCGTTGTTGTCGATGACAGCTGTCAGAAAGCACGTGGCTTTGTTTACAAATTCAAATCTCCCGCCAAAATTCAAATCTCCCGCCAAAATTCAAATTTCCCGCCAAAATTCAAATTTCCCGCGCCGCGGGCGGAGGAGGAGGCGGCCGAACCATCCAATTATACTACTTGTGTTCGTTAACTCTATGCTAAATAGTTTTGTAGTGTACATTGAACTTGCTATGGTATATGGTGTAGAGATGGATATGGTAACTGTAAGTGAATATGGCCTAAAATTTAAGTGTTTGTTAATTGATGTGAAAGCAAAGTACGATGGTTGGTGATGGTAATTTTTAAGTGATGGTTGCGAAGAGCGATTATGTTCTTAATATGTTCAAGAGTTGGATATTGAGATTATGTATGATTAATGATGGTTAGAGAGGCGATGGTAAGAGGTCGAGTTGATGGTATATAGTAAGTGATTTGGCGGGACGAAATTAATATGTAAGGCTGGTTGGTATATGTTTGAATGGTAAGAATATTATGCTAATATTGGATGAAGGATGCTAAGAGTGATTATGGTTATAATAAGACGTGTGATTGAAAGAGGGACGAAAAGTGGGGTATGGTAAGACGTGATGGCATAATTTATTTTAATGTGGAGACTGGCTTGAAATTTAAATGATATTAAGTACGAAAATGATATGTGATTATGGTTGATATATATATATTGAACCCATGACCTTTGTGCCCTAAGAACATTATGCATAGTGTAACAATTAAACTAAAAGTTGGATTCTTGATAGCATGGAGTTGACACGTGACGAGGGGGTGATTACCTTCGGTCCCACGCTCTGGGGTACGTGACGTCAACCACACGTGTCGACGGCGGAAGAATCTCAAGTAATTTTTATGAACTATTTCAAAGCGCGTGTACACGGCGTGACCACGCCAAGTCAAAAAATATAGTGCCTATCAAAGGAGGTCAATCATCTCACAAATCGAACCCGTAAAATTTTTAAATGTCCATGAACACTACCGCCAGAAATGTAGCAAGCATGTAGTCACTTTCAAAACTCTTGAAATTACAGTTTAGGTAAGTCAAAAAATTTAGAGAAATTTTCTTGGCGGCAAAGGGAGAGATCCGAAGAGAGGGGGTAACTGCTATAAATATGAAGGGACGCCATGACGAAGCTTCCTTCTCCGGCATTTGTGATACAAAGCGGACGAAATTGTTGAGTTGCTCCGCGAAATCAAATCAACGAAAGTAGACTGAGTTCGACTGCGGATTTTAGCCAGTGTGGCTAAGTCTTGACTCCGTGGGGAGATAGTTTTCTTGAGAGAAATAAGTGTATCAGATAGGACGGTCAAAGTACTGAAATATTCTAATGTGATTAAGTAATTCGTGTGCGGGAGTAATTATAATCCATCGTGTGCGTTCAAGCAATCAAGTGAAGGGTATTTTCTTTTTTTTTAATGCTTTATTCCAGGAAACCTGAAGAAACACAATGATATGTACAGCCATGAATGTAAAAATGGCTAAATAAAATGCCAGGGTCGCAGGTGAGCCCTATGACGAACAATGGTGTGACTACATAAGGTAATGTGACTTTCCATCTTACTGCCTCTTATATCTCATCTCGTGATTTCTTAAAGTGTATTTGAATGGGGATATACGACGCAGTGGTCGCCCTACTAAGTTTTGTAAATGTGAGAGTACGACTAAAAGAGTCATTTGTTTTATTTTCCACTTGGATAAAATTTTGAAGTCTTGCGAGTGCCATATAATGTTGTAAAAAGTTATTGAATAGGATTCCGAAGTGATATCACGTCCAATGTAGATCGTCATCCGTGTGAGTGTACTGCCTATATTTTGTGATGTCAAATTAAGATGTTCATTCGACGTAAAATTCTTCTGTCTGCAATTTGACGTTAATAATAATAATCCATGGTTACTCATTTTCAATCGAGAGGAAGCGCGCTGTCGGGTGAGAACCTAGGGGATGAATTTGGTCACGGAGAGAAACGTTCTTTTTTAATGCCCATTTTAAACTGTGTCTGACTGACAAATAAAAGATCTAGTAGAATGTTTCAGTCATTTCTCGTAAAAATCGAGTTATTAAATACGATATCATTTATGCGAAGTTATTCATGAGTAATGCATTGTGCGATATTAGATGTTGGGATTTCTAGTGAGGATTTTATTCCAGTTCTTTGTCGATGATAATTGTGGAGCTGGGAAACAGAGGTTAGTTTTGTGAATCAGGTTGGACCTGTCATTGAAGCCGGGACACTGAAGCCCGAGGAAGGTTTTGTATGAGTTGAGATGAGATGTGCGAATCAGGTTAGAGTCCTGTCATTGAAGCCGGGATATGATAGCCCGAGGAATATTTATAATGTTGAGAATGGAAAGAAATTCATAGAAATCCGTAGCGGTATAATTGGCGACGCGTATAATTAGTGTGGGCATCTTGAAGCATATCTGTGCATTTTGTTGGTTAGAATATCGTATTTGTTTAATTATGTCGGCAGAGTTTAAAGGGAACATTTTGAGAAGTCAGTCAACTGTGAATAAACCAGGTGGTTCCTGTAACTGCCAAGCGAGCGAGGGGGGTGAGACACCTCAGCTATCTAACGGGACAGGCTTGGTATTGAGACTGTATTCTCGGCCAGGGAAACGTTAAAATGCTGGATTTAGTTGAAAATTCATAGCCGGTAATGATTTAAGTATTGTGAAATACTGTAATTGGGGACGTAATGAACATTTGAAACCATGAACTTTGAGTATAAGGAACAGAGTAACCCAATTTCAGGGTTGTCCAAAATATAGGGCGATGGTCATGATGATCGGTTTGTCTGTGAGGGGTGTGCAAAATTCATAATGGTAATGACGAGATATGACATCGTAATTATATGGCGAGCTGTTTGGTTTGTACGTAGATTATTAGGATATCCAAGTGTTAATAACGGTTAGGATTATATTGAATTTTAAAGTGTGATATCACGAGACGGGATATATATAGCTGGACATGAATGATGTAACAAATTCTTTTCCAGCCAGATAAACATCGCAATATTGAATTCACATCACAGCTGCGTAGAAAGTTGTGAAGAAACCAGAGTCCGCGGAGATAAAATTTACTGTTCTTTAACATTTCGATAAATCATTTAAATTTATTAAATTATTAAATTCAGTGAAACCGCATTTTGAAATAACTTTAATCAAGCGAATAACTTGGAGATGCATTCTGAAAATTTTAGTTTGTTGTCTGGGGAATATTAAAAATAAAGTAAAGATTAAAGGGACATATCCGAAGGAAATGGATTTTACTGCCACAAAGTTTGTGAGCATTGCTATTGTTGTAATTATTGAACTTTGATTGATTGAGCAGTGAATGTGCTGGGGATAGTAAAGTGGAAACTTTGGTCATCAACCGATGTAACTTAATTGTGTTTAGCCTTCAGCCTAGAAACTTGGATGGTCAGGGGGTCATCAACCTCAGTGACTTAGATTAGGGCCATATGCCATTGTAGCATCATTTCCTTGCGGTCATCATCCACAATGACTTTAAAGTAACTTAGAAGATTAGATGTCGGTCCATGACACAGACGCAGGTCACATCGATTCAATTAAGGGTCCATGCCGTAGAACCACTGTGTGGCACACACCGATTGGACGGCCTTAATTATAACCAGAGTCCAGAGTTCGTGTTACGAGGGCTGGACCATAACGAATCACTATGATGGTACATGTGATCTCACATGGAAGCCGAATTTGAGGATTTCCAGACTTCCCTTTCTTAAATGATTAATAATTGAGACAATGGTTTCTAGTAAGAATGCCCATCAGGCAATTACGTTAAAGTCTCACACCAGTGTTCTGACCATTATGTAAAAATGATTGTGGTGTCCAGTGGATACAGTTGACTTCTATGATACCAGTGCCAGATTGCTTCAGAATTTCCTGAATAAATAGGAATCTTTTAAACAGACCTTTCATTCCAGTAGATAGATTAGAATTAATGAACCCTACCTTTACCTCAGCAAGTGACGAAGAACCCGAAACGACCCAAGAGACAGATCTCATGAACTTTGCTGATAGGTAAGGAAGGTAGGTATCCCTCAATAAGGACCTAAAGGGTACAGTAAAATGTTGCCCAACGTGGTGGCTTCAGTCACTTAAGAGAGGGCCTAAGTACATCGAGAGAAGAACTACAAGTGAAGTTGGTTGACATCAGTGAAACGATGACCAATTTTAGGATTGTTATACGTTGGTCGACCATTAAAATGTCGCACCAACGATGGGGCATTAGTCACGATAACGATGAGGGAACCTAAGTCACGATAACGATAAGGATATTTTGGAAAAATCGTGTACTAGGGGAAAAGAGAAATAATGTTGAGGCTATGCCACATTATGGATGATAAAATCGTGCGCCAGAGTTGATAGTGAACTCGAAGAAATAGATAAACGCCCGATGAGTAAGGCTAGGAGATACCACTATGAGAATAATTTATCTGCTGAATGAAAGGTATAATTTAAGTGTGTTAGAGTAATTTCCCAAATTTTTGAATACTGGTTTGAGTGTTTTGGCTGATCACTTTGATCGAGTGAACATTGAATTTCACATTTTATGAAATCAAAATTTTAGAGAATGTTGCATTTACAGTGTGATGTGTTGGATAGGAGGATGTTGTGATGTTTATCGTTGTAGTCTTATTATACGCCGTTGAAGTCTCGGGCTCACCGATGACCTATCTTTTTCTGTTAAATACAGTATGTTTATGCAGGAGGGAGAATTGGCCCAAGGGCAGGTGGCCCAAATGATCAAGGACTTAATGGAGAGGATGGAAAATGATAAGAAGGACTTAATGGAGAGGATGGAAGCCAATAGGAAGGACTTAAGTGAGACTATTAAATCTATCAACAGTCGGTTAGATAGTGCAAAGACGTGTAGGAAGGATGTGAAGGAGAAGTTAGAAACTGTGGATAATAAGGTAGAAACCGTGGATGTCAAATTAGATAGTGCAGAGGTAGAATTAAAGGGTATGAAGGAAATGGTTCAAAAGGTTGACATTAAAGTGCAGAACACTCAGGAAAATTGTAAGGAAGCTAGCGTTGATATTAGGAAGGACATTGGTGAATTTAAACATAACATTGATCAACAGTTCATAGAAACTCGCGAGCTACATCGTGTTCTCAGGGAAAATCGGGACATAAGTAGAGGAGACCTCGATAGGCACGTCAACGGAAGTAGAGATCTACATAAGCAGTTGATGTCAGATCAAGCTGAGCCTAGGGCCAATCTGAAGACAGAGGTAGACGAGGATATAAGAAAATTAGGTACGACTCAGGAAGAAACGCCTAGGAGTTTTGAGGAGGTACAGGTAGACTTGAAGGAACCAAGTGAAAATATAAAGGCGGATGCGAAAGACTCGAACAAGAAGTTAGACACAGTGGAGGTTATACTGGCCCGTCTACTTGAATATTTTACTAACATGAAGTCTCCTAAATCAGCGCCACAAGTAACTAAGCATGTGGAAAACCAAGTGAATGTTGTAAACCACATCCAAGAGAGTAGACCGGAAAGGGATGTTTCGCAGGCCGTCATACAAGAGAATAATGGGCCAGGGTTTGAAACCATACTAAACCAGAATAGTAAGAACGTGGAACAACCTAGCTACCTGTACGGAAAGTGGAATAGACGCCGTGATCCATGTAGGAGGAACCAGGGTCGATGTCGGGAAAATTCTTACCAAAGACGCAGACGCCGTTGTGGAAATGAAGCCGATAGAAGGTGGAATAATTACAAATCCAGACATTCTGATCTATGGCATGGGTCTGAAGAGGAAAAAGCAAAACCTAAACGATTTGGTACCAATAAGAAGAAGAGACCTAAGATAAGTAGAATTGATGAACGTTCAGACGAGGATGCCAGCGATGACGATTATAGTCCGTCAAGAAAGGATAAAGCAAATGCGAAGAAGTGTAAGCCAGCTGCTAAAATGAAGAGGAAGAGGATGATGATGAAGAAGATGTGTAAACCAGCTGCTAAAACGAAGAAGATGGGGATGGTGATGAAGAAGAAGTGTAAGCCAGCTGCTAAAATGAAGAAGATGAGGAGAATGATGAAGAAGAAGTGTAAGCCAGCTGCTAAAATGAAGATGAGGATGATGAAGAAGATGTGTAAACCAGCTGCTAAAACGAAAAAGATGGGGATGATGATGAAGAAGAAGGGTAAGCCAGCTGCTAAAATGAAGTTGAGGATGATGATGAAGAAGAAGGGTCAGCCAGCTGCTGAAATGAAGAAGATGAGGATAATGATGAAGAAGAAGAAGAAGAACGGTAAACCACCTGCAAAAATGAAGAAAGTCAGTGACAACGACAGTAATGAAGACAGGGATTTGAACCCAGAAACTTCGCATTTTGATGTGAATGCAAGTTCGTCGAGAAGTTGGAAGGACAAACCACCTAACTTCCAATATGTCAACTACAATTCACTGGAGACCTACCCCGCAACCCCGAACTCCCCAAGCAACCAAGAAATACCAGGAAGCTGAAGGCATCAACCAGTATCCGTACACCAGAAGATGACCAACTGCATAAGAGAGAAGAAAGGAATTTATGTTCAAAGGTCATGTTTCATCAGACGTCAAAATTAGAAATTTCGCCATCTGGAGTATTTAAAGGAAATTCCTTGTCACTGTGCGAAAGGAATTCGTGTCTTGGGGGAAATATGAACCCATGACCTTTGTGCCCTAAGAACATTATGCATAGTGTAACAATTAAACTAAAAGTTGGATTCTTGATAGCATGGAGTTGACACGTGACGAGGGGGTGATTACCTTCGGTCCCACGCTCTGGGGTACGTGACGTCAACCACACGTGTCGACGGCGGAAGAATCTCAAGTAATTTTTATGAACTATTTCAAAGCGCGTGTACACGGCGTGACCACGCCAAGTCAAAAAAATATAGTGCCTATCAAAGGAGGTCAATCATCTCACAAATCGAACCCGTAAAATTTTTAAATGTCCATGAACACTACCGCCAGAAATGTAGCAAGCATGTAGTCACTTTCAAAACTCTTGAAATTACAGTTTAGGTAAGTCAGAAAATTTAGAGAAATTTTCTTGGCGGCAAAGGGAGAGATCCGAAGAGAGGGGGTAACTGCTATAAATATGAAGGGACGCCATGACGAAGCTTCCTTCTCCGGCATTTGTGATACAAAGCGGACAAAATTGTTGAGTTGCTCCGCGAAATCAAATCAACGAAAGTAGACTGAGTTCGACTGCGGATTTTAGCCAGTGTGGCTAAGTCTTGACTCCATGGGGAGATAGTTTTCTTGAGAGAAATAAGTGTATCAGATAGGACGGTCAAAGTACTAAAATATTCTAATGTGATTAAGTAATTCGTGTGCGGGAGTAATTATAATCCATCGTGTGCGTTCAAGCAATCAAGTGAAGGGTATTTTCTTTTTTTTATGCTTTATTCCAGGAAACCTGAAGAAACACAATGATATGTACAGCCATGAATGTAAAAATGGCTAAATAAAATGCCAGGGTCGCAGGTGAGCCCTATGACGAACAATGGTGTGACTACATAAGGTAATGTGACTTTCCATCTTACTGCCTCTTATATCTCATCTCGTGATTTCTTAAAGTGTATTTGAATGGGGATATACGACGCAGTGGTCGCCCTACTAAGTTTTGTAAATGTGAGAGTACGACTAAAAGAGTCATTTGTTTTATTTTCCACTTGGATAAAATTTTGAAGTCTTGCGAGTGCCATATAATGTTGTAAAAAGTTATTGAATAGGATTCCGAAGTGATATCACGTCCAATGTAGATCGTCATCCGTGTGAGTGTACTGCCTATATTTTGTGATGTCAAATTAAGATGTTCATTCGACGTAAAATTCTTCTGTCTGCAATTTGACGTTAATAATAATAATCCATGGTTACTCATTTTCAATCGAGAGGAAGCGCGCTGTCGGGTGAGAACCTAGGGGATGAATTTGGTCACGGAGAGAAACGTTCTTTTTTAATGCCCATTTTAAACTGTGTCTGACTGACAAATAAAAGATCTAGTAGAATGTTTCAGTCATTTCTCGTAAAAATCGAGTTATTAAATACGATATCATTTATGCGAAGTTATTCATGAGTAATGCATTGTGCGATATTAGATGTTGGGATTTCTAGTGAGGATTTTATTCCAGTTCTTTGTCGATGATAATTGTGGAGCTGGGAAACAGAGGTTAGTTTTGTGAATCAGGTTGGACCTGTCATTGAAGCCGGGACACTGAAGCCCGAGGAAGGTTTTGTATGAGTTGAGATGAGATGTGCGAATCAGGTTAGAGTCCTGTCATTGAAGCCGGGATATGATAGCCCGAGGAATATTTATAATGTTGAGAATGGAAAGAAATTCATAGAAATCCGTAGCGGTATAATTGGCGACGCGTATAATTAGTGTGGGCATCTTGAAGCATATCTGTGCATTTTGTTGGTTAGAATATCGTATTTGTTTAATTATGTCGGCAGAGTTTAAAGGGAACATTTAGAGAAGTCAGTCAACTGTGAATAAACCAGGTGGTTCCTGTAACTGCCAAGCGAGCGAGGGGGGTGAGACACCTCAGCTATCTAACGGGACAGGCTTGGTATTGAGACTGTATTCTCGGCCAGGGAAACGTTAAAATGCTGGATTTAGTTGAAAATTCATAGCCGGTAATGATCTAAGTATTGTGAAATACTGCAATTGGGGACGTAATGAACATTTGAAACCATGAACTTTGAGTATAAGGAACAGAGTAACCCAATTTCAGGGTTGTCCAAAATATAGGGCGATGGTCATGATGATCGGTTTGTCTGTGAGGGGTGTGCAAAATTCATAATGGTAATGACGAGATATGACATCGTAATTATATGGCGAGCTGTTTGGTTTGTACGTAGATTATTAGGATATCCAAGTGTTAATAACGGTTAGGATTATATTGAATTTTAAAGTGTGATATCACGAGACGGGATATATATAGCTGGACATGAATGATGTAACAAATTCTTTTCCAGCCAGATAAACATCGCAATATTGAATTCACATCACAGCTGCGTAGAAAGTTGTGAAGAAACCAGAGTCCGCGGAGATAAAATTTACTGTTCTTTAACATTTCGATAAATCATTTAAATTTATTAAATTATTAAATTCAGTGAAACCGCATTTTGAAATAACTTTAATCAAGCGAATAACTTGGAGATGCATTCTGGAAATTTTAGTTTGTTGTCTGGGGAATATTAAAAAATAAAGTAAAGATTAAAGGGACATATCCGAAGGAAATGGATTTTACTGCCACAAAGTTTGTGAGCATTGCTATTGTTGTAATTATTGAACTTTGATTGATTGAGCAGTGAATGTGCTGGGGATAGTAAAGTGGAAACTTTGGTCATCAACCGATGTAACTTAATTGTGTTTAGCCTTCAGCCTAGAAACTTGGATGGTCAGGGGGTCATCAACCTCAGTGACTTAGATTAGGGCCATATGCCATTGTAGCATCATTTCCTTGCGGTCATCATCCACAATGACTTTAAAGTAACTTAGAAGATTAGATGTCGGTCCATGACACAGACGCAGGTCACATCGATTCAATTAAGGGTCCATGCCGTAGAACCACTGTGTGGCACACACCGATTGGACGGCCTTAATTATAACCAGAGTCCAGAGTTCGTGTTACGAGGGCTGGACCATAACGAATCACTATGATGGTACATGTGATCTCACATGGAAGCCGAATTTGAGGATTTCCAGACTTCCCTTTCTTAAATGATTAATAATTGAGACAATGGTTTCTAGTAAGAATGCCCATCAGGCAATTACGTTAAAGTCTCACACCAGTGTTCTGACCATTATGTAAAAATGATTGTGGTGTCCAGTGGATACAGTTGACTTCTATGATACCAGTGCCAGATTGCTTCAGAATTTCCTGAATAAATAGGAATCTTTTAAACAGACCTTTCATTCCAGTAGATAGATTAGAATTAATGAACCCTACCTTTACCTCAGCAAGTGACGAAGAACCCGAAACGACCCAAGAGACAGATCTCATGAACTTTGCTGATAGGTAAGGAAGGTAGGTATCCCTCAATAAGGACCTAAAGGGTTCAATATGAATAGTCAGATTATTATGGTTGATATATGTATGAATAGTAAGATTATTATTGCTGCTTTATTGTATATGTATTGTACCGGAAACGCCGATAGGTGAAAACAAGTTCGAAGTATGTGTGTTAAACTTCGTGCGAGGTGGAAGATAGGCAGCCCGCCGAACTTGCTGACGTGCACAGCCGTGACGTAGCCGCTTCGAACTAACTCCATGCAGCCAGGCATGACCATATATGATAATGTTCCGACCCATGTGTAAAAGTCTACTTGGAGTTAAGATATTGTTGGTTTTACATCGCCAACGTGGAGGACATTGTAATAGATGCAATCTATCAAATTCTCGAGAAAATTCACCATGTACTTTGTGAGTTATAGAGGTGGATAATGTCCACGTTTCTAGACGCTTCGTCACATCCAAGTGTAAAAGGAGGGCGATCCAGGCTACAGATTCAGTGTTACTCCACCGTCTCTGCGATGCGGGTGACGGGTGGAGCTTTACAAGTGCGGCAGACCGAACCTATGGTCGGACGAGACTTTGCATCTCGAGTGCTCGATTCCAGCGGAGTTGGAACTTTATAATTCTCTTCAAGTGCCATGTTAGAACTTGTGTTTCAGTGATAAACTGAAGGGACATAGAACTTTTCTCGTGAGTGTTGTAACTCTTCCATGTGCTACATTTGAACTTGTATTTGAACTTGTGTTTCGTAAACGGACTTTGGGAACATAGAAACTTCCCGAGTGTCTCATTTGAACTCGTGTTTTGCGACAAGCTGTGGGAATATATAACTTTTCTTGTTGTAATTTTCCAAATACCACATTGAACTTGTGCTTCGTGACGAACTGTGGAAACTTAGAGTATTTCCGAGTATTACGTTCAAACTTATGTTTCATAACAAATTGTGGGAATATTGAATATTTTTGAGTGCCGCATCTGAACTTGTGTTTAAACTTGTGTCATCGTAACTGACTCTGGAAACATAGAGTACTCATGCCATATCTGAATTTGTGTTTTCCTCTCGTGAAGTACCGAGAGAACATAGAATTTTTCAGTGCCATAATTGAACCTATAATTTATACTTCATAATCATTTTCACGGACAGTGTTAGTCTCTTTCCGAGCGCAGTTTAACTTTAATGATCATTTAACGACATTGCTTAACGGTCTTCAAGTACACGTAATTTTGTATATAGACTGAATAGGACATTTCCGAGTGCAATTAAATTTGCTTAATTTATTACGAAAATGCTAATGTGTCCTGAACTTGCATGAACTGTGCATCTTGCGCTCAATATTGACGAAATCAGTAAGTTAGAAACTGTGATGATAAAGATTAGTGATCTTATAGAACATTCCAGTCTGCCATGCCAATGTTAGCAGACTTATGTCGTGAACTTGACATTATAAATTGTACATTATTTTCCCAAGTATTAATTAGGCTGACATTTAACACGTGGTCAGATATTCAGTTCAATCGCCTTACTTTCAAGTGATAATTTATGAACATTTGTGATTCAGTGAGGTGTTTGAATCAAGATTCGAGTGTCAATTTCATTAACATTTGACCTATTCCGCTTGCAATATATGAACGCAATATTTAAAGGTCAATGTTAATTTATTTAACAGTGCTACAAGTGAGTTCAATGCCATACGGGGGACTTTTGTGTGAGTCACGCCTTACCTCTCAATATTATCGTGTGAGATCGAACCCCGCATCGTGTGCACCTAGAAATTCGAGAACTCCCAGATCCTCTAGAACTTCGAGAAATTCTAGAACGTCTAGAACTTCACATCCAGGACGGGCGTGGTTCCTGTCCAGACCGTGCTCAGTAACCATCTCGGAGTCCGGAGATTCCAGCCTGCTACAACGCTTCAACTCAACTTGTATGAAAGGTGATATGAATTTGTTTACAATGAACAGTAAAATCAAATTTTCAAAGAAATCTGAGTTCAATAAACTAATACCCCTCTCTGTACCAACTCCAATGTTGACATGCCACACCCTTAGAAATATTCCATGCTCTTCAAGCTAGTGTCAGCGGCCCCAAAGACAGACATCTCTTTCCCGATACAATATATATTACGACAAGTGATTGGCGGATATAATTGGATTGGAGGGAAGGAATTAATGTGTGATTATGGCTGGTATGTGGTAATTCTGAGTGAAGGTTGCTAATTGTGATTACTGTAGAATTTGATTGAAGAGTGATTATGATTGAAAGGTTGATGTAGTGAGATGTAAAGATTGATGAATAGTGAAAGATGATGGATAGAGAGATGAGGAATAAGAGGTTGAGTTGATTGTAAAAATTGTGAGGTGATAAGTTTGGCGGATGAAAGGGAGGTAGTGATGTATGGTTGGTTAAGTATGGAATAGTAAGTTGTGATGGTATCATTTAATGTGGATATTGGCTTGAAATTGTAAATGAGATTAAGTATGGTTGAGATTAAGATTATTGCTCTAATGTATGTAAATCACGAAGAGTAAGATTGGTGTTAGGTAAAGGCAATAGAGGGATTGTAAAAATTGTGAGGTGATAAGGTTGGTGTATGAAAAGGGAGGTAGAAAGGTATGGCTGTTAAAGTTTGGTATGGTAAAACGTGATGGCAAAATTTAATGTGGTGAGTGGCTTATGTGATTATAGTTGATTTATGTATGAATGGTGAGATGATTATTGCTGCTTTATTGTATGTAAATTACGAAAAATTAATGGAGTGAGGTAATGATGGTTAGGAACAAGGAAGTGGTTCATGCACAAACTGCAACGCAAGGAGATTGCGGCTCACTAACGCGGCGGGTGGTGTAAAGTTACGGCTGTATCGGCGAATCTGAGTAGGTCAATGAGAGTGTATGGTATAAGTTCTGGAAAGTGGTAGGTTCGCGAGTACAGCCAGAAGAGAGGTGGAGGTCTTTAACCTCCATGTGCCGATTAGCCGTTGTTTTATTTGACCTTATTATAGGTTATTTTATCCAGTTCACTTATTACCATGGTTAACGGGTCTCCGGAAAGGAGTCACAAGTGGGCCATTTGATTCGAATTATTATATTGTTTTGTATTATTGTTATTATTGTTCATTATTGTTTTTATTTAGGAGAGTTTTAAGTTGAAAGAGCTTTCCTAGGTTGGGCACTGTTATTTTTCTCCATTAATAGATCCCTAAGGTAGTAAATACTGTAGATCTGGAGGAAAATAAAGAATAAAAATAATTTCGTTTACGAGGATTGTCTATGGGGGTCTTGAGAGAGTGGTGGAAAAAGTTGAGATTTTGCAGTTAGCCTCCGGAAGCGTAATGTTTTCAGTGCTCATAATCTTGATAACAAGTTGTGGGTGTTCATGCGCTGGACAATCGGGATAGCTAGTCGAATGTACCCCTTGGCAGTGAATGCAATTACGGAAGCTTTCGGTGCACTGAGATGTAGCCTGTTGTAAGGAACAGCGTCCGCATCTATGTGCTTGTGCTTTAAAATTGCGTTTCATATGACCATACCTTTGAAATTTTTGACAGATTATTGATGTAAAAATAAAAGGTTGAACTTCCAAATATACTCCATGTAATGAAACTTGCTGTGGAAGGATTTGTGTACGGAAAACTACTTTTATGGATATTCAGTGCCATATTGATGAACGACTTTACGGTTCAGTCTTTGTACAGATTTAACTGGGACTGGCGATTTTAGATTTTTGAGTATTTCATCATCCGTTAATCCTTATCGACTCCACGAATTTTACCTACACATAATACATTTGAACTGGGGTTGAAGGCTGTGGCCTTGATGGTTTCAACTATAGGATTTCGTAAGAAATCTTTCGCTTTGGCCGCATATTGGAATGCAATCTGTAAACGGTTACGAGCGTTACGCGATATCGATTTGACAGAGATATCGTTGTTAGAAAAATACGGCCCAAGGCCATGGGATGTAATTGCCCAATGTTTTTATCACTAGATGATTAGTGAAACACGATATAGGGACCATAGTGAGATTGTGTATAATACTCTTTGTCAAGTGGGGTCTGAGGCTTCTTGCGAATGTTTTCACTCGGATTGTCTGGTGGTTGCACTTGATAAGTATTCACGGAGGAAGAGTTCACTGTTGTTTCGTCTTCCATTGCCATATATTCTTCACGATCTATTAATAATAGTAAATTATCCGGCAGTTATTCCCCTCCACTAGAAGCTGCCATTACTCGCACGCATCACTGTTTAAAATATGTTAGTATACGCACTGGGTAACACCACTTCTAGCACAGTTAACACCGTCTGCTCACTATACAACCTACTTGCTTCGCTGCTCAGTAAGAACTGCATAATTTGACCACGTATAGTGTGATGACTTCCTCTGAAACACATGTTATCAGGCACAGCGAAAATGTTCTCTGCCACCTGCAGCACTACTGACCATCTAAAGGAAAGTAGGCAGCCACTTTGCAGGCTTTCAGCGGAAGTATAACTTCCAATCTGCTTCGGCAGTCGAAAATGCGCTAAATATCTGGCATTTACCATTGTGAAGTGAATAATGAAACATATTATGTATCTGAGAAGTACGATGTATCCTTCGCCATATGTTCCAAACTACTTTAACGGTTCAAATTCCGTTACAAGGTGATATCTGTATTATTATTATTATTATTATTATTATTATTATTATTATTATTATTATTATTATTATTATTATTATTATTATTATTATTATTATTATTATTATTGTTTTACCTGTAAGATTACTATTATTGTTCAGTTCAATTCTGCAATGCTTGTCGCTTGCGTGATTGTAGTTAAATGTATGTATATATACGTGTGTGTCGATTAACACTAAAACATGTACAGTAAGAGTTGCTGTATATCAGATGTGGATGTAGATGTGCAATAACTTGTGACATTGTAACGTTGCGAAATACTGCTGGAGTTATTGCTGAGTCATCACTACGCCATCGTGGGTATTTAGCGGTGAGCTCACTTGGTGGGAGTTACCTAGGGTGCCGCCGGCGGTTTCACCATTGTATGTAACATTTGTCGCGAGGTGGGAGTAGATCATAGTTATTTCTGGAGATTGCGTAGGTGTGTCAACCAACGCCTATATAAGGTGGCTGCATATTGTAGCGTCAGTCATTAATCAAACGGAATGTGAAGAGAGAAGAAGTAAAATGGATAGTGAACATTCATTGAGTCTACGGGATGGAAAGGCCTCAGTCGGTCATTAGTCATGAGTCAAGTGGAAGGTGAACAGTGATGGAGTCAAGTGGAAGGTGAGACCTCAGTCGGTCAGTTCAGTTAGAGGGATACAATTACCATGAAGGCATACAGGACAGACTTACAAAGAAGTCCTCTCGATGGTGAAGAAGCGGTCACATGGATACTTAGTTGTCAGTGAAACAAAAAGGATACATCACCAAATTAGGCTTGATACATCTGCAGTAAACACCATATCAAAGGAATACGTCGTAATTACACTCAAAGTGTTGAAGGTACAGTCAAGTGAACCAGTGAGGGATAAATTTCGTGTATAATTGTTAAATGTCCGGTCAAGAAGAATTCAACTTCATGCCTAGTTTATTTCAGATGCAATGTCATCATTTTATATTATCATCTTTATTGAAATTATTTCAAGAATATATTTTGTTCTATCAAATTAATTTAGCGTTTCATTTCCAGAGTAGAATCATATAACCTCAAATTTTATGGGGAAACCGAACGCCAATCTCCTTTTCCCAGAACTTATTTGGTATGTTGTCAAAAGTAAGCTTATTACCCCACACCCTAGAGATATTCAAGATTCTCATTCTATTATTGCTGATGTGTAAGTAAGCAGGTAAGAAGTAATTGTGAGTACAAGGTCCGACGATTGTGCATTTTATTTATGAATATTAATTTTCATAATTTTCAATTTAAATGCAGATTTATATATTTATAAAGTCAGTAAAGTATTTAGGAACATACACCATTGTGACGCCGCAAAGTGGAACTCGAATAAATTCAGAAATTGTTCTGAATGACAGCATATCATAGGTTCATTTTAGGAAGGGTGTGCACATTTAAGCTAACGGAATTATTACCTGTAAATGTCAGGATTGTAATTTTGAGATATATATTTGTATTTTGGTGGCATGCCAAGGGATTTGAGGGGGGAAATTAATTTGAGTTCGCGTACTATTATAGTGAACCAAAGATGGACAAGGAAGGGAATGACAAGTTGTGTGACGAGGAGGTCATTGCTTCTGCGGACATCCAAGGTGAAACCGAGAATAGGGATTAGGTGAATACGATGGAAGCTTATGAGATAATTCAGGAAAGTGCAGAAATTGAGAAACACACTGAAACTCAAAATGGAAATCGCGCGGGGGGGGGGGCGTGAGGTGAACCAAGATTTTATAAATTTGATGATGGCCAAATTTACTGAGATCAACAATGAATGCTGTAAGAAACTGATTGATACTAGCGATGAAAATAGTAATAAAGGGATTAACTCTGTATGTAGCAAAATGGGTCAAATAATTAGTAGGAATAATGAACAGTTTAACAGTAACATGAACAAATTAATTGATAGTAGGAACAGTGCGATCATTAGTAAAAAGATACTAAGATATTAGAGATAAATGAACAAACAGCTAAGTCAGAATATAAGTTAGAAAGTAAGTCAAATGAAGAGTGTGTTGAAATTCAAGGTGAAATGGAGTTGAGGCGGAGCGATCTTCATATTGAGACCGAGCAAGTCAAGGAAATATGTACAGGGGACAGTAACAATATCGTACTGTTAAGTAATAACATTTCTAGTAATCGGGAAGAAATTCATGAGGTAGTCGAGAAAAGATTGGACAAGATTTACAATGCAGTTGGGGAAGATACGGGGGAACAGGTTAGTAGAATCGAGCAGATTGAAGGAAGGCTTGGGGGGTCACTGAACTACGGAACGAACAGGAAACCACATCACAGCAGGTGAGAGAGAGAGAGAGAGAGAGGAAGAATTGCAGGAAGAAGTGAGAATAGTGGAAGAGAATGCTGAGAGAGTAGCGGAAGAAGAAATTTTGAGTTGCCAGAGAGTGCAATGGCAGGAATTTGGAGGTGAGACGGCGGTAGAAGTGGTAGTAGCGAGCGGTTTGTTCAGTAGGGATCGTGATTTACCTAAGTTTTCTGGAAAACAGTTCAGTCCTATAGAATTTGTAAAACTAGTTGAGAAAAGATTTGCAAGTAAGTTGAGGAATAATATTATTGAATGGGAATATGTGTTGGAAATTTTGTCTAATATTTTTATCGGTGAAAGTAAAGTATGGCTTCGAGTGTACTGGGATAATATGTCTAATTTGGGAGAATTTAAAGAGAAGTTCATTGACAGGTTTTGGGAGGAATGTGTGAAAGTGCGCGAGAGAGAGAACAGGATGTCTGGTAAAAGTAGTATAGTAGAGAGAGAGAGGGAAAATATTAGCCGAGTATTAGAGGGGAGGTAGTGATCATGATCCGCAGAGGATTTATAGTTATGTCGATGGTAATAGGGGTCAGAGGAGTAACCAGAGAGAATGGGAAGATGGGAGGCGTATGGATTTGAGTTATCAGAGCGATTATGATAAGCTGAATATGAAGGTTTTCAGGGTGTCGTTATCGAGCCAAAGTATTTCCGATTCACAGGGAATCGGGTAAGTTAAGTGGACAGGCTGAAGGTAGAAGATGAACAGGTATGTAGTATAAGTAGTTATGCAGTGAAAGTAGATTTAAGAATACAGTGTGATTGTGACCTAAGTAATGTTAAGTGAGATATTTAACTAATGACGTAGTCGTAGATAAAGAAGTAATTTATGGTAGTAGTAATTTAGACGTAAGAAGTGTTCTGTTAAGTGATGTCAGTACTTATAATACTGAGAATGTGAGTAGTGAGGTAGTAACTCCGACGATATAAATTATGATATGAAAAAGGTAAGTGAAGGTACTATTAGATATTATAACAGCCGTTGGTAATCAGTCACAGTGAGTAAATAAAATGATATCGGTACCAATCATAATTGAAGCTAATTGTAATTTTCAGCCATGCCTTGTTGTACCAAAGCTTGTGTATTCAGTTATTTTAGGAGCTGACTTGGTTACAAATTATGGGCATAGAATAGACTTTGATTTTGGTGGTGTGTGTTTGTTTTGGAAGAAAACTAGCAAAGAAGTACGTGTAAGTTATGATGGGTCGGATGAGGTAAGTGTTTGTAAACGTGTGTTTTGATAAAGATATGAGAGGTAAGTGAAGGTGTTCCTAGTGAGAGGACATGTTTTGATGTGTATCACGTGTCTATACGACGAGGATCCGAGGGATAGTCGGTATGAGGCAGTGACGTGAGGTAATTTGAGTGTACTACAGGAGGAGTAATTGTGTTCGATGTTAGGTAAGCCAGGTAGAACACGTATATGAACATAAATTTTTTTGTGCATGACCATTCATCATTGTGGGAGGTAAGTACCCCATTCAACTTAAATATGCTAGTTCCGTAGTAGAACAAATAAACATTATGCTGGATTACGGAATAATTGAACCATCTTTTAGCCATAGTATTGATCCTAGAATTGTTGTTGCCATTGAAGGATGGATTTATTCAGATATGTAAGTTAATAAGGGCAAAATTTGATTCAGTTTGAGTGACAAGGTGCTACTCAGAGTTCCATTTTCATCTTCTGCAGGGGCGGGAAATATGTCTAAATTCCTTCTTTTGTATCAGGGGTACTTCACTATTGTGAACCTATCGGAGAGTGTGCATATTTCTTAAAACAATCAGGAAGGGGATATTGTCGGTATTTATAGTATTATAAAGGTAAAGAAGTACTTCACGTGAGATTTGTTGTGATGGTAGTAAGTTGATTAATTTTTGTGAGAAACTGGCAAAATAAAACTAACATCTGTGATTTGCGTGTGAACCAAGTGTGGTATTGGTGCATTGGAAGAATAAGTGCGACATTGTCATGTATTGTATGACAAGCGGAGAACGAGACATTGGACAGTTATCTACGATAACAACATGCGAGGAAAGTTCTCATATAAGTGATATTTCATAAAATGTTTTGGTATAAAAAGAGAATGTCGTATGTCCATTTAAAATTATTTGTACGTGTTAAATTATGTGCTACTCTCTTGTGAATTGTATGAGAAGGAGAGAATGAGACACTGAACAGTTAACTACGATGACAATGTGAGAGAAAAATTCTCATATTCGTGATATTTTATAAAATGTATGGATGTTGAAAAAGAAAATTATTGTTGTATATTCATTTAAAGTGTTTATATGTGTCAGCGTTATATATATTATGTTGTTCATAAATCATTCGATGCTTTGTTCTTCGATTTATTTATGAGGGAGGTGAATTGTAACGGTTCAAATCCCGTTACAAGGTGATACCTGTATTATTATTATTATTATTATTATTATTATTATTATTATTATTATTATTATTATTATTATTATTATTATTATTATTATTATTCTTATTATGTCCGTATTATTCTTATTTTATCTGCAAGATTACTATTATTGTATTATTATTGTTCAGTTCAATTCTGTAATGCTTGTCGCTTGCGTGATTGTAGTTAAATGTATGTATATATACGTGTGTGTCGATTAACACTAAAAACATGTACAGTAAGAGTTGCTGTATATCAGATGTGGATGTAGATGTGCAATAACTTGTGACATTGTAACATTGCGAAATACTGCTGGAGTTATTGCCGAGTCATCACTACGTCATCGTGCGTATTTAGCGGCGAACTCACTTTGTGGGAGTTACCTAGGGTGCCGCCGGCGGTTTCACCATTGTATGTAACATTTGTCGCGAGGTGGGAGTAGACCATAGTTGTTTCTGGAGATTGCGTAGATGTGTCAACCAACGCCTATATAAAGTGGCTGCATATTATAACGTCAGTCATTAATCAAACGGAAGGTGAAGAGAGAAGAAGTAAAATGGATAGTGAACATTCATTGAGTCTACGGGATGGAGAGGCCTCAGTCGGTCATAAGTCATGAGTCAAGTGGAAGGTGAACAATGATGGAGTCAAGTGGAAGGTGAGACCTCAGTCGGTCAGTTCATTTAGAGGGATACAATTACCATGAAGGCATACAGGACAGACTTACAAAGAAGTCCTCTCGATGGTGAAGAAGCAGTCACATGGATACTTAGTTGTCAGTGAAACAAAAAGGATACATCACCAAATTAGGCTTGATACATCTGCAGTAAACACCATATCAAAGGAATACGTCGTAATTACACTCAAAGTGTTGAAGGTACAGTCAAGTGAACCAGTGAGGGATAAACTTCGTGTATAATTGTTAAATGTCCGGTCGAGAAGAATTCAAATTCATGCCTAGTTTACTTCAGTTGCAATGCCATAATTTTATATTCTCATCTGTTTTAATCGCAGCAGTTCTCACTATTATTATTGAAATTATCTCAAGAATATATTTTGTTCTATCAAATTAATTTAGCGTTTCATTTCCAGAGTAGAATCATATAACCTCAAATTTTATGGGGAAACCGAACGCCAATCTCCTTTTCCCAGAACTTATATGGTATGCTGTCAAAAGTAAGCTTATTACCCCACGCCCTAGAGATATTCAAGATTCTCATTCTATTATTGCTGCCCTGATTTGTAGCTGGCGGCCTTCAAATAAAATATGTGTAAGTAAGCAGGTAAGAACTAAGTGTGAGTACCGGGTCCGACGATTGTGTATTTTATTTATGAATATTAATTTTCATAATTTTCAATTTAAATGCAGGTTTATATACTTATAAAGTCAGTAAAAGATTTAGGAACTTCTCACTACTACCACTTGTTAATATGCCTACAACTTGCTATGTCTCGGATTTCGGGTCGGGTTACGATAAACAGTCGAATGTAAAATAACATTTCTTTTCAGTCCCGAAAGACCCCACTGTATTATTTGAAATGCCAAAATCATTAGTACTGGTACAGCTTAGGAAAAAGTCGCAGGAAGCTTACCTATAATCAGCCACCATTATCCAGTTGAGAACATGAACCAATATCGTATTTCAGCAATTAAAAACGATTGTAATTGATCACTTCGATGGATATATCATAAAACATGCAAGGAAAGGGACCGATTGTGCAGCTTGTGTCAGTTTTCGGCCAAAGACCATTCAGAAGAGACAAAATGCAGCCCGTTTTCGGCAGTTACAAGAGTAGAGGAGCTGTGAGAGTTCTAAAACAATGGGAGCTAGTCAGCATTTCCCCACGAGGTCATTGACCCCGGCCAAAGTCATTGACCCTATGGAGTCATGACCACGTGACCGTGACGTCACGTTATTTGTAAACAAAGACACCTGCTTTGCCGCGTGCTTTTTGACAGCTGTCATCTTGACGGACCCTAACCTCACTTTTTCGGACAAGTGAGCATCGCTAACCTCAATGCTTCCATCCTAACAGGCCCTAACCACATTTTGCCACCTTATGCACGAGGTGGCGCGCAATTTAAAATCAACGTGCTTTTGACAGTTGCCAAGATGACAGGTCCAAACCACGTGGGCAAGGATTTTGAACAAGTAAACGTGCCTAACCTCAGTGCTGCCATCTCAACAGGTCACAATCTCATTGTTGCCACCTTAACCACGTGGAGAGCGCGGAATTTAAGGGGATATGGAGCCGACTATCTTACCAATGTTAAATTTGTTTAATTCATGTTCCTTTCTCTCAGGATCTAATAAAGTTATGAAAATGAAATTTATGTCATATTTTATTCAAACCTTACTTGACATACTGACGGAACGTTTTTGTAATTGGGCTTAAAGGGACTCACATACATATTTTTTAAACAGTCAATAAATAGAATAATTTTTTCCGAAAAACATCTCAAACAGTTTTATATAAATCAGGAAATCCCTCCGTTAAAATGTTAACCAATATGAGACAAATTCATGATGAAAATTACACAGCTCTGTGATAAATAGTCACCCAGAAAAAGGAACATGCATTTCAAACAACTGGAAACTGAGAAAACTGTAGTTAAAATTTTCCACAGAAGTTTTCATATTTCAGTGCATCCCTGCACCATATGAAGGAGAATCTGGGCTTTCCTGTGATTCATACAGGTCTTCTAACTTCCATTTAGCCTTGTCCCTGGATTGCCTAGCTTTTTTCTGCACTTCCCAAACCGGTGGTGGTGGTGGTGATTATTGTTTTAAGAGGAAGTACAACTAGGCAACCATCCTCTACTTCCCAAACCATTCTTTATGCTTTCCGTAGTTTTTCTCGGGCCAACTCCTTCATGGCATTCACACAATTCCTTCCTATTTTCAGTTCTAACTCCTGTAATACCAGACATTTAACAATGTTTCCTTTATTATAATTGGCCACTGCGTCAATAACTCCAAATCGTAGTGTTTTTATACCCACAAAAGTGCCTTTAGTGATGCGAGACCATATAACGTTTTTACCGATTCATTAGGATTTTGACTTTTCCGATGAAGACACTTCTCCAACAGCTCGGGGCTGGACAGATCTCTAAAAATGGGCTTCATTTCTTCCATACAGGCAAGAGGAGGGTGTGTGAGCTTGGAATGGTCGTAGGGAATTCCTTATTCTTTTGCTCGTAGATATTTGCACCAGTCTAATGAGCAAAGTAAATTCTGAAGATTTTCATCTGTCGATAGCAGATGAAAATAATTCGCCCATATATCTCGTCTCGTTCCTAACAAATTCCCTCGGTTTCTTCTTATTGCTAAGCCATAGAAACTCTGAATATCACAAATTTTTTCCAAAGTTACCCGATTCACACCAGAAAACTTCTTCCCATAACTTAATTCATTCCCTCCAAGTTTATTTCTCAAGTTTCTTAGCCTTGTCCCCATTCGTTTCTCAGTATGCTCCAAGCATTCCAGCTTGTATATCTGAGGAATGCCATAAGGAGCCTCATCCACAACAGATTTGTACGCCTTCGAATCTCCATCACCTAAATACTGCACGTATCTCACATCGTATCTATCAACTGATCTAATAAAAATTCCTTTAGCCCCTGAATTTCCATCCCTCCACTCACACCTTGATAGTTGGCAGTACAGTCATCACCATGTTTTCCACCGTTTCTTTTCTGACATCTGAAATGCTTAGAAAGTATATCTACATCAACAACTTTCCCCGTGTCTCCACTGGTTGCTGTCACTACACCAGAGAGGGAGGTATGCCCTCGTTTCTGCCAAGTCCCATCCAGAGCAACTGTTATATCACGTTTCCCATCGTTCAAATCTACACTTTCCTGTACCACCTCATTCATAGATTTATGGCATACATTCTCAACAGACGAGCCTAACAGATCCACATATCTGTCAAATTTTGCAGGCGGTTTGGGAAGATCCATTATACCACACATTGTAGGTAATCTTAAATTTATATCATGGTACACCATACGCTTATTATTCATGTGATAAGTCATAGTCTCAGTATTTGTAAATTCGTGCATGTTTAAACACCTGGCACTCAAAAACAAGTTCACTTGAAAGACAAGCATGTTTCTTCACATGAAGCTGAATATCACCCCCACAAAATCTACATACAAGAAATTCACTCATGGCATCTTGTAGAAGTATAATATTTATAAGTTCATAAACCATCCTTTCATCACACTCTTCTTCGTAAATATCACCGCTTGAGGCTAACTTATTCTTTGAAGCACTGTCAGAAGTTCCACTAACGTCAATGTCTTTGTTTACATTCGAGTCTCCACTTGGCTTCTCCTCAGTTGTGGTAAAACACTTACTTACAGCATTTTTGCTCTATGCAATACCAGTATTGCTTCTTTTCTTAAAATACGATTACTTCTAGGCCTTTTGAACTTGAGTTACTGTATATTCACAGCTAATTAGCTCAAATCACATAAAAAAACAACTCTAAGTAGTTACCATGGAAATTCATGTTATGGAATACACAAGGAATAAACAAAAGACAATCAAAAATAGTGCAGTCTAGCCACCACAGAATTAAAGGGTAAACATGGTACTCTTGATTGCAATAGTTCCCTACATCCTAGACTTCATAATCGCGGAGTTATGGCAATGTAATTCAACTAGTTTTCGCAGCCATTACTGATGAATTTCTCACTGTTAGCGCAAGTTTAAATTAAAATTGTGGCAGCTTTTAATGGTTAAACTAGAATGTATTACACATCGTTTTAAAGAGCAGATTTCAGAGATTCATAAAATAGTTTAAAAAAATTATTTTTGACCATTTTAACCGTTCCGTATCCCTTTAAAATCCACGTGCTTTTTTACAGATAACAAGATGACATGTTTTAACCACGTGCACTTGTTTTGAGCGTAGCTAACCACATTGCTGCCATCTGAATTGAACGTATCCTTACTGCTGCTACCTAGAATCGCGGAATTTAAATTTATCTTGACGGGCCTAAGCCAGGTCCCGGAAGTTTTTAACGAGGACATAGCCAGGGGTCCTAACCACACTGGATTAATGTAAGCTGCCCTTGTCGACATGCCCCTTCCCATTACCATTTTGGAGGGTCCTAAGGACTATAGTTTAAGGCAAGCCGCCCTTCTCGACATGCTCCTTACCCGATTCCATCTTGGAGAGGGCCTAACCTCAGAGGTTTAAGACAAACTGCCCTTCTCGACATGACCCCTCCCGACATAATTTTCATGCAAGCTGCCCTTCTCGTCAAGACCCTTCCCGTTATAGTGTTAGTGCAAGCTACCCTTCTCGACACGATCCTTCTCCGCCACTATTTTGGAAAAAGTATTATAGTTTTAAAACAAGCTGCCTTCTCGACAAGACCATTCCCGACATAGTTTTCATGCAAGCTGCCCTTCACTACATGACCATCCCCAAAATAGTTTTCATTTAGTTGCCCTTCTCGACAAGACACTTTTAATGCAAGCTGCTCTTCTCGACAAGGCCCTTGTCGTTGTACTTTTAATGTAATCCGCCCTTCTCGACACGACTCTTCTCTCCGACACTATTTTGGAGAGAGGATTAAAGTTTTAAAGCAACCTGCCCATCTCAACATGATACTCCTGACACTATTTTTGGAGTGAGAAATATAGCTTTAAAGCAGGCTGCCCTTCATGACATTAGAAATTATAATTTTGTTAATAAAGAGCTAACGCGTGCCGATCTCCTAGTCTAGTTTGCAAAGAGAGGATTAGTCAAATATTACCTTTTACCAGATATAGTTACGTTATGGTAATAAAGTGGAAAGCATGGTTTAGCGTTGTCCTCTTGTTCTTTTTACCTCGTCGCATAAGCTTTTACTCACCCTTTTTACACTTTTCGATTGAGGATGGAGCGGTAGGAGGAGGAGGATGCGGTAAGTGGAAGGTAATACTTTTTTACCCTCTTACTTTTTCCTTCTCGATTGCAATCAGCAGGAACGCAAAATATAGATTTGAATGTAGGATAAGCAAATGCTGCATGTCTCCATCTGACAAGACAAACATGATGACAGGTTTACTCTTGTTGCAGAGGACAGTTGTTATCTTACAGTAAAGAATAGGATTCGATCTCTGTTTCCTTTCTATTATAAAAAGATCTCTAATATATGCATTATGGGATTAGAACACTAATCTCTTTGTTTAAAACATGCTATACATGATAACAATGAGAAAAATGAGAAACCACGGAAACCTATATTCAGGGCTGCCGACAGTGGGGTTGGACCCCAGTAGTATAATTGGATGGTTCTGCGGCCACCTCCTCCTCCGGCTCTCGGGAGAGGCCTCCACCTCCCGCGGAATTTGAATTATGGCGGGAAATTTGAATTTTGGCGCGAGATTTGAATTTGTAAACAAAGTCACGTGCTTTTTGACAGCTGTCATCGACAACAACGCATCGCTACCTCACTGCTGCCATCTTGATGGGCCTAAACATCAGTGGTACCAACTTAACCTTACTAGCGCGAGATTTGAATTTGTAAACAAAGCCACGTGTGTTTTGACAGCCACGTGCTTTTTGACAGACAACAATGCATCGCTAACCTCACTGCTGCCATCTTGACGGGCCTAAATCTCAGTGGTACCAACTTAACCTTACTGGCGCGAGATTTGAATTTGTAAACAAATCCAGGTGCTTATTGACAGCCACGTGCATTTTGACAGACAACAACGCATCGCTAACCTCAGTACTGCCATCTTGACGGGCCTAAACCTCAGTGGTACCAACTTAACCTTACTAGCGCGAGATTTGAATTTGTAAACAAATCCACGTGCTTTTTGACAGCCACGTGCTTTTTGACAGACAACAACGCATCGCTAACCTCAGTACTGCCATCTTGACGGGCCTAAACCTCAGTGGTACCAACTTAACCTAACTAGCGCGAGATTTGAATCGGTAAACAAATCCACGTGCTTTTTTGACAGCTGTCATCCGCCATATTTAAACCACAGAGCACTGTGCTGCCCTCTTTATCGCAGTAGCTGAAAATTCGTCACCTGTCATCCGCAGTGCTGCCATCTTAACGGGCCTAAACCTTAGTGCTACCAACTTAACCTTACTAGCGCGAGATTTGAGTCGGTAAACAAATCCACGTGCTTTTTTGACATCTGTCATCCGCCATCTTTAATCCATAGAGCAGAGTGCTGCCCTCTTTAGCTACTTACCTTTGAAATGTGGTGGCGGATAATTTGAGAAATGCTTTTTGACAGCAGCCATCTTTAATCCAGAGAGCGCCGTGCTGCCCTCTTTAGCTAGATACCTTTGAAATGTGGTGGCAGGCAATTCCACGTGACAGCAGCCATCTTTAATCAAGAGAGCACCGTGCTGCCCTCTTTGTGCCGGTGGCAAATTCCACGTGCTCTTGTTTGGAAACAAACTTACGTGCTTTTTTACTGATAGCTGTCGTCCGCCATCTTGCATCACAAACCTCAGTGCTGCACTCTTTAGCTAGATACCTTTGAAAAGTGGTGGCCGCAATTTGAAAAATTCTATGTGCTCTTGTTTGGAAACAAAGCCACGTGCTTTTTTGACAGCTGTCATCCGCCATCTTTAATCAATGGAGCACTGTGCTGCTATCATGCGGGCAATTTCGTCAGCTGTCATCCGCCATCTTTAATCCACAGAGCACCGTGCTGCCCTCTTTATGACATGTAGTAGCGGGCAATTTGAAAAGTTCTGTTAGCTGTCATCCGCCATCTTTAATCAAGAGAGCACCGTGCTGCCATCTTTAGCTAGATACCTTTGAAATGTGGTGGCGGCAAATTGAAAAATTCCACATGCTCTTGTTTAGTAAACAAACTCACGCGCTCTTTGTCAGCTGTCATCCCCCATCTTACATCGCAAACCTCAGTGCTACACTCTTTAGGTACATACCTTTGAAATATGGTGGCGGATAATTTAAAAAGAAAAATTCTACATCAGCCATCTCTCGACGCTAATTGCACAAGATGGTGGCTATACATGACTCCTTAAAGGTGCTTATGCAAGATGGCCGCTATACATAGGTTCTTATGAGACGCCCTTGGGATGCTTGCGCAAGATGACGGTTAGACAAGGCTCCTTATGAGACGCCCTAGGGATGCTTACGCAAGATGTCGGTTGCTCATATGAGGCGGCTTAAGGGTCCTTTGCACAAGATGGCTAGAGATGCCCAAAGGATGCTTGCGCAAGATGGCGGGCGCAAGATGGCGGCTATACATGACTCCTTATGAGACGCCTTAAGGGTGCTTGCGCAAGATGGCTGCTGCTCTTATGAAGAAAGCTAGCTTAGAGGCTAACGTGTCATGCTAGTTTGATTCATTAAACTTGGTGCTTAAATGCAAAATGTTAAATATCTCGAAAACGGTGCATCGTAGAGCAAAACGGACAAAATTTTTCTGCACAATACCTCGGTTCGCAGTATGAGGAACATGATAGAATAAGAAAAACATAGTCTAACGATGAGATCAACGGTTCGGTTCCTACTTAGGCCCTTTGGCATTAGCTCTATTTCAGCTTGTAATGAAGCAAGTCTTCGTAACATGTTCAAGTCTAGCTATGGATGCAAAATGTTAAATATCTCGGAAATGGTGCATCGTAGAGCAAAACGGACAAAATTTTTCTACCTAATACCTAGGTTTGCAGTATCAGGAACATGATAACATAAGAAAAACATAGTCTAATGATGAGATCGAGGGTTCGATTCCTACTTAGGCCCTTTGGCATTGGCAGCTATCTATTTCTACAAGATGGCGGCTATACATAGCTTCTTATGAGACAGCTTAAGAGCGCTTGCACAAGATGGCTGCTGCTCTTATGAGACGCCCTAGGGGTGCTTGCGCGAGGTAGCAGCGACAGGACGATGACTATACACAGCTCCTTATGATACGGCCTAGAGGTGTTCACACAAGATGGTGGCTGCTCTGATGAAGAAAGCTAGCTTTGCATGGTGCAGGTATTTTTACAGCACTAAACCTCATAACTTTGAAATGTGGTGGCGGGCAATTTGAAAAATTCGACGTGCTTTTTCTTCACAGCAGCTATCTTTAGACAATAGCGGCAATACATAAGCTGTTAAGGCCTCCTCTTATGTCAAGGCATAGTTCTATCGAACAAGTTTAAACCTGCATCGGAATAGCTAGAGTAAGTACGTGCTGCTGTGATGACGTCATTAAGCATGTTTAGACTTGCAAATCACAAAAGAAACGTAACAAGACTAGAATCGAACACTACACTCTATGCCGTGAACTTTATCATGTGATCGGAACATTGATTGAAGTGTTTAGAACACTAAGTGATCAAGACTATAATAGAATACTGTACTCGATACAACATGTGTTTAGAACATGTCAGGGTATACCTTTGTTCTAAGAAGATTAGATTACCGCACATTCCTTGTAGGGTTTATAGGCTAAAGGGCTAATGGGTAAAGGGGCTAATGGGCAAAAGGGCAAAAGGGCTAAAGTGCTAATGGGCAAAATGGCTAAAGGGCTAGGGTGCCTCTCCTCTCTTTATCCGGGCTTGAGACCGGCTCTACAACTAGAGGCGGAGTTAACACCCTAAGGAAGGGAGAATTTTGGGAAATAATCTATACGAATATAGCTACTCGATCGGCTATATACTACAGATGGATGACTTAGGTGAGGGTAAGCGCTTACTTAATAATACCTCCTCGACGTGATTCATGCTCTATTTCAAAAATATCTTCTTTGTACTGTGTGTAACCAGCATCATGATAGGCTCTTAGCAGTTGTAAACGTTTTACGAGTACGTTGGGGTCTTTACAGTATCTTATATCTACATAGGGTAACAGAGGCTTGTTGTGAACTTTGAGTCTATATGCAGACAGTTGATGTGTAGGGACTTGTTTTGATGTAATACGTGCTTCAGCAGTAGCGTTTCTAGGTACAAACTTAACTTGTTTCGATAGCGATGAAGCGTTGAAATTTCCTTCTTCTTTACCTTGCATCTCTTCTTGAGATGTTTGCACTGCGACAGAACGTGTAGTAGGCTTAGGAAATGAAGTAAAATCATCAAGCTGTAATGGCAATGAAACATTAAGATTTTCTTCTTCTTCTACTTTCCCTTTACTACTGTTTCGATCAACATCATTATCCTTATCATAATCATAATCTTGCCTCTCTTTATCTTGAAGTTTGTGCTTAGTAACAGAACTTGTAGCAGGCCTGGACAACAAGGGAGAATTAAAAATCTCTCGCAGAGGTGTACTTTTTAAACATAAATCAGTGTTGGATTGAATATGGTTGAGCTCTTTGTATTTTGTTCCCGATGAAGCTACATTACACGCGGCTTCATGACGTTGAGCGTTGTATGCGTTCTTGAACTCTCTTCTACAATGTTTGCATTGAAAAATTGTCCTACATGATATCTCATGACGTCTCTTGTGATAGCTTCGGGAAAATGCTTTTCCACACTCTTCGCAAATATACCTAGAAATAGGTTTTTCCATGACGGACTTTTATCTTCTGCTAACAGATTCTTCTTTAAATCTACTTGACATTTGTTACTCTCTACTTCGATGATGCGAACAGCTTAGCGATTAACAGTAAACTAACACAAAAGCGTATAACCAAGGTAGTAACAGTAAGGTTTAAGCTCATCAAGATGGCAAGAGTAAGGTTAGCAATGTTCTGTTGTTGGATTTTAAATTCCGCACTATAACATGCATAAGGTGGCAGCCTTGAGGTTTACCGCCATCAAGATGGCAGCAGTGAGGTTAGCGACGCTCTATTGTCCTTCAAAGTGAGGTTAGGGTCCGTCAAGACGACAGCTGTCAAAAAGCGCGTGGCTTTGTTTACTAAAAAAGAGCACGTGGCTGTGACGTCACGGTCACGTAATCAATCCTTAGCTCGACGTCGTTAAGAGCAGCATTAGGATTAGCTATGCTTAAACGTCTTGGGAACAGAGCAGCAATATGAACAGCCAAGTTCCAAAGCGTGTACTCATCACCTATCTATTTTACATGCACCGACCCTCGTACTAAACTTCTTCCGCTAGATCGTGCTGTTATCTTAGCATACCCTATACGTATGAACTTACTGTACAAGGAATAGCCATGTTTCAAAGCGTGTACACATTACCTATCGATTTTGCATGCATCGACTCTCGTACTAAACTTCTTCCGCTAGATTGTGCTGCTATCTTAGCAAAACCTATACGCATGACCTTAAAGTACAAAGAATAGTCATGTTTGAAAGCGTGTACACATTACCTATCGACTTTGCATGCAACAAATATCGTACTAAACTTCTTCCGCTAGGTTGTGCTGCTATCTTAGCATAACTTATACACATGAACTTAAAGTACAAAGAATAGCCATGTTTCAAAGCGTGTACACATTACTTATTGATTTTGCATTCATCGAATCTCGTACTGAACTTCTTCCGCTAGATTGTGCTGGTATCTTATCATAACCCATACCCATAAACTTAAAGTACAAAGAATAGCCATGTTTCAAAGCGTGTACACATCACCTATCGATTTTGCATGCATCGACTCTTGTACTAAATCTTCTTCCGCTAGATTATGCTGCTATCTTAGCATAACCTATGCGCATGAACTTAAAGTACAAAGAATAGCTATGTTTCAAAGCGTGTACACATCACCTATCGATTTTCCATTCATCGATTCTCGTACTAAACTTCTTACGCTAGATTGTGCTGCTATCTTCGCCTAACCTATACACATGAACTTAAAGTACGAAGAATGGCCATGTTTTAAAGCGTGTACACATCACCTATCGATTTTGCATTCATCGACTCTCGTACTAAACTTCTTACGCTAGACTGTGCTGCTATCTTAGCCTAAACTATACTATGAACTTAAAGTACGAGGAATAGGCATGTTTTAAAGCGTGTACACATCACCTATCGATTTTGCATGCATCAAATATCGTACTAAACTTCTTGCGCTAGATTGTGCTGCTATCTTAGCATAACCTGTACGCATGAACTTAAAGTACAAAGAATAGCCTTGTTTCAAAGCGTGTACACATTACCTAATGATTTTGCATGAAACGACTACCATACTAAACTTTTTCCACTAGAATGTTCTAAAATCGTGTAAGTGTGCCGTTATCTTAGCATAACCTATCGATTTTACATGCATCGACTATCGTAATAGGCTTCTTCCGCTAGAGCATATAGCAATCGCTTTTGTGTATCCCTAACCCATGTGCATGAACTTAAAGCACAAAGAAGAGCTATGTTCCAAAGCGTGTACACATCACCTATCGATAATGTATGTATCGAATATCGTACTAAACTTCTCCTGCCAGAGCGTACGACTATCGCTTGTGTGTGCCCGAACTTAAAGCATAAAGAATATCAATGTATAAAAATCTTGTAAACAAAGCAGCAGCCTTAAGTATAGCCATGCTTAAATGCGTGTACACATCATGTATCCATGATGCACGCAGTACTAAACTTATTCCACTAGAGTGTACAAAGTTCGCATGTGTTTGTGCTGCTATCTTAGCATAGCCTATGTGCATGAACTTAAAGTACAAAGAATAGCGATGTTTAAAAATCTTGTGAACATGGCAGCGGTAAGAATAGCAAGGTTTAAAAGCGTGTACACACCACCTTTTGATAATGCATGCATCTTCTACTAGAGCATGTGACCATCGCTTGTATCTGCTGCTATCTTAACATAACCTAAGTACATGAACTTAAAGCATAAAGAATAGTTATGTGTAAAAAATATTGTGAACATAGCAGAATGTTAACTACGTAGGTGCAGACATTGAACTTTGCATGCTGACGCAGCATACCACGTGACCGTGACGTCACAGCCTTGTGCTCTTGTTTAGTAAACAAAGCCACGTGCTTTTTGATAGCTGTCGTCTTGACGGACCCTATCCTCACTTTGAAGGACAATAGAGCGTCGCTAACCTCACTGCTGCCATCTTGACGGCGGTAAACCTCAAGGCTGCCACCTTATGCATGTTATAGTGCGGAATTTAAAATCCAACAACAGAACATTGCTAACCTTACTCTTGCCATCTTGATGAGCTTAAACCTTACTGTTACTACCTTGGTTATACGCTTTTGTGTTAGTTTACTGTTAATCGCTAAGCTGTTCGCATCATCGAAGTAGAGAGTAACAAATGTCAAGTAGATTTAAAGAAGAATCTGTTAGCAGAAGATAAAAGTCCGTCATGGAAAAACCTATTTCTAGGTATATTTGCGAAGAGTGTGGAAGAGCATTTTCCCGAAGCTATCACAAGAGACGTCATGAGATATCATGTAGGACAATTTTTCAATGCAAACATTGTAGAAGAGAGTTCAAGAACGCATACAACGCTCAACGTCATGAAGCCGCGTGTAATGTAGCTTCATCGGGAACAAAATACAAAGAGCTCAACCATATTCAATCCAACACTGATTTATGTTTAAAAAGTACACCTCTGCGAGAGATTTTTAATTCTCCCTTGTTGTCCAGGCCTGCTACAAGTTCTGTTACTAAGCACAAACTTCAAGATAAAGAGAGGCAAGATTATGATTATGATAAGGATAATGATGTTGATCGAAACAGTAGTAAAGGGAAAGTAGAAAAAGAAGAAAATCTTAATGTTTCATTGCCATTACAGCTTGATGATTTTACTTCATTTCCTAAGCCTACTACACGTTCTGTCGCAGTGCAAACATCTCAAGAAGAGATGCAAGGTAAAGAAGAAGGAAATTTCAACGCTTCATCGCTATCGAAACAAGTTAAGTTTGTACCTAGAAACGCTACTGCTGAAGCACGTATTACATCAAAACAAGTCCCTACACATCAACTGTCTGCATATAGACTCAAAGTTCACAACAAGCCTCTGTTACCCTATGTAGATATAAGATATTTTAAAGACACCAACCTTCTCGTAAAACGTTTACAACTGCTATGACCCTATCATGATGCTGGTTACACACAGTACAAAGGAGATATTTTTGAAATAGAGCATGAATTACGTCGTGTAGGTATTATTAAGTAAGCGCTTACCGTCACCTAAGTCATCCATCTGTAGTATATAGCCGATCGAGTAGCTATATTCGTATAGATTATTTCCCAAAATTCTCCCTTCCTTAGGGTGTTAACTCCGCCTCTAGTTGTAGAGCCGGTCTCAAGCCCGGATAAAGAGAGGAGAGGCACCCTAGCCCTTTAGCCATTTTGCCCATTAGCACTTTAGCCCTTTTGCCCTTTTGCCCATTAGCCCCTTTACCCATTAGCCCTTTAGCCTATAAACCCTACAAGGAATGTGCGGCAATCTAATCTTCTTAGAACAAAGATATCCCCTGACATGTTCTGAACACATGTTGTATCGAGTACAGTATTCTATTATAGTCTTGATCACTTATTTAGTGTTCTAAACACTTCAATCAATGTTCCGATCACATTATAAAGTTCACGGGATAGAGTGTAGTGTTCGATTCTAGTCTTGTTACGTTTCTTTTGTGATTTGCAAGTCTAAACATGCTTAATGACGTCATCACTACAGCACGTGCTTACTTTAGCTATTCCGATGCAGGTTTAAACTTGTTCGATAGAACTATGCCTTGACATAAGAGGAGGCCTTAACAGCTTATGTATAGCCGCTATTGTCTAAAGATAGCTGCTGTGAAGAAAAAGCACGTCGAATTTTTCAAATTGCCCGCCACCACATTTCAAAGTTATGAGGTTTAGTGCTGTAAAAATGCCTGCACGATGCAAAGCTAGCTTTCTTCATCAGAGCAGCCACCATCTTGTGTGAACACCTCTAGGCCGTATCATAAGGAGCTGTGTATAATCATCGTCTTGTCGCTGTACCTCGCGCAAGCACCCCTAGGGAGTCTCATAAGAGCAGAAGCCATCTTGTGCAAGCGCTCTTAAGCTGTCTCATAAGAGGCTATGTATAGCCGCCATCTTGTAGAAATAGATAGCTGCCAATGCCAAAGGGCCTAAGTAGGAATCGAACCCTCGATCTCATCATTAGACTATGTTTTTCTTATGTTATCATGTTCCTGATACTGCAAACCTAGGTATTAGGTAGAAAAATTTTGTCCGTTTTGCTCTACGATGCACCGTTTCCGAGATATTTAACATTTTGCATCCATAGCTAGACCTGATCATGTTACGAAGACTTGCTTCATTACAAGCTGAAATAGAGCTAATGCCAAAGGGCCTAAGTAGGAACCGAACCGTTGATCTCATCGTTAGACTATGTTTTTCTTATGCTATCATGTTCCTCATACTGCGAACCGAGGTATTGGGCAGAAAAATTTTGTCCGTTTTGCTCTACGATGCACAGTTTTCGAGATATTTAACATTTTGCATTTAAGCACCAAGTTTAATGAATCGAACTAGCATGACACGTTAGCCTCTAAGCTAGCTTTCTTCATAAGAGCAGCAGCCATCTCGAGCAAGCACCCTTAAGGCGTCTCATAAGGAGTCATGTATAGCCGCCATCTTGCGTCCGCCATCTTGCGCAAGCATCCTTTGGGCATCTCTAGCCATCTTGTGCAAAGGACCCTTAAGCCGCCTCATAAGAGCAACCGCCATCTTGCGCAAGCATCCCTAGGGCGTCTCATAAGGAGCCTTGTCTAACCGTCATCTTGCGCAAGCATCCCAAGGGTGTCTCATAAGAACCTATGTATAGCGGCCATCTTGCATATTCACCTTTAAGGAGTCATGTATAGCCACCATCTTGTGCAATTAGCGTCGAGAGATGGCTGATGTAGAATTTTTCTTTTTAAATTATCCGCCACCATATTTCAAAGGTATGTACCTAAAGAGTATAGCACTGAGGTTTGCGATGTAAGATGGGGGATGACAGCTGACAAAGAGCGCGTGAGTTTGTTTAGTAAACAAGAGCATGTGGAATTTTTCAATTTGCCGCCACCACATTTCAAAGGTATCTAGCTAAAGATGGCAGCACGGTGCTCTCTTGATTAAAGATGGCGGATGATAGCTAACAGAACTTTTCAAATTGCTCGCTACTACATGTCATAAATAGGGCAGCACGGTGCTCTGTGGATTAAAGATGGCGGATGACAGCTGACGAAATTGCCCGCATGATAGCAGCACAGTGTTCTATTGATTAAAGATGGCGGATGACAGCTGTCAAAAAAGCACGTGGCTTTGTTTCCAAACAAAGGCACATAGAATTTTTCAAATTGCCGCCACCACATTTCAAAGGTATCTAGCTAAAGAGTGCAGCACTGAGGTTTGTGATGCAAGATGGCGGACGACAGCTATCAGAAAAAAAGCACGTGAGTTTGTTTCCAAACAAGAGCACGTGGAATTTGCCACCGCCACAAAGAGGGCAGCACGGTGCTCTCTTGATTAAAGATGGCTGCTGTCACGTGGAATTGCCTGCCACCACATTTCAAAAGTATCTAGCTAAAGAGGGCAGCGCGGCGCTCTCTGGATTAAAGATGGCTGCTGTCAAAAAGCTTTTTTCAAATTATCCGCCACCACATTTCAAAGGTAAGTAGCTAAAGAGGGCAGCACTGTTCTCTATGGATTAAAGATGGCGGATGACAGATGCCAAAAAAGCACGTGGATTTGTTTACCGACTCAAATCTCACGCTAGTGAGGTTAAGTTGGTAGCACTAAGGTTTAGGCCCGTTAAGATGGCAGCACTGCGGATGACAGGTGACGAATTTGCAGCTACTGCGATAAAGAGGGCAGCACAGTGCTCTGTGGTTTAAAGATGGTGGATGACAACTGTCAAAAAAGCACGTGGATTTGTTTACCGATTCAAATCTCGCGCTAGTTAGGTTAAGTTGGTACCACTGAGGTTTAGGCCCGTCAAGATGGCAGTACTGAGGTTAGCGATGCGTTGTTGTCTGTCAAAAAGCACGTGGCTGTCAAAAAGCACGTGGATTTGTTTACAAATTCAAATCTCGCGCTAGTAAGGTTAAGTTGGTACCACTGAGGTTTAGGCCCATCAAGATGGCAGCAGTGAGGTTAGCGATGCGTTGTTGTCGATGACAGCTGTCAAAAAGCACGTGGCTTTGTTTACAAATTCAAATCTCGCGCCAAAATTCAAATTTCCAGTCAAAATTCAAATTTCCCGCTGGAGGTGGAAGCCTCTCCCGAGAGCCGGAGGAGGAGGTGGCCGCAGAACCATCCAATTGTACTTCTGATCCCGCTATCCCCGAATGCAAGCTGATAGCTACGTGTTCAAAACCGCACAGTAGAACGACCGTAGTATTAATTAAGTTATAGCCCACAGCATTTGCCTGGGGGTAAGAATGAGAAAACACGGAAACCCATCTTCATGGCTGCCGACAGTGGGGTTCAACCCCGCTATCCCCGAATGCATGCTGATAGGTACGTGAGTAGTATAATATACGGGTTCGGCCGCCACCGCCACCTCCGGCTCTCGGGAGAGGCCTCCTCCTCAGCCAGTGGCCTCCTCCTCCTCCTCAGCCAGTGGCCTCCCAGTGGCCACCTCCTCCTCCTCCTCAGCCAGTGGCCTCCCAGTGGCCACCTCCTCCTCCTCCTCAGCCAGTGGCCTCCCAGTGGCCTCCTCCACCTCAGCCAGAGGCCTCTTCCAGTGCTGCCAACTTAACCTAACTAGCGCGAGATAAACAAAGCCACGTGCTTTTTGACAGACAACAACGCACCGCAAACCTCAGTACTGCCATCTTGACGGGCCTAAACCTCAGTAGTGCCAACTTAACCTCACAAGCGCGAGGTAAACAAAGCCACGTGTTTTTTGACAGCCACGTGCTTTTTGACAGATTTGTAAACAAAGCCACGTGCTTTTTGACAGACAACAACGCATCGCAAACCTCAGTACTGCCATCTTGACGGGCCTAAACCTCAGTAGTGCCAACTTAACCTAACTAGCATGAGGTAAACAAAGCCACGTGTTTTTTGACAGCCACGTGCTTTTTGACAGATTTGTAAACAAAGCCACGTGCTTTTTGACAGACAACAACGCATCGCTAACCTCAGTACTGCCATCTTGACGGACCTAAACCTTAGTGGTACCAACTTAACCTAACTAGCGAGAGGTAAACAAAGCCACGTGCTTTTTGACAGCCACATGCTTTTTGACAGCTGCCATCCGCCATCTTTGAGCACCGTGCTGCCCTCTTTCGTCACCTGTCATCGGCAGTGCTGCCATCTTGACGGGTCTAAACCTTAGTGCTACCAACTTAACCTAACTAGCGCGAGGTAAACAAAGCCACGTGCAGCCGTCATCCTCCATCTTTGAGCACAGTGCTGCCCTCTTTAGCTACTTACCTTTGAAATGTGGTGGCGGATAATTTGAAAAATGCTTTTTGACAGCAGCCATATTGCATCGCAAACCTCAGTGCTGCCCTCTTTAGCTAGATACCTGTGGTAGCAGACAATTCCACGTGACAGCAGCCATCTTTGAGCACCGTGCTGCCCTCTATGTGGTGGCGGCAAATTCCACGTGCTCTTGTTTGGAAACAAACTCACGTGCTTTTTTGACAGCTACCATCCACCATCTTTAATCAACAGAGCACAGTGCTGTACTCTTTAGCTAGATACCTTTGAAATGTGGTGGCGGCAATTTGAAAAATTCTATGTGCTCTTGTTGGGGAACAAAGCTACGTGCTTTTTCTGACAGCTGTCATCCGCCATCTTTAATCAATAGAGCACTGTGCTGCTATCATGCGGGCAATTTCGTTAGCTGTCATCCGCCATCTTTAATCCAGAGAGAACAGTGCTGCCCTCTATGTGGTGGCGGCAAATTGAAAAATTCCACGTGCTCTTGTTTGAAAACATACTCACGTGCTTTTTTGACAGCTGTCATCCGCCATCTTTAATCCAGAGAGAACAGTGCTGCCCTCTATGTGGTGGCGGCAAATTCCACGTGCTCTTGTTTGAAAACATACTCACGTGCTTTTTTGACAGCTGTCATCCGCCATCTTTAATCCAGAGAGAACAGTGCTGCACTCTATGTGGTGGCGGTAAATTCCATGTGCTTTACAAACCTATGTGCTTTTCTGACAGCTGTCATCCGCCATCTTTAATCTAGAGAGAACAGTGCTGCACTCTATGTGGTGGCGGCAAATTCCACGTGCTTTACAAACCTATGCGCTTTTCTGTCATCCACCATCTTTAATCTAGAGAGAACAGTGCTGCACTCTATGCGGTGGCGGCAAATTCTACGTGCTTTACAAACCTATGCGCTTTTCTGTCATCCACCATCTTTAATCTAGAGAGAACAGTGCTGCACTCTATGTGGTGGCGGCAAATTCTACGTGCTCTTATTTGGAAACAAATTCTACTCGCTCTTCAGCTGTCATCTACCATCTTTAATCAAGAGAGCACCGTGCTGCCCTCTTTGTGGTGGCGGATAATTTGAAAAAATTCTTTTCGACAAGCAGCCATCTTTAATCCAGAGAGAACAGTGCTGCCCTCTTTAGCTACTTACCTTTGAGGTGGTTAATTTGAAAAATTCTTTTCGACAAGCTGCCATCTTTAATCCAGAGAGAACAGTGCTGCCCTCTTTAGCTACTTACCTTTGAGGCGGTTAATTTGAAAAATTCTAGCTGCCATCTTTAATGAAAAGGGCATCGTGGTGCTATCTTGCGGGTAATATTTTACGTCACAGCTGTCATCCACCATCTTGCATTGCTAACCTTAGTGCTGCCCTCTTTAGCTACTTACCTTTGACAAGCTGTCACCCGCCATATTGCATCGCAAACCTCAGTGCTGCACTCTATGTGGTGGCGGATAACTTGAAAAAATCTTTTTGACAAGCAGCCATCTTTAATCAACAGAGCACCGTGCTGCCATCTTTAGCTACCACCATCTTACATCGCTTACCTCGCTGCTGCACTCTATGTGATGGCGGTTAATTCGAACAAGTTTAATCACGCATCGGGTAAGCTAGAGTAAGCACGTGCTGCAGTGATGACGTTATCATGCATGTTTAAACCCGTTCGTTGACTAAAAGCTTTAGTCTTCGGGAAACAGTGATAGAGTGTGGAGTGCAAACATGACGAAAACATTAATAGTTGATGTGCAAGGCTTTAAAGTAAACGGAAACAAGTTTGTGTTTAAAGAGGTGGCTGTGTTAGATTGCTGTGTGTTGTGGGCACCAAAACTTGTTAGTTTAGTATTTAGTCCACCGTTCCCTTACTGTTTGCAAACAGATGAAGATAAAAAGCAGACTCAGTGGATTGAAAACAATTTAGGTTTGAAGTGGGAAGAAAAAGGAATACCTTATCGTTTTCTACCTTTAATGATGAATGCACATTTGTCAAGAGCAGATCTTGTTCTTTTAAAGGGTTGTGAAAAGAAAGAATGGTTGCGTGATTTTCTACCATCATCATGTGAAGTTATCGACATGCATGAATTGGGGTGCCCATCATTTAAAACTCTTCCGAAAGAGCATAGTAGAGAAACAACTAAACAGTCTTTACAACATGTATGCATGCTCTTTGATTGGTTGTGTCGCAGTGCATGTCGGGAAGTGAACAACATATGTAAAGTGCAGTGTCGAAATAACCTTAGTGTAAAAGAAACATTTGTAGAGTAAAGACATCATGTCATTTCTAACAGATACTAAGTGTAACGCAGTTGAAAAGGCGATCGTAAAGTTTTATGCATGCAAAAAGAAACTAAACACTTTTACTGAAGAAGAGTTAAATGCATTACCAAAGGCATTTTTGGTCAATGTAGCTGCGAATGCTGTAAAGAAGATTTGGGATAAGGTGCCTCGTGAGTGGACTCAAGATCCTGTTTTGTCAGAGCTTCAAACGTGTAGTTTACATCATGAACACGTGAGTTTAGCTAGAAGACCTTCTGTGAGACAGTGCCGTACATGTCAACTAATTAAACTGTATCACGGACCTAAAACTAACGAGTTGTCTTCGCTTATAAACACTTATCATGGCTGTGGAGAGAGTAAACAAGGAAAAGGTGAAGAAACGTGCTGGGAGAAAGATGAGGAAGCATGTTGGGCGTGGACTCATCAATAGAGTGATTGATCTTCTTTTCTTCGTGCTTCATCTCCCCTGCGGCCCTAGAACACGTTCGCCTGATACGTAGTTACATGCTGCCTGCATAGAGTGTAGCTGTTAAAATCTGCTTCGTAAAGTTATGCTGTGTATGTGTGTGTATGTGTTATTACCTAGTGCTTTAGCTGCTCAGAAGAATATAGCAGCACTTGTCGTTGTTGGTGCAATAAAACGAAAAACTGAGTGACAAAGACCGTAACATGAACAAAGGATAAAAATGTATGTATATAGTCTAAAATAAATATGAATTGTCAAAACATATTACAGGTGTTGTTTAATCCTACAGCATGTCCTAGTGACTTAGAAGAAAGGAAACGTAGAGGATTAAAAGAAAACACACATAAGATTTAAAGTACATCCTCTTTATTAATCCATGAATTAAAGCTGTTATTAAAACCAAGCCATTTAACATACAGTTTATTACCACGACGTCGAATAACACGTTCAACTAAATAGTGATCAGGATATTTTGTTTTCTGCAGTTCTTCGATGTAGAATCCTCCTTCAATAGGCTGTCCTCTGAGATCGCGAAGTAAATACGTAACTGGATTAGTAAGCTTAACACTTCTGATTTGAAAAATTTCAGTGCTCCAGTTAGGTGTGTATCCTTTTGCAAAGATAGACTTGTGTTTGCTGATGCGAACGAAATCACCTTCTTTAAAGCGATAGCGACGTGGATCAGCTGTTTTGATTACAAGATGAATAGCATCTAGACGAGGTGTATTCTTTGTAACAAGACGTGGCTTTGTTCCGATAGTGCGATGAGGTGTATCGTTGTAGGTAGATAAAAGTCTAGGTAGCAGATCAATCCAACGATATGAACCTTGCGCTGTAAATTCTCGCCACATCATTGTTTTGAGTGTACGATTAAAGCGTTCTACAACACTTGCCTTGAGATTACTGAACGTAGAGTAGTGTTGAATGCCAAGTAACTTGAGGTAAGAAGAAAAATCCTTGTTGTAAAACTCTTTACCTTGATCAGTTTGAAGAAGCCTTGGGCAGCGTTTCGATTCTTCAACAATATGTTTAAATGCTTCTTTAACTTGAGCTGCTGTTTTAGAACGCACGGGTTGTGCAAAAGCAAACTTTGAGTACACATCGATAACAGTAAGTAGATACTTATAGCCCTTATTACTAGAAGCATATGGAATCATTTCTACTAAGTCTGCTTGCCAGAGATCATCTTTTCCTCGTGTAATAACGCGTCTGCGACAGTAGGTGCGACGTGCTGGTTTATGTAACTCATGTGCGATGTTTACCTTTACAGGTGAGATCTTCTCTTGACGAGCCATTATAAAATAATACCGGCATAACGTAGTTCTCTTTCTATTTCTAGAATTTCTGATCCGTGACCAGTGTGACCAGCCTCTTGCGATGCTCTTAAAAGTTGTAATCGTTCAACGAGTAAGTTTGGGTCATTCCAGTATCTTACATCCACATACGGCAACAAAGGCTTGTAGATAACGTCTAGACTACGTGCAGTCGGAAACAGCTTAGAAATAAACTCACGATACTTGTAACTCTTATTCGCATTTACAGCTTCTGTTCTCTTGTAATTACGTCGTGTTGCATCGGTAGCAAAAAGTATTGCTTTATACTTTTTAAGATCATCTTGTAAAATTATATCCTTGTCAGGTATTCGTGAGAAAAGAAGTTCTAAGAGTCCTTTCGTAGGTTTATAGGTAACACCTTTTACAATGAGTTTGTTGCTATTAATCTTAACATTTGAATTTCCTATCCGGAAACAGTCATCTTCGTAGCGAATACCATAGGTAGTGTCAGTTTGTCCTGTAAAAAGTTTTTCTATATAAGGTGCAAAGAGAGATCCATAGGTATCTTGAATAAAAGTTCTAAACTGATTGCGATATTCTGGTGTAATCATAACCTCAGACAAAGATGGTAGATTTTGCGTCGATGTAGTAGGTGTTTCTGCAATAACATCTGTAGTTAAAAACTCAACACGCTTAGATGGTGATGCATCATTAAGTTCTTCTTCTTCCTTATCTTCCTCTTCTTGATCTACATCCTGCTTCTTCTCTTCCGTATCTTCTTCATGCTTTTCTTCTTCATGCTTCTCTTTATGATATGATGTTTGCATAGAAGCAAAACTTGAAGTAGACTGCGGTAATGAAGTAGAATTAAAAATTTCTTTGAGTGGTGTACTTAGTTGTGTTTTTAGAAATAAATCCGTGTCTGCTTGAATACGTTTAAGCTCTTTAAATTTCCGTCGAATATTGTTTCGAGCTTGGATGATATGTTTTGTGATCTCCTTGCTAGATGTTAACATGATGGTGGTTTTTAATCAAGTAGTTACTGTAATTCTGTGTTAATGCATATAAAATGATCGAAACCCATGCGATATCGTCCATGCTGTACATCACTTTCTTTATCAATAACTAAAAAGCTGTAACGGTGTAATGACCAACATTTAGCACACATACGTTTAAAGTCATCGAATGTCATATCAGTGTTAACATGATCGTTATACACATGTCGCATGTTGCGCTCATCTTGCCGAAAAAGCACAATAACATTTGCGTTGTCGCGTATCAACTGCTTGGGCACACGAGAATAGGTTTGGCACAAATAGATGCAATCAACATATTTATGTCGACCCATACTAAAGAATGCACGAATAACGTTTTGCTGTTCTGTTGCGACATCATCAAAGATCATTAGAGAATTAGGAAGCACATCGTCTGGTGATGGTACTTGCTCATGTGAATTAAATTTAAAATATCTTATTCCATCTTTAACTAGATCGTGCATTACAGTTTGTAGAATAGTATATAGCGGCTGATAGAGTGACTTTGCGAAAACGTAAATATTCTCGAAGCGTATACCATTTACAGAAGTAATAAGTGTGAGTAAAAGATTTGTTTTACCGCATCCCGACGGACCTGATATAATACATCGCACAGTAAAAGGAAACAACGTTCCATGACGTTTTCTTGTAGTTGTACTAGAACTAGGTGAGAGATGTGGTACAATGTCGGTAACAGGTAGCGTGTCTTGCTGCTTTATAATCTTCATGATAACTGAATCATAAAGTACGTAATAGTAATATATATATTAAACGAAACAAGAGGCAACGGTTAGTTTATGATTTGCTCTTGACTAGTAAAGTCGTGTCCAGCATGGTGAAACAACGATATCCAAACGACATGAAGAAGAAGAAGAAAGTAAAAACTGTTGGATGGAAAGATGTTATAAAGGCTGCGCAAAAAGCTATTCGAGGGGAATACAATCCTCGTGTAGCTATTACTAAGGCGTTACGCGCAGCAAGAGCGAGAATTTCTCCAAAGTGCAGAGCAATATTTAGTAAACGTGCGCGAATTATTCCTGTACCAAAACGAGGAGGATTTCTTCCTGCGCTGTTTGCTGGCTTAGCAGCTTTAGGGTCATTGCTAGGTGGTGCTAGTGCTGTAGCGAGAACTGTCAAAGCTGTAGAAGAAGCGAAACAACAGTTGAAAGAGAGTGAACGTCATAACAAGACGATGGAGGCAATTGCGTTACGAGGCAAAGGTGTGAACATGAAGCTAGCGCCATACAAGAAAGGGCTTGGTATCTACATTTCTCCAAAAAACGTCTACTGAATGCACTGCCATATCGAGCTCTAACGCATGATGAAGTTTTTACGTTTGCTAAACAACTAGGAATTCATTATTTTCGAGGAGTGTATATGCGTGATCAACTACCAGCACATCCACGTGAACGTGAAAGTGCCGTAATTAACTTGGACGACAGTCGTGGACCTGGAACTCATTACGTTGCTTATGTAAAACGTAAATCTAAAGTATGGTATTTTGATAGCTATGGAGATTTACCTCCTCCTTTTGAGCTCATACGTTATTTCGGAAGCAGTGCAGACATTGTTTACAATAAAAACCGTGTGCAAAACTTTAATACACGCATGTGCGGACGATTATGTCTTATGTTCTTATATCAAACCCAGACAGTAGAGAAAGTGCATTAGTGTATGCGTGATGACGAACAGTGAAAGAACGTTTGCTGTACGTGGAGAAGGACCTGAAACAACCGTCTATTTTAATCCACCAATCGAACTTGGTTATCAGCCGCATAGTCTTGGACTAGTATCGTTTGAAAGCTACAATAAAATCTATAATGTGCGTGATGGTTTAAACAAGTTCTATTACGATGAGTATGTGCTAACACTACCCTCAGGTAGTTATACAGTAGATGATATTCACGACTATATTGAAAGTACGTTAATTGATCAGTTTGGGGAAGATAGTTTTAGTAATCATAATTACAAGTTCTCAATCACTATAAGCAACATTACGCACAAATGTGTTATTGAATCATCATTTAAGATTGACTTCAAATCACAACCTGATTCGATTGGACCACTGCTTGGATTTTCATCGAGGGAGCTCCTACCGAACGTACGTTACGAGTCTGATCAACCTATAAAACTCTTCGATGATTATAATGTGAACATTACTTGTAATATTATTACAGACTTGAATAGTAATCTACAACCTTCGCACGTCCTGCACGACTTTATTGTTACAGAGGAACGTGGATATACTATTTGTGAGAAACCAGCAGTAGTTCTTTATCATCCTGTGTCTGTAAAACACATTAGCAACATTACTCTTAGACTTGTAAATAAACATAATCAGCTTATTCATTTAGATCAGCACGCGTACGTAGCTTACAAACTACATCTTAAACCAGTATGAAAACCATCTATAAAACACGGTGTACATTCCGAAGGCATACTACATGTGTGCAGAGACTCATCGAGTTAACAGATACCCATAAGCAGATACTCCAAGATTTAGGATATACACTACTACAACAGAATGGAAGAAATGCTAGACATTACGAATACAGTAGAAAGTCGTGAAGGTGTAGTACGAAGTGAGCTTCATTCTTATCAACCTTTTACGTTTGGATTAAATAACAATGATGAAATTCATTTTATTATTAATCAACAAGATGTTTACACCTTACCACACGAAAGCTACCTCTATATTGAAGGACGATTAGAAAAGTCTGATGGAAGTGGACCAAGCACTTCACAACTAAACAACCATGCTCTAGCTTTTCTCTTTTCTGAAGCGCGATATGAAGTAAATAATGTTGAAATAGATCGAACGAAGAATGTTGGTATTACAAGCGCAATGAAACTCTACCCTTCTTTCTGTGATGAAGAAAGTAATCTTTTGCGGATGGCTGGATGGTGTCCAAAATCTACTAACAACTGGATGATTAATGAGGATGGAACTTTTACGGGTATGTTATCACTGAAACATATTTTTGGATTCGCAGAAGACTTTACACGTATTATAATCAACGTAAAACAAGAGCTTATTCTAATCCGTGATCGAAGTGATTACAATTCTCTTAAAGCAGTAGAAACACCTGTAGAATCGAAAATAACACTGCATCGTATACTGTGGCGGATCCCACATGTAACCTTATCTGATCGTGAAAAACTTCGATTGCTCAAGATTGTAGAAAATGATACACCATTACCTATACGTTTTAGAAGTTGGGAGCTGCATGAATATCCTGTGTTACCACCTACAAACAAGCATAGCTGGGCAGTTAAAACATCACGTTTTACTGAGAAGCCCTTGTACATTATTTTTGGATTTCAAACTAATCGTAAATTCAATCACGAAAAAGATAGCTCACTGTTTGATCACTGCAAATTAAGACACGTTAGACTATATCTCAATGGAATTACGTATCCCTACGAAAACATCGACATTAACTTTGAGAAAAATAAGTTTGGGATGCTCTATGACATGTTTTGTAAATTTCAATCATCGTATTATCAGAAAGAAGATCGTCCGCTATTTACACCTCAAGAATTTAAAAATAAAGCACCGATTGTAGTTATAGACTGCTCTTATCATGAAGAATCTATAAAAGAATCTCCAGTTGATATTCGTTTAGAATTTGAAACATCTGAAAACATTCCTGCTAACACAGCAGCCTATTGTCTTATTATTCATATGAGTGATGTTACTTACCATCCGCTAACGAATATTGTTACGAGACTATAAATAAGAATAGATCTTTATCATTTTCATTAGTGTGTGCTTCGACATCGTACGCTATGGAACAAAACTGTAAATGTGCATGCTGTTTGCATGCTCATACGCAACATCTTATTTATGTTTCACGAGTGAGTGAGGCTATTAAGATGTTCTATAAACGTAGATCATCGATGCCGAAACATCTTATTCAATACTTACCACCAGGATTTTTATATACGTACGCTGCCTCTTACGTACATAATTTTTGGGACATCCTTCCTCTACACAGTAAGATGTCAATCGAAGTAGCTTTATGCAGAACTTGTGAGCGACATTACAAGCATCGAGGAGAAAATGGTGATGATGATTGGGATGGACCAAATCCGAGGATTGAACACTGTACACAGTGTATGAATGAACTTTCTCTAGTACTTCATGATGATGATGATGATTCCGAAAAGGAATAACAGCAAGGTAAGAAGTACATGATCTTCTCTGTAAAGCATAACATACTTAGTATAATATATTTCTAAATGCTTTGTTTAATTTGAATGTTGCAGGAGGCATTTCGGAAGCATACGTTGTTAAGAAGCACACCAACCTTGTCAGCAGCAAAAACGAACACTGTTGTAGTACATTTGTAAATAAATATTTGATCGCATTCAAAAAATGTTGTACTTATTGCATTGCTTTACACCGACTTACTCTTAAGAAAAACGATCAGGTCTAAACATGCACAATGACGTCATCACAACAGCACTTGCTTACTCTAGCTTTCCCGATGCATGTTTAAACTCGTTCGAATTTACCGCTACCACATTCCTTTACATCGACTTACTCTTAAGAAAACGGACAAGTCTAAACATGTATGATGATGTCATCACAACAGCACGTGCTTACTCTAGCTTACCCGATGCGTGATTAAACTTGTTCGAATTAACCGCCATCACATAGAGTGCAGCAGCGAGGTAAGCGATGTAAGATGGTGGTAGCTAAAGATGGCAGCACGGTGCTCTGTTGATTAAAGATGGCTGCTTGTCAAAAAGATTTTTTCAAGTTATCCGCCACCACATAGAGTGCAGCACTGAGGTTTGCGATGCAATATGGCGGGTGACAGCTTGTCAAAGGTAAGTAGCTAAAGAGGGCAGCACTAAGGTTAGCAATGCAAGATGGTGGATGACAGCTGTGACGTAAAATATTACCCGCAAGATAGCACCACGATGCCCTTTTCATTAAAGATGGCAGCTAGAATTTTTCAAATTAACCGCCTCAAAGGTAAGTAGCTAAAGAGGGCAGCACTGTTCTCTCTGGATTAAAGATGGCAGCTTGTCGAAAAGAATTTTTCAAATTAACCACCTCAAAGGTAAGTAGCTAAAGAGGGCAGCACTGTTCTCTCTGGATTAAAGATGGCTGCTTGTCGAAAAGAATTTTTTCAAATTATCCGCCACCACAAAGAGGGCAGCACGGTGCTCTCTTGATTAAAGATGGTAGATGACAGCTGAAGAGCGAGTAGAATTTGTTTCCAAATAAGAGCACGTAGAATTTGCCGCCACCACATAGAGTGCAGCACTGTTCTCTCTAGATTAAAGATGGTGGATGACAGAAAAGCGCATAGGTTTGTAAAGCACGTAGAATTTGCCGCCACCGCATAGAGTGCAGCACTGTTCTCTCTAGATTAAAGATGGTGGATGACAGAAAAGCGCATAGGTTTGTAAAGCACGTGGAATTTGCCGCCACCACATAGAGTGCAGCACTGTTCTCTCTAGATTAAAGATGGCGGATGACAGCTGTCAGAAAAGCACATAGGTTTGTAAAGCACATGGAATTTACCGCCACCACATAGAGTGCAGCACTGTTCTCTCTGGATTAAAGATGGCGGATGACAGCTGTCAAAAAAGCACGTGAGTATGTTTTCAAACAAGAGCACGTGGAATTTGCCGCCACCACATAGAGGGCAGCACTGTTCTCTCTGGATTAAAGATGGCGGATGACAGCTGTCAAAAAAGCACGTGAGTATGTTTTCAAACAAGAGCACGTGGAATTTTTCAATTTGCCGCCACCACATAGAGGGCAGCACTGTTCTCTCTGGATTAAAGATGGCGGATGACAGCTAACGAAATTGCCCGCATGATAGCAGCACAGTGCTCTATTGATTAAAGATGGCGGATGACAGCTGTCAGAAAAAGCACGTAGCTTTGTTCCCCAACAAGAGCACATAGAATTTTTCAAATTGCCGCCACCACATTTCAAAGGTATCTAGCTAAAGAGTACAGCACTGTGCTCTGTTGATTAAAGATGGTGGATGGTAGCTGTCAAAAAAGCACGTGAGTTTGTTTCCAAACAAGAGCACGTGGAATTTGCCGCCACCACATAGAGGGCAGCACGGTGCTCAAAGATGGCTGCTGTCACGTGGAATTGTCTGCTACCACAGGTATCTAGCTAAAGAGGGCAGCACTGAGGTTTGCGATGCAATATGGCTGCTGTCAAAAAGCATTTTTCAAATTATCCGCCACCACATTTCAAAGGTAAGTAGCTAAAGAGGGCAGCACTGTGCTCAAAGATGGCGGATGACGGCTGCACGTGGCTTTGTTTACCTCGCGCTAGTTAGGTTAAGTTGGTAGCACTAAGGTTTAGACCCGTCAAGATGGCAGCACTGCCGATGACAGGTGACGAAAGAGGGCAGCACGGTGCTCAAAGATGGCGGATGGCAGCTGTCAAAAAGCATGTGGCTGTCAAAAAGCACGTGGCTTTGTTTACCTCTCGCTAGTTAGGTTAAGTTGGTACCACTAAGGTTTAGGTCCGTCAAGATGGCAGTACTGAGGTTAGCGATGCGTTGTTGTCTGTCAAAAAGCACGTGGCTTTGTTTACAAATCTGTCAAAAAGCACGTGGCTGTCAAAAAACACGTGGCTTTGTTTACCTCATGCTAGTTAGGTTAAGTTGGCACTACTGAGGTTTAGGCCCGTCAAGATGGCAGTACTGAGGTTTGCGATGCGTTGTTGTCTGTCAAAAAGCACGTGGCTTTGTTTACAAATCTGTCAAAAAGCACGTGGCTGTCAAAAAACACGTGGCTTTGTTTACCTCGCGCTTGTGAGGTTAAGTTGGCACTACTGAGGTTTAGGCCCGTCAAGATGGCAGTACTGAGGTTTGCGGTGCGTTGTTGTCTGTCAAAAAGCACGTGGCTTTGTTTATCTCGCGCTAGTTAGGTTAAGTTGGCAGCACTGGAAGAGGCCTCTGGCTGAGGTGGAGGAGGCCACTGGGAGGCCACTGGCTGAGGAGGAGGAGGAGGTGGCCACTGGGAGGCCACTGGCTGAGGAGGAGGAGGAGGTGGCCACTGGGAGGCCACTGGCTGAGGAGGAGGAGGAGGCCACTGGCTGAGGAGGAGGCCTCTCCCGAGAGCCGGAGGTGGCGGTGGCGGCCGAACCCGTATATTATACTACTTACGTGACCCAAACCGGGCAGCTAGCGACCGCATTATCACACGCATAGGTGTTTAGAACACTGAATGTTTAATTGTAAACGAATAATCTATCTGCAACAAGCATACAGTGGCTTTCTGCGGTTTTACATAATGTACAACCCCAGCATTTGCCCGGTGTAAAATGATAAACCACGGAAACCCATCTTCATGGCTGCCGACAGTGGGGTTCATTGTAAACGAATGATCTATCTTCAACACACATACAATGGCTTTCTGCAGTTTTACATTCTTAAGAACAATAATCACTAACAGCAATATCCCGAGTACTATTTAAACGTACGTTATAGAAATAAACTGTATATTAAATAGCTTGGTTGGAGGGCTGTGTGGCTAGGAATCGAACCCGGCCCTTCTTCGCACTACGCACATTTTTTATGCATGGTAAAACATAGATATTGTAATCACACACGCGCATACACATTTATTAGCTTACCTGAGATTATCAATACTTACATACAAAAATAAAAGGCAAATTAAATTGCATTTACTGTATAAAGGAGAGAGCTCTGTGCGATGATCATTAGAAGTAGTCTGCTGAAAGAAGAAAGACCGCTTTCTGCAGCAGGAACTTGGATGTTGACTCAGCGTCCTTGAATGTTCACTGCTACATGTGTCTCAAGTCTTGCGTCTTGTTAAAATGTGTCCCACTGCACAGTTCACCGTAGAGCACATTCATTTATTAGAAACAGGAATTATAAAATAATGTTCTACCTGTGTTGAGATAATTATTATCTAGAGGGGCTGCAGGACAACACCCCAACGTTATATGTCTACAACTTAGCACATTCGATCCTGGCTTATTCAAAATGTATTTTCCTACTTTGACGGCGTAGGGAGTAATGCGCAATATGCCGGCTATTAGCAGCCCATCGGAACAGGCAAATGCTGGGGCTGTACCCTAATGCAAGAGCACGGCCGCTTCCTTCCTAGCCCTTTCCTGTCCTATCGTCGCTATATGACTTATCTGTTTCGGTGCGAACACCGTTCTTGTTCTGTTAAGGACCATGAATTAAACCGATGAGAGTTGACTGTCCGATTACCTTGGTACATGAACAGCGTTACAGTTTTCAGATCAGCAGGTCTCACGGTTTAAATCTATAGCGGGATGATAGTTACAAATCGAACTCGGATGACCTTCGATGTTAGCCCCTTAAAACAACAAGCATGAAGCAACAAGCATCAGTACTCTAATCAAAGGCATGGCCGCTTCCTTATAAGGCCTTTCCTGTCTTATCGTCGCTATAAAACCTTTCTATGTCGAATTGAAAATGTTAAGTTGAAGATAACGTCGTGGTAACGGAATTTTGTCCCTGCAGGAATTCTTCAACATGATAGTGGTAGTAGTAGAAGGCTAGGTTCGATTTCCCCTGGCTCCGCTACGAAACGTAGTACGAGCGGTAACGCTGACTTTGCCTACCAAGCGACTGCTGCTCAGCCCCTCTAAAGGCCTGCTGATTACGTGGTATTGTGCGTGGTCAGCATAATAAATCCTACTTATCCAAGTGATAGTGGGTTCGAATTTCGTGGTTGGGTTGTATCTTAACTATGGCCACGGCCGCTACCTTCCTAGTCTAATCCCTTTCCCATCCTTGTATCGCTGAGAATTTGAATGCTAGCGTCTAAGCCACACAGACTAGCAGGGCAAATGCTGGGGGATGTACCTTAACAATGTCTACGGCTACTACCTTCCTAGCTTAAGCCCTTTCCCGTCCTTGCATCGCTGAAAACTTTTAAGGCTAACGTCTAAGCTACACAACCTAGCAGGGCAAATGCTAGGGGCTATACCTTATTTGTAATTCTCTTAGCTCGGGGATTGGTTGTTTTTAACTCATCCTGAAGATAGCTTTCGTGGTTTCCTATTATTACACCAGGCAAATGCTGGGTTGTATCTTAACTATGGCCACGGCCGCTACCTTCCTAGTCTAATCCCTTTCCCATCCTTGTATCGCTGAACATTTGAATGCTAGCGTCTAAGCCACACAGACTAGCAGGGCAAATGCTGGGGGATGTACCTTACTTGAATCACATTTTTCATACATACCGTATACTTACATATCCATGTTTTAAATGTAATCCCTAATGTGTAAATGATGGTCGCATTTAGTAAAAGAATGGATTATTTTTGCTACACTGCATAGTAAGCGCTTCGTATGCTAGCGACGTGCATACAGAATCTTGGAGTGTAGTAAAAATGCTGAAGGATATTGAAATTTGATCGATACGTCGTCACATCCGGACGGGAAGGCAGATATTGGACTTTGATCGATGCAGAAAACCATTGTATGTGTGTTTGCAGATATATTATTCGTTTACAATCAAACGTCCAGTGTTCCAAACACGTATGCGTGTGGTAATGCGGTCCCTATCTGTGCGGTTTGGGTCGCGTAGCTATCAGCATGCATTCGGGGATAGCGGGGTCGAACCCCACTGTCGGCAGCCACGAATCCCCCGAAAATCCATCTCCTTAACACAATACGATGTAGAATTATAGGTAGGACAAATGTTTTTCGTGGTATCCCCTGCTAAGTAGTAACTAAAAGCGTAAACTTATTTTATCTGCGTAGTGGTAGTGATTATTGCTTTAAGAGGAAGTACAACTGTACACTAATTACACTTTAAAATCACATCAATCAACAAGATACCGCGCGTCCTCCTCCTCCTATCATATAATCAAGGTAAGATTTCTGTTTTGAACACGATAGGAAATGTATGCTCTCTATTCAAATCTTTATTGTAAGATAACAACTGTCGTCTGTAACAAGATTGAATCTGTCAACATGTTTTGCCTTGTCGGATGGAGATATACAGCATTTGCTTGTCCTACAATCAAATCTTTATTTTTGCGTGTGTGCTGATTGCGTTCTGTAACAGGATTGAACCTGTCAATATGTTTTGTCTTGCCCGGTGGAGACATACAGCATTTGTTTGTCCCTCTTTCAATTCTATATTTTTGCGTGAGTGCTGATTGCATATATAACTTAATATTTTTGCGTGTATGCTGATAACATTCTGTAACAGGATTGAACCTGTACACATGTTTTTTCTTGTCAGATGGAGACATACAGCATTTGCTTGTGCTTTATTATTTCTATACTTTTTGCGTGTGTGCTGTTTGCATATATAACTTAAAGAAGTGCGTTTGTTATCATGTATAGCCTGTTTAAAAGGATATTAGTGTTCGAATCACGTAATGCATGTATTAGAGATTTTTCCTAATAGAAAGTGAACAGAGATCGAATCCTATTCTTTACTGTAAGATAACAACAGTCCTCTGTAACAAGATTAAACCTGTCATCATGTTTTTTCTTGTTGGATGTCGAACCCTACTGTCGGCAGCCCTGAAGATAAGTTTCCGTGGTTTCTCACTTTCACACCAGACAAATGCTGGAATCCATTTCCTTAACACAATATGATATAGAATTATAGAAAGACAAGGTTGCATATATAAGTTAAAGTAGTGCGTTTGTTATCATGTATAACCTGTTTTCAACTGAGAGATTAGTGTTCGAATCCCACAATGCATGGCATGTATTAGAGTTTTTCTAATAGTGAATAGAAATGGATCAAAGTTCGACCACGATTTCTTTATACTGTTACGCTAATTATTGTGTTTGCGATAGGAGACCAGAGTTTGAATACATGATTTTTTATTCTGTTACGGTTATTCTGCTGCGGTAACTATTGTGTTTGCAATAAGAGAACAGGGTTTTGAATCCAAGATTTTTTATTCTGTTACGGTAACTAAATAAGAGATCGAAATCTATATCTGTTATACAGATTTTCCCTGTTGCCTGCGTCAGTGTTTCTAATAGAAAGGGATCAATGTTCGAAACCGATAATTGTTTTATTCTGTTACGGTAAATATTGTGTTTGCGTTAAGAGAACAGGGTTTGAATCCATAATTTTTTATTCTGTTACGGTAACTAAATCAGAGTTCGAAATCTATATCTGTAATACAGATATTTTTCTGTTGCACGTGTCAGTGTTTGAATCCTCCGCAAATCCATCTCCTTAACACAATACGATGTAGAATTACAGGTAGGTCAAAGATTTTTCATGGTATCCCCTGCTAAGTAGTAACTAAAAGCGTAAAATTATTTTATCTGCATAGTGGTAGTGATTATTGTTTTAAGAGGAAGTACAACAGTACACTAATTACACTTTAAAATCCCATCAATCAACAAGATTCCGCACGTCCTCCTCCTCCTATCACATTATCAAAGAAAATTTCTGTGTTTAGAGCACGATAGGAAATGTATGCTCTCTATCGAAATCTTTACTGTACGATAACAACCGTCCTCTCTAACAGGATTGAATCTGTCTATATGTTTTGTCTTGTCGGATGGAGACATACAGTACAGTATTTGCCTGTCCAACAATCAAATCTACATTTTTCGTGTGTGCTGATTGCATTCTGTAACATGATTGAACCTGTTAACATGTTTTTTCTTGTCGGAGGGAGGCATACAGCATTTGGTTGTCCTTCTTTCAATTCTATATTTTTGCGTGCGTGCTGATTGCATATATAACAATATTTTTTCGTATGTGCTGATTGCATTCTGTTACAGGATTGAACCTGTACACATGTTTTGTCTTGTCAGATGGAGACAAACAGCATTTGCTTTTGCTTTATTCAATTCTATAATTTTTGCGTGTGGTCTGACTACATATATAACTTAAAAAAGTGCCTCCTGTTTTAAACAACGAGATTAGTGTTCGAATCCCACAATGCATGTATTAGATATTTTTCTAAGAGAAATTGAACAGTGATCGAATCCTATTCTTTACTGTAAGATAACAACAGTCCTCTGTAACAAGATTAAATCTGTCATCATGTTTTGTCTTGCCGGATGAAGACATACAGCATTTGCTTATCCTGCATTCAATTCTATATTTTTGCGTGCCTGCTAATTGCAATCGAAAAGGAAAAAAATTGAAGAGGGTAATAAAGTATTACCTTCTCCTTACCGCATCCTCCACCTCCTACCGCTACCCCCTGAATCGAAAAGAGTAATAAGGATCAGTAAAAAACTTATGCGACAAGGTAAAAAGGAAAAGAGGACAACGCTGCACCATGTTTTCCACTTTAATAACATAACGTAAGTATATCTGGTAAAAGGTAATATTTGACTAATCCTCTCTTTGCAAAACTAGACTAGGAGATCGTCATGAGTTAGCTCTTTATTAACAAAATTATAATTTCTAATGTCATGAAGGGCAGCTTGCTTTATGTCGAGACGGGCAGCTTGTTCTAAAGCTATAATGCTCTCTCCAAAATGGTGTCGGGAAGTGGCCATGTCAAGAAGGGCAGCTTGCTTTAAAACTTTAATCCTCTCTCCAGAATAGTGTCGGGGAGAAGGGTCATGTCGAGAAGGACAGCTTACATTAAAACTATAACTAGAAGGGTCTTATCGAGAAGAGCAGCTTGCATTAATACTGTAACGGGAAGGTTCTTGTCGAGAAGGGCAGCTTGCTTTAAAACTATAATCCTTTTTCCAAAGTAGTGACGGGGAAGGATCGTGTCGAGGAGGGCAGCTTGCATTAAACTATGACTGGAAGGGTCTTGTCGAGAAGGGCAGCTTGCATGAAAACTATGTCGATAAGGGTCATGTCGAGAAGGGCAGTTTTCCTTAAACCTCTGAGGTTAGCTCTTTCCAAGATGGAATCGGGGGAAGGAGCATGTTGAGAAGGGCAGTTTTCCTTAAACTATAGTCCTTCGGCCCCTCCAAAATGGTAATGGGAAGGGGCATGTCGACAAGGGGAGCTTGCCTTAATCCTCTGTGGTTAGGCCCCTGGTTGTGTCTTCGTTAAAAAATTCCGCGGCGTGGCTAAGTCCCGTCAAGATAAATTTAAATTCCGCGATTCTAGGTAGCAGCAGTAAGGATAGGTCTTACCAAGATGGCAGCAGTGTGGTTAGCCACGTCCAAAACAAGTGCACGTGGTTAGGACCTGCCATCTTGTTAGCTGTCAAATAGCACGCTGATTTTAAATTCCGCGCCCCCCAAGTGGTTAAGATGACAGCACTAAAAGTTAGCCACGTTTACTTTTTTAAATCCAGGCTCACGTCGTTAGGACCTGTCAAGATGACAACTGTCAAAAGCACATGGATTTTGAATTCCTCGCACCTACGTGCATAAGATGGCATCAATGAGGTTTCATCCTCTTAAGATGGTAGCACTGAGGTTAGCCACTTTCACTTGTTCAAAATCCGCGCCTACGTGGTTTGGTTCTGTCATCTTGGCAGCTGTCAAAATCACCTGGATTTTAAATTGCGTGCCACCACGTGCATAAGGTGACAAAAATTAGGTTAGTGTCTGTTAAGATGGCAGCAGTGAGGTTAGCGATGCTCACTTGTCCGAACAAGTGATGTTAGGTTCCGTCAAGGTGACAGCTGTCAAAAGCATGTGGCCAAGCACGTGGCTTTGTTTACAAACAATGTGACGCCGCGGTCCCGTGGTCATGACGTCATGGGGTCAATTACCTTGGCTGGGTTCAATGACCTCGTGGGAAAATGCTGATGCAGCTCCCATTGTTTTAGAACTCTCACAGCTCCCTTACTTGCAAGTGTACAAGAGCATTGAAAACCATCCAACTAATTCATATATGAATCAAATGAATGGTTATTGATGTTTTCTCAAGTAGAGGAAGTTGTTGAGAGAAATCTTAGTGTGCTAGGAGCATTACGGGGAGAAATATTTCAAGAATGTCCGGATAGTTTACCTTCAATTACTGTTTCTCATGGACTAGGTGGCTTTCATGAACATGCTCAGGTCTTGGTTCCAAAATTAATTTTACACTATATATGATGCCAGTTCTAATTCCGAATAAAAGAAGTACCAGTTACGAAATAAATTCAAGCTTGTACCACGCAAAACATACCCGGAAAACGTCTGTTTTGTTAACCGACTGCCGGCGTGTAGTGCTAGTAAGACCTATGATCAAGCATGTCAACATATAAATTAAGCCATATGGGAATTACACATGTTCTTTTGCAATAACAAATCCTTTTCTTTAGCATAATCACAATTTTATTCAGGCAACCCGATATCGACTTCAAAAGTACAAACAATAAGGCTACATAAGAAAGTGGAACAAAACACTGTCTTTCATCTGCCCGAAATCGATTACTCGAACAAGACATAACTTGCGTTCTCCACATTCTCCCACCTTGCAAAAGGCAGTTTTGCAACACACCCGCAAAGTGAAATGAACATTTTGAAAATTATAGTTATACATTGCGCTCAGAGATGTGAGCCACTATAATTCTAGTTTTCTGAGGGATCTAACTGTTCTACTACAGCGAGTCTTCAATTCGCTCTTTTTCAGTTCCGGAGTTACTACTGGGAACATCTTCATTGATTACTGCCTCACTCCTTCTTAAGACAGTTTATCTCTAGATGATAAAGTCGCTGGACTGGACGAAACAAGACACCAGTTGCTGTCTTATTTCCAACCAGACGAGTCACGTTTTTTCTTCCAGGTAACAGCTCCGCCACTCTTCCTCAGAGCCAGTTGATTCGTTTATTGTCGTCGCTCTCCACCAACACGATGTCTCCAGCTCGGAGGGATCCCTGTTGCTTTTGGCTCTGTGATCGGAGAAATCCAAAGTATTCTTGTTTGAAGCGATTTCTAAGACTCTCTCGAACAGCTTGCAGATAACGCCATCTGTTGTCTAAACTGCAGGATTGAACTTGGTACCCCGGTATAAGTCGGTTATATCATTACCCTCTAGGTTCTGTATAAACATGGAGGGGCGTAGGGACTTGAGTTCATCTCCTTCAGAAACATAAGTTAGAGATCGGTTGTTCATCAGATTCTCACAATCGCTCAAAATAGTGCATATGTCCTCATAATTAGGTAAGCTTTGCCCAGATAACGACATGGTAAATCCTTCAAAATCCGAACCAGTCTTTCCCTGAAGCCTCCCCACCACGCTTCCGTTGGAGGGTTCAGCTTCCATTTACTTTCACTCTTCCTCTACTCGCTACTAATCCGCGTAGAGCTTGGACATAAGCTAACGTTCTAAGTGAAGTGATCAACTTCGTATGTAGAGTCCGATAATCCGCACAGGTGAAATTCACAATCCAACCATTTTTTGCACCCCGTAGTCGCCTTGAGACTTCTTCCAATAGTGGTTCAGGACGATTAGAGATCCACTGTTCTTCTTTACTTTTAAGCCAGGAGGGGCCCTGCCACCACAGGATCACCAAAGCTGTGCTGGTGATTGTCCAGTAGATAGAAGGTCTGCTGGGTTAAGACTGCCCGGAATGTGCCTCCATTAACTAGCCTGACTGTACTGGTGAATGAATAACCTTTACCAGATTCGCTACGAACACAGACCAATGTCCTTTGTTTTCTATCCAAGATAAGACTACTAAGTCCGCACCAGTGATCTGGAAAGTACTCGATACCTTGATTCGATCCTGTGGTAAAGGAGGGAAAGGTACCTCCAAAATTTTAGCAGAGTTGCGCCGACAGATCACACATCTACGAACAACTTCTACCACCGTTCTTCCTCCTCTAAGAATCCAAACCCTTTGGCGCAAAGAAACAAGTAGCATGTGTGTGTCAGCATGATTAAGAAAGTGATGAAATTGTTCAATCATCCCTTCAACCACTGCGTGTCTTGATGGACGTAAAACTTGATAGGTATATTCTGGAATGTCGTCAGAATCAACAACTCTTGATTTCATGCGAAGAATCCTTTGTTATCTGTGAACACCTCCAGATTCTTCAATTGCTCCTTTCTTTCTTCTTCATAAAGATTTTCACTCTGGGTAAGGGAGAACAGCTAAGAATGTTATTGTCTAACTAAGTACCTTTCAGTTTACGGGGGCTGAACAGCTTCTTCTCAACATAGAGGAATTCTTCGCTACCAATTTATGTGCATACACGATCCGTATGGTTACTTTGTTTGAATCTCAAAATCCAAACAATGGACCTAATGATTTCAACGTACTCTCAGAATCGTGAGCTTAGTTGCAGTAAGATCATTTTCACAACAGTGTTTTTGGCAGCTACAACTGTTTTGCTTTTTTCCCTGTAGAATTCTTCGAATTCTAGTTCAGGACGATTAGAGACCCATTGTTTTTCTTTACTTTTAAGCCAGGAGGGGTCCTACCACCATCAGGATCTCCTAAGCCGTGTTGGTGAATATCATGTAGACATGGGTTGAGACTGCCCGGAATATGCCTCCATCAACTAGACTTAATGTCCTCGTGAATAACCTTTACCCGATTCGCAGCGAACACAGACCAATGTCCCTTTCTTCTATCCAAGATAAGACTACTGTTGAATCGGACCAAAACACAGTGTGTATGGTATCCCGATGTAAGCAATGAAAGGTCAACCGAGACTTCCTGACTCCAAGGAGAGCAGCCATCAGTTCAAGGCGAGGTAGTGTTACCTCTTTAAGAGGAGCCACACCAGATTTAGCTCTCATAAAGCTCAGTCTGATTTAATTTTCTTCATCTATCTTCAGAAATATGCAACAATCAAATGTCTTCTTTTACTGGCATCGACAAATACATGCAATGACCTGATGTCATTCAGGAAATTATTTCTATGTTTTCGGCAGTCATGAAGATATTGTAGCTGCTGATTCCAACGACAGAATTCTTTACAAACATCTTCTGGTAAAACCTCATCCCATCCTATCTTCCTTTGCTATGTCTTCTGTAGAATAAGGGTCACTGGGGACGATAATCCAACTGGATCAAATATTTTCTGCACACTGGATAGTCCTACCCTTCATGTTAACAAACCTGTAGTTGTGCTGAAGTTGAATCTAAGTTCATCTACGGCACAACACCATCGAAGTCCTAAGGCATTTTCAATTGTACCAACACTACAATTTAAGGAATTCACCCATCCCCTGAAACTAAAACCTGCAGATGACATTAACTCTCGTCCCTTTATAATAAAGGGCCCAATTTCTTCTTTTGAAACAACTCAGCTAAGACAGTTGTCGACATAAAATACATGTTCCATTATATCAGGTACTTCCTTCAAATGTGCTGGGGCTCCATTCAAAAGGAGGTTCAATATTGAAACCAATAAGAAGGGACTGGAACAGACACCAAAAACAACCCTGCAATATCTAACGATGGTGACCTCTCCATTATCCCACCGAAGAAAACGAAGCATATCTCTATCTTCGGGATCAGTTATAATCTACAGGAATGCCTTCTCCATATCAGCAATTAGGCCATCTTGTGAGCAAGATGGTGGACCGTGAAGTTGAGTGTGTATCAGTAGCTGGAGAGAAGTGTTTTGAAGTAAAGTGTGTGGAGTGTAAAAAAGGCAAGTTAGTGATGATGACATGTGTTATGCATGCAGTGTCAAGAAAAATAATGGGAATGCGATTGTTACGCGGTTGAAGAAACAAAAACATAATGGACATGTCTACTACAGTTCGCCAAAATCAAGTCGGAGCTTGCTTGGAAGGAGGAAGTTATTAGAGAATTAAGAATGGACCTAGAAAAAGCACAGTATGAATATTGGACAGTTTGGCAAGGACATGAATTGAAATCAGCCCCAATGAAAACACGTGACATAAGTTACACTCGCCCATTACAGCAACAAGTCTTGCTAATTCGGAAGAAGAAGATATTGTAGTTGAATGTACGGAAGAGATTCCTAACAAGCAGGGTAAACCAAAGGTGATTATGCAGGAAGTATTCTTGTTGTACTTGGAGACTCTATAGTCAGGAATGTGCGAAGGAATATGAATAATTCGATTGTGTACTGTTATCCAGAGATCGAGGTTAGTCAATTTACTCGGAAAGTTGGTGATATAAAAGAAGAACCAGATATTGTTGTGATTCCTGCAGATAAAATTTATAATAACACCTCTCCAATATCATCACACATAATAGAAAATATGAAACAGCTTGCAGGAGAAGTAAAGGATAAATTCGTAGGCGCGAAGGTGTGCATAAGTGTAGCGATGTTTACTACAGATACATTAATGAGATTAATTCATGCCTTGACTGGTTTTATGAGATGAACTCGGTGTTCATGGATAGTAATTCATGATAGGGATATTGGAAGAGATGCCCTGCATTTCAACAGAAGGGGATCTTCACATTTCAGCAGCATGTTAAACAGAGTAGCGGACAGCCTCCAAACGGGAAACGAGTAAGGAAGCAGAGTGGTGATAGTGTGAAGTCCAACACAACCCCAAATGCTGAGGCAACTCGCAAGGTAAGTGCATCAGTAGATATTCCTCAGTGTAATAATATTAGTCATAATGATGATGATTATAATAATAACTTAAATAATTATAGTGGTGGCAATAATGAAGTTTGTGGTAACTGTGGTGATAAGAATTGTAATAATTAAGTTAATATTTATTATTATTATTATTATTATTATTATTATTATTATTATTATTATTATTATTATTATTATTATTATTCCAAAGGTATCGTGGAACGCAAAGGTGTAAGAAAGTGCCGGGGTGAATGGGCGGACAAGGAAATGACCAGAGCATAAGTTAAAGCACTAAATTGGGAAATTTTCTTTTTCTTTCCTTTTTGGATTTAAAATTTGATAGATAGAACATCTGAATAAACAACGGCAATATACTTATGAGCTCGTCAGCTCTCACAACAACAATGAATTAAAGTAAAAAATCAGGTACAAAATTGTAGAGAATTAACAACGTGATAATACACAAGGAGATGAGCATTGTAGCCCCTAACAGGTACACTATTTATAAGAGCATAATTGCTCCATTAATTTACATAGGCTAGGAGTCTGAGCTCCAAAAGTTAATATTGTCTAGCTGCTCAGATACACAAGTTTCTTGCCAGCGAAATTAACCAATTATGGTTAAAATTCCCGACCCTGCCGGGAATCGAACCCGGGTCCCCTGTAACCAAAGGCCAACACGCTAACCATTTAGCCATGAAGCCGGACGCCTTAATAAAAAAGAAAATGTTTGACAAAAGTCTAGGAGGCGATACACTTTCACTCCTTCTGGAAAAACTATTAAAACCCTAATTGGGCTTACGGTCCGAAGTTGCGGAGGCTAAGCCTTACCTACAGAGGGGTGACTAAACGAGAATTTTTAAATGTAAAAAAATGTTAAGAATTAAGAGGTCTAGAATCTTTTTACAGTCACTTCTGCTCAACAGTTCGTTATACATTAGTCTATAAACAATTACAATTTAAACAGGGGCAATGAGTGTCTATACTAAATGGCCTTAATAAAAAATGAAATGGCGTATGGCTTTTATTGCCGGGAGTGTCCGAGGACAAGTTCGGCTTGCCAGATGCAGGTCTTTTGATTTGACTCCTGTAAGCGACCTGCAATTCGTGATGAGAATGAAATGGTGATGAAGACGACACATACACCCAGCCCCCGTGCCAGCGAAATTAACAATTAAGGTTAAAATTCCCAACCCTGCCGGGAATCGAACCCGGGTCCCCTGCAACCAAAGGCCAACACGCTAACCATTTAGCCATGGAGCCTGACGCTTTAAAAAAAGAAGAAAATGTTTAACAAAAGTCTAGGAGGCGATACACTTGCACTCCTTCTGGAAAAACTATTAAAACCCTAAGTGGGTTTACGGTCCGAAGTTGCTGAGGCTAAGCCTATCCTACAGAGGGGTGACTAAACGAGACATTTTAAATGTAAAAAAGTGTTAAGAATTTAGAGGTCTAGAAAAGTTTAGTCCCCAGATACCAAGTTGAATGGGAATCAACAGAGGGTAATCACACTTTGTTTGAAGCCTTGCCCTCAAGTTATCTGCCGGAGATATCACATGTTTAAGAAAATTCTGCCATTACCTTGTTCAGCTGAGCCTTCCGAACGCCGAACTATGGCCGCTACCTCCGAATAATACGCCGAACTCACTGAACTGGAGCGATGAAGATGAAAAAACGGCGTTGAAGCGCGCAAATTTTACAGCATTTCAAGGGGAAGTTTCCAGAACTCTTTACAGTTAGGCCGGATGCCTGTACACACCTCAAACTTTAATTGGCTAGAGAAAATATTCCTACAATTTCCGATGGGTTAGTAACTAAGGAAGAAGGAAGCAGTAGGACTGTTGCAAACTTTGATACATGAACAAAACAATCTTCCAAAACTAAGGTTAAACAATATTGAAAATTGAAATTTCCTTAATAATGAATTGTCCTTAATCCCGCCAGAGGGGGCACATAACCCGATGGTAGAGGCATCTAACAGATGCAACCCCAGGTATCTTGCATCACATAGGTTCAAGTTCAATTACATAGATGGTCTTATAAAAGGCGTGCAGTTTAAATGGACGGAGAAGGTGTACCCCCGGTACAATATCATTATTATTATTATTATTATTATTATTATTATTATTATTATTATTATTATTATTGTAAATTAATAAATAAATTATTATAACGTGAATAAGCTGGATCCCCGGATAACAGCACACAATCGAATTCTTCATATTCCTACTCACATTCCTGACTATAGTGTCTTCAAGTACGTACAACAAGACGACTTTCTGCTTAATTACATTTGGTTTACTATGCTTAGTAGGAAACTCTTCCGTACATTCAACTATAGTACCTTCTTCTTCCGAATTAGCAAGACTTTCAAATCGATTTGCTGCTGTAGTTGGTGATGTGTAACTTATGTCACGTGCTTTCATTGGGTCTGATTTCATTTTAGGTTCTTGTCAAACTGTCCACTACTCATCCTATGCTTTTTATAGGTCCATTCTTAATTATTATAATCTAAACAAAAATTTAATTGTGAGAAATCCAGTAGAGGCATGGGAAACAAATATAATCTCAGTAAAAGATCTATAAGTTGAAGCATTTTTCATCTAAATATTTGTAGCTTAAAAAATATAACTCTAGAGCTAAATGCATTCTTAGGGGATTATAATTTTGATATACATTGTATTAATGAACATTGGTGGGATAAGAGAGAGGTGGATTTTATTCGCCTTGATGGTTTTTTTCTAGCTAACGCGTTTTGTCGAACCAACCAGACTGAAGGGTGTGCTGTATTTGTGTCCTTCTACATGGTATATCAAGTTATTGATGTGTCTCAGTTTTTCTGTTGAATCTCAGTGTGAATCAGTAGCTATTTTGCTTGCTGAATTTAACTTAAACTTGGCAGACTTTTACCGTTCTCCTTCCGGCAGTATTAATATCTTTTTTGACAATAAGGAAGCACTAGAGGCGGATCCAGGGAAGGACTAAGAGGGGCTTTAGCTCCTCTCCTTGTTTAATTTAGAAGTTTACAAAGGTGGATTTAAAAAAAATTAAATTATACCTAACAGTATCGTTCCTGCATTAAATACGTAGGCTGTGCCATTTAAGTTCGCTATGTACCTACAGTATAGAGAGTGTAATGACTATAGGATAGTAAGTATTGAACTCGTACTCCTCCTAGCAGTGCCCAGAAGACTGGCAACAATAGGCTGCATGTTGGCAGCGACTGTCGAATCCAGGGTTTCACAAGTTACGACCAGCTTGTTGCAGTGCAATAACATTCACAATGCATTTGCTTCTGACCTCACAAGTAATACTTGAAATATTAGCTGAAAGAATACTATTTTCTATACAATGAATAGCAAACATAAATTTTCCTAGTATTTCAATTTTATCGCTCTTGGAAAAGAGAAAGGAGAAAATTAAACATATCAAAAAGTTGTAGATAAAGGCTTCTTCTACTGACGCTGGCATGTTTACTACTGTTAACAAGGTGACCCCTTTAGAATGGCTTAATCCCAGTTATTTTATACATTTCTCAGTAGACGAAATTACAAAAGGATCAGCAGAGATGTATGATGCAGATTGCACAGCAACAGGTGCTGAATTGAGAGTAAAAATATCACTATGAAGAGATTTGGACGACGTCTCATCCAGAAAATACATAGAAGGCCAAAAATTTGCATATAATAACTCTATGTAAAAGCGATTTCTTTCCCAATACTAGACTATTGCTACAAATTTTTGCCACCCTGCCAGTCACAACAGCCTCTACGGAGATACGTTTCTCGGCCCTACGGAAGCGCTAAAAACCTAAAAGTTCACAGGGAGGGAATCAGCTTAATGGCCTTGGATACTTATAGCTGGTCAAATGATGGTTGACGTGAACTGCTAATACCTAACTGTGCATAGTAAAGTTGATGTATCGGTATTACTTTAAACATTATGTACTGGAATTTTGTGGTGAAATGAATACCAAATTAACTTAACTAGCGTTTACTATACTATAACAAATTCCTTAAAATACACCTGCAAAATTTAATCACTACGGAAGTAAAATGTCCCAGTTACTCATTGTTTTAATTTTGTATATTTTTAAGTTAGCCCCTGCCGTTAGGGAATCCTGGATCCACCTTTGGGAAGCACTATTTAATAAGATATTAAAGTCTAGGCAGTTAAAAACATTAGGATCATTTATAGCCACTGGTGTTACATTAGATGTGACACCCTTAATTATTGACCAAGCTGTTTTACACGAGTTCTTAGAATTGTGTATAAAGTTAATATTTGCAGAAATTTTAGCTTCTCTAAGTGCCACTTTATACTGTATTTGTTCCATAAGCAAACATATGCCTTCTGGTACCCTATTTAACGTGTTCTGAAATTAATTCCTAAGTTTCTGTATTTTCAGAAGGGTTAATGTCTTCCGCCGTATTTGCTTAAGTAATATATATTTAGTTATTTAAATGCGCTATGTATAACTGGATTCATTTGAATGGCCACTACGCTTTGAACTTGATGAGAGTCCTCTGCCAGATGTTACCAGGATTCAAAGCCAAGACTGAGAGCGTGGATGGACAAGAGCGACTCTGAACCGCCGATGGACATTTCTTTGTTGTTGTGTAATTTTTACAGAAAGTAAATTTACATTAATACAATAGTGTATCCGTTGGCATGTGATATGTTATGAGGTGTGTATAGTTTTACTATTGAAGTAAGCTCGTTTCGCTTATATGGAGAATATATGTATCAGTACATATTAATGTACACTGACTGACAGAGCAAATGCAACACCAAGAAGGAGTGGTCAGAACTTTATGCCAATTGCAGGGTAGACCGACGTCACTGAGGTATGCTCATGATGTGAAATGCGCCGCTGTGCTGCGCACGTAGCGAAAGATAAATGGGACACGGCGTTGGCGAATGGCCCACTTCGTACCGTGATTTCTCAGCCGACAGTCATTGTAGAACGTGTTGTCGTGTGCCACAAGACACGTGTATAGCTAAGAATGCCAGGCCGCCGTCAACGGAGGCATTTCCAGCAGACAGACGACTTTACGAGGGGTATGGTGATCGGGCTGAGAAGGGCAGGTTGGTCGCTTCGTCAAATCGCAGCCGATACCCATAGGGATGTGTCCACGGTGCAGCGCCTGTGGCGAAGATGGTTGGCGCAGGGACATGTGGCACGTGCGAGGGGTCCAGGCGCAGCCCGAGTGACGTCAGCACGCGAGGATCGGCGCATCCGCCGCCAAGCGGTGGCAGCCCCGCACGCCACGTCAACCGCCATTCTTCAGCATGTGCAAGACACCCTGGCTGTTCCAATATCGACCAGAACAATTTCCCGTCGATTGGTTGAAGGAGGCCTGCACTCCCGGCGTCCGCTCAGAAGACTACCATTGACTCCACAGCATAGACGTGCACGCCTGGCATTGTGCCGGGCTAGAGCGACTTGGATGAGGGAATGGCGGAACGTCGTGTTCTCCGATGAGTCACGCTTCTGTTCTGTCAGTGATAGTCACCGCAGACGAGTGTGGCGTCGGCGTGGAGAAAGGTCAAATCCGGCAGTAACTGTGGAGCGCCCTACCGCTAGACAACGCGGCATCATGGTTTGGGGCGCTATTGCGTATGATTCCACGTCACCTCTAGTGCGTATTCAAGGCACTTTAAATGCCCACCGCTACGTGCAGCATGTGCTGCGGCCGGTGGCACTCCCGTACCTTCAGGGGCTGCCCAATGCTCTGTTTCAGCAGGATAATGCCCGCCCACACAGTGCTCGCATCTCCCAACAGGCTCTACGAGGTGTACAGATGCTTCCGTGGCCAGCGTACTCTCCGGACCTATCACCAATCGAACACGTGTGGGATCTCATTGAACGCCGTTTGCAAACTCTGACCCAGCCTCGTACGGACGACCAACTGTGGCAAATGGTTGACAGAGAATGGAGAACCATCCCTCAGGACACCATCCACTCTCTTATTGACTCTGTACCTCGACGTGTTTCTGCGTGCATCGCCGCTCGCGGTGGTCCTACATCCTACTGAGTCGATGCCGTGCGCATTGTGTAACCTGCATATCGGTTTGAAATAAACATCAATTATTCGTCCGTGCCGTCTCTGTTTTTTCCCCAACTTTCATCCCTTTCGAACCACTCCTCCTCGGTGTTGCATTGTCACTGTCAGTCAGTGTATTATGACAAAGGATATTGTACTTCTTGTTTAATGCCAAATAACTGATTCAGTGATTCAATGATTCGAAAATGATTCAAAGGATCTGAAATTGGCGAGTACGGATGAAACAAAGACAATTAGGTTGCGTCGAAGTTCAAGGCATTTATTTAAGGAATTGCAATTTCTGTCCTTGTTTGAAGCATCAAACGCTAGCCTGATTTTTGTAGTGCCACTGTCTTTCAGCACAGCTCCATGAGGCAGATAATGTGTAGGGCCTCCCGAAACCTCGCTTTCAACGCCTTCGACGATCCCCTTGTTAACCCATTGTTGAAGCACTTCATCATTATCCTGAAATATCTGCATTTCTCGTAACTGTATTGAAGTGGTCAACAGTCAATTCTGAGTAACCCCACGATTTGTTTCCAGCGAAGCACAACCTTGAATCCAGGGTAGTTTAACAATGTAGCGGCTAGATGTTTCTTCTCTCTTCGCAGTCTTATCATTGAACATCTTGAACTATTGTTCCCGTTCTTCCTGTTTGATCTATTTGTCAGGATATTTTATACCCATAGTTTCAATTTCCCACAAATCCGCTACTCTTGTTGATCGGGTCAATGTAATTATGATGTAAGACGAGGTGAGGTGTTCTCAGAAGGGCACGTGAGTGTCCATCCCAAACAAGTTTCCACAGACAGCAGATTATTTTGTACATGTACGAAGTCTGGCGTGATTATCTGATCCCAGGCATCAGTTCCTAACAAGTATGTCACTAGCAATGTTATCATCATATTGTCTAACACCAGTAAGTTCAACTACCTTGTCCTTCAGTAACATAAAAAATTCAGCATCAACTACCACAAATGTAATCAGATCCTAACACTGTAACATCTTATACTTAACGTTGACATGTCCCTGTCATAGACACCTAAGACAAGCTCCCTTTTTCTTTAACGTTCCTCGGCGTTCTTTTAGAGAACAATCAATAGCTACAGCACAGTCTTGAGAAGTATGTGTGGTTCTGTTACAAAATACACAAGCTATTTCTCTGTTGTTCTTGCTTCCCTTACTAACTGAAACATCCTCTACTGAAATTAAAGCAGCAACTGAAGGTACTTCCCTCTTATTATTCTTGGTTTTACCTTGCTTAACTCGATCTACCCTCTCATGAGTTTTAAAAGAACCTTGCCTTAGTTTAAGTCGTTTTTTCACCTCCGACCTCACTCTTCAAGAAGGCTGACAATTCTGTCAAGCATCAGTCAGGTTCCTTTGTATTGATACACGATACCTGTCCCACGTTTTTAACTTAACCTTTGATAAGGCACTCTCCACAAGGGGGAACAACATTGCAGCGTAATTCTTCTTTGTTACTCCTAATGAATCAAGTGCTCTCAAATGTCTTTCCAAACTACCACACAGTTGTACTATGGATCTTAAACTAACTTTCTTTAACACCAACGATAAAATTTCCCCAACACAGTTTTCAATAAGTAACTCATCCTTCTATACCTAAACTTCAAAAATTATATAGCCTTTTCATAGCTTTCCTTGGAAGTAGGAAAGTTTTCTACCAGTTTCTGAGCATATGAACTATGTTCTATACACTGAATCAAGCAAACAAGTTTGTCTTCATCTTTAAGGCTGTCATCTTCATGTATTTCAGTAAATTGCGCCAAAACACAATCCAACCTTTCACGTTCCCATCAAACATTTTGAGCTCTAGTTTTGGTTGACTTAATCATGTCTGATTGGAAGAAAGTGAACAGTTACTACTGACTTCAGAAACAGTTTCATCTTCAACTTGTAAGGCCTGTACCGTTTGTTGTACTCACTGCAATTCTCGAATATCTGTTTCAAGCACAATATCTTCTAGGTTTCCTTTTTGCAGCAGCTCGCTGTAGACGTCATCATCAATACGTTTTAACTTCTCGTATCTTTCCACAAGTGAAGCATATCTGCTACGAATTTTCACGTGAACACAATTGGCAAGGTTCAACAATTCTTCAAGCTAGGCGAGTAAACACACCGCGTAATAATCGGCGTTCGGCGTTATTCTAAATGTTCTTGATGTTGAAATTGCCAGTAGTCCTGTCACCTTCACCAAATGTTCTTTTCCAATAAAAAATCATTTACTTTAGCATAATCGCAATTTTATTCAGGCAGCTCACATCAACCTCAAAACTACAACCAAGGGGCTACATAAAAAATTTGAACGGAATATTGTATTTCCTCTGCTGGAAATCGATTACTCGAACAAGATATAACTTGCGTTCTCCGCAACATGTGTATGCTATACTCAACAACCATGTGGGTGCTGCAGGGGTTTGATATGTTTGTATTACGTAGCATGTACACTAAGTAGTTATCTTGGTTTTTAAGGTTATAACTGATAATTGCAACTGAGTTTGATTTCGTGGTGAATTACTGAAGGAACACTTAGTTCAACTAGGCATCTAAACGTTTGAGATAATGATTAATTATTGACTAACCAACTTCTTAAGTAATGTCCTTATATCATTACGAACTGTAGAATTGCTCCGATGTGTCTTTCAGAGATTTCTTTCAAAACAAGGAACATTGTATCTTACTTTACATCAAACATATCGCGTGTAAACCCAGTCATCCATCAGTAAACAGAATGCATATTCCTGAAACACCACAATAAAGAATACACTGTTCTGAATCATTTATTTAAAGGAGAAATTCCGAATTAAGTCACATCAAATCCCATTTTGAAATGCATGTTCAGAGTCAGCTGATCCCTAAATAGCTATACCAGCGCGGCATAGTGAGGGAACATATGATATACTGTACTTTAATCTTCAAAATAGAACAATTTAATGTAATTTTCTCTCTTATTATAGTAGACAGTGCCCATTAAACTCACGAAGCTTAGAGTCAGAAGGCCAGCACACTATCATCTGCACTACTCAGACCGGCGTATGAAGTCATTGAAGGTAATACTTGATCGATGTTCTCATTATTTCATGATGTAAAAATGCTGACAGAAACTGATCGATTATTGATCAAGATTACTTAGGTTTAGTTCCTGATCTTTTTCAATTATTGGAAATCGGTTTCTTACTATGAAAACAGTTGAAGGATAACGGCTCTTACTTATCTGAAGGTTGATTTATCTCTATTACTGTGTCTGCCATAATCAAATACACAGGTGGACATAATATTTTTGTTAGATAAAGCCAATAAAAATTGCCACAGGAATCAGACAAAAACAGACACGATAAAGAAAATTATGCAAACCAAACACGACGTTCAGGACTGTGATAAATTTGAACCCTCAATAAAACTGTTACACCAGACATGGTTATAAGACTCTTTTAGTTTAATTTTATACTTGTAGTCAAATAATGCTTTAATAAGCAATTTATTTTCCATACTCAAAACTGATCGGCCCATTCCGCTACGGTAATAGGATAGACCGTACTGCTAGTGACTGTGCACCGAGTGTCGGATGGCGAGAAGTAACTTGATCCCCTAAGAGAACCAACGACTTCGGGCGGATGAGTTCTCTTAGGTGGGGAGATAATCCCTTCAGTGTAGAAAACGACACAGGAATCCATCGAGGAGCGTCTGTCCCCAGGTTGGGGGCGGCTGCAGAAGGCGTCTGTATTCTATGTTAGGAGCGGCCTTATCACCTGTTGGCAGCAGCTCTAAAATGCCTTTGGGAGTGGCGAATCCATCATAATTGTACCGGGAGGTACACCTCAATGCCGCGCATTTAAAACTATCGCCTAAATAAATTCCTCTATTGGTGAAGCGGTGAAACTGAAACTACTCCAAGTTTGAAATTTACTCAGAAGTTGTCAGCACAGAAATAAGATGTAATTTTGTTATTGTGAAGTTTCCTGAACTGACTGAATTTCTACTTGTTTTGTTTGCTATCCATCAAGAAGTTTGGACATTCTTCCACAGATGACACTACTATAAAATATGATCATGCACCCTGGTGCGCGGTATAAGAACTTATTCAAAGAAGTTTTGTATTCATGAGTTTTTCTACTGATTATTCATTTATTTTTGGGTTGGCAATATTTCCTTTTTATTTCCGCCAGTTTTGAATCTAGCCAATCCCTAATTTCTGTAATTAATTTTTTACCAATCACTGGCTTCTTGTTCGATCCTGAAGTGTAACTTTGAATTGGAACAATTAAATTGAGAGGGTGTGGCTGGTTTATTCCTGAATGATCTCGAACCTTCCCTGAGGGTTTATAAACTGAGGCTTTTCACGTCTCATGGCCAATTGATCGTCATCTTACTGAGGGTGTGTGTCAAAGCAGGAGGCATTTTCCTGTTTTAAATGCGTGGAATTGAGGTGTACCTCCCGGTACAATTATGATGGATTCGCCACTCTCAAAGGCATTTTAGAGCTGCTGCCAACAGGTGATAAGGCCGCTCCTAACATAGAATACAGACGCCTTTTGCAGCCGCCCCCAACCTGGGGACAGACGCTTCTCGATGGATTCCTGTGTCGTTTCCTACACTGAAGGGATTATCTCATCGGTCAGCAGTACATCAACAAGGTAATGGCCACATAACATCTTTCTTTCTTTCTTGCTGACTCCACAGTTTAACCCGAGGGAAAGGTCCGAATCGTTATGTATGTAACCTACCTTTCTAAAATGTAACTTTTGCCGGCTAATGTAAAAACTTCATAAATCTTCAACTGTAAATTGGGAATAGAGAGTGATGTACCCTCTCGAGCTCCCCTTCATCTTGGTTTGAGGTGACTGCGTTTCATAACAGTTTTTCTTTCTGCAATTTGTTAATGTAATATCTGTACGAATCACCTCAGTAGTTTGGGAATAGCCCCTGTTTCATCGGCCTAGAGCCCCTTAGTTTCTTTTAGTGTGCTCATATCTGGGAGTGCAAGTAGACGCCTCCATTCATTTTTGTGTTCGGGCCACTAATTTAACCCGTTATTCTTATTCCACGAAGGCCCAGTAGGTTGAGCATTTAATACCCCTATAAAAGTAAGTTCAGTTTTGTAACTGGTGGGTTGAGAGACCAGAGAGTGATGTAATGTTGCCTTGAGTAGGCAGTAAGAAACTGAGAGCCTGTTAGCTCTTTTTAAAATTTGGTGATTGTAACGAGCGCCTCTGAAAGGCTAGATATTTATTTCGGGAGCAAGTGCTGCATGAATTAGGGGGATTTCTGTCCTTGATTAAATTTGTGCTCTTTGTAAATTTGAGCTGAGAGCTCAAGTATCGTAAAGAGAGGGACTTGAAGCCCTGGACTTGTAGAATTCACTATATTGTATTTTCCTTGACTTGTTTCTTAATTGCTAATTGTACCTGTTACGTTGTTACTTGTCGATTTTTGAAATGCTAAAGAAATATAACCTTTGTTAAAGTTTTAAATTAACTTTAATATTGTAGTTAGACCCATTCACCCCAGTACCTACTTTCACCTCTTTCTGCTCCACGGGTATCCCCGGAACAATAATAACAACCTAAAGTGAATGCAAATGTGGTGTGGCCTCGGAAAATGCTAGGCTTCACCTGCAGGCGACGTGCAGTTCTTGAGGTACTGGGGGAGCTGTGAGATGTGCGCGACCAGTATCAGAATATATCCGAATTGGGACGGTCAACATCTTAACCCTGATGTACAAGACCAAAGAGCTGATAGAGTTCATGAAAGAGAAGGACATAGCCATCCTTGGTATTAGTGAAACAAAATGGAGAGGACGGTGGGAAAGAAACCCGAGGGAAGGGTGCAGGCTGTTTCACAGTGGAAGACAGGATACAGTAAACGGATCATGAAAGATCATTAGAAAGGAAATCTTGGAAAATTTTAGTGCTAGGCTAAACAGTTGCTATTATACAACGGTTGCCGCCGAAACAGTTGTGCGGAGACAACCGTTTTATAAAACCGCTTCAAAATAACGTACAGTGTTCCTACCGGTACGGTATAGATAGGAATGTGCTAGTGTATCAACCGCGGCAACGTCTCACGACTTTCCCTGTATCAGCCAGTCAGTGATCCATAACATTCTATAGAATACAATTAGAAGTTGACATAAGTGAATTTATTTACGTATTTCAATGTCATGTATTACAATGTGACGAAGAGCGCAATTTTCCAACCACCCTGAGCAAAAAACAAAAATGTCTTACAAAACTGATAACAGCGTTTTTCCTTGGATGTATAAATTCTGAAATTTATAAACAAAATATAAAACATTCCATCGTACATTGTGTTAATATATGTATTCGATCAGATGTGTTTCCGGAGACCCAGAAATGCCGGAATTTTGTCCCGCAGGAATTCTTTAACGTGGCCGTGAATCTACCGATACCTACTAGGCTGACGTATTTGAGCACCTTCAAGTACCACCGGACTGATCCAGGACTGAACCTGCCAAGTTGGGCTCACAAGGCCAACGTTCCTTCGTCCGAGCCGTTGAGAGTGTGTTTGCCATTACAGAGACGGAATTGAAGTCGTGTGTTTTCGTATTAGTTTTAAATTATAAATGTTGTGGCATCTAAATATCCGTTAGTTCTATATTTCACGACCAAGTGCAGTGCAATTAGAATAATCAACAAGATTAACTCAAAGTATAGTCAGCTAATTGTACGTTGCAAAACTCAAGCCACTGAATCCGGCGCAGCACTGTATTCTCACTCTCGGCGACGTTAGGCGCATCAGACAATAGTAATGCAGCTCTTCAGAATGGCCTACATGATCTGTGAGTTATTCTGCTTACATTGGAAAACCCCAATTTTGAGAAATGTAATAATTTCGTACGACTGTTTTGTATACATACTCTTTGTGAAACTGTGAAACGGTGCTGGCGAAGAACGCAACAACAGAGCGGCACTACAACTGCAAACTGTCATATCCTTGCAACTGTTTCATTCATCAATGGTTGTGTTCCCGAAACGGTTGCGATAAAACAGTTGCGTAGTATCTGGTCCAGCTCTAAGATATGTGCAGGAGGTGGAGAATGATCATTGCGAGCGTACAGTTTCAGACTGGAACAAGCGATCTGTTCCAAGTATATGCTCCACAAACTGGAATTAAAGGAGGAAATACAGAATAATTCTTTAAAAAATTGGTGAAGTACACTGAAGACAAGAAGGTAATTGTAGACCTAACATTCTAAAAGGTTTACGCTCCAATTTTTCAGAAATAATTTTATTGGGCCTGTTGGTACATTCCTATGGGCATATCATAATAAAATGCCTCTGACGTACATCAACTGTAAGTGACTCATTCATATGCCGACAGATGATGTTTCAGGTATCTCTCCACGTAAATTCGTTCTATTGGAGCAGTGTGAGGTCCACATATGTTCTTCGTTCCTTAGATGTGTGTGTATGTTCGACTCTGATACTTTTGATATATTGGAGGGTAGTAGTGAATGAAAAGCTGTCGGTGAAAATACATCTAAGAAGATTTAAAATCATAATGAAAAATGTGAAAGGGCTTAGCATGTACAACATATTCCGGCAAAGAAATACTCGCTAAAATATATCTCTTTTTAGTAGTTCGCAGCTGTTTTGAAGGCATTCGGCATAAATATCTGGTATCAGGCCACAGTTTACTCGTCTGTGATCGCCATTTTCCTTGAAGTGAAAAGCGCAAGAGGACACTGAAATCATACCTGATGATATGCAGGAGGTGGTTATATTATCCTAGACTTCTCATCTAGGTACAGAGGACGATATAGGGTGAATTCATTAACTTCCACACTGCAGCTGATAAAATGTTAAATTAACCAGGTATACGAACTACTCGTCCCGGTATTGTGTATGTTAAAAGATTGTATTCAGACATACAAGATTAGAAAAGATTAAAGACAAACCCTGTACTAAAATCATTAGCATGCATTTAACAGCATGTGACAATGATCTAAAGATATCCCTTGAAAACATTAAAGATCTGGAAGGAATGATTCAACGCCACTCCAAGAACATAGCCAGTTTCATATTGATTTGTGCAGTAATGAAAGAAAAAATGTGCTCCTATAGTTAATTAATATATTGTAATGAAGTTATTATTATTCTTGATTCAGAAATATTGAACTGATATTACTTACATATAATTTTCTTACATCCTGAAGCTGTATACGTGTACACATAGAGCGCATATATATTGAATAATATATTATTCATAGCCCCTTCTGCAATTTTCATTTTTATATTGTAACTAGCGAACGTACCCGTGCTTCGCTACGGTATTCTACATTGTATTCGAATATCGAAGTAAATAGTGTACATGCAGTAAATAAGATTGTTTTAAAATTGCATGTCTCTTAGCGTTATCCGAGAAAGAGCATGGGGAGGTCCCCGTACGTTGTTTCCAATATAAAGTGTTTGTTATGGATTTGTGATATAACTGCAGGCTCACTTGCCTACTGCCATTCACAATCGAGTTGGGAAGTTTACATTATAATTGCAGGCCCCATTGCCTACTACGCGGACTGAATCGATTTGGGGAGTTTTCGTTAAAATGGCAGCCCCCTTTCCTACTTCCAGACAGATTACAGTTGAGTAGTTTTTATGATAATGGTAGGCAATTACCCTACTATCACTCGAAATTGAGTTGTGCAGTTATCATTATAATGCCAGGCCCATTTTCCTACTTCCAGCCAGCTTACTGCCAGTCACACCAAGTTGGTGAGTTTCCATCAAAATTGCAGGCCACTATGCCTAATGCCAGTCACATTTTAGATGAGGACATTTCTTTATAATGGCGGGCACCCTTGCCTACTGCCAAACACAATCGGGTAGGGGAGTTTTAAACAAAACTGCATGCTCACTTGCCTTCTGCAAGTCAAATCGAGAAGTGAACTATTCATTACATTTGTAGGCCTTCCTTACTAATGACAGTTACACAGGAGCTGGAGAAGGAACCCTTTCATACTTCCAGTCAAAGTCGGTGTGGGGAGTAGGCCTACTGATTACAATAGCAGACCCACCCTTTCTCGATCACTACAAATCGACATCAGTGAATATATATAGATCGACTTACGAAAGTATATGCGTGTTTACAATATTGAAGACCTTCATTTACAGATTAACTGCTACTAAACGTACGTCATATCGACAAAGGATTATACCATAAGACACGCCGGATTTAGTGGCCTAAATGGCTGGTCCTATGATATGTCATCTATTCTTGGGTCAGATTGAGTTAGAAACGTGGAACAGGGTAAAGGTTGTGTAAGATTATCTCACATTACATTACTTTTCGGATAATTATGTGACAGCTACATACATAGCATTTGGCTCACATATGGCTACTGGGTGGGCCAATTTTCGTGAAGAGTTTGATGGTTCTGTATTTCATATAAGTAATCGAAAGTATGAATTATGCATGTGAAAATTCCAAATTGACTTAACATCGATTAATAGAGAAAAATCAAACGTAAAAGGGGTACAGATACGGCAAAAAGTCATAAGAGCAAGGTTGTAGATCATTCCAAATTGAACGGAGATTGTGCAATCCGTTAAGTGATAGGAATTTCCGAAGGTCTGCACCATAATTAAAATTGCCTGCATATTTCGATATTCTTCGGGGATAAAAGGTGAAAAATTTAATGATCTTGGATGTTTTCCGTTCGTTACAGGCTAGAACGTATAATTTTGTCAAATTTCAATTATCTTCTTTTCCTTCTGGCAGATTATGCCGCAATCTGGATTTTGGGCGAGGCTGGTAAAAATTAGGACTTTCAGGAAACTAAACCAAAAATTATGCAGATGGTCATTATTACCCCTTAAACGGAAAGCTGTACGAAAATTTCGCCCAAATAGTCAGTATAGAGGCACACAGTCGTTACTATTTGATTTATATAGATAAGGAATCTGCTCCACGTAAAACACCTTTTGGGCTATGTCCGCTGGACTTAACCTGCAAAAGTGACCATTCATGATATCTCACTTATTAATCCTCCTGACGAAAAAATGCACATGAAGAAAAGGTTTACAGGTGGAATTCCATCACGTTTGGTCGATTTCCAGTCAGGTTGGTCTTGTTCTGTATATATTGTGGAAGAGTAAAGTCACCATTTCGGTTCCCTATAAACCGCCAGTCCATTCCGGAACATGAAATGTTATTTACATTTAAAACCTACCTTTGGACAGGTGGATGCTAAATATAAATTTTGGTTCGAATGTCTTCAGTAGTTTTCAAGTTGTAAGGGAAACGCTTTACACGCACCCGCTCGTGAGTTAAGTCCGATGGGACTTGTACAGAAAAACGGTCCGTTAATGATATCTCCCTTATTAATCCTCGTATCCGAATGATGCACATGAAAAAAAGGTTTAGAAATTAATTTCTACCAAGGCAGGTAGACTTAAATTAACGTTGGTTGTGAATATTTTGTGGAAGTGCAAAACCACTGTTTCGGTTTCGTATAAACCCCCAGTCAGTTCAGGGATTTAGAAAAAATATTTGCCCTAAAATCTATCAAGGACAGGTGTATTCTAAATATGAGTCTTGGTGGAAATACATCCAGTAGTTTGTAGCACTCGCGTACATACGGCGTAATTAAGGAAGAAAATAATACAGTTAAGAAAGTTGAAAGTAATAGCAAATGGATTATAACTGAGGACAGTCGGATAACGACAAATATGTAAATGCCAAGTGAATGTATTGGAAAATCAAATTCCCCTCATTAAATTATGCTAGTGTGAGTTATGGATATAATAAAGCGGTAACAGAGGAGAAATTTAGGTCCAGTGATTCCTAGGTAAACAAATAGACTAATAAGAAGATGACTAATGGTGTTATTACCTAATCTATTCGAGAGCGGTTATAACATCCAACGATATTCCGCCAATATCGCGCAGATGGGCCGATTGACGCCTCTCTTGCCTTCTACCTAAGGAACAACCACGAATTTAAAAGCATGATGAGGAAAATGGCAATACGTTACTTCCCTGCTGGCATGCAGTCAGAGACGTTGCCATGGTAACTTGTAGGTTCGTTGTCTGTCTGTCGGTCACTCAATGCAGAGCATGATACCAGCGGAAAATTGTAAATTTCTCCGCCATGTGAAGAGTAAGATAAATTATGAACATAACGAAAGTTGTTTATAATGAAGAGACGTTTCACGTACGGTAAACGAAGTTTACAGAAAATCAATAGTATAAGAGAAAATGGAGGAAAACCATTCTGGTTTTCCTCTAAACCCCCCGTCTATTCAAAGATTTTAAAATGATATGCATTACGAAACCTTCCCCGGTATGAGTATACTCTAAATATGAAGTTTGGTTGAGATCTATCTAGCCGTTTCGACGTGATGGTGGAAAAACCATTCTGGTTTTCCTATAAAACCCCAGTCTGTTCAAAGATTTTAAAATGATATGCATATCGAAACCTTCCCCGGGATGAGTGTACTCTAAATATGAAGTTTGGTTGAGATCTATCTAGCCGTTTCGACGTGATGGTGGTAAAACCATTCTGGTTTTCCTATAAACCCCCGTGTATTCAAAGATTTTAAAATGATATGCATATCGAAACCTTCCCCGGGATGAGTATACTCTAAATATGAAGTTTGGTTGAGATCTATCCAGCCGTTTCGACGTGATGGTGGAACAGACAAACAGACTGACAAACAGACAGACAAACAGACAAACAAACAGACACGAAACGTAAAAACCACCGATTCGGTCTTGAGTTGACCTAAAACGGATAAATATCTGAAAAATTGGCAAAACAAAAGAAATTACAGACAGCGGACCCCCTACAATTTTATTTATATAGATTTCTGAGAGATATGACTATTATAATAGCTTGTATGTACATGGTTGGTTGTATAAGTAATTTAATGAAGAGTTTTTCACACAAAATAAGTTATGCACATTTATTTGAATGGAACATTCGCTGATGTTTTTCATCATTATTTCTTAAAGTAGATTTTGGCGCATAGCTTTCTTAGAACGTTAGGTCCTCAATTAATGTAGCGTGTTGGCTGGGTAAATAAGTAAGTACAGAATCTGGTAGCGTTATATTTCTAAAATTTATGATGTAATTACCAAAACTACACGTTAACACTCGGGATTACCGAGCACACACTTATGCTTAATGTAGAGGGCTCACAATTGCACATTTCGCGCTCTCTCTTATTTTCACTCTATTACACTAATACACGCAGAACTCCTATCACTCGAACTACAGACTCACTCAGTCACACTTGTTGGCACTCACAGTACACAACCCGCGCACGACAGTCGCGTAGCATGCCACACGTCGACACACAGTGCCCCCTTCAAGTTGCACCAGAACACCCAATATCCTTCTACAGCAGCCCTAAGAGGCACACACGCGACAAGAGGCGAACAGGACTGTCCTCAGTTCGACAGACGAACACTCCATACACTGCGCCTCTCAGCTCGGGTTCTTGGCTCCTAACTGACGTTGCTCGTGCTGTGCTCACCCATGAGTGCAGCACTCCTCGTTCTCCTTCGTTCCACTAAGTACTTTCACTCACTCACTAAACTGCCAACTCACGACTGGCAAGTTATTCCTGTCTTTTATAAGTGTAGCCGGCCCTTCGAGATATACATCAGCCTCTCGAAGCTCGTGGACCCCTCCAGATATAGAAAACTCTCCGCCTGGGGGCCTAGATGTTTCTGTACTCCTCGAGGCACCTGCGACATAACGGACAATGACGGCACTTGTAGCGATGTCCGACCATTTTTACATATGATTTATTTACATATAATAGTTAATAACATAAATTTATTTCAACTTTTTATCAAATGAACACACAGTTAGTTTAGGATTCTCACAGAAGACAGGAAGGAAGATAGGACTCCCTCAAACAATGTACAGGTTATAGTAGGTGTAGAAGAGGGAGGGGAAGGAAAGGGAGGTGTTTTAGAAGACAGGTGGTCTAACGTTCTAAGGGGAAGGAGATTGCAGGCTAAGGGCTCTATTCGGGATCAGAATTCAGGACAGGTGTCTGTGCGAAATCGGTACGAGTCACTCCAGGTAGAACAACAGAGGAAAGATGAGGGACAGGGAACTGTTGCTGAGATGTGTAGAAGTAGGAGGAAGGGAAAAGGTAGGAATGGAAAATGTAGAGTAGAGGATAGGAAAAGACAGGTGGAACAGGGTCATGGGAAGGAGAAAAGGGAGGAGGAAGTAGCTTCTGCAGCTATCAGGAAAGATAGGGCTGACCAGGAGGGGAGGGGATCAAATGAGGTGGGTAGGGTTGAGGCTCTGGTCATGGGGGATTCCATCGTTAGACACGTGGGGAAAGTGTGTGGAGGAAAGGGTACCAGGGTAGAGTGTTATCCAGGAATTAGGTTGAGGCAGATGTTGAGGAAAGTAGAAGAGAGAGAGGAGGGGAAGGAGAAGGTGGTAGTGTTTCACGTTGGTACCAACAACGTAAGGCAAGCTGATATAAGTACCAACATAGTTGGAGATGTGTGGGATCTGGTAAATGCAGCACGGGTGAAGTTTAAGAAAGCGGAGATTGTTATTAGTGGAATACTGTGTAGAAGGGATACTGACTGGAGGGTGATTGGGGATTTAAATGAGACTATGGAGTGGGTATGTGGGAAACTGGGAGTGAAATTTCTAGATCCTAATGGGTGGGTAGGAGACAGGGATCTGCGCTCAGATGGCCTTCATTTAAACCGCAGTGGTACGTATAAGTTAGGAAATTTGTTTGGAAGGGTAGTAGGGAGGTACATTCAGGGAAACGGGATGGCCTAGGGAGCGGTGATAAGGGAACAGGGAACTGGAAATCAAGTAGGGATGACATACAATTGTTAGTGTTGAACTGTAGAAGTATTGTAAGGAAAGGAATAGAATTAAGTAATTTAATAGATATATATTTACCAGATATTGTAATAGGAGTTGAATCATGGCTGAGAAATGATATAATGGATGCAGAAATTTTCTCACTGCACTGGAGTGTGTATCGTAGAGATAGGATAGGAAGGGTGGGAGGGGGAGTGTTCATTCTGGTGAAAGAAGAATTTGTAAGCTACGAAAAAGTTAAAGATGAGACACATGAAATTCTAGGTGTAAGGCTCATTTCTAAAGATAATAGGCAACTTGATATATTTGGAGTGTACAGATCGGGAAAGGGTAGCACTGACGCGGATTCGGAATTATTTGATAGGATAGTCAGCTATGTGGGAAACGACATGGAAAGAAATGTGATTGTAGCGGGAGATCTGAATTTGCCAGATGTCAATTGGGAAGGAAATGCGAACGACAGGAAGCATGACCAACAAATGGCAAATAAGTTAATATGGGAAGGACAGCTGATTCAGAAAGGGATGGAACCAACCAGAGGGAAAAATATCCTGGATGTGGTGCTGATAAAACCAGATGAGCTCTATAGGGAAACTGAAGTAATGTATGGTATTAGTGATCATGAAGCTGTGTTTGTGGTAGTTAAAAATAAATGCGATAGAAAGGAAGGTCTTAAAAGTAGGACTGTTAGGCAGTACCATATGGCTGATAAAGCAGGCATGAGGCCGTTTCTAAAAAGTAACTATGATCGGTGGAAAACGGTAAATAAAAATGTAAACAGACTCTGGGATGGGTTTAAAGAAATTGTTGAGGAATGCGAAAACAGGTTTGTACCATTAAAGGTGGTAAGGAATGGTAAAGACCCACCTATTTATAATAGAGAAATAAAGAGACTAAGAAGGAGGTGCAGACTGGAAAGAAATAGAGTTAGAAATGGCTGTGGAAGTAAGGAGAAATTGAAGGAACTTACTAGAAAATTGAATCTAGCAAAGAAGGCAGCTGAAATAACATGATGGCAAGCATAATTGCCAGTTATACGAATTTTAGTGAAAAATGGAAGGGTATGTATAGGTATTTTAAGGCAGAAACAGGTTCCAAGAAGGACATTCCAGGAATAATTAATGAACAAGGGGAGTGTGTATGTGAGGATCTTCAAAAGGCAGAAGTATTCAGTCAGCAGTATGTAAAGATTGTTGGTTACAAGGATAATGTCGAGATAGAGGAGGAGACTAAGGCCAAAGAAGTAATAAAATTTACATATGATAACAATGACATTTACAATAAGATACAAAAATTGAAAACTAGAAAAGCGGCTGGAATTGATCAGATTACTGGGGATATACTAAAGACGATGGGTTGGGATATAGTACCATATCTGAAGTACTTATTTGATTATTGTTTGGTCGGAGGAGCTATACCAGATGAATGGAGAGTTGCTATAGTAGCCCCTGTGTATAAAGGAAAGGGTGATAGACATAAAGCTGAAAATTACGGGCCAGTAAGTTTGACATGCATTGTATGTAAGCTTTGGGAAGGCATTCTTTCTGATTATATTAGACATGTTTGTGAAATTAATAACTGGTTCGATAGAAGGCAATTCGGTTTTAGGAAAAGTTATTCCACTGAGGCTCAACTTGTAGGATTCCAGCAAGATATAGCAGATATCTTGGATTCTGGAGGTCAAATGGACTGTATCGCGATTGACCTGTCTAAAGCATTTGATAGGGTGGATCATGGGAGACTACTGGCAAAAATGAGTGCAATTGGACTAGACAAAAGAGTGACTGAATGGGTTGCTATATTTCTAGAAAATAGATCTCAGAGAATTAGAGTAGTTGAAGCTTTATCTGACCCTGCAATAATTAAGAGGGGAATTCCTCAAGGCAGTATTATCGGACCTTTATGTTTTATTATATATATAAATGATAATACTAAAGGAGTGGAATCGGAGGTAAGGCTTTTTGCGGATGATGTTATTCTCTATAGAGTGATAAATAAGTTATAAGATTGTGAGCAACTGCAACGTGACCTCGAAAATGTTGTGAAATGGACAGCAGGCAATGGTATGTTGATAAACGGAGTTAAAAGTCAGGTTGTGAATTTCACAAATGGGAAAAGTCCTTTCAGTTTTAATTACTGCGTTGATGGGGTGAAAGTTCCTTTTGGGGATCATTGTAAGTATCTAGGTGTTAATATAAGGAAAGATCTTCATTGGGGTAATCACATTAATGGGATTGTAAATAAAGGGTACAGATCTCTGCACATGGTTATGAGGGTGTTTAGGGGTTGTAGTAAGGATGTAAAGGAGAGTGCATATAAGTCTCTGGTAAGACCCCAACTAGAGTATGGTTCCAGTGTATGGGACCCTCACCAGGATTACCTGATTCAAGAACTGGAAAAAAATCCAAAGAAAAGCAGCTCGATTAGTTCTGGGTGATTTCCGACAAAAGAGTAGCGTTACAAAAATGTTGCAATGATTGGGTTGGGAAGAAATGGGAGAAAGAAGAAGAGCTGCTCGACTAAATGGTATGTTCCCAGCTGTCGGCGGAGAGATGGCGTGGAATGACATTAGTAGACGAAAAAGTTTCAATGGCGTTTATAAAAGTAGGAAAGATCACAATATGAAGATAAAGTTGGAATTCAAGAGGACAAACTGGGGCAAATATTCATTTATAGGAAGGGGGTTAGGGATTGGAATAACTTACCAAGGGAGATGTTCAATAAATTTCCAATTTCTTTGAAATTATTTAGGAAAAGTCTAGGAAAGCAACAGATAGGGAATCTGCCACTTGGGTGACTGCCCTAAATGCAGATCAGTATTGATTGATTGATTGATTGATTGATTGATTGATTGATTGATTGATTGATTGATTGAACCTTTTCCGTTGAGACATCTGGAGATGTGACGACGTCCTTTGGCATGTAACTTAACTCAACTCTCAGATATTTTGAGTGAGGTGCGTGATGATGGATGTCATAATAAGCTGGTGGGTTAATGCACTGTTGAAGAACGCACCATCTCGTGAGGAAATTCTTCGATTTACGATCCCCTGCTCTGTGTAACAGCTTTAAGTTTCTTGTTAGAAATAAGGTTTTTGCTTTCTCTTTGACGTCGATTAGTCCGAACCCACCCTGGGATTTAGGTAAGGTGAGTGTATTTCTGGCAAGACGTATTAATGATCCTTGCCAAATGAACCAATCAACAGCCGTAATTTTACATTAACCAATCATCCTTGGCATGGGAAGGACTTGGCTCAAATACCATATTTTGCTTAAGCTGTGCATAATCACATACATTCTTTGTTGCAAGAGGAAAGATCTATACCTAACCTGTTGCAATATACCCCTTACAGAATGCAAAGCATCGGCCCAGTTCTTTTTCATCATCTTGTGCACACTGTTAAAGAAGGTTATTCCCAGAATTTTAATTTCTTGCGTTAATGTTACACACTCTGGAAGTGCCCAATAGACACGGCCCGTTTCCCCAATCCAGATCGCCTTTGTCTTCTTTGGGTTCAGCTGATTCCCGGAATATCTCCCGTAATCCTCGATTACCTTGATCAAATGCTGGATATGAATGGTATGATCTAATACTAGAGTAACGTCATCTGCGAATGCGACAATATGTAGATTACTAGAACAGAAATGTGTTGTAGATTGCTAAGAAGGGTCTCTAGGGAGAGAACAAAAATCAACATTGACAGCGGACACCCTTGTCGTACTCCTCTGTAGAAGTGGATTGACCTTGTTAAATAACCATTTATGTTCATCTTTGAAGAGTCACCATTAAGAATGTCACTCATGAGAGTCGTGAATCGAGTGTCAACGCCAAGGGCATTTAGTGTTTCAATTGTATATTTGTGGTTTACCCTGTGAAGTGCGTGGTCGAAAACAGGTGAAATGAGAAGTTTACTTTTATTGTTGACCAATGACTCGCTTATAATATCCCAAATTACACGCAGATAATTTATTATACTTCTGCCTGGTATCGCACCAAACAGGTGTTCGGATGTGGCGTCCTCCATAAACGCATTTAGTTTCCTTTTCGCACATTTATTTAATAGCGTATAGTCAAAATTTAAGAGCGTTATGGACCGAAAGTCAGATAACATGGTTGGATTTGTCATCTTGGGAGAAGGGCACAAGGCGTTCTTTCCTCTTGTCGATGTTCCTTTCTGGATTACATGCGTCATTTATTGTTGCAACTATTTTATCTCTAATGATGGACCAAAATGTCATGTAAAACGCTCTCCCTAGACCATCTGAACCAGGAGATTTGTTCGGTGCGCTTTGTAGTATTGCCTGCTGGATTTCTATTACGGTGATGTCTTGGGTCAAACTTTCTTGTTACCTATGCTGAATTCTTCCTCTTATACCATCAACGAATGGGTGTTGCTGATTTACGATGTTGGGTAACTCTTCTTTATACAAAGACTAAACAAGCTCTCCTTCATTTCTTTTATTATTTCGGGGCTATTCGTTATTTGTCCATTAGTGGTTACGATGTGATGGATTTATTTTTGACGTCCTTTCCTGCAATTCCATATAAGGTGGTAACTCGAAGGAGTCTCATTGACAAGATTTTGATGATCTTGCGCTTGCATTTTGAGACCTTCAATTTCTCTTCGCTGTATCATTAGTAGCTGCGCTCTTGTTTTCTGTATTCTTCGATATGTATCAGGGTTGGTAGGATCCTCCTTATATAACTTTCTTAAGCATTTATAATTGAATTCTGTCGTTTGGTTTACCTGCCTTCCCCTCTCGTCACTGTATGTCTTCAATAGCCAGATCTTGGAAGGTTCAGCGTATAACAGCCACCAATCACGAGGTATGTATATTTTCCATTTTTTCCATTCAGCGAAAAATCTTTCTTATAAGTCTATGTTCTTCAAAATAAATTCATATAACCTTCAAATTCCTCGACCGCGTCTTGGTCCCCACTCAGGTTGTCTGATATTACAGATAAACGCACAATGGTTTGAAAATTCCACTGGGCATACATCTGTTCCACTCACTTAGTCTTTCAGTCCGCCGCTGACATATATTCTATCTGGTCGAGAAGTGCCACCTTGGTAATAATACGTATATCCAGCTGACCACTGTTGCTTCACTTCCCATGTGTCTTTTAGACGTAGGACACACCTGGATCTGTCCTGTTTGGTGTTTTGGTGATAATACTGCTTTAAAATCAACTCCAAGGATCGTATTGTGTCTATGTCTGTAAATAGTGGAAGGATTTCTGTGGTATAGAACAGCAGTCCTTGCGTCTCTGCTTGTGAGCCTGATGGGGTATAGATATTTACAATCAGTAAGTCCCGAATACGTATGCTGATTCCTCGAGAATTTGGTAGGAGTGCTGTGTCCGAGTATGGTATATTTTCCTAATGTATATGGCTGTACCACATTTGTGATCGTTAACATTAATAATTTTATCGTATCCAGGAATGATAGCAAGGTCTTCGGTAGCCACTTCTTGCAACATAACTATGTCCACGTCCTGTTCACGAATAAGAAGCGACTATTTACTTGCAATTTGAATAGAATTTATTTCTAGTGTCATTAATGTGTATGTTGACAGCATCCTCATGAGAGTATGCATGTTTTTCGTCTAATAAATTCAACACAGATGGGGGAGGGACTTCATCATCTGGTCTCCTACTCTACGTCCCTGTAGCTGCGGGTCTTTGCCGTTGTATCGCTTCTGTGTTTCCTCCCTCGAAGGTCGATATGGTTTTACTTTTGTTTCGATTTTCAAAATGGCAACTTCTTTAGTTGGTGTTTCATTTCTTCTCAAGCTTTCTTGATCTCCTGACCTCGTCTCTTGTATTTTCATAGGATTTGAGGTTTCCGCTTCGATCTCGTCGGTTCGCTGCTTGCCATCGACCGTAGTGTCTTGAATAACGCTCTTGTTCAGTGGTTGAATACATGTGTCCCTCTCGCCTGTTTACACTAGTGTCTTAGCATTTCTTATATATTCCGCTTCAGTGTTCACATGTGTTTTTACAGTTTCCTGTTCGAGGTTATGTATTAGAGAAATTTCTCTTCCTACATGACCTTCATTCTTGTGTTGACTATTATCGGATGTTTGTTGTTGCTCGTGTTCATCTTGTTTTGATGGCTGTATTTGTTGCTGAGTAGATATGTCGTTCGGTGAGGCTGCCTGGATGACTTTTGACGGCGATAAGGCATTGGAGTGAGTAAGTGACTCATCTACTTCTTGTTGTTCGGCAGCCTGTGTTTGTACTAGGGCAGGTGTGTCGGTGTAAGGTATGCTTGTGGGTATAGTATTCAGCTGTAATACAGCAGGTGCACCAGTGTGATGTTCCCTGTTCGCAACTATCTCACTGAGAAATCTGGGCCCTGTTTTTTGTCGTTCTCGCCCAGCTTTAGGGGGAAATCTTGTCTAAAATGATCCGTAGCATTGCAGTAAAAGCATAAATTTTCGTACCTGTGATTTTCCGATTGTAGTTAGTAATATTTTCTCCATCAGTAATTTACTGGGTAGTTTTATGTAGACAGCGGATTCCAGATTGTCGAGTTGAATGGCTTCCAGGTGATCAACTGTAAGTTTATTATTTATGCACATTTTATTGTATTCCTTCTAATGCAATTGGTCCCCATTGTTACTTTTATTTTTTACTGGAAAATATTAACGCACCAACTTCATATGCAATGAAGATAGAGTACAGCGAACCGCTCTCTTTCACAGCTCAAACCGGACTCTCCACCAGTGAGCGCCGGCCATCTTCACCCAAGATCCGTGCCGGTGACACTCGAACGGCTTACAGGAGCTGGCTCCGCCCCACTGGAGATTGAAATGGTTGACAGGGAGGCCGCTCACACTTCATTATAATGGGTGATCTGAATGCAAAAGTAGGAAGAGAGAGACTGGGAAGAGAAGAGATTCTGGGGCCACATGGAAACGGCAACAAGAATCAAGAAGAGGATATCGTCGTTGCCGGTACAAAACCTCCTATGTGATAATATTTTTGGAGATATACTGACCCGCAGCACATACATTATGAAGAGCGAGAATGCCTTGACCATATTCACACAATATTGCACCTTAGATGACAGAACCTTACCGGCCAAAGTTCTAAGCTAAAATATTTCACATAAGAGGTTTTGTCCCGGCAGCGACGATATGTTAGTTGATTTCAGCCAGACGATCAACTAATAATAAGTAACACATGGTTCAGTAAGAAAACTATCCAGAAGATAACCAGGTGTGGATGAGCAGACAGAAGAAAGAAACCGTTGATTGATTACATATTAGGGGAAAAAGGACACCCGAAAGATCTTATAGATGTTACAGCTATCTCTGAGAAAGCCTGTGGGTGACCATAGAGCAGTGATAGAAAAGTTGAAAGTAGGCAAGGTTATGAACTACAAGAAAAATGAGAAAGGAAGATTAGTGTTAGGAGATTGAAGAAAAAGGAGGATCAGGAAGAGTTCAAGGAAGAATTACAAAAATTGATACCATTAGTCATGTTGAACAGGAGTGGAATAATTTTAGAGTAGATTTGTAAGGCGGGCAGAGAAAAAAAGTGGCACAACATTACGAAAGGTAAGAGAGAAAGATACAAGTTGATGGAATCTTGTAGAGAAAGAACACAGGATTTGTGAAGAATAAAGGAAGAATATTACAAGCGAAACGAGGAGAGATAATGAACAAATTGAAAGAATATTTCAGTGAAATGCTGAATGTGAGAAACCGGACATGTGGAGAAGATATCCAGACACCTGGATTAGAAGAAGTAACAGAAGGAATCAGACATTACAATGAGAGAGGTGGCATGGACATTTAAAGATTGAAGATGGGAAAAGATGAAGTAGCCATAGAAATGACCAAGGCTGCAGGACCAGCAAGACTCCAGTGGACTTACAGAATATTCAGCTATGTACGGAGAATGTATGCAGAGGGAGAAGAGTGCCCGAGGATCAATCAATCATTACTGATCTGCATTTAGGGTAGTCGCCAGTAGTATAATTGGATGGTTCTGCGGCCTCCTCCACGCCCGCGGCGCGGGAAATTTGAATTCTGGCGGGAAATTTGAATTTTTGGCGGGAAATTTGAATTTTGGCGGGAGATTTGAATTTGTAAACAAAGCCACGTGCTTTTTGACAGCTGTCATCGACAACAACGCATCGCTAACCTCACTGCTGCCATCTTGACGGGCCTAAACCTCAGTGGTACCAACTTAACCTAACTAGCATGAGGTAAACAAAGCCACGTGTTTTTTGACAGCCACGTGCTTTTTGACAGACAACAACGCATCGCTAACCTCAGTACTGCCATCTTGACGGGCCTAAACCTCAGTAGTGCCAACTTAACCTAACTAGCGCGTGGTAAACAAAGCCACGTGTTTGTTGACAGCCACGTGCTTTTTGACAGATTTGTAAACAAAGCCACGTGCTTTTTGACAGCTGTCATCGACAACAACGCATCGCTAACCTCACTGCTGCCATCTTGACGGGCCTAAACCTCAGTAGTGCCAACTTAACCTAACTAGCGCGAGGTAAACAAAGCCACGTGCTTTTTGACAGCCACGTGCTTTTTTGACAGCTGTCATCCGCCATCTTTAAGCTATAGAGCACAGTGCTGCCCTCTTTAGCTACTTACCTTTGAAATGTGGTGGCGGATAATTTGAAAAATGCTTTTTGACAGCAGCCATCTTTAATCTAGAGAGCACCGTGCTGCCCTCTTTAGCTAGATACCTGTGGTGGCAGACAATTCCACGTGACAGCAGCCATCTTTAATCAAGAGAGCACCGTGCTGCCCTCTATGTGGTGGCGGCAAATTCTACATGCTCTTGTTTGGAAACAAACTCACGCGCTTTTTTGACAGCTGTCATCTGCCATCTTTAATCAACAGAGCACCGTGCTGCCCTCTTTAGCTAGATACCTTTGAAATGTGGTGGCGGCAAATGTCACGTGCTCTTGTTTGGAAACAAAGCCATGTGCTTTTTTTGACAGCTGTCATCCGCCATCTTTAATCAACAGAGCACCGTGCTGCTATCATGCGGGCAATTTCATCACCTGTCATCCGCCATCTTTAATCCACAGAACACCGTGCCGCCCTCTTTATGGCTACTACCTTAAGCACGTAGTAGCGGGCAATTTGAAAAGTTCTGTTAGCTATCATCCGCCATCTTTAATCAAGAGAGCACCGTGCTACCATCTTTAGCTATATACCTTTGAAATGTGGTGGCGGCAAATTGAAAAAGTCTACGTGCTCTTGTTTGGAAACAAACTCACGTGCTTTTTTGACAGCTACCATCCGCCATCTTTAATCAACAGAGCATAGTGCTGCCCTCTTTAGTTTGAAATGTGGTGGCGGCAAATTCCACGTGCTCTTGTTTGGTAAACATAGCCACGTGCTTTTTTGACAGCTGTCATCCGCCATCTTTAATCCAGAGAGCACCGTGCTGCCCTCTTTATCGTAGTAGATGTAAATTCGTCACCTGTCATCCGCAGTGCTGCCATCTTTAGCTAGATACCTTTGAAATGTGGTGGTGGATAATTTAAAAAGAAAAATTCTACAGCAGCCCTCTCTCGACGCTAATTGCATAAGATGGCGGCTATACATGACTCCTTAAGGGTGCTTACGCAAGATGGCTGCTATACACAGGTTCTTATGAGACTCCCTTGGGATGCTTGCGCAAGATGGCAGTTATACATGGCTCCTTATGAGATTCCCTAGGGATGCTTGCGCAAGATAGCGGCTGCTCTTATGGGACGGCTTAAGGGTCCTTGCACAAGATGGCTTGAGACGCCCTAAGGATGCTTGCGCAAGATGGCGGACACAAGATGGCGGCTATACACAACTCCTTATGAGACGCTTCAAGGGTGCTTGCGCAAGATGGTTGCTACTCTTAGCTTAGAGGCTAACGTGTCGTGCTAGTTCGATTCATTAAATTTAGGGCTTAAATGCAAAATGTTAAATATATCGAAAACGGTGCACCGTAGAGCAAAAGGGACAAAACTTTTCTGCCTAATACCTCGGTTCGCAGTACGGGGAACAAGTAAAACATAGTCTAATGATGGGATCAACGGTTCGGTTCTAACTTAGGCCCTTTGGCATTAGCTCTGTTTCAGCTTGTAATGAAGCAAGTCTTCGTAACATGAACAGGTCTAGCTATGGTAGAGAATATAACGTACCGTGCTGGTTCGATTCATTAAATTTGGAGGCTTAAATGCAAAATGTTAAATATTACGAAAACGGACAAAAATTTTCCACCTGATACGTAGGTTCGTAGTATCAGGAACAAGAAAAAACATAGTCTAATGATGAGATCAACGGTTCGATTCCTACTTAAGCCCTTTGGCATTGGCAGCTATCTATTTCTACAAGGTGGTGGCTGCTCTTATGAGACACAAGATGGCTTGAGACGTCCTAGGGATGCTTACGCAAGATGGCGGACACAAAATGGTGACTATACATAGCTCCTTATGAGACAGCCTAGGGGTGCTCGCACAAGATGGCGGCTACTCTTATGAAGAAAGCTAGCTTAGAGGCTACTGCGCAAGATAACAGCTGCTGTTATGCATGCGGTGGAGGGCAATTTGAAATTCTATGTGCTTAATCAACAGAGCACCCTGCTGCCCTCTTTAGCTGAAATGTGGTGGTGGATAATTTGAAAAATTCTTTTGACAGCTATCATCCTTAAACAATGGCGACTATACATAGGCTGTTAAGGCCTTATCATTCTCCTCCTCCTCCTCCTTCTCTACCTCCTCCTCCGCCTCTTATGTCAAGGCATAGCTTTATATCGAACAAGTTTAAACCTGCATCGCGAAGGCAAGCGTGTGCAGCGATAACATTATTGTGCATGTTTAGACTTTCGAAACATAAGAAGAGTAGAATCAAACGCTGTACTCGATACGACATGTGATCAGAACATTGATTGATGCGTTCAGAAAACAAAATAAGTGATCAAGACTAGAATCGAACACTGTACTCAATACATCATGTGTTTAGAATATGTCAGGGGATACCCTTGTTCTAAGAAGATCAGATTGAAACATAACAAGACTAGAATAGAACACTGTAATCGATGTTGTTAACTTCAACATGTGATCAGAACATTGATTGATGTGTTCAGAACACAAAATAAGTGATCATGACTAGAATCGAACACTGTACTCGATACAACATGTGATCAGAACATTGATCGATGTGTTCAGAACACAAAATAAGTGATCAAGACTAGAATCGAACACTGTACTCAATACAACATGTGTTTAGAACATGTTAGGGGGTACCCTTGTTCTAAGAAGATCAGAATGAAACATAACAAGACTAGAATCGAACACTGTAATCGATGTTGTTAACCTCAACATATGATCAGAACATTGTTTGATGTGTTCAGAGCAAAAGTACAATTTTGATGATTTGCTTAGTTTTAAATCAAAAACTATCGAAACACACTGTGCACATATCGCGTAGCTAACTCGCTCAGTAAGCAATATTGCAAAACTAAAACTTCAATGATTTGCCTAGTGTAAAAAATTAAAAAAAAACACTGTACCCATACTGCGCAGCTAACTCGCTCGGTAAACGATATAGCCAAAGTATAACTTCAAATTATTTTCCTTCCATCATTCGTCTTGTGTGAAAATCAGTCGAACAAGTTATCGCATAAACATAGCTGAAAAAAAATCGTGATAGGGTATGGAACCCAGGGGTTACATCTTATCAGAAGGGCAAAAAGGATGAAAGGACTCTTCCTCCTCCTTACCGCACATTCCTTGTAGGGCTAATTGGCTGAAGGGCTAATGGGCAAAAGGGCTAATGGGCTAAAGGGCTAATGGGCAGAAGGGCTAATGGGCTAAAGGGCTAAAGGGCTAAAGGAGCAACAACCTCATCGATCGCTATCAGCAAGAACGCTTGTACTTTGTTAAGTGTAGAAAATTAATCTTTATTGGTAAATGGTTTTATGTTCAGAACAAGGAATGGAACCTACGGGTTACGTCTTACCTAATAAAATCCCTGAGGTGCGATGAGTTACGTTTTTCGAACTAGTGTTTGGAACACTGAACTTTTCAAGATGGCAAGAGTGAGGTTAGCAATGTTCTGTTGTTGGATTTTAAATTCTACGCTATAACATGCATAAGGTGGCAGCCTTGAGGTTTACCGCCGTATGGCAAGAGTGAGGTTAGCAATGTTCTGTTGTTGGATTTTAAATTCGCCGCTATAACATGCATAAGATGGCAGCCTTGAGGTTTACCGCCGTAAAGATGGCAGCAGTGAGGTTAGCGACGCTCTATTGTCCTCCAAAGTGAGGTTAGGGTTCGTCAAGAAGACAGCTGTCAAAAAAGCACGTGGCTATGTTTACCAAACAAGAGCACGTGGTCGTGACGTTACGGTCATGTAATCAATCCTTAGCTCTACGTCGTTAAGAGCAGCATTAGGATTAGCCATGTTTAAAAATCTTGGGAACAGAGCAGCAGTATGAATAGACATGTTTCAAAGCGTGTACACATCACCTATCGATTTCACATGCATCGACCCTCGTACTAAACTTCTTCCGCTAGATCGTGCTGCTATCTTAGCATAACCTATACGTATGAACTTACAGTACAAAGAATAGCCATGTTTCAAAGCGTGTACACATCACCTACCGATTTTACATGCATCGACCCTCGTACTAAACTTCTTCCGCTAGATCGTGTTGCTATCTTAGCATAACCTATACGCATGACCTTAAGTACAAAGAATAGCCATGTTTCAAAGCATGTACACATTACCTATCGGTTTTGCATGCATCGACTCTCGTACTAAACTTCTTCCGCTAGATTGTGCTGCTATCTTAGCATAACCTGTACCCATAAATTTAAAGTGCAAAGAATAGCCATGTTTCAAAGCTTGTACAAATCACCTATCGATTTCGCATGCATCGACTCTCGTACTAAAACTTCTTCCGCTAGATTATGCTGCTATCTTAGCATACCCTATGTGCATGAACTTAAAATGCAAATAATAACTATGTTTCAAAGCGTGTACACATCACCCTGAACTTCTTCCGCTAGATTGTACCGCTAACTTAGCATAACCTATACCGGCGAACTTAAAGCACAACAAACAACGATGTTTAACAGCGTGTACACATCACCTACCGTAAGGTGGGGTTACTTTGCGCCTACAGGTGTTACTTTGCACCACTTGCCGAATGGCATTGAATGACCTCTGATGAGTAAAATGTGAACTAGTTTGATTTAGTTTGTAACTTTCCAAATAGATGTCATTACTGTGGTACTTTTTGAAGTTACAGAATCCTCCCAGAATGCTATGTTCTCTTGTGAGCCTCCATTGAATTTCAAGCTCTAAGACGTGTGATTTTTTCTTATTTTAACTTTTGTGTGTATCCTATACTTGCTGATGTGCTAATCAGGTAAGACCAATTGTACTTAATACCTTTATAAGTCACCATCTGAGAATTATACTGTTTATTCTAAAACAGTAAGCTGGAAATGCACAGTTCGTGTGAAAGCATATGCATGTCAACATTCTGAGCTACTTGGGGATACTTTGCACCAGCATGAAAGTGGAGCAAAGTAACCCCAACATTTTAAAATAAGTGTATTTTAATTATATGAACTATGTTATATGAACACACTACTCAGATATGTAATCCTGTTGTGTTGCAGACGAACTATGCCGAGAAAATACGTCAGAAAACCTGGGAGCAGGCGTTATGCAGACTATTCTCTGGAAAAGATGAATGAATGTCTGACAGCCGTTCGGGATGGAATAATGTCGACCAGGGCCGCAGAAGCACATTTTGGTATACCTAGGCGAACTATTATTAACAAGATAAAAGGACATCACTCTTCTATTCCTGGAAAACCACCTATTTTCAGCGAAAAAGAAGAGAACATATTTTCAGACTGTGTTGTTGCTATGAGTGAGTTTGGATTTCCTATTGATGAATTCGAAATGCGGTGCATTGTTAGTGCTTATCTAGGTAGGATGGGGAGGGAAGTCAAGCAATTTAAAAACAACCTACCAGGAAAAGAGTGGGTGAGAAGCTTTTTAAAGAGACATCCAGAACTCACTGTACGATTTGCTGCAAATATAAAGAGATCTAGGGCATCAATAAACAAAGAAACTCTCCAAGAATATGTAGGTAATATGAGGGGCTCATTGGAGGGGGTACCTCCGCAAAACATATGGAATTATGATGAAAGTAACCTCACAGACGACCCAGGTTCCAAAAGAGTTATAACTAAGAGAGGTGTGAAGTACCCGGAAAATATTCGTAATGCTTCAAAGGCAAGTGTGTCTGTCATGATTTGTGGCTCAGCTGCTGGTGAACTCCTTCCCCCATACGTGGTTTACCGATCACAGAATATGTGGTCAACTTGGCGTGAAGGAGGTCCAACAGGATGCAGATACAATAATTCCAAATCTGGATGGTTTACTGCAGAAATTTTCACTGACTGGATTCAAAGTCTTATGCTCCCAAGATTAAAGAAACTTGTAGGGAAGAAAGTACTTATAGGGGACAACTTGTCGTCCCATATTACACCAATTGTCTTACAGTTGTGCAGAGAGAATGATATTCAGTTTGTTTGCTTACCGGCAAACAGTACCCACCTAACACAGCCGCTGGATGTAGCCTTTTTCCGGCCAATGAAAGCTGCATGGAGGAAGATTTTGGGTCAGTACAAAGAGAGTGAAGCTGGATTTCATAGTGCAGTGTTGCAAAAGCAACACTTTCCCCGGCTATTGAATCAGTTGATGGATGCAATATCTCCACACGCAGAAGAAAATCTGAAATCTGGCTTCCGGAAATGTGGCATTCATCCTTGTGATGTTAATGAACTGTTAGAGCGTCTTCCTGGCAAGGGTTGTGAATCAGACGGTAGTATCGAAAATAGCTTCAGGGAGTTTTTGACCGAAAAGAGATGTAGCATAGTAAATGGAAACACCCAAAGAAAAAGAAGGAAAGTTGATGTTCCAGCCGGGAAGAGTATTGCTCATGAGATCTGTGCAGAAGATTTGGCTGACGCAGGCCCTTCAAAACCAAGTTCCCAGAAAGCAATAAAATTAACAGCAACAATGCCAGATAAAAAGAGAGGGGAATCTCATTTAAGCGTAACAGAGTCTGAATCAGAAAAAGAAAGTATGACACTTTCGCTTCAAGACTCATCAAGTTCTTTAGACGTTGGATTGTCTGAAACCGAAGAAGTGGAGGAAAGTGGAGAAAAGTGGCAACCTATCAAGAGAAAGAAAGGCGAGTTTGTTATTTTCAGGTATGAAGACGAGCTCTTTCCTGGTAAAATAGTTTCTTTTACTTCAGATGCTGTGGTAATATCATCAATGGAACGATCTGAAAGAGCATGGAAGTGGTCAAAAACTGTTGACAGTATGGAGTACAGTTGGGAGGACATTTTGGGCGCCATTAAACCACCAAAGCCAATTAATAACCGTGGATATTTTTCAGTTCCCGAGCTGCTACACATTTGGACATAGCCAAGTTTCGTTTGTAGTGTGTTTCGATTTTGTGTTGGTGAATAGTGAGATAAAAAACTGAAAAGTGTTCAGAAACAATTTTTTAAATGTTTAAATTCCAAATTTCTATTTGTCTAATCACTGTAATAAAAATATTTTATAATGCTGACCTACTACTATGGTGTAAAGTAACATTTAAATGTGCTAACTATGCTCCATTGTCATGTCCTGCCTCATTTTCCATGTTATTCATTAAGTGGTGCAAAGTATCCTCCCCCTATGAGGATACATTGCACCACTTTTTAATTATCCACAGTGCTGAAAATTGTAAGTCTACAACTTCTGTAAATCAAGTAACTGGATTAACAGGCTTTCATACATGTGTGTACCAGAAATTACCTTAATATCTCTAATACATTAAGTTATATACCGTTAAACCTTAAAATTGACAGTAAAACGGTGCAAAGTAACCCCACCTTTATTGATTTTGCATGCATCGACTATTTTTTACCGCCAGAGTGTACAACGATCGCATATGTGTATTGCTAACGTATGTGAATAAAGCTAAAGCACAAAGAATAGCTATATTCCAAAGCGCGTACACATCACCTATCGATTTTGCATACATCGACTATCGTAATTAACTTCTCCCGCTAGAGTGTACAACGATCGCAATTGTGTGTTGCTACCTATGTGCGTGAATTTAAAGCATAAAGAATAGCGTGTACACATCACGTATCGATGATGCATGCGTTGACTATCGTACTAGGCTTCTTCCGCTAGAGCATGTATCAATCGCTTTTTTGTATCCCTAACCCATGTGCACGAACTTAAAGCACAAGGAAGAGCTATGTTTCAAAGCGTGTACACATCACCTATCGATGATGTATGCATCGACTATCGTACTAAACTTCTTCTACAACAGCGTGCAATCATCGCTTGTGTGTGCTGCAATCCTAACATAACCTATGTGCACGAACTTAAAGCACAAAGAATACCCAAGTTCAAAGCGTGTACACATCACCTATCGATTTTACATGCATCGACTTTCGTATTAAACGTCTTCCACTGGAGCGTGCGACAACCTTATAAGTATGCTGCTAACTTAGTATAACTTATACGCATGAACTTAAAGCATAAAGAATAGCGATGTATAAAAATCTTGTGAACATAGCAGCAGCAGTAAGAATAGCAATGTTTTAAAAGCGTGTACGCATTGCCTATCGATTATACATGCATCAACTAGAGTACTAAACTTCTCCCGCTAGAGTGTGCTGCTATCTTAGCATAACCTATGTGCATGGATTTAAAGCACGAAGAATAGTTAAGTTTCAAAGCGTGTACACAACACCTATCGATTTTGCATGCATCAGCTATTATACCAAACACATTCCGCTAGAATGTACCAAGTTCACATGTGTTTGCACTGCTACTTTAGCATGACCTATGCGCACGAACTTAAAGCATAAAGAATAGCGATGTTTAAAAATCTTGCGAACATAGTAGCAGTAAGAATAGTAAGGTTTAAAAGCGTGTACATATCACCTTTTGATAATGCATACATCAACTATCGTACTAAACAACTTCTACGCGAGCGTTCGACCATCGCTTGTACGTGTGCTGCTATCTTAACATAACCTATGTGCACGAACATAAAACATAAAGAATAGTTATGTGTAAAAATCTTGTGAACATAGCAGAGTGTTAACTACGTAGGTGTAGACATTGAACTTTACATGCTGAAGCAGCATACTACGTGACCGTGACGTCACAGCCACGTGCTCTTGTTTGGTAAACATAGCCACGTGCTTTTCTGACAGCTGTCTTCTTGACGAACCCTAACCTCACTTTGGAGGACAATAGAGCGTCGCTAACCTCACTGCTGCCATCTTTACGGCGGTAAACCTCAAGGCTGCCATCTTATGCATGTTATAGCGGCGAATTTAAAATCCAACAACAGAACATTGCTAACCTCACTCTTGCCATACGGCGGTAAACCTCAAGGCTGCCACCTTATGCATGTTATAGCGTAGAATTTAAAATCCAACAACAGAACATTGCTAACCTCACTCTTGCCATCTTGAAAAGTTCAGTGTTCCAAACACTAGTTCGAAAAACGTAACTCATCGCACCTCAGGGATTTTATTAGGTAAGACGTAACCCGTAGGTTCCATTCCTTGTTCTGAACATAAAACCATTTACCAATAAAGATTAATTTTCTACACTTAACAAAGTACAAGCGTTCTTGCTGATAGCGATCGATGAGGTTGTTGCTCCTTTAGCCCTTTAGCCCATTAGCCCTTCTGCCCATTAGCCCTTTAGCCCATTAGCCCTTTTGCCCATTAGCCCTTCAGCCAATTAGCCCTACAAGGAATGTGCGGTAAGGAGGAGGAAGAGTCCTTTCATCCTTTTTGCCCTTCTGATAAGATGTAACCCCTGGGTTCCATACCCTATCACGATTTTTTTTTTCAGCTATGTTTATGCGATAACTTGTTCGACTGATTTTCACACAAGACGAATGATGGAAGGAAAATAATTTGAAGTTATACTTTGGCTATATCGTTTACCGAGCGAGTTAGCTGCGCAGTATGGGTACAGTGTTTTTTTTTAATTTTTTACACTAGGCAAATCATTGAAGTTGTAGTTTTGCAATATTGCTTACTGAGCGAGTTAGCTACGCGATATGTGCACAGTGTGTTTCGATAGTTTTTGATTTTACACTAAGCAAATCATCAAAATTGTACTTTTGCTCTGAACACATCAAACAATGTTCTGATCATATGTTGAGGTTAACAACATCGATTACAGTGTTCGATTCTAGTCTTGTTATGTTTCATTCTGATCTTCTTAGAACAAGGGTACCCCCTAACATGTTCTAAACACATGTTGTATTGAGTACAGTGTTCGATTCTAGTCTTGATCACTTATTTTGTGTTCTGAACACATCGATCAATGTTCTGATCACATGTTGTATCGAGTACAGTGTTCGATTCTAGTCATGATCACTTATTTTGTGTTCTGAACACATCAATCAATGTTCTGATCACATGTTGAAGTTAACAACATCGATTACAGTGTTCTATTCTAGTCTTGTTATGTTTCAATCTGATCTTCTTAGAACAAGGGTATCCCCTGACATATTCTAAACACATGATGTATTGAGTACAGTGTTCGATTCTAGTCTTGATCACTTATTTTGTTTTCTGAACGCATCAATCAATGTTCTGATCACATGTCGTATCGAGTACAGCGTTTGATTCTACTCTTCTTATGTTTCGAAAGTCTAAACATGCACAATAATGTTATCGCTGCACACGCTTGCCTTCGCGATGCAGGTTTAAACTTGTTCGATATAAAGCTATGCCTTGACATAAGAGGCGGAGGAGGAGGTAGAGAAGGAGGAGGAGGAGGAGAATGATAAGGCCTTAACAGCCTATGTATAGTCGCCATTGTTTAAGGATGATAGCTGTCAAAAGAATTTTTCAAATTATCCACCACCACATTTCAGCTAAAGAGGGCAGCAGGGTGCTCTGTTGATTAAGCACATAGAATTTCAAATTGCCCTCCACCGCATGCATAACAGCAGCTGTTATCTTGCGCAGTAGCCTCTAAGCTAGCTTTCTTCATAAGAGTAGCCGCCATCTTGTGCGAGCACCCCTAGGCTGTCTCATAAGGAGCTATGTATAGTCACCATTTTGTGTCCGCCATCTTGCGTAAGCATCCCTAGGACGTCTCAAGCCATCTTGTGTCTCATAAGAGCAGCCACCACCTTGTAGAAATAGATAGCTGCCAATGCCAAAGGGCTTAAGTAGGAATCGAACCGTTGATCTCATCATTAGACTATGTTTTTTCTTGTTCCTGATACTACGAACCTACGTATCAGGTGGAAAATTTTTGTCCGTTTTCGTAATATTTAACATTTTGCATTTAAGCCTCCAAATTTAATGAATCGAACCAGCACGGTACGTTATATTCTCTACCATAGCTAGACCTGTTCATGTTACGAAGACTTGCTTCATTACAAGCTGAAACAGAGCTAATGCCAAAGGGCCTAAGTTAGAACCGAACCGTTGATCCCATCATTAGACTATGTTTTACTTGTTCCCCGTACTGCGAACCGAGGTATTAGGCAGAAAAATTTTGTCCGTTTTGCTCTACGGTGCATCGTTTTCGATATATTTAACATTTTGCATTTAAGCCCTAAATTTAATGAATCGAACTAGCACGACACGTTAGCCTCTAAGCTAAGAGTAGCAACCATCTTGCGCAAGCACCATTAAAGCGTCTCATAAGGAGTTGTGTATAGCCGCCATCTTGTGTCCGCCATCTTGCGCAAGCATCCTTAGGGCGTCTCAAGCCATCTTGTGCAAGGACCCTTAAGCCGTCCCATAAGAGCAGCCGCTATCTTGCGCAAGCATCCCTAGGGAATCTCATAAGGAGCCATGTATAACTGCCATCTTGCGCAAGCATCCCAAGGGAGTCTCATAAGAACCTGTGTATAGCAGCCATCTTGCGTAAGCACCCTTAAGGAGTCATGTATAGCCGCCATCTTATGCAATTAGCGTCGAGAGAGGGCTGCTGTAGAATTTTTCTTTTTAAATTATCCACCACCACATTTCAAAGGTATCTAGCTAAAGATGGCAGCACTGCGGATGACAGGTGACGAATTTACATCTACTACGATAAAGAGGGCAGCACGGTGCTCTCTGGATTAAAGATGGCGGATGACAGCTGTCAAAAAAGCACGTGGCTATGTTTACCAAACAAGAGCACGTGGAATTTGCCGCCACCACATTTCAAACTAAAGAGGGCAGCACTATGCTCTGTTGATTAAAGATGGCGGATGGTAGCTGTCAAAAAAGCACGTGAGTTTGTTTCCAAACAAGAGCACGTGGACTTTTTCAATTTGCCGCCGCCACATTTCAAAGGTATATAGCTAAAGATGGTAGCACGGTGCTCTCTTGATTAAAGATGGCGGATGATAGCTAACAGAACTTTTCAAATTGCCCGCTACTACGTGCTTAAGGTAGTAGCAACGAGCTAGAAAGAGGACTATAGAGTGGCTATTGGACCGCCATATTTGAATCTACTTGAAAGCCACGTCCGCCATATTGTAAGCGACCAAATCGAGTGGGCTTGTGATGAAGCAAGTACAGAGGCTGCGGGAATAAATACCGTTTCACAGTTTTCTTTATTAGGGAAGCACTCAAAGATGCGCAATGTCTGTTTAAAAGGACATTAAAAAAATACAAGATACAGGCTACGTACTTACGTATTGTATAAAGAAAGAAAATTAGCGCATTTCCACGAGTCCGAATTACAAAACAAATCACAAGACATTGCCAAAAATTTAGACCCACTTACAGGGAATGAAAATATAGAACAGAAAACCTTGAGCAAAGCAATATAACAACATCGAGAAATAATTCATATAACTTTAATAATAATAATAATAATAATAATAATAATAATAATAATAATAATAATAATAATAATAATAATAATAATAAATCCTAATATCTTTCCATTTACCTGGAATTGGCATTTTGTATGGATTTAGCCTAATTTTACGACCGGATGCCCTTCCTGACGACGCCAACCCTAGGTGGAGTGATGTATTTACTATTGCGTGCTTCTGTAGTGGTTTGTAGAATGTTCTGTTATGTGTAGATGAAGAAGGTTATCCAGTCCCGGATCCAGAGGAATTAACTGTCGACTACCCGGTTAAAATGCTCAACCCGGTCGAATCTGGTGCCCTCTGAACCAAAGGCCAGCATGCTGATCATTCAGCCAAGAAGCCGGACACTAAACAACTTGGCAGGTTAGATCCTGGCTCAGTACGATAGTATTTAGGTGCTCAAATCCCTCAGAACTCCTGCGGGACAACATTCCGGTACCTCGGCTTATCCGAAAAAGTAGTTAGTAGGGCGTAAAACTAATAATAATTTACGAAAAATAAGTATTCTAGAGCCGTGGTGTACAAGGTTTGAAGTGAACAATGGTGTAATAAAGTATCCCTTAATAATAATAATAATAATAATAATAATAATAATAATAATAATAATAATAATAATAATAATAATAATAATAACAAGAATTTGTAGGATAAACAATTTGAAATAATTGCTAAAAAAGAGAACAGTTCTTCTTGTGATTATGATCTCAAATCACATAAGTTAACTTTCATGAATAATTCACTTCGATTATCTTTGGAAGAAGATTATGGTAACGCCGATTTTTTATTTGCCTTATGTAGCACCCACTCAGACACGCCTTATAGCTACGATGGGATAGGAAAAGGCTAGGACTGCGAAGGAAGTGTCAGTGGCATTAAGGCACAGCAGCCCTCGTATTTGCCTGATGTGAAAATGGGAACCACGGAAAACCAGCTATCAGTGCTGTCGGCAGTGGGATTAGAACTCACTATATCCCGAATGCAAGCTAAGAGCTATATACCGCGAACCACGTAGCCAACTCGCTCAGTAGTAGTGGTGATGTAGGACTGAAAGTCCTCATATTACTCCGTATCGTTGGCAAAGGGGATGAGGTGACTAGGAAATTCTAAATATTGTAGGTGTGGCGTTGGACAGCAGGCGTCTTGTAACATCGTTGTTCACTTTATATTTATTTTCAAAATGCTGGGGAAATGTGCTCTGTAGGATACAATGTAATAATAAATAGTGGTATTGGTTTTTCGTCCTACCGACTACTTAGTACGGTTTTCGGAGAAGCTGAAGTGCCGGAGATTTGCCCCGGTGGAGTTCCCTTACGGGCCGGTAAATCTACTGACACAAAGGTAACCTATCTGAGCACCTTCAAATACCAAATACAAGAAAATAAAAGTAGGCCTAATGTACACGTGCTGGATTGTGCTACACAGGCAACGTAATTCTGCTAATCGCCCAAAACTGTGTACTTTAGTAAAAAAAGAATCTTATCTAAAATATGATATTTATTCTTCGTGTTTTCTCTACAATTTATGCAATTGCATGCCACACACGTACAGAGCATATTTTCTTCGATCTAATCTATTAGAAGTATCGCACCGTATGCGGAGAAATTATATGAATGGCGCTTAAACTATGGAGTCGCTATTTCGCCTTGGCACCACCCAGAGCACTGTAGCAACCATGTTAGCCACTCTATAGTCCTCTTTCTAGCTCGTTGGGTAGTAGCCATAAAGAGGGCGGCACGGTGTTCTGTGGATTAAAGATGGCGGATGACAGGTGATGAAATTGCCCGCATGATAGCAGCACGGTGCTCTGTTGATTAAAGATGGCGGATGACAGCTGTCAAAAAAAGCACATGGCTTTGTTTCCAAACAAGAGCACGTGGAATTTGCCGCCACCACATTTCAAAGGTATCTAGCTAAAGAGGGCAGCACGGTGCTCTGTTGATTAAAGATGGTGGATGACAGCTGTCAAAAAAGCGCGTGAGTTTGTTTCCAAACAAGAGCATGTAGAATTTGCCGCCACCACATAGAGGGCAGCACGGTGCTCTCTTGATTAAAGATGGCTGCTGTCACGTGGAATTGTCTGCCACCACAGGTATCTAGCTAAAGAGGGCAGCACGGTGCTCTCTAGATTAAAGATGGCTGCTGTCAAAAAGCATTTTTCAAATTATCCGCCACCACATTTCAAAGGTAAGTAGCTAAAGAGGGCAGCACTGTGCTCTATAGCTTAAAGATGGCGGATGACAGCTGTCAAAAAAGCACGTGGCTGTCAAAAAGCACGTGGCTTTGTTTACCTCGCGCTAGTTAGGTTAAGTTGGCACTACTGAGGTTTAGGCCCGTCAAGATGGCAGCAGTGAGGTTAGCGATGCGTTGTTGTCGATGACAGCTGTCAAAAAGCACGTGGCTTTGTTTACAAATCTGTCAAAAAGCACGTGGCTGTCAACAAACACGTGGCTTTGTTTACCACGCGCTAGTTAGGTTAAGTTGGCACTACTGAGGTTTAGGCCCGTCAAGATGGCAGTACTGAGGTTAGCGATGCGTTGTTGTCTGTCAAAAAGCACGTGGCTGTCAAAAAACACGTGGCATTGTTTACCTCATGCTAGTTAGGTTAAGTTGGTACCACTGAGGTTTAGGCCCGTCAAGATGGCAGCAGTGAGGTTAGCGATGCGTTGTTGTCGATGACAGCTGTCAAAAAGCACGTGGCTTTGTTTACAAATTCAAATCTCCCGCCAAAATTCAAATTTCCCGCCAAAATTCAAATTTTCCGCCAGAATTCAAATTTCCCGCGCCGCGGGCGGCGGAGGAGGTCGCAGAACCATCCAATTATACTACTGTCGCCCATGTGGCAGATTCCCTATCTCCTGTTTTACTAGCTTTTTATTAAATGATTGCAAATAAATTGGACGTTTATTGAACATCTCCCTTGGTAAGTTATAACAATCCCTAACTCCCCTTCCTATGAACGAATATTTGCCCCGATTTATTCTCTTGTATTCCAGCCTTATCTTCATATTGTGATCTTTCCTACTTTTAAAGACACCACTCCAACCTATTCGTCTACTAATGTCATTCCACGCCATCTCTCCACTGACAGCTCGGAAAATACCACTTAGTCGAGCAGCTCTTCTCCTTTCTCCCAAGTCTTCCCAGCTCAAACTTTACAACATTTCTGTAACGCTACTCTTTGTCGGAAATCACCCAGAACAAATCGAGCTGCTTTTCTTTGGATTTTTTCCAGCTCTAAGATCAAGTAATCCTGGTGAGGGTCTCAAACACTGGGATCATACTCTAGTTGGGTTCTTACCAGAAACTTATATTCCCTCTCCTTTACATCCTTACTACATCCCCTAATTACCCTCATAACCATGTACAGAGATCTGTACCCTTTATTTACAATCATACATATGTGATTTTTCCAACGAAGATCTTCCCTTATATTAACACCTAGGTCCTTACAATGATCCCCGAAAGGAACGTTCACCCCTTCAACGCAGTAATTAACACTGAGAAGACTTTTCCTATCTGTGAAACTCACAACCTGACTTTTAAATTCGTTTATCATCATACCATTGCCTACTGTCCATCTCACAACATTATCGAGGTAATTTTGCAGGTGCTCACAATCTTGTAAATTGTTCATTACTCTGTACAGAAAAACATAATCTAAAAAATGCCTCATCTCTGATTCCACTTTTTTACTCAGATCATTTATATATATATATAAGAAAACATAAAGGTCCAATAATACTGCCTTGAGGATTTCCCCTCTTAATTATTACAGGGCGAGGAAAAGATTCGCCTACTCTACTTCTGTGAGTTCTATTTTCTAGAAATATAGTCACCCATTAAGTCACTCTTTTGTCTAGTCCAGTTGCACTATTTCTTCCAGTAGTCTCTCGTGGTCTATCCAATCAAATGCCTTAGATAGGTCAATCGCGATACAGTCCATTTGACCTCCTGAATTCAGGATATCTGCTATATCTTGCTGGAATCCTACAACATGAACTTCAGTGGACTGACCTTTCCCGAACCCGAACTGCCTTCTATCGAACCAGTTATTAATTTCGCAAACAAGTCTAATATAATCAGAAAGAATGCTTTTCCAAGGCTTGCATGCAATGCATGTAAAACTGACGGGCCTGTAATTTTCAGCTTTATGTTTGTCACCCGTTCCTTTATACACAGGGGCTACTATCTCAACTCTTCATTCATTTGGTATCGCTCCTTTAGGCATACAATAACAAATAAGTACTTCAGATATGGTTCTATACAGTGGCGGCTCGTGACAAAATTTTTAGGGGGTTCACAACAACACTTTTGTTCAAGTCTCAAATTAGCAAAAAAGTAACATAGTTACATAAATAATTTCACTAACAGTTCCTTGTGCGGTTCCTTCTTCACAAATAATTTGGTAGAACCCCTGTAACCAAGGATACATTTTATACGAAACTGATTTGTTAATGTAGAGCAAAAGTAAAATTCACAATAACTTTACTACACTGCGAATATTGAAGGATGTGAGCACTATTCTTGGTTTTTAAACAGCACGAAGTTCACCTGGGTGTTAGTGTAGAACCAAACCAAACCCCAAGGCCTACCAAGCGATTGCTGCTCAGCCCGGTTGTCTGCAGATTACGAGGTGTCGTGTGGTTAGCACGATGAATCCTCTCGGCCGTTATTCTTGGCTTTTTTGACCGCCATCTCACCGTCAGATAGCTCCTCAATTGTAATCACGTAGGCTGAGTGGACCTCGAACCAGCCCTCAGATCCAGGTTAAAATCCCTGACCTGGCCGGGAATCGAACCCGGGGCCTCCGAGTAAGAGGCAGGCACGCTACCCCTACACCGCCGGCCGGCTGTCTTAGTGTAGAAGAATAGTTAAATTCATAATAGCTTTACTGCACTGCGAACACTGAAGGATGCGAGCACTATTCCTGGTTTTTAAACACCACGATGTTCACCTGGATATGACGAGAAGCATATAAGGAATGTGTACCGCATTTAGCGGTAATTTTTTAAAAATAATTATTTCCGAATTGACCCCAATAGTCTCCACATTATCTCGGTTAGTCAGGGTTCTACTGTATCACATGGTAATTATTCTCATTTTGCAAGTTATAGCCACTACTCTGAACAATTTATAGCATGCAGTACAATCAACAACACTAGATCATGCTTATTTAAATGATAGCATTTAGATTTGCAACTCACGTAAATGCTGATTGTTTGTACAGGAAAGCAATTCTTCTGTCCTTCAATCGCGCAAATTTCTCAATCACTTTACGATTGAAGTCACTGATATTGTTGACAAATCTCTTCTCAATAGCAAGCATAGCCAGCGCTGACAGTCTTTCTCCAGTCATGGTGTTCCTCAGAAATATTTTAATTCGTTTCAAAGTAGAAAAACACCTCTCAGGCTCCGCTGTCGTCATTGGGGTTCTGACAACAATTCGGAGTAATTCGCATACTTGTGGAAATGTGTCCCTATCTAGTTCATTGTGAAGCAGAAAATGCAACATGGAAATGGCCCCATCAGCCTTCTGAAAGTAATTTCTCATATACAATACTTCTAGTTCAGTCTTCAGCTGTGTCTTATTTAGGCAGGGATACATATGCGCCTCTGTATTTATTTCTCTTTCTGGAAAAGAGTCTGAATAGACACCAAACGCACGCACATCAACCAGACTAGGAGCCAGTAAGTGAGACCGGAATGAAAATCGTCCTTCCATGTGAACAGTTATTACATCACATACTTCTTTAGCAGCTACTGAACGATCTAAGATTTTTCGCCTCTTTTGGGAGAGTTGATCATTGGAGGATATATCAGCTTCCAAGTCCGTGGTGCAGTCCCTGACTTTCTCAACATGCCTTCGGAATTCTGAAATATGTTCTTTCACTTTAATTGCATCGATATTTCTGTGCTGTAGTAATTTGAAAAGAATGTCTGCATGTGGCATCAAACGGTGAAAGAATTGTAGCCAAAACATAAATTCCGTATCTCTCAAACTGTAGAGAAGCCCGGAGCTCTCCCGCCTCGTAACATCGTCAATATGAGATGAATTTCGAATTTCTTCGAGACATTCTATTAAATTGTCCGTGTTCTCATATTCGGTTTGGACTAAACGAACTGAGAAATTCCATCTGGTGGTGATAGTCTTCCGAAGCCTCTTCTCTACCAGCGAATCCAAAACTTTCGTTCTCTGCGCTGATCGAGAAAAGAATGCTGGAAAGGCTGTTAAGTTGGAAAAAAGATCCTACACGTACTATTTATAGATGCCACTTTCCCGCAAAATTAAATTGAACTGATGAGCATAACAATGGATGTAATAAGCTTGAGGACAAATCTCCCTTATTCTGGCCTGCACCCCGTTTCTACCCCCACTTAATACTGCTGCTCCGTCGTAGCATTGTCCAATAACCTGTCTGTGGCTCCCCACTTGGCGTTCTAATTCTGCATGAACAATTCCAAAAATGGACTCCGCGTCTTGAGCTTTCGGGATGACAAAATCCCAGTACCTTTCAACCGGAACCCCTCCAACTTCATATCTATAAACAATTAACATTTGTTGCAATGTAGAAACATCTGTCGTTTCATCAGCCATAACTGCCAAATAATGAGCGGCATGAATCTCATTAGATATTTCATCTCTGCACACGCTCAACATGCAATCAAGAAGTTCATTTTTAATAGTGTGGGAAGTACCTTTAAAAATGGTAGCACTTTCTAAATGCTCTTTCATTGCATTTTCAAAAGAGCTTACAAAGTTTACTAGTCCCCTGAAAATCCCAGGATTATCAGAAGTATCGCTTTCATCGTGGCCACGCAGTGACAGTTTGAAAGCTCCACAAAACTTAACACAGTCGATTAATCTAGACAGTATATACATATTTGCATCGACTTTCTCATTATGTTTCTTAATCAATTCACGGTAAGCGGAATCCAGCTGCGTGGTGATATTGACGCGGCCTATCATAGAGAATGCAATACTCGCGTTTTTGTGTGCATGAGAATTTTCATGTTTATTTATTTTTCCACACAAAGGAACAAGGTCTGTGCACCCAGCTGAATTCCATACATTTCTTTCTTTGCTGAACAATAAACAGGGCAAACAAAACAGCGCATTCCTAGATCTACATCCACAGAGCCACTTGCGTGTTTCGTACACTTCTCTCTTAAACTTACGCCTATACTCGCGTTTGTCCTTTTTTGTAACTTTTTCAATAATCAAATCTGGTCTGTCCGGTCCAAGCCTTTTAATTTCTAACTTATCCTGATAGGTTAATATTTCACTGGTTAAAATTACCTGAACCGAATTCATTTCCTCTTACACAAGGAATACCACGGCACGGTCACAAACCATACAAACACAGAAGCAAAATACAACACATAAATTAATTTCACTTGAAAATATTTTAAAGTCACAAGGTGAAGCAAACTTCTTCCCGCGATTACAAACACCTGTTCACAACGAGCTAGAAAATGCCTATTCAGAATTAGGGTACTAGCGAAATCTGCCGGTAACGTAATGCAATAGTAGCTCCTGGGAGGCTGTGGCTAACCGTAATAGGGGAGGTGGCGGACCCTTGTGGTCAACTGTAATACTGCCACTAGGTTGAGGGTGGCTCTAGACGACAATGCACGTACCTTACCGTGCTCTTCGCTAATGGGAATATCAGTGCAGAAAACCATGACGTCATCTGCTTTGCGCATGCGTATAGTCTTCAGCACAATAGCGCATTACCCAGTGTGCTCGCTGCACTGTCAGTCAAAACGAACAACTGTCGGTGTAACGGAGCTTCGATATAAGTCGAATGCTTTCGATCGAATGTCGAAATCAGGTCGAAAGAAAGGAAAGTTTTAAATTATCCATGAATTCGTAAATATGTATTAAAACTGGGTGTTCACGTGCTCCTGTGCTCCTGAGAGCCCACCGCCACTCGTTTTATATCCCGACCCATTGTCTTTAGCATATCCCTGGAAACCATGTAAATTCCTGCTGCTTTTCTAGTTTTCAACTTTTGTATCTTACTGTAAATGTCATTGTTATCATAGGTCAATTTTAATACTCCTTTAGTATTAGTCACCTCCTCTATCTGGACATTATCCTTGTAACCAACAATCTTACATACTGCTGACTCAGTACTTCTGCTCTTTGAGGATTATCGCAAACACACTCACCTTGTTCATTAATGATTCCTGGATTGTCCTTCTTGGAACCTGTTTCTGCCTTAAAGTGCCTATGCATACCCTTCCATTTTTTACTAAAATATGTATGACTGCCAATTATGGTTGCCATCGTGTTATCCTTAGCTGATTTCTTTGCTAGATTCAATTTCCTACTAAGTTTCTTAAATATATCCTTACTCCACAGCCATTCATAACTCAATTTCTCTCCAACCTGCACCTCCTTCTTAGTCTCTTTACTTCTCTGTTATAATATAGTTGATCTTTACCATTCCATACCACCTTTAAATGTGCAAACATGTTTTCACATTCCTAAGGAATCCCAATTGTTCAATCCTTCCATTCAGTACTTTCAGCTGTTGTTGTACCTCCTCCTCATCTTCTCCTCAGATCACAACGTCATCCTCAAACATTATTACATTCTTTCCCCTCTACAATCTTCCTTTGCTGCCTTTATGATGTCGTCCATCATCATTATGAACAGCAAAATTGACAACACACTTCCTTGATTTAGCCCATTGTCAATTCCAAACAATTCTATTATACCCACTGTTGTTTTCACACAGCTGTAACATTTATCATATATTGCTTTTATCACACAAGGGAATTAGCAATGAACTAATAACAATGCTAAATGGAAGTGTGTTGTCACCTTTGCTGTTCATAATAATGATGGAAGACATCATAAAGGCAGCAAAAGAAGATTGTAGAGGGGAAAGAATGTAATAATGTTTGCGGATGATGTTGTAATCTGAGGAGAAGATGAGGAGGAGGTACAATAACAGCTGAATGTACTGAATGGAAGGATTGAACAATTGGGATTGAGGATCAATGAGGAGAAGAGCAAGACAATGGTAATGCGTAGGGGAAGTAAAGAAGGAAAAGGAGCTATCAAAATTGGAGACAAAGAACTGGAAATAAGAGAACACTTCGAATACTTGTAAAGTGAACATACAGAAAATGGAAGATTGGATATGGAAATTAGTAAAAAGATACAACTGGGGAGCGCCTTGTACCAATGAGGGCGAAAGAAGTAATTTACAAAGAATATTCCTGACCTATAATGGCATATGAAGCGGAAACCTGGACAATAACTAGGAAAGATGAGAGTACGGGCTGCTAAAATGAAATTCCTGTGGAGTATGGTACAGAAGACAAGGAGGAACACTAATCACTCTTTTCAATGTCAGTTAAAAAGAAAAACTCTAGAAAATATGTGGATTCGAACCCCCATTCTCTCTGTCATGGAATCGAACCCTTATCACTCTGATTAATGCTTGAATAAAAATACCAACACATAACCATTATAAAAAATCTCTTTCTATTACTGTGATGGATTCGAACACTGATTACTCGTAAGATAACAACAGACAATACATATTAACTAACGCACTACTTCTTGTGTTCGTTCGTACACTTCCTAAATTATATACACACGCAATACTCTCTATTGTAAAAACCGAACGCACGCAAAAATATAGAATTGATTGTAGGAGAAGCAAATGCTGTGAGTTAGCCTTACACAACGTACATTTTATCACTACGCGTAAAACACACACACACGCACGAAATTTAAATTCTCTGCACACTTTATTCACTGAGATAACAAATTTTGATTACCTGAGGTACTTGCATGTGAAAAGGGGAGCGGATTAATTAATACCTAGAGTATCGATTCCATACAGTGTCACCTCGAATAATAATAATAATAATAATAATAATAATAATAATAATAATAATAATAATAATATTAATATTAATATTAATAATAACGCAGAGGTGAAAGAAGGTGCCAGGATGAATGGGTCTAACTACAATGACAAGAAAGAATTTAAAACTGAAATTGAATGTTATATTTTTGAAAAGCAACAAGTTAACAAATTCTCACTTTGTGAGATAAAAATGACAAAAATAGAAAAAAATCCAAGATTTCAGAACTTTAACTCTCTTGGGCTTCAAGCCCCTAGTCTTACAATATCTCGAGCTCCTAGCTCAAATTTACAAAAACAAAATTTACACAAGGGCAGAAATCCCTCCAAACATGGAGCGCTTGCTCCCAACTCACAATATCAAGCCTCCCAGAGGCACTTTTACAACACTAGAAAAGAGCTGTCGTGCTCTCAGTTTTCCAAGCCTATTCAAGGCGATATCAGAAAATTACAATTACTTGCCATCAAGGCACAACTTACAAAATTTGAAACAGGTGTATGTAGTACCCAACATATTGGGCCGTAGCGGAAAAGAACAGGTCAAGTAAATGGCCCGAAACACAAATTGAATGGAGGCGTGTACTTGCACTCCTAGATATGAATTCTTAAAACCTAAAGGGCACTAGGGCGATGAAACAGGGGCTATTCCCAAACTATGGAGGTGACTCGTATAAGAATAAATTAGAACATTACGGAAAGGAAGAAAACCAGTTACAAAACGAAATCACCTCAAACCAATATGAAGGGGAGCACCAGAGGTTACATCACTCTCTATCCCCGATTTAAAGTCAAAGATTTTATGAAGTTATTACATAAGCCGGCAGAAGTTACATTTTCAGAAAAGTATGTTACATAGTTAAAGTTTTGGACCTCTCCCTCGGGTTAAACTGCAGAGCCAGCAAGAAATCAAGATGTTAAGTGGCCATTACCTTGTCGGTGTACTGCTGCCTGATGAAAAAGGCGCCTCCCGCCTCCTGCTTGACACACACACTAGTTCAGATGACGATCAATTGGCCAAGAGGCGTGAATATCCGCAGTTTATAAACCCTCAGGGAAGGTTCGAGATCATTCATGAATAATCAAGACACACCCACAGAATTTTATTGGTTGAGTTCAAAAGTGACACTCAGAATCGGAGAAGAAGCCCGTGATAGGTGAAAAATAATTACAGAAATTATTGATCGGTTGGATTCAAAACTGGCCGAAAGAAAAGATAAATATTGCCAACCCAAAAATAAATGAACATCAATTAGTAAAAAAACTTATGAATACAAAACTTCTTCAAATTAAAAGTTCTTTCACTTCGCACCAGGGTGTATGATCATAGTTTTTTAGCAGTGACATCTGTTGAAGAAAGTCCAAACTTCTTGATGAAGGGCAAACAAAACAAATAAAAATTCACACAGTACAGGAAGCATCACAATAACAAAATTTCATCAGATTTCCGTAGTGACATCTTCTGAGTAAAGGTTTAAGTAGGTCTAGTTTTAAGTTCAAGGTTCCTCCAGTAGAGGAGTTCTTTTAGGCGCAATATTTAAATGTGCGGCGTAGAGGTGTACCTCCCGGTACAGTCCCCCCCCAAATGTCCTTCCAAGGGGTGAAACAGAAGAATTTTGAAAAAAGTTATTATTTCACTTTGAAGAAAATTTTCTAAGTTTTTTGTTGATGGGTAGAAACTTGTTAAACTCAAGATTTAGAGTGTACTTGTAGTCATAGAAGGTAAAATACATGTGAATATTTTTGACGGCAAGTCCTGCCGCCGCTGCCGTTGTCCAGTTGAGGTCGGCCGGACCCCTCAACTACCCTCAGATACACCTCTCCCGGTACTATGAGAGGGGTAATCGTGTCGATGGACGCCGCAGATTAGAAGTGTATCTACAGTCCCCAGATGAGTTGGCGGTAGGGGCGCCGCACATCAGCCTTTGCCGGAAGATGGACTCCGGCGCGCCGTATACAAGCGGACTTCACGGGAGTGGAGTGGGCCCGTACCCCACCTCTGTGGTAGTACGGTGGCGAACGGCTGCGGGGGCACTGAAACAGTAAGATCTCGGCAACAGAAAAGTGTTGCTGGTGACTTGAGATTAGAGGGTACGAACTTTGTTGGTGATGCTGAGGGCCGGGCGGCACGAAAGGCTTTTATGCCAATGGTGTGGATATGCAGGAGGCGGGGGCTTGGTAATGGCCACTCGGGAATGGACAGCAGGGAAACCTGAGGGGAAGATCGTACAAACAGTTTATATATATAACAAAATAAAATAATTGGGGCAGAAGGCCTCCCAAAAAATATAACCTTCAAACTGCTGCTAAACGTTGATGGCTAAGTTAACAATGACGTTCCACAGGTTTCACCTGAAACAGGTGAACTCTAAAGATCCTCTGCGTGGCTTGATTGCTCACTAATAAGGTAACCGGTGTCAAAAAGTCCAATATGATGCACGGCCCATGAAATCTGGGGGCAAGCTTGCCCGCGGGAACAAAGTTTCTTACCATGACTTCATCTCCTACTTTTAAATTGGTGGGTCTCCGTCCACTATCATATCTTTCCCTAACCTCTTGATGAGAAGCCTTAAGATTGTCCTTAGCCTTCTTCCATAGATCTCTAATATTATCGGGATCTATTGTGTCTGGTAGAAAGTCATTAAGTGACCAATGGTTACAGAGCGGCGTGTTAGGCACAAATTTAAACATCAGAGAAGCTGGAGTGAACTTATGGGACTCATGAACTGCTGAATTCAAAGCAAAGACCAACCAATGCAGGGACGTATCCCACTTGGAATGATCTTCATGATGAAATGCAATGAGCGCTGATCTAAGATTACGGTTGACCCGCTCAGCCAGAGGTAGTTGAGGATAATACGCCGATGTAGTTACATGTGATATAGACAGGTCAAAAGAGAATTTACGGAAGAGATAGGATGTAAATGCCTTAGCATTATCAGAAACTATATACTGACACGGAACAAAAGAAGCGAATATGGTATTTAAACAAGAGATGGTGGATTGTGCGGTAGCCAGCTTAGTCGGAAATAACCAGGAAAACCTAGTGAAACCACTTACACACACACAAGAATGATTATGTTGGCATTCCCCTTTGATTGGGAGAAGGGTCCTACGTAGTCGATATAAAGGCGTTCCATGGGGCGCGACGCTTGATGAGAAGATAGTAGACCTAGCTTAGTGGACAAGGTGGGTTTACTAAGCAAGCAAGATTTACAAGCTTTTACCAATTCGCGAATTTCACCGTCCATACCTTTCCAAATAAACATCTCTCGGATCTTTTCTCGAGTTTTGAAGATACTTAAATGCACCCCTAATGGGGTCAAATGGTAGTTCTTAAAGATCATAGGTACAAGGACAGCTGGAACCACCACTTTCATCTTTTGATCATGCCTCGACGGGCAACATAAAACCTCCTGAACACATAAGGGACAACATGTTCTCCAGAAGAAAGGGTTTCCATAATGGGGGCCAGCACATGATCTTCACGTTGATATTTTCCGATATCCCTAAACAACATGGGGGCGTCAGTTAGAATGGCATTATGCCCGAAGGTATGGGCGTGGGAAGAGAAGAACTATCTTCCAATTCTGAGGTCTCCACATCATGAGCAAACATGCGGCTTAGTCAATCCGCAACAACATTTTCAGATCCTCTTATATGCCTAACGTCAAAATGGAAGGCAGAATTAATGATGGCCCAACGGGCTATACGGCCAGTGCGACGCGGCGTAGCTGAGACACAACTTAAGGCTTGGTTATCTGTTTCCAGGTCGTACTTGACATGTTCCAGATAGAGGCTGAACTTCTCTAATGCAAATAAGACTGCCAAACCCTCAAGTTCATAGATGGAATACTTGACTTCTTGAGGCGAAAGTGTCCTAGATGCATAGGCGATGGGGCGCCTTCCGAGTTCAGTTTCTTGAAGAAGGAGAGCAACCACCGCGGACGACGAGGCGTCGGTTTGAACGATGAATTTCTTCGAGAAATCAGGCATAGCAAGGATAGGGGCGTTGCAAAGGGCTAATTTCAGATCTTCAAAAGCGGCTTGTTGAGACGGCACCCTCTCAAATTTGACGCCTTTCCTACGACGTAAGTTCAAGGGCACCACTCTGTTAGCGAAGTTAGGAATAAATTTCCTGAAGAAATTCACCATGCCTATGAATCTGGCAATACCCTTCATGTCCTTAGGAGGTTTGAAATCACGGATGGCCTGTGTTCTAGAATGATCGATCGAACATCATCGGGCGACACAATATGGCCTAGAGATGACATGGAAAGCATAGCGAAAGCTTCCTTCGATACCTTCATAGTTAACCCGGCCTTACGAAGGCGATTAAGGACCTCTTTCGGATGTTCTAGATGTTCTTCAAAGGTCTCAGAAAATACGACGACGTCATCAAGATAATGGTACACGTATTCGAATTTGATGTCGGAGAAGACCCTATCTGACAGTCTAGTTAGCATATCTGCCCCCGTGGGGAATACGAAAGGCAAGCGGTTGTACTCATACAAGTTCCAATCCGTGGCAAAAGCTGTTAGATGTTTTGATTCCTCGGCTAGAGGGATCTGATTTTACGCTTGATTAAGGTCTAAGATGGTGAAGAACTTAGCTTTCCGAAACCATGAAAAACAAGAGTGAAGGTCAGGAAGAGGCACAGATTGTAACACCACCTTCCGATTTAAAGCCCTATAGTCAATCACAGGCCTGAAGCCACCTTGGGGTTTCGGAACCAGGAAAATAGGCGATGAATACGCCGACTTATAGGGTCGAATAATACCATCTTGAGCATTTGATCGATGATCTCCTTGAGAGCCTTCATTTTAGGAGGAGATAGCCTATAAGGCGGAAACCTAACGGCGATCGAATCCGTAACCTCAATCTTGTATTCAATAAGGTCAGTAACACCAAGAGTATCAGAAAAGACATCAGGAGACGACTGACACAACTTACGAATACTATCAGCCTGCTCCTCAGGTAGATGTCTAAGGTCTAACAACATCTCATCCTGGGTAGGCGAAACAAATGAACATGATGCAGAACTACATTTAAGAATTTTTTTTACATTTATTAGCGAATTTGAAGGTGCACGACTTGCTCTGAATGTCGAGCACTAGACCAGTATGAGACATGAAGTCTGCTCCTAACATTATGGGGCAAGACAAGTGCTTAGCCACAAACAGTTTTACTTTCCAAGTGAATTTAGAAATACGAATTTTGGCGAAGATAAACCCTATAATTTCTGAGGGAGAGGGGTTAGCCGAAACGCATTGATCCAAAGACGAACAATAATCAGAAAATTTACAGACTGACTTTAATTTCGGACACCAATCAGCCGAAATAATCGAACAAACACTCCCGGAGTCTAATAGACCGGTAACGGGTTCACTATTCAACTCAATCTTGAGAAAAAGGTACAAGTGCGGGGTACTCCGCCGCAATCCTAAGGCATTCTTTAGGGCATTCAGATGCGGGGTCAGAAGAACTTCTACCCTGTTCCGAGCTTTCGGTGGTTTTAACCGGGGCTGAGCCTTGGGAAGATGACTTTGCCGACTCAGCCGATGCCACTAGTCACTTTCGATTTTTCGCGTTGGTGGAGGTTGCACCAGAAGTTGAACAGGAGGGGTTGCTATTGGCATTAGGGCAATTCTTGGCGATATGCGAAAACGAGCCACATTTAAAGCATCCTTGTGATGACCCTGCTCCGATCTTTGTCCCACTCGATTTTATTACTGGGTACTTGTTACGGAGATGATCTGCCGACCCACAGGCATAACATTTGCGGGTGGTGAAAGTTCGGCGAGGTTGGGGCCGAAAGTTACTCGAAGACGGAGGGGGCTCCTTAGCAACTCTTAAGGTGTCGGCATACCGCACTCCTTCGGCTGAGACCCCGATAGTCTTTAATTCAGCAAAAGTTTGAGGACGCGACGCAAAACACAAGTACGACCTGTAGGGCGGGGAAATCCCTTCAACAATTATCTGCACAATTTGATTTTCGGGAAAATGAAGAGCAAACACTCTTGTGTAAAACTTAATATCCTGGATGAAGTCGGCGAGATTTTCATCCAGTCGCTGTACTCTGTAATAGTACCTTTGAATTAATGATGACGTAGCTCGAGCCGGAATGAAATTCGCCAGGAGATGTGCATGGAAGTCTTCTATAGAGGATTGTTCAGCTATGGCTCTGACTATTTTGTCCGAGAGGACACCTGTGGAATAAGGATAAATAATTTGAAGAATTTGAGAAGGAGAAAGAGAAAACACTAGAGCGTGATCTCGAAATTCAACTAAAAATCTTAAGAATGAAATGACATCATTGGTAGAATTAATCGAAAATTTAGAAATTCCCCTAAGCAACATAGCCAAAGGATGAGGCAAACTACTGAACCCGGGTGACATAGTAGGTAAAGGCCTAGGGGGTGAAGAAGCTTCAGAGACAGCGTTATTTAAAAAGAATGGTGGAATGGATGTTCGGCGATCAGACTCATTTCCTAATGGGCAGAAATTTGTTGAGTTGCCACGGATTTTCTACCTTCTTCACACTTGGAAGAATCCTCCTCACTTACAATGTTTACAACAGTGGCCTGGTCGGTTTTGAGAGTAGCTGCCCCAGTCAACAATTGACTAACTTTACTGGACATTCTTGATAGATGATCAATTAAATTACTCGCCTCCTTAGCATGATTTCCATTTACTTTTAGAGACGATAGATCGCTCACCCTGTTATAAAAGTGGAACAGTCTTGCCTGCACTCTCTTAAGTTGGTTAGTAGAAGGATCACTCACTTCAAAAAACTAACTACGGATGCTAGCTCAGTGGTGTTGTCCGTGATAGTGGATAGAGCCTCATCAATATCCATCTCTCCCAATGTTGGGATACAAATTGGTAACTCTAATGATTCATTAAGCTTGGCGGTATCGGCCGCAACCGCGCCTCCATATTGAATATTCCTAATTAGCAATTCGTAAATTAATTCCTCGTTGCGCAATTAGCCGGGATGGAGGCCTTCGCGAGGGCCGGACATGATGACGGAAGTTTATCAATTTGGAAAATAGAAAAAAAATTCAAGCGTCTGAGAAAATTCTTGTAGTTCGATCCGAATGCTATGTTTAGCCGTAAAAAGGGGCTTAATTGAGACCCATTCAACCACGCTCTGCTACCACTTGTTCCGAGGTTACCAGTGGAACGCATAGGTGAAAGAAGGTGCCGGGATGAATGGGTCTAACTACAATGTCAAGAAAGAATTTACAACTGAAATTGAAGGTTATATTTTTGAAAAGCAACAAGTTAACAAATTCTCACTTAGTGAGATAACAATGACAAAAATAGAAAAAATCCAAGATGTCAGAACTTAAACTCTCTTGGGCTTCAAGCCCCTAGTCTTACAATTTCTCGAGCTCCTAGCTCAAATTTACAAAAACAAAATTTACACAAGGGCAGAAATCCCTCCAAACATGGAGCGCTTGCTCCCAACTCACAATATCAAGCCTCCCAGAGGCACTTTTACAACACTAGAAAAGAGCTGTCGTGCTCTCAGTTTTCCAAGCCTATTCAAGGCGATGTCAGAAAATTACAATTACTTGCCATCAAGGCACAACTTACAAAATTTGAAACAGGGGTATGTAGTACCCAACATATTGGGCCGTAGCGGAAAAGAACAGGTCAAGTAAATGGCCCGAAACACAAATTGAATGGAGGCGTGTACTTGCACTCCTAGATATGAATTCTTAAATCCTAAAGGGCACTAGGGCGATGAAACAGGGGCTATTCCCAAACTATGGAGGTGACTCGTATAAGAATAAATTAGAACATTACGGAAAGGAAGAAAACCAGTTACAAAACGAAATCACCTCAAACCAATATGAAGGGAAGCTCCAGAGGTTACATCACTCTCTATCACCGATTTACAGTTAAAGATTTTATGAAGTTATTACATAAGCCGGCAGAAGTTACATTTTCAGAAAGTAGGTCACATAGTTAAAGTTTCGGACCTCTCCCTCGGGTTGAACTGCAGAGCCAGCAAGAAATCAAGATGTTAAGTGACCATTACCTTGTCGGTGTAGAGCTGCCTGATGAAAGAGGCGCCTCCCGCCTCCTGCTTGACACACACACTAGTTCAGATGACGAACAATTGGCCAAGAGACGTGAAAATCCGCAGTTTATAAACCCTCAGGGAAGGTTCGAGATCATTCATGAATAATCAAGACACACCCACAGAATTTTATTGGTTGAGTTCAAAAGTGACACTCAGAATCGGAGAAGAAGCCCGTGATAGGTGAAAAAATAATTACAGAAATTATTGATCGGTTGGATTCAAAACTGGCCGAAAGAAAAGATAAATATTGCCAACCCAAAATAAATGAACACCAATTAGTAAAAAAACTTATGAATACAAAACTTCTTCAAATTAAAAGTTCTTTCACTTCGCACCAGGGTGCATGATCATAGTTTTTAGCAGTGACATCTGTTGAAGAAAGTCCAAACTTCTTGATGAAGGGCAAACAAAACAAATAGAAATTCACACAGTACAGGAAACTTCACAATAACAAAATGTCATCAGATTTCTGTAGTGACATCTTCTGAGTAAAGGTTTAAGTAGGTCTAGTTTTAAGTTCACGGTTCCTCCAGTAGAGGAGTTCTTTTAGGCGCAAGATTTAAATGTGCAGCGTAGAGGTGTGCCTCCCGGTACAATAATAATAATAATAATAATAATAATAATAATAATAATAATAATAATAATAATAATAATAATAATAATAATAATAATAATAATAATAATATGTACCCGCTAGCAGCGGTCGCAGGGAAGGGCCTTGGCCTACCAAGCGACCGCTGCTCAGGCTGAAGGTCTGCTGATTTTCCGGTCGCAGGAGGACTGGTGACAGTAAAACGTACCGCTTCTACATTGTAACCTACAGGACCTTGGCCTACCAAGCGACCACTGCTCAGCCCTAAGGTAGCGGGTTAAATACTCGGCAGAGGCTGGCAATAATAATAATAATAATAATAATAATAATAATAATAATAATAATAATAATAATAATAATAATAATAATAATAATAATAATAATAATTGTGCCGTAACTCTACCGGCAGGACGACCCAAAGGAGAGCGGGCCAGCGATCTGGATTAATAAACGTAAGGAACAACCCAGAGGTATAATGTCAAGATAAAGTTTCGAACAGCTTGACTAGAACATTTATTTTACACACAATTAAGAACAAACATATTCGGAAGCGCTTGGGAACTAACACGGTTAAAAGGATGGTTTTGACCCGTTGCCATCATTCATCTTAAGTAAAACAGAAAGGTAATCCTCTCCTCTTACTAGAGGTCTAACATGAACATAACTATTCGACTTGTACCATATAAACTTCAAACTTCAAACAGGCTGCTACGTATACACATTTCACCAGCTACCTCGTCTAAATTGAACATCAAGTTAACATCCCTTTCGGGTACTATAGCAAACGTAAAACATAGCTTCTCGAACTAAACACACAGCACATTCTGGAACCTTCATATCATTTGCGTGAGCTCTTTCCTTGGCTCCTACCTTGATTACAAACTAATATCGATAACGTTGGCTCTAGTGGCCACCGATAGCTTATGATACAAGAAACATAGAAATTAAGGGCTATAACACTTCAAGTTCATTACTCAATAATACCTCGGCACCAAGCCTTCTGTAATCAGTTTACAACCTAAAGTCGCCAGATTCATGAGTTTACATATCCGTATCGTAGTTCCTAGTTCCATCCATCATCCTACCAACATATAGAAAACCTGAAGATCTTACCTCCCATGCCCCCCTCACGGTCCTTGGTTCGATGAAGAGAAGCGCTCTGCTCCAAGTGCAGCAGGCGAGTAATTCTGTCCACCGCCCGGCGAGCCGCACAGGCTCGCTGGGAGGGGAAGGACTTAAGACCAACGTCAGCACGCCCCCTCTCTCGGAGAAGCCGGGAGGGTGTAAGCGCACGCGAGGGGGCATGGCAGAAGATCGACATACGAAAAGAAAGGCGAGAACGGAGGGACACCCCAGGATGGAACGAATTCCTTGCCCATGGAGCCATATGTGAGGAACAGGGAGTGAACACATTTATTACAACATCTCAATGGCCAAGATAGACAGAAACACGCACAATTAATTACAATAAATTTCAATGTGTTCACTAGGAGCGCCGCACATATCAAGTTCATTAAGGCGGGGGGAGATAAAACTCGCGGTTCAATAATAATAATAATAATAATAATAATAATAATAATAATAATAATAATAATAATAATAATAATAATAATAATAATAATAATAATAACAGTGTTATGTTTGCCGTGGGTTTGGCGACAGCGAGTTTTGAAGTCTGTTGTCGGTCGGATTCGAACCCCGCTGCATGTCCCTAACTACACAATTATTATTATTATTATTATTATTATTATTATTATTATTATTATTATTATTATTATTATTTTGGAAGTAACGCTAACTATTTATCGTTGCGACATTCCCTGCAGATTTTATAGATCGCAGACACAGCCTACATTATTATCTTGAGAAGGCGCCGACAGTGGGATTTCGAGAACTAGAATAAAGGAAAGCTACATGAAGGGACTTGTTGGCCTATGAAGCGACCGCTGCTTAACCCGAAGGCCTGCAGATTTTCTCGGTCACAGACACAGCCTACATTATTATCTTGCGAAGGTGCCGACAGTGGGATTTCGAGGACTAGAATAAAGGAAGGCTACCTGAAGGGCCTTGGCTACGAGCGTACCATGCGGGTACATATAGCTGTGTTTGTTATGCCATGTGTAAATAAATTTCATCAAACTTTTATTATTGTAAATATTATAATTATCTGCAAAAGGGGAAAGCTCTTATCTACAAAAATATGATCACATCATCATTTATTTAAAACTCTATTTTTCTATACTCAAGATGTTAAAATATTAAACACATAATCAAAATGTGACATTACGTTTATTTCTAGAAATGTTGAAAAGCACTAATAATGATAATAATACAAGAATGCTATCCTGTTTATTTTTGCTATAATAGTTTAACTTGAAATAATCATAAATCACTAATAATGTCAATAATGATAATGATGATAATAAATAATACTAAAAATGGTATATTGTTTTATTTCAGTAAAATAGATTATCATCACACATCTATTCCTCTTCCTTTGTCCATCTATTTATGATTGTTAGAACAAAACCTGTTATGAATATGTAAAAAAGTTCAAAAAGTGTAAAAAATTATTACCTTCTCCTTACCGAATCCTCCTCCTCCTACCGCTCCCTCCTCTTCTTTTATAAGTCGAAAAGGAAAAATATGAATATATAAAACAGTGAAGAGCGTAAAAAGTTATTTTCTTCTCCTTAACGCATCCTCCTCCTCCTTCTCCTACGGCTCCGTCCTCTTTTTCATCAATCGAAAAGAGTATAAGTTATGCGTCACATCATATTAGGAGGTAAAAAGAACAAGAGGGCAACGCTACACCATGCTTTCCAGCTTAATTCCATAACGTAAGAATATATGGTAAAAGGTAATATTAACGATAAATATTTGACTAATCCTCTCATCCGTTATTCTTTGCAAACTAAATTAGGAGATCGTCATCAGTTAGCACTTTAATTGTATTATTAACAAAATTATAATTTATAATGTCGAGAAGGGCTGCTTGCTTTAAAACTATAATCATCTTTCCAAACATAGTGTCGGGAAGGGACCACGTCGAGATGGGCAACCTGCTTTAAAACTCCAAGGTTAAGTCCCCCTTGCTATGTCCCGTTAGAGATCGTTAAATTTCTGCAACGGTTATTTTACTGTTTAAATATATTTATTTTTACAAACAGTACACACGCGTGCTTACCTTGTTGCGGAAGCTGCTTCTTTGAAAGTAAGAGAGGGGGAAGAATTGCTCGTCTGCTTATATACCGACGTTTCGATCAAAGTTCAATATCTGTCCGCATTTTTACTACACTGCAATATTTTACCTGCCCGTCGCTAGCATAACCGGATGTGACTTAGCACACGAACCACTTTTACACTTACTATACAATTCTATGCAGTAATGAGTATTATAACGAAATATTTATCACATATAGTTTGGTGGTGTAGGGGTTGAGATAATGCTTGAATTTTATCGCATGAGACACTAAAGGGCCTTGCTCTACCAAGCGAACGCTGCTCAACCCGACCGGTGTCTTAGATACAGCCGCGAAGAGCATTGCCCTACCAACCGACGGCTGCTCAGCCCGACCGGGGTCTTAGATAAGCCACGAAGGGCCTTGCCCTAGCAAGCGACCGCTGCTCAGCCCGACTGGGACTTAGATACAGCCCCGATAGGTCTTGGTCTACCAAGCGACCACTGCTCATCGCCGACACATCCCTAACCGCGTAGCCAATTCGCTTTGTATAGGTGTGTTGCAGTAACATTAACACATGCACAGGTGTTTAGAACACAGAATGTTTGATTTACAGCTCGACTCCCTAGGCCGTCAAAGTAGAAGAATACATTTTCAATAAGCCAGGATCGAACATGCTAAGTTGTAGACAGATAACATTGTGGTAACGGAATTTTTCCTGCGGTATAGAAAGTAATCTCTTCCCTAACCACGCAGCCAATTCGCTTGGTATAGGTGTGTTGCAGTAACATTAACACATGCGCAGCTGTTTAGAACACACAATGTTTGATGGTACAGCACGACTCCCTAGGCCGTTAAAGTAGAAATGCACATTTTGAATAAGCGAGGATAGAATATGCTAAGTTGTAGGCGGATATCATTGTAGTAACGGAATTCTGTCCTGCAGAATAGGAAGGAATCCCTTGGCCTGGCGAGGAATAGGTTGCTAATAGCCTCTATATTGTGCATTACTCCCAAGGTCGTTAAAGAAGAAAAATACATTTTGAATAAGCCAGGATCGAATATGCTAAGTTGTAGACTGATAACATTGTAGTAACGGTACAATGGGGAGTGTTGCGTGTGTATATCATTAAGGAAATGTACAAACGAATATAAGAAGTAGTGCGTTAGTTAACATATATTGTCTGTTGTTATCTTACGGGTAATCAGTGTTCGAATCCATCACAGTAATAGAAAGAGATTTTTATAGTGGTTATGTGTTGGTATTTTTATTCTACCATTAATCAGAGTGATAAGGGTTCGATTGCATGACAGAGAGAACGGGGGTTCAAAGCCATATATTTTCTAGAGATGTTCTTTTTCAATCTGACACTCAACAGAGCGATTAGTGTTCGAATTAATTACGGTAATAGAAAGAGATTTTTTATAGTGGTTATGTGTTGGTATTTTTATTCTACCGTTAATCAGAGTAATTAGGGTTCGATTCCATAACAGAGAGAATGGGGGTTGGAATCCATATTTTTTCTAGAGATTTTCTTTTTTAAATCTGACATTCAACAGAGTGATCAATGTTCGAATCCATTACAGTTATAGTATGTGTTGGGATTCTTATTCTACTATTAATGAGAGTAATTAGGGTTCACCAAGCTCGATAGCTGCAGTCGCTTAAGTATGGCCAGTATCCAGTATTCGGGAGATAGTAGGTTCGAACCCCACTGTCGGCAGCCCTGAAAATGGTTTTCCGTGTTTCCCATTTTCACACCAGGCAAATGCTGGGGCTGTACCTTAATTAAGGCCACGGCCGCTTCCTTCTCACTCCTAGCCCTTCCCTGTCCCATCGTCGCCATAAGACCTATCTGTGTCGGTGCGACGTAAAGCAACTAGCAAAAATATTAGGGTTCAGTTCCATAAGAGAGAGAATGGGGGTTCGAATCCATTACAGTACTTATAGTAGTTATGTGTTGGTATTTTGATTCTATTATTAATCATAGGGATGAGGGTTCGATTGCCTTACAGAGTAATCAGTGTTCGAATCCATTACAGTAATAGAAAGAGATTTTTATAGTAGTTATGTGTTGGAATTTTTATTCTGCTACAAATCAGAGTGATTTGGGTTCGATTCCATGACAGAGAGAACGGGGGTTCGAATCCGTATTCTTTTAAATCTGACATTCAACAGAGTGATCAATGTTCGAATCCATTACAGTAATAGTATGTGTTGGTATTTTTATTCTACTGTTAATCAGAGTTTTTGGGGTACAATTCCATAACAGATAGAATGGGGGTTCGAATCCATTACAGTACTAGAAAGAGATTTTTATAGTAATTATGTGTTGGTATTTTGATTCTACTATTAATCAGAGGGATGAGGGTTCGTTTCCCTTACTGAGTAATCAGTGCTCGAATCCATTACGGTGATAGAAAGAGATTTTTTATAGTAGTTATGTGCTGGAATTTTTATTCTACTACAAATCAGAATGATTTGGGTCGATTCCATGACAGAGAGAACGGGGGTTCGAATCCGTATTCCTTTAAATCTGACATTCAACAGAGTGATCAATGTTCGAATCCATTACAGTAATAATACGTGTTGTTATTTTTATTCTACTGTTAATCAGGGTTCGATTCCATAACAGAGAGAGAACGGGGGTTCGAATCCATAATTTTTTCTAGACATTTTCTTTCTTTAATCTGACATTCAACAGAGTAATCAGTGTTCGTATCTATATCTGTAATACAGGTTTCTTGTTGCATGTGATAGAGATTTTCTGCATGCGTCGGTTAGAGACGCAAAGCCATAGTGACAGTGTTCTTATTCTGTTCAGAACACGATGAGGAATGTATGCTGACGATTCCATATCTTTAATGTAAGATATCAACAGACTATATATATGTTCTAAACACACAAAAGAGTTGCTGCTGGTAGGAGAGCACAGCACAATCTAATTTTTCCGGTTCCCTGTAACATAATTGATTAACAACATATTTTATCTTGTCCAGGAGGAGGGGTCACGCGTCAGATAGAGACGCAAAGCCTTAGCAACGGTTTAGATATTAGAGGAGGGGAGGAGAGTCATCCAGCACAGAAATGCATCTGTCCGTAAAACTGTCAGGAGGAGGAGAAACGCGGCTAAGCCTGTCGGAGGAGGGGAGGAGGAATATAGCTGACCTCCGTAACGGTGAGGAGGAGGAGGGAAATGAGCTGACCTCCGTAATTGTGAGGAGGAGGAGGGATTGAGCTGACCTCCGTAACGTCATGAGGAGGAGGAAGATGGTGTCTGCGAAAGGGTATGTCGAGAAGGGTAGCTAGCCTTAATCCTCTGAGGTTAGACCCCCTCTATAAGATGGTGTCGAGAAGGGCTGCTAGCATTAAAACTATAATCCACTAAGGTTAGACCTTTATCGAAGATGGTGTTGGCGAAGGGGGATGTCGAGAAGGGAAGCTAGCCTTAATCCACCCTCTGTCCAAGATAGTGCCATGTCGAGAAGGGCAGCTTGCATTAAAACTATAATCCACTAAGGTTAATTCAATATTCCGCGGCGAAACAAGTGCACGTTGTTAGAACTTGTGACAGCTGTCAAAAGCGTGTGGATTTTAAATTCAGCGCGCCCCACTTGGTTAAGATGGCAGCAGTAAGGTTAGGCCCTGTTAAGATGGTAGAACTGACGCTAGCAACGTTTACTTGTTTAAAATACGCGCCAACGTGGTTATTACCTGTCAACAAGACAGATGTCAAGCACTTGGATTTGAAATTCCGCGCTCCACGTAGTTAAGTTGGCAGATAGCCGTCATCATGCCCAATCGCCCCTAGGCCGCCTCCTTAAATAATACGTCTCACCTATACCAGCTTTCTCCATAAGAGCCTATGTATACCCGCTATCTTGCGCAATAGCCGATGGGCTAGCTTTCTCTACAAGAGCCCGTGTGTAGCCGCCATCTTGCGCAATCGCCCTTAGACCATCTCCTTAAGTCCTATGTCACCCATAGACCAGCTTTCTCCATAAGAGCCTATGTATAGCCGCCATCTTATGCAGTAGCCTGTAGACCAGCTTTCTCCATAAGAGCCCGTGTATAGCCGCCATCTAGCGCAATCGCCGCTAGGCCATCTCCTTAAATCCTACGTCTCCCCGGAGCCAGCTTTCTCCATAAGAGCCTATGTATAGCCGCCATCTTGCGCAGTAGCCTCTGGGCTGGCTTTCTCCATAAGAGCCCGTATATACCCGCCATCTTGCGCAATCGCCCCTAGGCCGTCTCCTTAAATCCTTTGTCTCCCCTGAGCCAACTTTCTCCATGAGAGCCTATGTGTAGCCGCCATCTTGCGCAGTAGCGTCTGGGCCAGCCTTGTCGATAAGATCCCGTGTATAGCCGCCATTTTGTGCAATTGACGTTGGGAAGGACAGCCTGCTGAGGAGGAGGAGGGAGGTTAGGCCCCTACAAGATAGCGATTGCCCCCGTCGGGAAGGGCATTTAGCCATAAAACTAGGTCTTGTGAGGTTAGGCCCCGAAAAGATGTCGATTGTCCACGTCGAGAAAGGCATCTGCCCGTAAAACTGAGGTTAGGCCCATACACGGTGGCGTCTGTACACATCGGGAAGGGCATCTACCCGTAAACTGAGATTAGACCCAGCCAAGATGCGACTGGCTACGTCGGGAAGGGCATCTGCCCGGAAAACTCAGGTTAGGCCCTCCAATATGTCAACTGTGAGGTTAGGCATGTCCTCTTATGCAAAATCCACGTTGGGAAGCGCAACTCGCCGTAAAAGTGAGATTATGCCCCTCCAAGGTGGGTGAGGTTAGGTTCGCCCTCTTATACAAAATTCGCGAATCTTCATAGTCATACCACTATACTAGGGGTCAATGACCTTGGTCCAAACCGGCATAGGTATACTGCCAGGGGTCAATGACCTCGGGTGCTGAGTCAGCAGAAGAAATGCTGACGAGGTGGGTCCGAACCGTCGCAGCTCATACTACTATTCTCAATGAAGAAAAGGGGAGCCGTTGGATGTCCAAATCTTCGATCTGCTATTGGACCTATTCCACATTCAGATAGTTCACCAGTTCCTACTCCACCTCAAAATTGTGAAATGGAAATGGAAAATGAAGACAGTGCAGAAGTAGAACCCAACAAGCCTTATTCATCCATGACCCTGATTTTGAGGAAAAGTATGATAAACCGCACAGACTGAGTCAAGCGGAATTGTGTGGTCTCATTCGAGACCTTCACTTAATACAGGATAAGGCAGAACTGCTAGAGTCAAGACTAGAGTAATGGAATCTTCTCCAACGTAATATCCGGGTCTCACACTATAGACAACGTCAGAGGGAACTGCTTTCATTTTTTCAGAAGAAAATCAATCTTGTTCTTTTGCTGCGACGTTAATTGTTTGAAGAAAAGTTTGATTTTGAACCATAATCCAACTAATAATAATAATAATAATCGTATGGCCTCAGCTACCGTTTGCAGACATTTCGATTTGACGCCATCTGGCTGTCTGCTCGTCAATTTCGACGTTCCGTTTTTACTCTAGGTCCGGTAGATAGCAGACAGAGTAAACCGGATCTCTCTTGGGCGTCTATGGCTGAGATTTAATTAATTTTGTCGGGTAAATACCAAATGTATCACCAGAGATCTTTTACATGCCGACATCGTACGACATGGAGTGTCGAATGGACTTTTTTCCGCCCTTCAAAAATCCGACTACCTCTGCCGGGTTTGAACCGCTATCTTGGGATCCGGAGGCCGACACTCTACCACGGACCCATAGAGGCAGCTATAATCCAACTGAATGGAGGCTATTCATAAATACCTCCAAGTTTAGTTTGAGAGCTGTATTACTTCACAACGGCAATCGCCTTCCATCTATTACTGTTGGTCATGCAGTTCACGTGAAGGTGACAGCCTTCCTCGGCGCAATCAAATACACTGAACACAAGTGGAAAATCTGTGGCGATCTAAAAGTCAGAGCTGTACTCTTAGGCTCCTTTTATACTTACATGCCACATGCTACATGCCACATGCTTGAAGCCAGGCATGTGGCGTTCGCACTTGGAAAGGACCCTTTTATGGTTTCGTATCTGTCGAGCAGGTACAATGGCAGATTTTACATCTAAAGTATTCGCAGCTGCATACCTCTGCGAGATAATGGCAGTAAAAAAAGATGAAAAGGCATTTCAGTTTTCATCCTCTGAACATTCAAATATACAGTATATGATAGGAGCTTTCAAAACCCTTTACACTGACCTACGAGAGGACAAAACAATATTTTTAATTATTTTAGGATGACCCTAAAATCATTTGATGAATTATTTGGAAAAATAGAATGTCAGTTCCATATTACAAGAAAACACTTCCTGTCCATTCGTCCAGTAGAGCGGTTCTGTGAAACTACAATCTACAGATACAAAGAACATTATATAAAATACCATGTAAACAACTAAATGTAAATTATTTCTAACATTATGTTTGTAACTTTAGCTTTGAGTAACGTTAATGTCCTTTGTATATTGCTGACTAGTCATTTCACATTTAAAACTATTCAGAACTTGCTGATTTCCAAGAATGTGTAGATTCATCTAGGCAAATATATGATGGCCGGCGTTGATGTGGATCATTATAGTAAATTTGGAATTGCCCTGGATCAGACAAAGATGTAGAAGGTTGGTTTGGGAGGATATCGCTCAATTGGGACTGACCCGAATCGGTTTGGTTTCGAGAGTGTGCATTATATGAATCTTTCTTCATACGTAGGGGTGATAACGCTGCAGATTTACTCCCACGCCTTATTCCGGAGATCTCGATTTTTGTAGTCTTCGTTACCTGGATCCCATAATACCGATCTACACTGCATTCGCTAATGAGCAGTTCCGTATCTAATCCAGCATCCATTGTCCTGGTTAGCACTAGACTACACCACAAACTGTACTGAACCGCCCGGCATGAAGCGTCAACTATAAACATTCCCATAAGGTTTTGGTCCCACCCGCGCGGCGTGACATGTCAGGCGTGGCGGCCACCTGCTCGTCCCGACCCGCCTCAGTCACATGCCTGGCGGGAGGAAGCGACCGCGAGACGGGAGCAGGTAAGTATAAAATGGTCCCATTTAAACAATGTTAATTCACATGCTTGGCGTGTGGCGTGTAGCATGTGGCATGTAACTATAAAAGGAGCCTTAGGAATGCAACTGCGGTAGACTAAATACTGCTGCTTTTTATGTATTTTTTATTGATTTATTATTTTTCTCCAGATCTACAGTAACAATACCCATTTGATCCCTTAAAAGAGAAAAATAACAATGTCCAGCCTAAGCCAAAATTCACACTCTAAGTACCGCACAGAAAAAGAAAAGAAAGTAATACACGAAATGAACAGAAAATGAATAGAACAATTTAGTAAAATAATGATACTTCTTGGACATGGCATGAGTCTCCTCGGATACTCCGGAAACGTGACGCCCCAAATGAAGGTCACCACGGTAGTCATCCTCAGCCTCTTCATGACACGTCCAACTTCTCTCCTCAATATTTCTATTGTTTTCCCAGAATATGCAATTTAAGCTGTATTATTAATGTCACAGACCTTCGTGCCCCTGCTGAGTAAACACGCAAACCTTTGCAAATTCCATTCCTCCTACATTTCCTCTACATGACTCCCTCTGGGTTGCTGTTTCCATACTTCCGTTGCACTCACATTCTGCTACTACGTACTCTGCTCACGCTGCAACTTTATCACTACACTACTTATCTGTTCCTGCTCGTCTTATTCGACCATGCTTAATCTAATTTAAATAATCATCTACAACCAACTTTGCTTACCGATCTACCATAAACTAATAAATCACTTACCAATACCATTTAAACTGCGCTGTCTCTCTCATCATCCATCCATCATCACCTTTCATACTTAACACTTCAATTCCAGTCCTCAATTACTTTACATTTATAATACACATTAAGATACCTTCACTGGAATAAATGACATCTAAACTTCGCTACCTCTCTTATCATCTATCTATCGAACTCCACAAACCATCCATCTTATTCCAGACCACATTTACTTCAACAATTAGAATACACATACAGACACCACCACTTGAATAAATACCATCTAAACTTCGTTACCTCTCCTCATTTCCATCCATCATCTAAACATCGCTACCTCTCTTATCATCCATCTATCGAACTCTACAATTCATCCATCTTATACCTAAAGACACCATCACTTGAATAAATACCATACAATTACAATTCACTTAAAAACACCTTATCACCTCGTTACCTCTCTTATCCCTCATCCATACATACATACCATCACTTGAATAAATACCATCTAAACTTCGCTACCTCTCTGTTCATCAATACCATTTAAACTTCGCTACATCTCTTATCGTCCATCCCTCATCATCACCTTTCATTCTTAACACTTCAAATCCAGTCCTCATACCATCACTAGAATAAATACCATATAATTACAGTACACTTAAAAATACCTTATCGCCTCGCTACCTCTCATTCTCCTTCATTCATCATACAATACACATACAGACACCATTCCTTAAACATTATAATACACATACAGACGCCATCACTTGAACAAATACCATCTAAACTTCATCCAACATATACATACAGACACCATTACTTCATCCATCTTATATCTAAAAACACCATCACTTGTATCTACTGCAGATTGCCTTTTTTGCTTCTTGTCACTATGCCTTCGTCCAATTTGTTCTTCTTAACCCATATCTCTCTTAGCCTCAAACTTCTCCCTTTCGCCAGGGCACCTCTTGTTTCTTCTTCCTGCCTCCTAGCCGTATTTTCTTCTCTCAGACAGGCCTCCGTCCTCAGCTCCTTAATTAATGCCCTGGTCTCTCTGGTTTCCTTCCTTATCTCCCTCCTCATCTCAGCCGCTACCTCCCTGGCTCCTTCTTCGATCGAATTGAAAATAGCATTCACGTCTTCCTCTGTCAAGTTAATTTCTTCTTGCTGCGAGTTAGGGTGCAGTGCCTTATTTTCTTTGGCTCTTTCTTTGTCTCCATGTCCTTCTTCACCCACTTTACTGTTCACTTGTCTATCATCACCACTATTCACTACACTTCTCTCTTTTTCTTCATCTTGTTTTATCTTCGTTTCTAGGTCTATCAATCTATTCACAGACCAGGTTCTGCTCCAGTTGCTGCTTGAAACCACTAGATCTTGTCTTCTGATAACTGCTCTCAACCCTTGTAGTCTAGCACGTATCATACGTTTTTACAAAAAAATTTCTTTCCTGATCGCTTCAGCTCCTACGTCCCTCTTAATCCATATTTTTCCCCTCTGCATATTACCCGCATTTCCAACCACAATATCCGCCATCAACGTAGAAAATAGTTGTACCTTGATAGGCCTGTTGCCTCTAATTCTTCCCACTCTCTGCACATCGACTATATCTACTTGACTAAAACTTTCATTTTCCCCTGAATTAGGTCCACTACTTTATAAATTGTAAGCACTTTGTCCTCACTCTTCTCCTCAGGCACACCATATATAAACAGGTATTTCTTCCTTCGATTTAGAGTGTTGGCTTCCACTTCTGCTTTCAGTTTCAGCGTCTCCTCTTCTAAGCGACCTATTCTCTCCCTTAATGCTGCAACTTCTTCAGTACTTTTTCTCACTTCCGATGTTGTGTCGTCTGCCCTTTCTCGGAACCATCCCTTCATTTTTCAAATTCCCTCGTTTGCTCTTGGATCATATTTGTGAGTTGCTCAAAGGGACAGATTTCTGCGATCACCTCTTTTACAATTCTTCTAATTGCTTCCATGTCTTCCCGGCTCATATTTCCGCTGGAAGCCGGACCTGGGTTCAGCTCGACCCCCCAATCCATAGCAATATTATTATAACCGCCGCTGCTAGCATTAATTTTCCTTTCGTTTCCATTTCCTTATTACAACCTCCTTGTTTCACTTCTTCTTTCTTTTTTCTTCCCTGCCATCCTCCTATGGTCGCTCTGTATTGCTCCACACCAATCATTGCCAACAAACTCCTCACTACCTTCCTGCACTCAGCACCTGCACTCCCTTCTCCCACTCCTGGGACCTTCCACTCCGTACGTCTGCACTCGTCGGTGGCTTAGGCTGAACTGTTTTTATGTATGTGGGACAGTATGGATAGAAAATCACATTATATTAAAGTAGACTGGTCAACAAGAAATCTTAACTCAAGCGAGAAAAGGTTGTTGCTGAGCCTCTTGTGGACCCAAAATATGTTCTTCTTCCACGCCTACATATAAAGCTCGGTTTGATGAAAAACGTTGTCAAAGGTATGAACCAAGAAAGACAGGCCTCTAAGTAGAGACAAATTTCCTACATTAAGTGATGCAAAAATTAAGGATGGTTTTTTTTGTTGGGCCAAAAATTCGTCGACTTATAAAGGATCCTGCGTTTAAACGTGTTTTGGAGGGGAAAAGAAAGGAAGCTTGGGAAACCTTCCAGGGAGTTATTCGTGTATTTTTAGGCAACACAAGAGAAGATAACTACACTCAGTTGGTGACAGTGCTTCTGCAAAAATACCATCTACTCGGATGCAATATGTCTCTTAAAATCCATTTTCTCCACTCCCACCTAGACTTTTCCCCTCCTACTTGTGGAGCTGTCAGTGATGAACACGGATAAAGGTTCCATCAGGATAATTCTGTAATGGAACAAAGATATCAAGGCCGCTTTTGGATTACTGCTGATTTCTATTTAGGGATGCTCCGGAAATCGCTTAAAAGAGGCAAGTATAAAGACAACGATCTCACGAAGCCACCACATGCTTCTCTTCAGACCCAACCCCCTGCTAGGTATTCTTCCATCAGTTTACAACTCTTACGCCCGGTTTCACCAACCTCCGTCAAGGGAGATTACGATCGTCAAATATTTGATGGTCCGTCAAATCCACATTTTACGTTTCTCCAACATCCATTTTCACTGATGATCATCAAATCGTTCCTCAACTTTGAAGAATGGTTTTTCGCTCGTCAACTCACTTGACGATCCTCAAGTTAATTAAAATGGCTACCATGCTCTAAACATACGGTAATATTCATTGCAATTTAGACATATTTACTCCTGTCAAACTGACGAACGGTCACAGACTTGATGTAAATTCAAGGAAGTGTGATCAGGCGAAATAAATAACTAACAACATTGCTGTCGTTAAGTGGAGGTGAGCTAGACATCCATAAGCGAAGTCAAGAAAAGGCCCACTGCATATCGCATATCTCAACAGCAAACTTTATGACTATAGCTCCAACGGAGGATGATTATCACTTCGGTATTGCGCATCGGCAATACAAGCAGTGCTAGTGTATGATGAATTGAAGTGCAGTGCAATGGCTTCGCGATAACAGGTTTACTATACATGTGAAGTGAGAATAGTCGTCATTTGGAGTGCTGTTAAATAGTGCCTTGTAAAGTGGAGCAATACGATAGTTTTATTCTGGACATTAATATTGTACTGTGTCTACTCCCTAATTATTTATCGTTCTATTTTTTCTCTCTTAATTATATTTGAGAACATGAGAGCACTAAAGGAAAAACCGGTTTTCTTGTCAATTATTATTGTGCTCATTTATATGTTAAAGCTCGTAGTGCAAAATGGGAGAGAATTTCGGCGCTGAGATTATGTATATAGAACTGTTGGAGAATCTTGGACCTGAAAGAGTAATTATGGAACGAAATGACGATTTCCACACGATGGACGATTCGAAATTTATTATGAGGTACAGGCTTTCTAAACAAGTGACTTTGAAATTGTTAGAACAAATTGAAGCAAGGCTTGAATATCCCACTAATAGGAATAGACCACTCACTCCTATCCAGCAATTGCTTCTGACACTGCGTTTTTATGCTACTGGCTCTTTTCGAATAGTAATTGGAGATACAAATGGAGTTTCGAAAGCTACAATAAGTAGATATATCAAGAATGTGTCTGAAGCAATCGCCTATTTAAGACATCACTATGTTTGTTTTCCTAGCGCAGATGAAGTACCTGCTGTTATTCAGGAATTTTACGGTATATGTAATTTTCCGGGTGTAACAGGGGCAATTGACTGTACTCATGTACCAATACAGTCTCCTGGTGGTCATAATGCGGAAAAGTTTCGCAACAGAAAACAATATTTTTCCATTAACGTTCAGACCATTTCTGACGCGAATCTTCTGATTTGAAATCTAGTAGCACGATGGCCCGGCTCGGTACATGATAGCTTCATTTTTGATAACTCAGAAATCAGAATGATGTTCGAAACAGGAAGAATGCCAGAAGGGCATTTATTGGGTGATAATGGTTACCGTTTAGCCCCCTATCTTCTAACTTCCTTTTTGAATCCAAGGACTGAAGGTCAAGAAAACTACAACAAAGCTCATGTGGAGACAAGAAACACTGTAGAGAGAGACAGTATGGGGTGTGGAAAAGGAGGTTTCCTGTGCTATCTTTAGGATTAAGAACAAAAGTAAGAACTGCATTAACCATCATAGTAGCCACTGCTATTCTTCACAATATTGCAATACAAACTAGAGAGGAGGATCCCCCCGAGGATCAAGAGCTTCGTGAGTATTTGCAAGAGAAAAGAGCTCATGACAGAAATTATCTTATATTTGATGCGGTACCTGTTCCCGCCGTAGATGTTCCTCGTGACGGTGCGCCTGCTGCTGTTCATGAAAGGATTGTCGAAACTCATTTCCTCTAAGAAAGTAGTCCAATTAAACAAACAAATTTGCAAGCATTTTAATGAAATGTTCTTACACAATGATATGAACTTATATTACATTTTAACTCATTTGCTTTCAATTTACTGGCAATTTAAACTGTGTCTACATCAATGTAAGTTTTGTTAGTTCACTTTCACCGATATGTATTTTGTCACAAAATGCAAAGATGCAGAAGTATTGTTCTCTAGCACTTAGAATGATCCCTTGTATCGGACGAGAGAAAAAAAAATACTAGCGATACTACATTATTAATAAATAATTACTTGTTCAAATACTTGGCAAGTTTTGCTTGGAACAGAGATGTTTTAAGTTTTTCATTTTCTTGTTTCATGTGTTCAGTTTCTGTCTGCATTTAAAGAAGCCGCATTTCTGAATCATGTTTTTCTTTTAAGTTCTTGAACTCTAGGTTGCATAGTTTTCGTCTTTCTTCAGACAGTTCGGAAAGTTTCTCACGGGCTTTGGCAGCTTCGGTCTTTTTCACTTTATTTAATTTGGGGCTAATCCTTGCACTCCATGGATTCCTCGAAGTAGTTGACACTGGTGTCAGCTGCAATATCAGTACTTGCTCGGTAGAAACAGGAATCGGAGAAACAGCTGACGTCACTGATTCTTCATGAGGTGTGATCTCCAACATAGCAGAGAGGTTATGTTTCGTACTTGTTCCATTTCCACAGCATCCTTCGCGACCGGTGTTATCTATTTTATCTATATAGAAAGCGTCGCAGTCAAACTGATTAGGAATGGGCTCCACTTGCTCACAGATAATAGATAATAATTGGGAAGAGGTTTCATCTAATGATGAGGCTTCAGCTGCTCCACCTCCCGTTTTATGCATGTTGATCTTATCCTGGACCTTCTGCTGTTTCGACCTGCGCTTAAAATTGTCATAAAATGACTTCAACTGCTTCGTAGATCTTTTTTTAACAAAATCTATAGCATTAAACATATCTGTTAATTGTTCCCAAGCTCTTTCCTTCTCTTTTACAGTCACACCATCAGTTCGCTTATTTTCGATTACATCTTTCCTTTCAGCAACTAACCTTACCATTAATGCCTTCTCTTCTTTGGAGAAATTCTCTCCCCTTTTTGTAAATGTTTCTTTGTTACCGGTATCCATTTCTTCTCAGTAATTATGAAAACAGTATGAAATAACCAACTTTTAGATACGAGTTAATTCAATAGAGAAACATTACATAACTCGCGGGAACTGAATTCTATTGCTTCCTAACACTCTTTTGTTTTACGAGCGAATCAGAAAGGCCAACATACATTAATTTTTCATGGAAACCTTATTCTGATGAATCGTCATATTTGACGAAACCTCAAATAAAGCCAATCTGCGTTGGTAAACGCTTCTCATTTTAAGGAATCGTCAAGCCTTGATCGACCGTCATGTTTGATGATCATCGAGACCTTTTGAAGAAGGTTGGTGAAACCGGGCATTAGAATGTTACTGTCATTTTAAAAGTTTCAAATAGACTTTCAATGTTGTTGGCATATGTAATTGAAATGTGTCGGTTTTTCTCGATCGTTAAAATAAAATACTTACAGGTATTGAATATCACAGAAACTAGAGCTAATAATTATTTTCTTTGTGATATTCATTTTTCTCAACCCTAAATTTGTAAGAATTGACTCACGAAGTGAAAGAAACATTCAATATTTTGTTGTACAGTGTACTCTCAGTTAGCTCGATTTCGCTACTGAGAAGTGTACTGAGGTCGTAATAAAGTGCTTTCGTCTGTATATAATTAGGAATGATTTTGGTGATGATTTAAGTACTAAACTATAACATGAATAACTAATTATATGCAACTGCGCAGTAAAAATGTGTATAGCGGATTCGAACAAGAGAAGGCGCCAGATGGTGGTAAGTCGTTACAAATCCACCAGGAGAAATTAAACCCGTGACGCTTATTAGTTTATTTAAATGTTTAGTTTATTTAATTTATAATTTTCTGGAGCAGAGCAATGGCACCAATTTTCGGAGTCATAGACAATATTTAGTTGAATAATTAAGCTACAGACGTTAGAGATATTAACGTCAATTAACGGTATCATACCGCCATCCCCTCTCCGAAAATTAGTTCTGGGGCTTGGTTTGAGAATTTTAGAAAATGACCCGAGGAAGCCGTGAAAGAACCAGCGTTTTGTCACCAGTCTACGATCAGTGTGGTGTTGATACGTTCACGTCAGTCAGTGTTTTGATCAGTCTACAGTGTTACGGTGTAACGCAATTTACCCTACCCTGAGAACCTATTTTGAACTGGCAACATCGCCGTAGAAAAACTTAATTATTCTATACGACTAAGCGTATGGTTTCCCTCGTACACTAAGTGTTTTAGTGATACTTATTGAACATTATTTATATGCCTTATTGTGGTCTAATGACGTCATTACATTCTCGCATTTCTGTATGGTGTGGACTGTTTCATTCCTCGTCTAATATGTGCTGCTATCTCCCGTCAATCACCTACAATAAGTTCCCCTCCCCGCGCGCTCTTCTACCTATCGGAGCGCGGCTACTGCCTGAAGGAGCAAACCTCGCCATTTTGTACTGTAAACAGTTCGTCGCTGCGAGTCATGACGTGCAGTTATGTTAATGGGATTCTCAAGATGTTGGCGTCATGTTCGAGAATAGACCCTGGCTGAAGGACTTAAGATATGGGTTTGAAACCCGTTTAACTTCATCTTCTGCATCGTCCTATTAGTAAATGGTTTTAACTAATTCTGACCTGGGAAACCAAACTCTTCAGTAACCGTCTGTAAGTATGTGAGAATCTAACTCATCTTCGCTGAGCGTCTGCTTCACCCAAGTAAGTGGTTTCATCATTTGGCAAGTTACATCCTGTGATTATGAAACTGCGAAGAAATTCATGTGATCCGTGTTTTGAAATTAACTATTTCATGGTGGAAGTTTGAGAAATTAATTATTTTGGAAACTACAAACCGGACGGTCGTGTGGTTATTTCTACTAAAATATCAAACTTATAGGCATGTAAAGACTATGAAAATAAGGACATTTTACTTATTATCCATCATTTTCACCCGTTAATTAATCATGTAAATTCAAATTGTGTCGTGGCACTCTGATGCCTTTATTCTGTGCGAGGTTTTGCAGTAGCATATAATTCTAGTTTCCTTGTTTTTTTTAAAGGATAACTTGCTTCTTCTGTTTTTCCGGCATTTTATGTTTAGTGAATTTCTAGCTTTATTTTGGGTTTCTCGCCTTTGTTGTGCCTTGTACCATGTTGTGGGACGCGGCGTGTGTTTTGGGGTTGCCATGGCAACGCTTTTCTTTTGGGGCGGTATTGTTGATTGTTGCCGGTGGGTTTTGCGTGTTGGTTGTGAGACCTAAGATTACTGATGTATTCTCGACTGATGTGAAAGATTTCCCTATCCTCGCTTGGTCTCTTCTTGTTTTCCTCCTGTTTTCCTGTGTGATTATCGCTCGTGGATTGAATTTGTGCCCTCGTAGTTTATTTATTGGGCTAGAGTTTTATGTTTCTGCGAAGCCTCATATTGCTAACTATTTCAATTAAACTGATCAAATGAGAAGGTTTTCCCAATGTTTAAACTTTAGTTTTAATTTCATTTTAGTTACGTTAACAAACGGGCCCGTGTACACTTTCTGTAGTCAACTTAAGTTTTTTTATTCGTATAATTTTCTGTAAGAGTTATGTTATCAATCCGAACTATTTCTTGCAATGAATTTAGTGTTATAAATTAGAGCCACTTTCTTTTTAAGTTAATGATTTCCATCAGTGTTATTACCTGATAGGCCTGCGTTTTCAGTCCGTGTTATTCTCTATTTTTCACTGTTTATTTTCAAACTAAACAATTTTATTCTCTCAGATGGGACGATGTTAGTTTTGCTTCAATGTTAAGTTTTCATTCCTTAATTAAAGTTTTGTTCGAAAAGATAATCAAGAGCTTTCTTTCATTATCTAAGTGGTTCAACGCCAAAACAAGGGATCTTGCTTTTTTTTTCCTCTGGGTGTTTTCATGGGCCGCATGGTAAGTACTTGATTGATGTAATTTTCCTATCTTTGTTTCTGACTTTCATATTTTGCTTTTGGTAACTGTCTATTTCACACCGGTTCATAGGTTGTACCGACCGGTGTTTGTTTGCTAACCGCTAGTGTGGTGAGTTAACTGCGCTGGTGGCTTAACAGTGAGTGGATTCTTGACAGTTTGGGTGAGAATCTTACAGCTGGTTGCACGCTCATCCATACAAGCAGTCATCAGTGTGTTACGTCTTCTAAGCAGTTAGCATTCAGGTAGGAATTTACTATCAGAGGAATTTGCCCGTAATTTAGTATCAGTCGCTTCCCAGTGATATTAACTTCGCATAAGGGGAGAGTTGGAAATATGCCAAGATTCCGACTCGAAGACCATTTGTAAGTGGTACTTCATAAAATTGTATCAGACTTGCATGATTGAAAAAAGTAATGTGGAATGAAACAGTATAATTAATTTAACAAACTCAAAATGCTGAACATTGAATGTAGCGTATTATCAGAGAAGCGGCCACATTAATCTGGCGATTGATAAAATGAAAAAAAAAAGGTGTAGTTGAAAGACAGTATGGGTAAAGTCATAACCGTCACAGTTTGTAGAAGATAAGGGTAGACGCCGGCCAGCCGTTCACATAGCGGTAAAGCGAGGAAGGTCAAGGACACATTCCATAGTTCGAGAGAAAGGAGTTAATGACCACTAGTCCTGTTTACAAACAGACGACGAGAACCGGAAACTGGAGAAGGGAGGAGAAGTCCGGACAGGTGATCGGTAATGTCGGTTTCATTCCAGATACAAAATGGGTCATAATCTAATTGCATAAATTTTTATTTGTGTAAGTAATCTGTACCATAGGATAAGCATCAAGATAACGTGTGAAAGAAATTAATACGTGTGATCTGTGAATTTAAAATGTATCCCATCCGTGTGTGTTAATTGTTGTAACGACCACTCACCTACCTGACTCCGTACGGACGCTGTTCTCTCGTACCGCTTGACTTACTCAATACGAAGGTAAGAGTACATATCTATTTGGCCTTGTACTCTCGATGCTGCCTCGCATATCGCCCGACCTGCTGGACATCTCACTACGTGCTGAATTACCAATGGGTTACGTCACTCTCTACGTCCCTATCTGCTGTTTCTCGAAGCTTTTTTTTGCTAGTTGCTTTACGTCGCACCGACACAGACAGGTCTTATGGCGACGAATTTCTCGAAGCTATGTGCGCTTCACGAAGTTTCTGCCACCCTATAAATCCTTCGCCCGATCCCTCGGTCTTCAGCCCAGTGATGATACCGAGTGGCAGTGATGATACCGAGTGAGGTTGGAGGGTCGTTCAACGAGTTCCCAGTGTTTCGCTGGGAAACTCGATATTTATTTTCTTCCAGATTGGGTGAGCATCATAGTGTATTATTATGTATTATTATTGTTATTTTCCCAGTGGATTTTGGCAATCAGGGCCTAATTTTAATTTTATCTGCATGCCCAGTTTGAGTTGTACATGAGTGTTTTAACAAAATAATATCACCAAGTCAATACATTGAGTGAAGAGGTTTGAATAATTGAATATGGGCCTGGACTTAGAAAGCACACTATGAACTAATTTTCCACTCCACATCTTTACGTGCTTGGGCGACTCTTAGTATTGTTAACCCATCCTGTTCCCTTCCTGCTGAACTCCTTTTTCCATTTCTTGATTTTAAAACTGTGTTCATTTATCTCATTCGGCTGAGGCTTGTAGTTCACTACCTATATTTATGAATTGCCTCATGTAAGACTTTGTAAATGGTCTGGGGATTTCTTGTAAATGCGTTATTTATGTTCAAACGTTGTTATTGTACTTTTGGATATTGTGAAATGTTGAACTTTATTCTGGTTATATTTCGAGTGGAAAGAACATATTGTCTTGGTTAAACCTTACTATTATTCTTCTTGTTCCCTCCACGGACCCCTTATCCATCCCAGCCTGTTTATGATTGGATAGCTTGCCAATGTATCTTTAAATAGTAATTACGTTAGATGGATTACTACCTACTACGAACAGCTGCATATAAATGAAATGTCGTATGGCTTTTAGTGCCGGGATATCCCAGGACGGGTTCGGCTCGCCAGATTCAGGTCTTTATAATTGACTCCCGTAGGCGACCTGCGCGTCGTGATGAGGATGAAATGATGATGAAGACAACACATACACCTAGCCCCCGTGCCAGTGGAATAAACCAATTAAGGTTAAAATCCCCGACCCGACCGGGAATCGAAACCGGGACCCTCTGAACCGAAGGCCAGTACGCTGACCGTTCAGCCAACGAGTCGGACAGCTGCATATAGATACATGCTTGGTTCCATATACCTCCGTAATCGTAACAAAATGGTAGCAGGGTAACTTTTCCTATTTATTTACTGTTGAGTCTCTATTATTCTTACTCTATCGCTTTTCGATAGCCCCGGTACTTAATCAGTGACTTTAGCTTTTCTGTTCTTCGTACTACAACGCCATTCTTTTGTTTTTAACATGGCACATTTTTCTGACAGTATTCCGTTATATCATTGTGATGACTATTCATCTTCACCTCCAGCTTTTCTTTCTCTACCTAATCCACCTTGTGCGGACTTAATTTCTTTTGATGATAGTTCACCCTTAGACCCTTCACTCACTACTTTTTTCGTCTCCTCATTGTAACACTTCAAATTTAATTGGCCAAGACTTGAAACCAAAACCTTCGACCACCACTCATCATTTACACCCTGAAATTTCTAGGCCATTTACCTCATCACCAATTTCTCCACATCCATTCAATGACTCCCTGACTCCAGTACTTTCATGGCTGACCGACGTGCGTGAGATCAGCTCCTCAGTCAAAGTGAATTAGCAGATGTTATTTCCTAGTAATATATATCAAACGTTGTGTTAAAGTGTGCAAATATAGCCTGAAAGTGTTTAAAGTGAAAGTGTCTCCCTGTCGTGGCCATATTTTTATCAGTTCATTCAAATATTCCATTGTGAGACAAGATGACCAGGAGCAACAAGCGCAACAGCAAGGAAGCGAACGGTAGTGCCAACATCGTGGAAGAGACCGTCACGAGGATCCTGAATGAGACTCTCAGCTGGGGTAAGTTTCTGGGCAGAATATCATAGAGGCGATATCGGAGCGAGTGACCACACTTGTAAAGGAACTAGAGAAATCTCTCCAGTTCAATGCTGAACTTGTATCGGGTTTAAAGAACAAACTTGAGTGTCGGGACAAGGAAATCCATGCACTTAGGTCAGAATTCGAAGCTAAAAGTGACTCTCTCGAACAATATAGTAGGAGAAATAACCTTAGAATCTTTGGAGTGCAGGAGAGCTCACAAGAAAATACTGACGAACTTGCCATAAACGTGTTCAGAGATATAGGCGTGAATATAAATATCAATGATATTGATAGAAATCACCGTGCTGGGCCTAAATCAGTAGGAAAAACTCGGCCAATCATTGTCAAGTTTACTTCCTATCGTACATGACAAGAAGTATTCCGTAACAAAAGGAGACTAAAGGGCACTCACGTTACCATCCGCGAAGATCTCACGTCCACCAGACTCTCTGTTGCATTTGATCCAAACAACACCTCTCTGGTAGCTCGCGAAATAATTCAAATTGCACTGAATGAAACCACATGTTTATTGTACACTATAGATCACTTAAAACTAACAAATACATTAAGCCAAAACACGTGTGTCTACTCGAGCTCCTCCATTTTTATGTTCGCTCCCATCATGCCACTCTCCTCTTACTCAGAGTCCTTGACTAGTGCTGCCACTGTCCACATGTCAGGTGAAATAAAAAGAGCTAAGCAACCAAACATGCCGCCCACCTAATTTGGACTACAAATTACAAATGAATGAACAAACTGACACAGAAAGGAGTATGTACATTGAAAGTCACCAAAACGAAGAACAAAAGAAAACAAAAAAGGAAAACAATTGCACTGTAAACTCTGCATAGTTCAGTTATCTGATGCTGCAGTATAACAAAAGATACATGGACATATGAATCAATAGCAGAAAAAACACACAACTACATGTCCATAGATAATGGGTGCCTCATGCGTCAGTAGGTAGGAAACAGGCATACCTTGGTCACTGGTCGTTGGTAGGTTCCCTTGGCAGTGCGCACAGATACCACACGAACATGACCATCAGCTCCAGGACGAACCTCCTCTATGATGCCAGTCTGCCACATAAGGGGTGGAAGATTGTCCTCCTTGATAAGGACAAGTGTTCCTGTCTGGACGTTGATCTTGGGGTTGTGCCATTTGGTTCGCTGCTGTAATTGAGAGAGATAGTCACATGACCATCGCTTCCATATTTGCTGTCGACACCGCTGAACTAGCTGCCATCTGGATACATATGAAATTGAAGTACTATCCGCGCACTTTTTAGTGATAGATTTTTGTACTCGTTGGAGAAGTAAGAAGGGTTCCGTTAATACTGCCAACTGAATGGAAATAAAATCTGAACTGAATCGATAATATGATCGATCGATATGAATTTTATAAACCTTTATTATTTTAAGCAAACAACTGTGTCACACACACAATATTTAATACTATATAACATTTCCCGTTGCGAAACGTGTTCCTAGCATGAATTCTATAGTTTGGCTTTGCTGTGTAAACAACAACGGTTCGAGTACTTAAAGTGTACGCCAGATGGCGCACAGCGATGACAAGCGATTCTTAGTTTGTGTTTCTAAGGTTGCCAATACGAATCTCGAAGATAACCGAAGTCGACCGCTTCAGAACTAGAGTGTAAATCTATCACTAAAAAGTGCGCAGATAGTAGTAAGACAGTCTGGTTCAGGGAAGGATGAGAGTGATTCACCAATCAAAAAATGTCCAGGAGTGAGGAAGGAAAATTTATCAGGATTGTTGGGTAAGGGGGTTATTGGTCGGGAGTTTAAGCACGCTTCAATCTGAGTTAAAAGGGTGTACATTTCTTCAAAGGTGAGAAGTGTGTCTCCGGCGACCCTCTTGAGGTGATTTTTCACTGACTTGATTCCTGCTTTACAAAGACCTCCAAAATGGGGAGCATGAGGTGGAATGAAGTGCCAGTCAATACCTTCGTTGGACGCAAACTCCTTAACAGCAGACTGATGACTGCGGGACCTCATCAGGTGCTGCAACTCCTTCAGCTTTCTTATTGCTCCAACGAAGCAGGTTCCGTTATCACTGAAGATCTTGCTGCATCGTCCACGTCGTGAGATGAACCTCCGTAGAGCTGCAATGAATGCCTCAGTAGATAGACTGCTAACAAGCTCGAGATGAACTGCTTTCGTGGCCATACACACGAAGAGGGCAATGTAACATTTGGTTCGTGTCCTGCTCCTAGGGGTGCCATGCTTGACATACAAGGGACCTCCATAGTCAACTCCGCAGTTGGAAAATGGTTTACTGGAGTTAACCCTTGCTGGGGGTAGCTGACCCATGAGTTGGTTTGTCGTGGTTGCGTTTAACTTGAAACAAGTGAGACAGTTGTGAATGACCTGTCTAACGATAGATTTTCCATTAGTGAACCAGAATCTCTGACGTAGAGAAGCTAACACCAACTGACTTCCCGCATGTAAAAGCCTATGATGTTCATGCAGGATGATGAGTTTGGTGATATGGTGTTTAGGATGCAATATGAAGGGATGTTTCTGGTCGTAGGAGGCTGAAGAGTTTTCAAGTCTACCGCCCACCCTAATCAAATTGGCGCTGTCAAGAAAAGGATGGAGCGCCATAAGTTTGCTTTCAGATGGGATCTTCTCCCCCTGTTGCAGGTTATGTAGTTCTTGCGCAAAGGTGTAACGTTGCGACATGCCAACGACAACCTTCAAGGAATCACGTAACTCAGCTGTGGTCAATGGCCCATGATGCCTCTCAGTAACATTACTTCGACGATTTTGAAGAAATCTAAGCAAATAGGCTGTCACTCGTTGCAGTCTAGACCAACTGGAAAAGCGTCTAAGGTAGTCGTCCAGGTCATGGTTAACTGTCACGAGGCACACAGTTGGCGCTCGCTTTTCTGGTATGTTAGAGATGGTTTCCCTTAAGACTGGCCAAGTTGATTGATGATTCTGAAGCCAACTAGGTCCCGCTCACCATAGCAGCATTGTCTCAAGTTCCTGTGGTTCAAGTCCTCTTGAAATACAGTCTGCGGGATTGTCTTGTGAGGGAATGTGTTTCCAGTCCTCTACTCTTGACAAGTCCTGTATTTCTGACCCCCTGTTAGCCACAAAAGTCTTCGAAGAATTGGGTGAACCTGCTATCCAAGCTAGAACTATCGTAGGGTCCGTCCAGTAATATCGAGCATCAATTCTCATGTTGATAGCTACAAACACCGTATCCATCAATCGGCTCAATAGTACAGCACCACATAGCTCCAGCCGAGGTAACGAGATTTGCTTTAGAGGTGCCACTCTCTACTTAGCAGTCAACAGGGAGACGGTAACATCACCATCGATACTAATGCACCGCTGGAAAATACAGACGCCATACGCTTTCTCCGATGCGTCCGAGAAACCATGTAGCTCCAGGCGCACCATTGCTCCGTTACATGTGACTCTCCTTGGTATGACGATGTTACTCAGGGCAGTGTACTCTTGAAAATTGGTTATCGGTCTGTATGGAAATAATATTTTATTACTGGGGTGGAACAATGCATAAAATTATCATTTAGGAAGGAGAGTTCAACTCTGCACTGTCTCTGCTAGTCAGCCGCAGAACAGGTTTTCCCCCGCCGTGCAAGCAAGTATGGTTTTTTGTGCCTTGTTATAGACCTCAGCTGAGTAGCACGTGGACACGAATTTTACCAGACCAAAAGCGATCAATACTTTGAGATTTTGACGTCATGATATTTAACCAATTGGATCGCAATGTTAGCCTGATCGCTAAATCTCAGCCAAATAAAATTCAACTGACAAACACACCTACGTCTTGAAGAAATAAATACCCGTGTATCGGGGAAATTTGCGCTCTTTTGTCTTCGGCTTTCTACGTGAATAATTGCTTCGTACAAGTACACGTCATCGTGTTATAAGAGCACATGTATAATTGGAAACGACGTATACGATATTAAAAATTATAAGCATTCATTTGATGAAGGATGATATTATTTCTGCTTCTGAGGAAATTTTGAGATACGGAAAATATTGGAAACGCCGCAGTTCAGATCTCCTTAATTTTACAAACCTGAGGAACTTTTAAAGTACGTAAAAACTGTGCCAACTTGGAGAATCAAGTGTGTGTTGGGAACTATTACTAAAACAAACTTTTTAGTTTCAGCTTTCACCACAAGACGGAAGATCACTAGCAGTCCTAAATTATTTCGGAAGAATGGAACTTCAACATTACGACGGAGTTTGTAACTGTCCTAAGTCTTCGCCTGCTGCAGCCATGTGTCATTAAAATGTGAGGCATAATTCAGCCCAGGGGAGAATAAGGTCCGAGATGAAGTCCGGTTAAATATTCACTGATCATCAACCGAGTCCAGAAGCCAAGTCTACTACAGCTAAGATTTTAAATCATATTTTTCTCTATTTTCTGTTGTAATAATTATGTAGACGTAGTCCTTGCTTGAATATTTGAGATCATTTCTAATAGTCTTTGTAGTTAGGAATTTCACTCTTCTTTCACTGGTGTTGGAAGATTTGATGTGTATGAGAGTGTATTTGGGACCTGTATTTCATTCTATTTGAGTGAGTGCTTCGTGACATGTTCTCACTGTCCCATAATAAGTCGAGGAAAGTGTTAAAAGTATTTGACCCACGTGATAACATTTATTAATTTATTAAATAATTTTGGAATAATTTTTGAATTATTTGGGACAGAATATCGACGTGTTCTGTGAATTTAGGACTTTTCCTTGATGTTTTGTGGTTCATCATAGATTCGAGATAGGATAGAGTCATCTATGATTTCATTAAACCATAGCCTACGATGACGCGACCGCGCGCGTATAATAATAATAATAATAATAATAATAATAATAATAATAATAATAATAATAATAATAATAATAATAATAATAATTAACATTATTACGGTCTAATAGAATGTTTAAAGGTCATGAGTGTAAGTGTTACTGTGCTTATAAGTGATTAAATGTGTGCTATATTGAAGTAGATGTAGGCCTGGAATACTGGTCGTGGCTTGAATGTCAACAAATTTTGCATTTGCTGTTGTGTGGTAATTTTGAGACTTGTAAATGGATCTTGAGATAGGATTTTATTTGTGTGTCCATTACATGAATCATTTAAGGAAGAGAGTATGTCTTTGAATATAACTTCTTCTTATGCAGCACATATTGATCGATAATTTGAGAAAATAGGAGAATAAAAATAACGAAGGCGTGACTCATAGACCATATGCGCGAATGCTTGTTTATCTATGACTGTAGGCAATTCTATGGAATTTTTAATGATGATTTCTACCGAAAATTTATCCTGGAACATCGTTGTGGATCCATTTCGTTGAAAAAGTGATAATCCTGTTACAATCACACGCCAGACGATCGCAATGGTAGCCCTTATCTGATATCGTCATCGGGAAACTCTCATATTTCAAATAATTTTTAAAAATAAAAATCAAGAGATAGGTTTCGATTAATCTATTTAATAATACTACCGGGAACCTAAGCTTGTATGTGAGATGGATGAATGATTGATATTTTGTAAATGTGATTTTTCATGGTGATATTTCGTCATGATATGTGTACGCAGTGCGCGTAATGTTTTCCGATTTCTTGTTGTTTGTGGCGAGCATATTTGGCTCAATTCTAAATCTTTAAGCGATTTTATGATAAAATAAGACAGATTAGGATCTTTGCTTCGAGAAAAAAATACTTAAGCAAGGATCACGTCAATGAACTAAGCTCACGAAATGTAAAACATTTAACCTTGCACAGTGAGAATTTTAAGTCTTTATTGTGAGTTGTGCACAACAATAAGTCAAATATCTCGAGATTGGAAATATAAGGAGTTGGATATAGGACTTCAAAGTAATTTGATTAAATAATTTGAAGCATAAATAATTAATCAGAATAATATTTAATTAATAGAAATGATTATTTGATTTTCATGAGAAGTAAACGTTTGATTCATTTAAGATTAAATAACAGGATATTGTTAATTTAAATAACGATACGAAAATTCAGATTTTTGTTATTTTGGGATAGGATTTTCTCAGACCAATAAATTAATTAATTTGTTAATTCGATTTAATAAAACTCAATTTCGTATCTTTGCAGAATGCATTTTAATGAAGAATTGTGGGTGAATTCCAACAGGGAAGAATTAAATATTTTATTCAAGATTTTGGAAATATTAATTGAATTTTGGAAAGTGCTAATTTATTTTTAATAAATGTTGAAACCCATTTTTAGCGTTTCATTTGTCGTCAGTCCTTAGGTTGTCCCTGTCCTCAATAATTTAGCGTTGCCTGTAAGCGAACGTTCCGCCTGGGACTTTTGCTTACCGGCTGAGCTGCCCGGCAAAACGGGGGCAGCAGATAGGTGTTTATGGGTGTTTATCCATGAAATTTCAATTTGATTGGGGAGGGACTCATCCCAGTCTACTTGTTGTTGCCAAAGTGTTTGGATGAAGAGTTTGCATCGTACAATTACTGGAACAAGTAGTCCCAGAGGGTCAAATATTGCTGCTACAGTAGCCAGAATGGTGCGTTTAGTCCACTGTGGAGGAGCATCCTTAGTTGATGTAACTCCGAACTTGAATATATCTTCAACAGGGTGCCAGAGAATACCAAGTGTTTTCACTACATCTCCAAAATTTAAATTACAAGGGACCTGATTTTCTTGCAATTCTAAAGCAATGGATGCCAATATGTCAGGGTGATTAGCACGCTATTTCCGAAGTCTAAATCCTGCGGTGTTTAGAAGGGAAGTCAGTTCCGCCTGTAACTGATGGGCATCTTGGATGGAGTTGGTTCCAGTCAGCAGGTCATCAACATAGAAATCACGTGTCACAACTCCACAGGCTCGTGGAAATCTTCGTTGCTCTTCCCTTGCCAACTGAATCAGACATCTGGTTGCTAAGAATGGAGCTGCTGCTGTTCCATAGGTCACCGTTGTAAGACTATAGATCTTCAGCGGTTGATGGGGGTGAACTGCGCCATACAATTCTCTGTAAATCGCGGTCTTCAGGATGGACGTTGATCTGGCGATACATTTTCTCGATATCTGCAGTTATGACGTACTTGTGGGTACGAAACCGAAGGACAATGGAGAACAGATCTTGTTGCACTGTGGGTCCGACCATCATGATGTCATTAGGAGATACTGACGTTGTAGTTTTAGACGACGCATCAAAGACTACCCTAACCTTCGTCGTAGTGCTGCCTTTCTTTACAACAGCATGATGAGGCAAGTAGTAGGATCCTTGACTTTGAATAGGGGCTTCGATTTCCTCCATGTGTTCTAGTTGGTGATATTCTTGCATGAAGTTAGTATATTCCTCCTTCATTGCAAGCTGTCTTTCCAGTCTTCTCTCCAAGTAATGGAAACGTTTCTTAGCAGTGTCCAGTGAGTCTCCTAGGTTGCTCCGATTGGAACGAAGGGACATTTTAACCACGAAATGTCCCGTTTCTTCTCGAGTGGTGTGCCTCTGAAAGTGTTCTTCACATTCCCTTTCTTCCTTTGTGAGTGGATTGGTCCTTACTTCTTCCTGTGCCCAGAAGCGCTCAACCTGTGCGTGCAGCATGTCACCCTTAAAAATAAAGCCTTAGCTGTAGCACTTCCATGTTGTACAGAGTGGTTGGGTATACAGCCTGCAAGCACCCAGCCAAGAGTAGTGTTTTGAAGAGTGGGATAGCCTTCCTTTGTGCGCTGCCCGGGTAGTAAGATATCATAGAACACTCTTGCTCCCAGGAGAAGATCAATATCGTGTGTTTGGTTAAACCGTGAGTCTGCTAATACTATGTCCGCAGGCAAGTTCCAGTCATCACAGTTAATTCTAGTAGTAGGAAGTTGACCAGTTATTTGTCCTAACACAGAGCAAACAATGGATTTCCCATAATCACTAACTCTGGAAGAGATGGAAACTTGGCAAATATGTGAAGATTCCACTGTTTTCATATTGCTGATGCCACTGATTGGCATAGAATGGCGACTTAGTTTGAGTCCTAGTCGGTTCGCAAGGCCATGCGACATGAAATTCATCTGAGAACCACTGTCCAGTAAGGCTCGACATTCATGAACTCTACCACTACTGTCCCTAATATGAACCACAGCAGTTGATAGGAGAACTTCGTGTTGTTGAAATGCTCCTTTCAAAGAGCAATATGACTGCTGTTGTGGGGGATAGGCTGTCGAATTTGATGACCTCTGGTTGTCTTGCTGATAATGAAGCAGGGTGTGATGCCTTTGGTTACACATTCTACAACTACCTGAAGTGCAACTGCTTGCAATGTGGTCACCTTTCAAACAATTGAGACAGAGCCTGTGGTCTCTAATTAACTTGATACGGTCATTAACAGACATATCCTTAAATTTAGAGCACCGATAGAGAAAATGAGAAGCACCACAAAGTTCACATGATGAGGGAATGGAGGTGTATGAACTGGTGGAAGGCTTGGAAGATCCGCTGACCTTGCCTATTTCTTGCTTCTCTGCTCCGGTCTTATGGGAGGAGACGATTTCTAGTGTCTGGCAGTTACTTTCAAGAAAGAGGATTAAGCCTTGTAAACTTGGGCATTTGTCACCTGAGGTGGAATTCTCCCACTGTTTACGTAGACTTAGGCTTATCCGTTGGAATACTAAATGTGATAGGATGACCTCATGCAAGGGGGTATTAATTTTCAAGGCTCCTATCGCATTTAGATTGCTACACAGCTGATTTATAAGCATTCTTAGGTCTTTGGGCGATTCACCCTTAACAACTGGAAGTGACAGAAACTCTTTGACGTGAAGATCTAAGATGAGCCTTGGGTTACGATAACGATTACATATTAAGTCCCATGCTACTTTGAAGTTTTCTTGCGTTACTGGAAGGTTTTCAATTAATTTATGAGCTTCATCTGATACACATGACAGCAAGTAATAATAGCGTTGTATGTCAGTCAAACAGTCGTTACTGATGATTAGCGACTTGAAGGTGTCATGAAAGTGCATGGATTCTACGATAGAACCCTTAAATTTAGGCAAAGAAATAGTAGGTAATTTGAGTAAGTGGCCATTGGTTGTGGTTGAACTGTCTATAGGAGAGGAAGGCAAGGGAGTGTTAGTTAACAAAAGAGTTTGAATTTTTGACTGAATGTCTAAACAAATATCTTCAAATGCTTCCCTATCAGAATCGTGGCTAATGTCGTCGTCATTTATTTCGAGTTGGCTCTGAACATCGTTGTATTCTTCGATACTTCTTTGTAAAAGATCCTGCCTCACTTTGATATCATTTAAATTTTATCCTTGAAAGTTACTGATAAAGTTTCCTAAGCGAGTAACTCGAGATTTCACAACAGCCCTTTTCTTCGTCAATGTCTGCTTTAGATTTTTATGGGAAGGACAAGCAAGGAATAACAAGGAATGACAATTGAACCTGACTGCACTCACCCTTCGAGGACGCGATGATGCTGCTCCTGGTGGCTGACTCGTGAGTTGAAATTCCCGTTGGCTGCACTGCTCCTTGTTCTGGCGATGTACTGTCACTGTTGGCTCCACTGGCTGAAAGTGTGGTGGCAGCCCTGTTGTATGATGGCGCGGCTTAATTTGCTCTACAACATGGCGCTTCCCGCCGAAATCCACTCGTTTTCTTCTTGCACCTTAACACTGGCATGAACTGCTTTGATGCATATGATTTCACATTGAAAATGATTCTGACACTATAACTTCCTTACTTGTTCGCATAGCGCACTACGGCAATGTACCGGTAATTATTTTCTTGATGTTCTACGCATGGACTGACCTCGTGGTTCAAGCGTGCTGTTACAGCATATCTCGGTTTAATAATGCACAATGAAAATCGTAAAGTCACACTGAAATGAATTCGGTCCACCTGTACTCCAACGAGGAGGAATATTTAATGAAACAATGATGCCGATGCGGTGAAGTGAAACACGCTATGCTAAGGTACCTTATCAGTTTGAACATTAGGCCTACGGTTTGCACAATGCGAATCCCGCCCGGAGGACCAAAAAATGTTGTATTTGATCCAAACAACACCTCTCTGGTAGCTCGCGAAATAATTCAAATTGCACTGAATGAAACCACATGTTTATTGTACACTATAGATCACTTAAAACTAACAAATACATTAAGCCAAAACACGCGTGTCTACTCGAGCTCCTCCATTTTTACGCTCGTTCCCATCATGCCACTTTCCTCTTACTCAGAGTCCTTGACTAGTGCTGCCACTGTCCACATGTCAGGTGAAATAAACAGAGCTAAGCAACCAAACACTCTCCATACTGAAGGCTGCCATTCACCGTTTTCATGTAAGCAACTGTTGGACTACAGACGGTGATATCATCATTAAGAAACCCGATGGGGGCAAAGTGCGCATTAACCGGCTGTGTGACTTACCGGAGGATAGAGATAGCAACTAAATGGACAATTCACTTGACTGTTCTGATCTCTATTTATTATATTTCATTTTATTTAAATACCACCTTAGTGTAATTTAATTAGTTTAGCTCACTGTAGTTAGATTATTTCATTCACATAATTATTAATTTTTCATAAGGTGGCTACGATAACTAATGGGTTACTCTCCTGTGACAGTACCGAACATTCCTTTCCAGCCACAATCCCTTTCAAGGCCTCACTCACCCCTTCACTCTCCACAAACAGAACACGACCTTGTGACAACTGTCCACTGACCCCTCGTGGAATCACCCCCCTTCCTTCTCTCAACATTAGACACCTGCTCCTAGCTAAAGTTTCCTCTTTCCCTAATGGTCTCCATATAGCTCATCTAAATGTACATTTGTTGTCTGCCCATTTCCACGAAATTAAAGAACTTGTCCCGGACGTATTTGATGTTTGCCTTCTCACTGAAACCTGGCTTCATGACCTGATCCCTTCGAAGACTTTCAACATACCTGGCTACTGTTTACTTCGGAACGACAGAGCTGGAAAGAGGGGAGGAGGTGTAGCAGCGATAGTCAAAACCAGTTTAAAGTCTAGGATAATTGCATGTTCAGATAGCGAATACAATAGGCGACCCGAGTTCCTGCTCTTGGAAATAGTCGTAGCCCATCAGAAATGTGCTGTCTGTGTGGTGTACAAGCCACCTCCGATTGGACATTTGGAGGACGTAGAGAACGAATTGTTACGCGTACTCCCGCAATATGAACATGTAATTGTCATGGGCGACTTTAACACAGACACCGGAAACAACAATGCCGAATGTCGGCAGTTGATAAGCATGACTACATCTTGCGATATGAGCATTTTGCAAACACTCCCTACCCACCACACCGCCACGTCACACACGACAATCGACTTAATGATTGTCAAGGATACAGACAAAGTACTACAACACGGACAGACATCTGTACCAGGAATTTCAGCTCATGACCTAATATACATATCCTACTCCTTAATGACCCGAAAGATAAAATCAAGAACTATTACATTCAGAGAACTCTCTAAAACTGACTACAGTATGTTCACTGAAGACGCACTAGGCGTTCCTTGGCACCATATACTGACAGTTGACGACATTGACATTAAAGTAAACATTTTAACGAATATCTGACAGCGCTCTATGATCGGCATGCCCCGCCGAAAACAGTACGGGTAACACGAGCCCCAGCACCGTGGCTAAACTTAGAGCTAAATGAGTTAATGGCAAGACGATATGCCACACATACAAAGTTTAAGCGACAACTGACACAAGACAATTTTGACGCATTTAAACGGCTACGAAATAAAACATCGCAGGCAGTACGCAACGCTAGAATTAGACATGCACATACCCTGCTAAAACAAAATACTAGACCTGCTATGGCTTGGAAAGAACTAAGACACATGGGAATAGGTAAACAAAGAGACGATCATCCTATTGACATATCCCTGGAATCCCTTAATACATATTTTACTACTTCCGGACATACCATTGACAGAGGAAGGAAACATAGAACACTATTACAGCAATTACAACTCCCCTGCACCTGACAGAGAAAAATTCTACTTTTCACATGTGACACCCTCGCAAGTTAAAACAGCCATATTTAGAATAAAATCGAAGTCCAAAGGGATAGACAACATAGAAATAGAGCTTATTAAGACAATAATTTACATAATTTTACCTACTATAACACACATCTTTAACCATTCACTAATGACTGGCACGTATCCCTCCTTATGGAAAGCTGCCGTTGTCGTCCCGCTTGCTAAAAAATCACCGCCTTAAGACGTAACTGACTATAGACCTGTGAGCATATTATCGGTGCTTTCAAAAGCCCTAGAATTCATTGTACACCAAAAAGTCTCCAACTACTTGCAAATACACGATATCCTTGACGAACACCAGTCTGGTTTTCGACGTAACCACAGCACTAGTACTGCATTACTTAAGGTTACAGACGACATTCACAATGCGATGGACAAAAAACAAGTTACCATCCTAGTTCTTCTTGACTTCTCTAAAGCTTTTGACTCAGTTGACATAGGCATACTACTTTCCAAACTATTTAAACTCCAGTTCTCGACAAACAGTCTTCAGTGGATGAATTCATACCTCCGCGGTCGTCTGCAGTGTGTAAGAAATAACAATAATGAATATTCATCCTGGCGATCCGTAGAGGTTGGCGTACCATTGGGGTCTATCCTAGGACCGCTTCTATTTTCTGTCTATATCAATGATATTACGTCGTCGGTAAACAGCTGCAGACACCACATGTACGCTGACGATATACAATTATACTTGCACTGTGAACCGGAAAGACTAACCGATAAAATTAAATATTTCAATAGAGACTTACAAGAAATCTGTAACTGGACTGACATGCATGGATTTAGATTAAATAACGTAAAATCTCAAGCTATAATAATTTCATATCCTCGGCTTTGTTCAAAAACCATAAGCAACTTCACTTTACCAAAACTCTATCTACAAAATTCACCCATTGATTTCAGTTAATCTGTCAAAGATCTCGGCGTTATGATAGACGAACATCTTTCTTGGAAGCAGCAGGTTACCAGCATCTCCAGGAAAGTATTTGCGACACTTAACTCACTTAGAAGATTCCGCAACATATTTCTCGAGTATTAAAAGAACGCCTCATTTGCAGTCTGGTATTGCCTAATTTCGGCTATTGCGACGCCGTGTACAACGACCTAACTACTACTCTTAACGACAAACTACAAAGCGCGCAAAACGCCTGTGTTCGTTATATATGTGACCAATGTTAATTTGACCATGTTACACCTGCCTACGATGAAATCAGTTGGCTAAAATTCAAACAGCCCCGTAATCTTCATGCTTGATGCCTTCTTCGTCGAATACTCTCATCATGCTTGAGACTTGATTCGTTAATTTCTCTATTCGTTTCAATTTTTCGGACATTAGGATTCCATTAGTGATTTTTCCAGATTTTTCTCTTTCACATCTTTCTCTCGTTCGCCAGGATTATATTTATTGTAACTGTTCTCAGTCTGATCAACTTGATAATTTGTTAATTGAGTTTTCTGATGTTGTACCCCTAAACTAGGAGCTGTTACTAATTTTAACGCTCATATTGATCTCACCGACACCACTCGTATTCGCTCTCCCCCTTACCACTTGAGCCCGCCTAGAATGAGAATCCTTAATCAACTTAACGACAAAATGCTTGCCGTAAAAATTATTGTACCCTCCACTTCTGATTATGCCTCTTCCGCGTTTACGTCGATAAACCTGACTGGTCTTTTCGATTTATAGTTGATTATAGGGAAATTACTCCTAAGATTCTCCACGATGCTTACCCAATGCCTAAATTTCAAACTGCTTTCCACCATTTTACCAATGCACAATATTTTTCCATCTTAGATTTTAATTCTGCATATAACCAAATACCCTTAGACGATAGCAGCTCCCGGTATACTGCTTTTATTACACCCACGGGTCTGTATCAGTTTACTAAAGTACCTTTCGGATTAAATCTTGGTTCCCAAATTATGCAAAGGTTTGTTGACCCCCTCTTTGCCGATATGAAATATCAGTATCTATTTCCGTACGTGAATGACCATTTAATTTATAGCCCTGATTTTGTTACTCATATTAAACATCTTCGTGAAGTACTTTCTCGTCTTACTTACTTACTTATTTACTCCATGGCTCTACGGTCCTTTAAGGACATTGGCCTCCTTGACCGCAGCTTTCCAGTCGTCCCGGTCTTCAGCACGCCTACGCCACCTCCTGACTCCAACATTCCTCAGATCAGTCTCCACATCCTCCAGCCATCTCATCCGGGGCCGACCTCTCCTTCTCCTGCCCCCAGGGTGTCCTGTCAGTGCTTTCCTTGGAAGTCTTCCCTCCTCCATCCGTTGTACATGCCCCAGCCATCCAATTCTTCTCATTCTGATTGTGGTCACCAAGTCCCGCGCCTTATAAAATAATCTTATTTCTTCATTTGTTCTGATTCTCCATAAATCTCCCTCCTTCACCGGTCCAAATATTTTCCTCAGTACTTTCCTTTCCCACACATTTAATCTCCTCTCTGTGGCCTCAATCAATACCCATGCCTCACTCCCATACATAAGCACTGGTATAATTATTCTTTCGTAGAGTGTCAGTTTTAATTTCCTGCTTAAGTTTTTACTTCTCAGAAGGGGATACAGTGCCCTGTAGGATCTGTTGGCAGCCTTAATTCGATTTACAATATCTCTCAACTTTATTTTCTGATGTTATCACTGAGCCAAGATATGTGAAGCTATCTACTGCTTCAAAGGTGTAACCATCCACTTGGAGTTTTTCAGTATTCCTTCCACTTCTCTCCGTTACCATATTTATAGATTTAGCCTCACTTATCTCCAAGCCCAAGGACCCAGCCGCATCTTTCAGCTCCCTCAAGGTAGTTGCAAGTGCCTCGTTACTTCTAGCAGATATCACCACATCATCTGCATAAGCCAAAATTTGGATCAGTCTATTGTAAATATTACCACCCGGATTAGTAGTTACTGATCTTACAGCTTTCTCCAACACTAGATTAAATAACACTGGTGATGAGGGGTCTCCTTGTCTTAGGGCTTCTTCAGTTCTGAAAGATCTTGACAGACTTCCCTGCACTTTTACCTGACTTCTGCTGTTCTCCAGGGTCATCTTAGTCAATTTTATTAACTTCTGTGGGAATTTAAACTCCTTCATTGTTTCCCACAATGTCGATCTCTTTACTTTGTCATAGGCTTGTTTAAAATCTATAAAAAATGTCCTAGTCGAGCGTTGTATTCGTATGTCTTTTCCAGAGTCATTCTCATGGTGAAAATATGGTCCATCGTCGATCTTCCAGGTCTAAAACCAGCTTGGTACTCCCCTATAATTTTTTGTGTTCTACTACTAACTCTCTTTGTTATGGCTGTAGAGAGGGTTTTGTATACTATACTCAGTAAGGATATACCTCGATAATTCTTGCATTGCATGCTGACCCCTTCTTATGTATAGGGCATATATTTGCTAGTGTCCAGTCCTCCGGCATTGTAACTGTTTCCCATACCTTTTTAATTATCTCATGTATTTTCCTCACCAACACTTCTCCTCCATGTTTTACCATTTCTGCCGTTATGAGGTCATTCCCTGGGGCTTTACTGCTCTTCAATTGTTTTATAATTTCTCTTATTTCTTCAATCGATGGTGATCCCACATCTTCTTCATCCTCATCTCCATTCTCCTCATCTGTAGCTTTCTTTGCAGCCGGTCTCTATACTTCTCCTCCTTCTTCTCATCCCTTAACAGTTCTACATTATAGATCTTGCTCTGCTCAGCCCTGTCCCTGGGTTTAATTGCCAGTCTTTCTCAGAACTTGATCCTCAACAGTATGTGATCTGAATCACTGTCTGCACCACGCATGCTTCTCACATCCATTATATTGGAGGCATTGTAATTTTCCGAAACTAACAGGGTGTGGGGTAATAAGCTTACTTTTGACAACATACCATATAATTTCTGGGAAAAGGAGATTGGCGTTCGGTTTCCCCATTAAATTTGAGGTTAAGATATTTTACTGTCATTGAAATAATACTATGAATTCATTTGAAAAAACAAAATATATTCTTGAAATTGTATATAAAAATTAGTAAGTCTTGTTGCGATAAAACTGACGAGAATATGAAATTATGACATTGCAACTGAAAGAAACTAGAAATGAATTTGAATTCTTCTTGAACGGACATTTAACAATTTTATACGAAATATATCCCTCACTGTTTCACTTGACTGTACCTTCAACACTTTGAGTGTAATTACGACGTATTCCTTAGATCTGGTGTTTACTGTAGATGTGTCACGCCTAATTTGGTGATGTATCCACGTGACTGCTTCTTCTCCATATCATATGACTTCTTTATAAGTCTGTATGGTATGACTTCATTGCAAGTATGACTCCATCACTGTTCACCATCCACTTTTCTCTCTTCACATTCCGTTTAACTAATGACTCCCGTTGACTGACTGAGGCCATTCCATCTCTTCACTTAATGGCCAACTGTGCCTCTCCTTCCAGTAGAATAATGACTGACGCTAAAATATGCAGCCACCTTTTATAGACATAGCATGGCACACCTACGTAATCTCCAGAAATAACTATGATCTACTCCCACTCGCCTCAAACTGTTGCATGTAATGGTGAAATACCCTGGGGCTCCCTAAGAAACTCCAGGACCGTGAGCGCAGTGTTAAATACTCACGATGACGTAGCCATGACGTGGCGATGACTTGACAGAAATGTCAGCAGTATTGCACAATGTAACAATGTCACATCCAACATCTGATATATAACAATTCTCACTGTACATGTCTTGAGTGTTATTTTACACACACGTATATATGCATACATTTAACTACAATCACGCAAGCGACAAGCATTGCAGAATCGAATTGAATAAGAATGATAATATAATAAGCCTAATAGTAATCTCACAGATAAAATAATAATAATACGGACATAATAATAATAATAATAATAATACAGATATCACTTTGTAAGGGGATTTGAACCGTTACAGCATGTCGCGCATCTATCAGCACATGGTCTATCTGGTTCTTTGTCAGAAAATCCGGTGATATCCATGTCTCTTTATGGATCTCCTTATGGGGAAAACATGTGCTCATAATCACCAGCTCCTTGCTAAAGGCAAAGTCAATCAATTTCCAACCGTTTTCATTGGATTCTTGGTGTTTACTATGATATCCTGCCACTGGATGGTTTTCTTTCTCTCTGCCTGCTTTGGCATTATAATCCCCTAGGACAACTTCAACATCATACTTGGGCAACTTGGCATATACTTGCATTTTTCATAGAACTGTTCTTTCTCTTCCTCTTCGGCATCCTCTGTTAGAGCATGGACACTATTAGTGATATGTTGGCAAATCTCCCTCTCAATCTTAACTGGCATAGTCTGGGGCTTATTGATTCATATTCAATCACATTATGACTGACCGATTTCTTGACCATAAACCCTGTTCCTATTCTATTTTCTTCCTCCTTACTATTGAACAAAATATAGTGCTGTAGATCTGTCACGTCGATTGTCTTCCATCTTATCTCCTGTAATGCTGCTACAACAATCTGATATTTAAGAAATTCCTCCTCCAATTTTCTACTAGCCCCAGCCTGTAAGATACTTCTCAGATTCCATGTTCCAATATATCCGTATCGTTGCCATTTAGCGCGCTTTAGTCGTCCTAAGTTTGGGACCGTCCGGTTATCTTGATTTGGTTTCTGAACAAAATGTATTTTTGTGGTAGTGGATTTGTTAGCCACACGTACCAACCCCGAACCTGGAGGACCTTTTTTTGCTAGGGGCTTTACGTCGCACCGACACAGATAGGTCTTATGGCGACGATGGGATAGGAAAGGCCTAGGAGTTGGAAGGAAGCGGCCGTGGCCTTAATTAAGGTACAGCCCCAGCATTTGCCTGGTGTGAAAATGGGAAACCACGGAAAACCATTTTCAGGGCTGCCGATAGTGGGATTCGAACCTACTATCTCCCGGATGCAAGCTCACAGCCGCGCGCCTCGACGCGCACGGCCAACTCGCCCGGTACCTGGAGGACCAGGGTATCACTCTTAGTCTGGATCATCACCTTAGACCTGCCCGGCTTCGGTGGCCCTACCAGGAGCATATGCTCTCGCCGGCATAGCTCTAAGGATCATTTGCACACGCAAGCCTCCAAAACACCCGGCAAAATGTATTTTGCCTTCGTCAAGGTGATGATACCATCGGGAGGACTTTCGTCTACGTTGTGTTAATCTTACCGTCAATCCTTCCAAAATTGCTTAGACTTCTATTAAATTTTGGAGTATATTCTTTCAGGTAACGGCATTTCTGTTGACCCTGACCGTGTTTCTGCAATTGTTCGTATTACACCACCTAAAAATCTGAAACAATGTGAACATTCTTAGGTATGGTTGGTTTTCATGGTAAATTTATCCCCCACTATTCATACATAACTGAGCCACTTAAACGAAAACATTAAATTTCATTGGCGAGAGCAGCAGCAAACTGCATTTCTTTCTCTCAAATCAGCTTTAACCAAATTCTTCAAATACCTGATTTTGATTTACCTTCTGAACTTTCTACGGACGCCTCTGACGTTACTGTTGGAGGAGTCTTAAATCAAAACCGAGACGGTATGCTCCTTCCCATTGCTTATTTTTGCCGCTTACTTACGCCTATGGAACGTAGTATTCTATTTATGAATGGGGAGCGTTATCATTAATTATTACTATTGAGCATTTTTTGGAATATCTTGAACATCGTCAATTTCTCGTCCAAAGTGACAATCAGGCGCTTTCCTGGTTACTGTATTATGCCCCTAAAATAGACAGAACCGGTCGATGGTTGCTTCGTCTCTCTCGTTTTTTCTCTATTAATTTGTCTCTGGCTATCCAAACTCAGTTGCTGATTCTCTTTCTCGTCTCTTTGACAACCCTCATCTTTACCCTCTCTCATCGATTTTTCATTATCTTTTGATTCCTGTTATCAAAATCAATCTACTGATTCTTACTGAAAAGACATTAATACTTCTCTTTCAACCTCTAACTATGATGGACCTTTTCGTATCCATAATGATTTACTGGTTTTCAAGCCTACTCCTAAGTCTACTCCTATAGTTGTCGTTCCTTCCATTTCACGCTCTATGCTGTTTCAGTATTACTAATGGGTCTCTTACTGGGGACACTTTGGGCCCGCCAAAACGTATTTTCGGCTAGCATCTCAATACTTTTGGCCCAATATGCGCAGGAATATCTTCGATTGGGTCATATCTTGTGCATTATACCAAAAACGTTAACCCCCAAACACATTATCTTTTGGTTCTCATTCTGCCACAACTTCTACTTATCCTGCGGAGATATATTACATCGATGTTGTCGGTCCCATTACCAAGTCCTCCCAGGGCAATGCGTACATCCTTACCCGTCTTGATGGTTTTCCTACGTTTTTAATTTTGCGCCCGTTGTGTAGACTTTCTGCTCAAAATATCATCCGGCTTTTGAATGACCACATTTTCCCTACTATTGGTTTGCCTATGTACCTAGTTTCTGATAACGCTACTGTTCTTCTTCGCGATCTTCTTAAAACTTTTGCTTTGCCAATGGTACTGGAAAGGTCTTTACCTCACCTTACCACCCCCAAGCCAACCTCGTTGAACGATATCATAGGAATTTGAAGGTCCTGTTGTCCATCTTCCATTCTGAAGATCAACGCCTTTGAGATTCTTAATTACCCGCTTTGCACTCGCACTTAATTCTACCGTAAACAACTCAACCCCTTTTACCACGGCGAAATTATTTTTTGGGTAGAGATTTGCAAACTCATTTAGATTTAACATGGGTTTTACCTTCTTTGTTCCTTTCTTTGCCTACTCAATTTACTCAGGCCGACTAGAAATGGGCATTAACCAAAAAGAATCATGAAGAGGAGGTTCACCGACGGATTCAAAACCTTGGGCATCGTCCTTCAAAATTTAAACTTTTAGATAAGTATTGTTAAAAAAACTATCCTCAAAGTTCCGCTATTGATCATATATAAGCTAAACTTTGTCCTCGCTGGACAGGCCCTTTTTCGATCATCGATTCTCAACCCTGTTAGTGTTGTGTTAAAGGATGCGAATGATCCTTCCATTATTAAAAAGGCCCATGCCTCTCAGTTGAAGCAGTATTTTCATAAAATATTTATCTCTTTTGTTCTACACAGTTTGACCCTCCATCCCCACCCGGGTCAACTGAAAAAGAAAAAGGGAATTTTCCCTCTTTCTTGATTTTTAAACATGTGAATGGAATATTTTTTCTTTTCCCTAGACAATATTCACGTTTGTTTTTGTGTAATTGAATTTTCCTGACTTATCCACCCACCAAATTTTTCCTATTTGTTTATCTATGCTCTGTTTCTTGCCGAGTCTGCTTTTGTTCCAGCCCTTCTCCTCTGAAGCTACATTTCTTGTTTCCTCTTCGTCCTTCACCATTCGTCGGATCTGCACTGATTCTTCGCTCCCGGAATCCTTGGGATTCCCAGCCGTCGGCGGAATATGTAACGACCACTCACCTACCTGACTCCGTACGGCTGCTGTTTTCTCATACTGCGCTTGACTTACTCAACCTTAAGCTAATAGTACTGATCTATTTGGCCTTCTACTCTCGCTGCTGCCTCGTATATCGCCCGACCTGCTGGACATCTCACTATGTACTGAACTACCACTGGGTTACATCTCTCGCTACGTCACTATGTGCTGTTTCTCGAAGCTACGTGCGCTTCACGAACTTTCTGCCGCTCTATTAATTCTTCCCTCGATCCCTCGGTCTTCAGTCCAGCGATGATACCGAGTGAGGTTGGAGGGTCGTCCAACGAGTTCCTAGTGTTTTGCTGGAACACTCGATTTTTATTTTCTTCCAGACTGGGTGAGCAACAGAGTGTCTTATTATGTATTATTATTATCATTTGCCCAGTGGATTTTGACAATCATGGCCTAATTTTAACTTTATCAGCATAGCTAGTTTGAGTTGTACATGGGTGTTTTAACAGAATAATGCCAACAAGGTAATACATAGAGTGAAAAGGTTTGAATGATTGAATATGGGCCTGGACTTAGCAACCACACTACGGACTAACTTTCCATTCCACATCTTTACGTGTTTGGGCGACTCCTAGTGTTGTTATCCCGTCCCGTTCCCTCCCCGCTGCCCTCCTTTTCCTTTTCTTGATTTTAAACCTGTGTTCATTTATCTCATTCGGCTGAAGCTTGTAGTTAACTACATCTTTTTTTAATTGCCTCATGTAAGACTTTGTAAATGGACTAGGGCTTTCTTGTAAATACGTTATTTGTGTTCAAACGTTGTTATTGTACTTTTGGATATTGCGAAATGTTGAACTTTATTCTGTTTATCTTGTTCCCCCCACGGACCCCTTATCGATCCCAGCCTCTTTCTGATTGGATAGCTTGCCAATGTATTTTTAAATAATAATTACTTTAGATGATTACTACCTACTACGAATTGCTGCATATAGATACAGGCTTGGTTCCATATAATCGCGCAATCGTAACATTGTCAGTAGGTAGAAAATGAGAGAGCTTGCTCCGGGTTTAATGGGCAAGATGGCGGCTTTACGCGGGCTCTTATGCGACTAACTCTAGGGAGCTGGCGCAGGGGCAAGTGGGCAAGATGGCGGTTATACATAGGCTCTTACGAAGAAAGCTGGCGCAGGGGAGACGTACAACTTAAAGAGACGGCCTAGGGGCTAATGCGCAAGATGGCGGCCGCGTACAACTTCCTAGTGCTAGGCCCCCGAGGCAAGATTGTTGCTATGCATAGGTTATATGAGACTAACTTTAAGGAGATGGAGCAGGAGCTAATGGCGATATATTGTTCTTATAGGCCTAAATCTACATAGCTGCCTCAGGGGTTCACAACTTGTAACTTATGACCTATTGATTTTACCTGCCTAACTTTTGGGAACTGAGGCAAGTAATACTTTGCAAGATGACTGCTATACTATATTCGTCTAGACTTAACTAGAGGGATCCCTCAGGGGTTCACAACTTGTAACTTATGACCTATTGATTTTACCTGCCTAACTTTTGGGAACTGAGGCAAGTAATACTTTGCAAGATGACTGCTATACTATATTCGTCTAGACTTAACTAGAGGGATCCCTCAGGGGCTCACAACTTGTAACTTATGACCTATTAGTTTTATCAGCATGATATTCGAGAACTGAGGCAAGTCCTACTATGCAAGATGGCTGCTATATTCTATTCTTATGGACGTAACTACAGGGCTTACTCAGGGGCTCACAACTTGTAACTTATGGTCTATTAGTTTTGTCATATAGGCTCTTATGGAGAAAGCTGGCTCGGTGTAGGATAGGCGGTATACATAGGACGGAGATGACCTAGGAGCAACAGCGCAGAATGGAGGCCATGTGCAACTTTGTAGTGCTAGGACCCCCGAGGTAAGTTGGCCGCTGCAGGGGCTCTTGCGTATACATGGGCTCTTATGGCACTAACCCGACATGGGCTGTGCTAGGGCTTTTCGCGTAGTGTCCTAATTCGTGGTTCTATCTTCCTAACCGGATGCCTTTCCTAACCTAAGTCTCGGCACAAGGGCTCTTGGGTGCACATGGCCTCTTATGGCACTAACCCGACGTGGGCTGTGCAAGGGCTTTTCATGTATTGGGCTAATTAATGGTTCCATTCGCCTAACCGGATGCCCTTCTTAACTTTTGACTCTCGGTGGAGTGATGTAACATAGGTCGGAGGGTGGTGGAATACTGCTGTAAGAAACGCCTAAAAGGGGTAGCAGGGGCTCTTAACTTCCGAGCGTGGTTTATCGGCTAGAGGGCCTCGAGCTGAGTCTGGAATAAGCCTAATTCTACAGAGCTACCTCAGAGGCTCACAACTTTTAACTTATGACCGATTAGTTTTATCAGCCTAACTTTCGTTGACTGAAGCAAGGGCTACTATGCAAGACAGCTGCTATACTCTATTCGTTTAGACTTAACTAGAGAGCTGCCTCAGGAGCTCACAACTTGTAACTTATGACGTATTAGTTTTATCAACCTGACGCATGAGAACGGAGGCAAGGGCTGCTATGCAAGATGGCTGCTATACTCTATTCGTACAGACCTAACTACAGGGCTGCCGCAGGGGCTCACAACTTGTAACTTATGACCTAGTAGTTTGATCAACCTGACATTCGAGAACTGAGGCAAGGCCTGCTATAAAAGACGACTGCTATGCTCTATTCGTATAGACTTAACTAGGGAGCTGTCTCAGGGTTCACAACTTGTAACTTATGACCTGTTAGTTTTATCAGCCTGACATTCGTGAACTGAGGCAAGGGCTGCTATGCACGATGGCTGCTATATTGTATTCTCATAGACTGAGCTCTAGAGAGCTACCTCAGAGGCTTACAACTTGTAACTTATGCCCCATTAGTTTTATCTCCAACTTTTAGGATTGCATGTGCTAAATTTCATATTTGAGCTTGTATTGTCAAAAGTATCAGCTTGTGAAAATTTAAATTTATAATTCCACCTTTACAATACTGTAGTCGTCTTCATTAATAAGTCTACATTAAACTATATTAGTGATAAATGTTCCGTCCTCTTATGGGACATCTTCAGTCACACATAAAATGCCTTAAAATACAGTAACGACACATTAAATTAGTGAACAAAAGTCTATAAGTCTATAAGTCTATAAGTCTATAAGTCTAAAAGTCTAAAAGTCTAAAAGTCCATAAATCTTGTGATGCAGCGTATTAGCGGCTCGTTAATCTTGAATCCTAGAATGGCACAACATGAACATGATGTGAACCATGAAGTCCAGTCATTGCACAGGTTAAAATGTCGTCACATGCGTAGAATTTGACCATTATAATACAACATGAGCGGCTATGCGAATAAAATTAACCATGTAGTTATCCTGACAGTATGGTATGACGCAAGTTGAACTCGGTTGTGTTGTTGATAATATGAACCTCCTTGCCCGTCCTGCACCGTCCACTTCACATGAAGTGTTGAAGCTAACTAATGGGAACTGAGACAGGGGCAACTAGGCAAGATAACTGTTGTACATTTGTTATATTAGACCAACTTTAAGGAGCTGGGCTATCGTTCATCCTTCTAACCAGCAGCCTTTCATAACTTAAATCTTACAGAAGTGTAGCCAGTACTATACTCCCTCTGCGGGAGCGTGAGAAAAGGACAAAAGAGCTAAATGGCTAAAGGGTAAAAGGGTCAAATGACAAAAGGGCTAAAGGGCTTACATTTTTTCTAGTATTTCGGGCGCCTCTCGTCTCTTTATCCTGGCTTGAGACCGGCACTAGGGCGTGCCCTAGGGCGGAGTTAACCCTTAGGGAAGGAATAATTTTGGAAAAGAGTCTGTACCAATATAGCTATTCGATCCGCTACATGTTACAGGAGGATGACTTAGGGTTGAGGTCTTTACAGTATCTTACGTCTACATAAGGTAACAGAGGCTTGTTGTGAGCCTGCATGTGGACAGATGATGCGTAGGGACTTGTTTTGATGTAATTCTTGCTTCTGCAGTAGCGTTTGTAGATACAAACTTGTTTTGATAGCAAAGAAGCGTTGAAATCTTCTTCTACTTCATCTTGCATCTATTCTTCTTGAGATGTTTGCACGGTGACAGAACGTGTAGTAGGCGTAGAAAATGAAGTAAATTCATAAAGCTCTTATGGCAAAGAAACATTGAGATTTTCTTTTTATTCTTCTTATCCTATTTTTTCTTTATTATCACTATTATCAATAGCATCCCATCCTTACCTTCATCATCATCATCATCATCATCATCTTGCTTCTCCTTATACCGAAATGTGTGCTAAGGAACAGAGCTTGTAGCAGGTCTAGACAACAAGGGAGAATTAAAATATCTCGCAGAGGTGTACTTGCATACGGTTGAGCTCTTAATATTTTCTTCTCGATGAAGCTACATTATACGCGGCTTCATGACGTTGAGCGTTGTAAGCGTTCTTGAACTCTCTTCTGCAATATTTGCATTGAAAAATTGTCCTACAAGATATCTCATGACGTCTCTTGTGGTGGCCTCGGGGAAATGTTTTTCCACATTCTTTGCAAATATTGCTAAAAATGGGTTGTTCCGTGATGGACTTTATCTTCTGCTAACAGATTCTTCTTTAAAAGAATCAAGCTAAATCTAATAGACACCTGCAACTCTCTACTTATATAATGTAATACGAAGCTCTATATAGATTAGAAAAGTAGCCTATAGTAGCTTTAGGACGAGAGGACGTACCATGATGTGAACAGCTTTTAAGAGTAAACTAGCACAAAAAGCGAGTAACCTATCTGCTATACATTATACAGGGCAGGTGTGGAGATTAGAAGGGATAGTCAAGGAAGAGGGAAGGAAGCGGCCGAGGCTTGGTTAATATGAGCAGTATGTTGAATTTTTTTTGATTAAACCAAGGGCCATGAATGGGATGAAAATGAAAGACTCCCTAGGATTCGCAACCGTCAGGGTCGAAAAGGGCAAGAGTTGACCAAGGGAGGTTGGATACAATAGTTGAAAGTGAGGAGCCTGGCACAACTGGAAGCAATGTCAGGCTCAGCTAAGGGTCCCGTGGTCGACAACCCTCACTCCCCAAGATTGGAGCCTCTAGGGCCGCTTTTAGTCGCCTCTTTAGTGGCCTCCATCTTGCGCATTAGTCCCTAGGCCATCTCCTTAAGTCCTATGTATACCGCCTATACTACCCCGGGTCAGCTATCTCCCTAAGAGCCTATATTATAAAACTAATAGGTCATAAGTTAAAAGTTGTGAGCTCCTGAGGCAGCCCTGTACTTAGGTCTGTACGAATAGAGTAGCATAGTAGCCGTTGCTTCAGTTCTCGAATATCATACCGATAAAACTAATAATTCATATGTTACAAGTTTTGACCCCCTGAGGGATCCCTCTAGTTAAGTCTAGACGAATATATCATAGCAGTCATCCTGCCTCAGTTCCCGAAAGTTAGGCAGGTAAAACTTATAGGTCATAAGTTACAAGTTGTGAACTATGTAGTGTTAGGCCTATAAGAACAACATATCGCCATTAGCTCCTGGTCCATCTCCTTAAAGTTAGTCTCATATAACCAATGTATAGCAACCATCTCTCCCTGGGGGCCCTAGCACTAGGAAGTTGTATGCGGCCGCCATCTTGTGCATTCGCACCTAGGCCATCTCCTTAAGTCCTACGTCTCCCCTGAGCCAGCTTTCTCCATAAGAGCCTATGTATAGCCGCCATCTTGCCCACTTGCCCCTGCGCCAGCTCACTAGAGTTAGTCCCATAAGAGCCCGTGTATAACCGTCATCTGTGCCCATTATACCCTGCGCCAGCTCTTTCACTTTCTACCTAAGTAGTATGAGCTAAAGGGATTCCAGGACAATGGGAGCTGAATCAGCATTTTCCCAAGAAGTCATTGACCCTAGCCAAAGTCATTGACCCCATGACGTCATGACCATGTGACCGTCAGCTGTGAAGATGCCAGCTGTCATCTTGACGGGTCCTAATCACGTAGAGGCGCGGATTTTGTAAACAAGTGAACGTCGCTAACCTCACTGCTAGCATGTCGACAGGGCGTAATCTCACTGCTGCCATCTTATCAACGTAGTGGCGCGGAATCTAAAATCCACGTGCTTTTGACAGTTGTCAAGATGACAGGTCCCAACCACGTGCACTTGTTTTGATATGGAATTTGAACAAGTGAACGCGACTAACCCCACTGCTACCATCTTGACAGGTTCTAACCTCACTGGTGCAATCTTAACTACGTAGGGCGCGGAATTTAAAATCCACGTGCTTTTGATAGCTTTCAAGATGATAGCTGCCATCTTGACGGGTCCTAACCACGTGGGCGTGGAATTTGGAGAAGTGAACGTCGCTAACCTCACTGCCAGCATCTTGCCAGAGCCTAACCTCACTGATGCCATCTTAACCACGTTGGGGCGCGGAATTTGAATAAATGACAGCTTTTAAGATAATATCTACCATCTTGACAAGTCCTAACCACGTGCACTTGTTTTGACGTGGAATTTTGAAAAATTGAACGATCCCCATAACCTCACTGCTATCATCTTGACGGAATTTAGCCACGTGCAGGCGCGAACGTTTTGAAAAGGGTACGATCCTAATCTTACTGCTATTATCTTGACAGGATATAGTCAGGAGGCCTAACCAAAGAGGATTATAGTTTTAAGGCTAGTTGCCCTTCTCGACTCCACCTTAGAGAAGCCTAACCTCAGAGGATTAAAGTTTTAAGGCTAGCTGCCATTCACGACATGCCCCTTCGCGTCACATTCTTGGAGGGGGCCTAACCTCAGAGTAATATAGTTTTAAGGCTAGCTGCCCTTCTTGACATGTCCCTTCCCGAGAACATCTTGGAGGGGTCTAACTTTACTGGGACAATGGTTTTAAGGCAAGATGCCCTTCTCGACACTATTTTAGAGTGGGGACGTAAGGACTCTAGTTTAAGGCAAGCTGCCCTTTTCGACAGCGTTATATTACGAAAGTCAGCTCAATCCTCCTCCTACTCACAGTTTTACCGTTATCTGTCACAGTTTTACGGACAGATGCCTTCCCCTCTAGTATTTTTTGGAGGAAGCCTAACTACACCATCGCTAAGTATTTACGTCTCTATCGGACGCGTCACCTCCCCTTCTGAACAACATAAAACATGTTGTTAATCGGAGGGAGCCCAAAACTACACAGTCGCTAAGGCTTTATGTCTCCATCCGACGTGTGACCTCCCCTCCTGAACAAGATAAAGTATGTTGTTAATCAATCCCGTTACAGAGGACCGGAAATGATGTGCCCTCTATCAAGAGCATGCATTTTTTGTGTTTAGAAGATATATATATATATATATATATATATATATATATATATATATATATATATATAGCCTGTTGTTATCTTACAGTAAAGATGTGAATAGTCAGTATACATTACCATATTATGTTCTGAACAGAAAAGACTTACCTTGATTATATGATAGGAAAAGGAGGGGCACGTTATCTTGTTGATAGAAACAAGAGTAATTGACATGCAGGCAGATGATGATGTTTGCATGGAATAAAACTACCCCTCTCTCCTTATCTTGCGAATATAACATCAACTTTTCTGACGCAAACAGAATAAAAAATCATGGATTCGTACTCTGATCTCTACCCTGTTCTTACTGGTTAATGGTAGAATAAAAAATACCTTACTCCTTATTTCGTATGCTACCTACACATGATTCAAAACACAATTACCGTAAAAAATGGCATACATGGGATCGAACACTGAAATTCCTAACAACAGACTAAACATGTTAACAAACGCACACTACTTCTTTAATGTTATACGCACCCAACACTCTCATCGTAAACCCGAACACACGCAAAAATACAGAACTGATTGTAGGACAAGCAAATGCTGTGAGGTAGGCCTTACACATATACATTTTTTCACTACGCGCAAACACACTTCATTTAGCAATTACATTTTGATTATCCGAGATACTTACATGTGAAAAAGGGAGAGGGTAGTAACACATAGCAATGTGAGGTTAGCATAAGGCTTTACGTCCCCATCCGACAAACAAATAACTATGAACATCGCCCTCTCGCTGCAGAGAGGAATTTTTACACACACACAGAATGGTATATACTTACTCTGTTACACTGAATGGCTTGACAGTGCTATCCTTCTTGATGATACTCATCATCTTCTAACGCAAGACAATAAATAAGGAGAATCGAAATAACATCTTCTGCTGGCCCGTAGTAAATACCAAGCAAATGCTGCGACTGTATCTTCTGTCGATATTCGTTTAGAATTTAAAACATCTCAAATATTCCAGCAAATACAAAAGCCTGTTGTCTTATTATTTATTTCTGTTATGATACTTACCATCTTCTGACAAATATTGTTACAAGGCTATCCCTGTTCTGACTGGGAATAGAACATGTGAATACTGTCTTACATAGTTGTGCAACCACGACGCTGTAATCATTGACAGGAGGGCTCCCCCAGACAGAAAGCATACTTACAATTTTGCTACTGCAGATCCTCACGAACTAGCCCATAGTAAATACCAAGCAAGTGCTAGAATTGAATGTTACAGCACCCCAACCATATTGTTCTGTCTTATCGCGCTGAACAGCGGTCGCTTGGTAGGCCAAGGCTCCTGAAGATATAAACGGAAAAATACACACTCACATTTTCGGCTACACACCACTAACCGCGTGCTAATTCGCTCGGTATAGGTATGTTGCAATGACATTATCACATAATGCTACTAGAACTTAACAGTATAAAGATATGTTTATTATTAAGATGCTACTATGGGTAGAACTTTACCTGTTGTTAACTTACCTTGTTCATAAAAATGATTTTTTACCTTTTGTAATAACTACTTACGACAGACAGCGAATACCGTAAAAATTCTCTGACCTGGCTACAGAATCACATAGCCTCTAAGAGAAAAGATTTGTATACTGTTATTCATAACTGATTAATAAAGTCGGCTTTCCGTGGTTTCGCATTTTCACACCAGGCGAATAGAACCCCGGGACCTGCAACGCATTGAACTACGTAGTTTTGTTTCTATATACACTGACTGACAGAGCAAATGCAACACCAAGAAGGAGTGGTTCGAAAGGGATGAAAGTTGGGGAAAAAACAGAGACGGCACGGATGAATAATTGATGTTTATTTCAAACCGATATGCAGGTTACACAATGCGCACGGCATCGACTCAGTAGGATGTAGGACCACCGCGAGCGGCGATGCACGCAGAAACATGTCGAGGTACAGAGTCAATAAGAGTGCGGATGGTGTCCTGAGGGATGGTTCTCCATTCTCTGTCAACCATTTGCCACAGTTGGTCGTCCGTACGAGGCTGGGGCAGAGTTTGCAAATGGCGTCCAATGAGATCCCACACGTGTTCGATTGGTGAGAGATCCGGAGAGTACGCTGGCCACGGAAGCATCTGTACACCTCGTAGAGCCTGCTGGGAGATGCGAGCAGTGTGTGGGCGGGCATTATCCTGCTGAAACAGAGCATTGAGCAGCCCCTGAAGGTACGGGAGTGCCACCGGCCGCAGCACATGCTGCACGTAGCGGTGGGCATTTAACGTGCCTTGAATACGCACTAGAGGTGACGTGGAATCACACGCAATAGCGCCCCAAACCATGATGCCGCGTTGTCTAGCGGTAGGGCGCTCCACAGTTACTGCCGGATTTGACCTTTCTCCACGCCGACGCCACACTCGTCTGCGGTGACTATCACTGACAGAACAGAAGCGTGACTCATCGGAGAACACGACGTTCCGCCATTCCCTCATCCAAGTCGCTCTAGCCCGGCACCATGCCAGGCGTGCACGTCTATGCTGTGGAGTCAATGGTAGTCTTCTGAGCGGACGCCGGGAGTGCAGGCCTCCTTCAACCAATCGACGGGAAATTGTTCTGGTCGATATTGGAACAGCCAGGGTGTCTTGCACATGCTGAAGAATGGCGGTTGACGTGGCGTGCGGGGCTGCCACCGCTTGGCGGCGGATGCGCCGATCCTCGCGTGCTGACGTCACTCGGGCTGCGCCTGGACCCCTCGCACGTGCCACATGTCCCTGCGCCAAACATCTTCGCCACAGGCGCTGCACCGTGGACACATCCCTATGGGTATCGGCTGCGATTTGACGAAGCGACCAACCTGCCCTTCTCAGCCCGATCACCATACCCCTCGTAAAGTCGTCTGTCTGCTGGAAATGCCTCCGTTGACGGCGGCCTGGCATTCTTAGCTATACACGTGTCCTGTGGCACACGACAACACGTTCTACAATGACTGTCGGCTGAGAAATCACGGTACGAAGTGGGCCATTCGCCAACGCCATGTCCCATTTATCGTTCGCTACGTGCGCAGCACAGCGGCGCATTTCACATCATGAGCATACCTCAGTGACGTCAGTGTACCCTGCAATTGGCATAAAGTTCTGACCACTCCTTCTTGGTGTTGCATTTGCTCTGTCAGTCAGTGTACGATGCAAATTATAAAACATGGATATTATATTAAAACACAACACATTGCTCACGTATTACGTAACACTACCTTCTAATGTAATGAAGACATCCAGAAATCATAATTACAATTTTGCCACTGCAGATCCTCACGAACTAGCCCATAGTGAATACCAAGCAAATGCTAGGACTGTATGTTACAGCACCCGACAATATTGTTCTGTCTTATCACACTGAACAGCAGTTGCTTGGTAGGCCAAGTCTCCTGATGATATAAACGGAAAATACACATTTTCAGCTTCACATCACTAACCATGTGGAAAACACGACACATTGTACATGCATTACGTAACACTACCTTCTAATGTAGTAAAGACATACACTTGAATCGCACTTTTTAAAAATTATACACTTGATTGCATTTTTATACATACCATATACTTATATGTAGAAAAGATATTCATTTAAAAATGATAAATGTAATCTCTAATGCGTTAAGTGCTTGTCTGCACACAGTAAAGGAATGAAACAAAGTCTTCTTCTGCAGCGGAAACAGTAAGTCGAGTCAGCGTTTATATGCATGCACAATGTCCTTGAATTTTCTCTGCTACTTGCGTTAGTGAATGGCAATGTCTCTTGAATGTACGTATAGAATTTTGTCATACTAGTTTAAGGTAAAATTTGTAAGCTACATACGCGTGTTGTTAATCTTAACATTTGCATTACCAATCCAGAAACAGTCGTGTTCATAGCGAATACGAACTACAGCCTGTTTTTAGTTATTAGACTGTGTCAGAGATAGATTGTATGAAGCCCCTATCTAGTAGCGAGGCGATATGATGTGTTCTAAGGCAATCGTCTCGGCTGTGCTTTACGGCTCTCTGTGGTGTGACATGTTCACTCCAGGCACACAGTCACATGTACTCCTTTTCTGTGTTGACTACATTATAAAACGTAATTAAGTAAATAAAGCAGGGGTCTAGAAACTCAGAACATTGGAACACATTCGTAATAATAATCATGTTTCTACTTTGCCGGCCTAGGGAGTAATGCGCAAGATGACGGCCGTGTGCAACTTCCTAGTCCCAGGGCCCCGGGGACAAGATAGCGTCTATTCCTAACCGCACCGAATACAACTAGGGAGAATGTCAAGTACCTCGCTTCCTAGGTGGTTCTCACCTGCTATGCAGAACTGAGGGTATGTGGGAGGATAGGAAACGTTAACAACAAAAATGAACTCTGTTATAGATTAGCCTACAGTACATCCGTTTTTAACCCACACTTTCTCGATGTATGAATTTAATCTGTAGTTAAGTAGACACCGTTCTTGTTCCGTTAAGAGCTGTGAATCAAACGTGCGCCTCTGGTGGGTGAGCATTATAAAAAAATCACAAATAATGTTCATCAATTATTTTTATCGTAAAACTGGACAAGAGAAGCCACCATCTCCGGGATGTAAGCTCACAGCTGCGCGGCCGTAACCACACGGCCAACCTGCCCGGTACAACATTATCTTATGTGTAACAATATTGAGACTCACATTAAACGTTGAGAGAGCCTCCGTAGCTCAGGCGGTAGCGCATCGGCCTCTTACCACTGGAGTAGTATAATACAGGGATTCGGGCGCCGCCACCGGGCTCCCAGGGGCCTCCTCCGCCACCGCCACCCGAGGGGCCCTCCCAGGGGCCTCCTCCGCCACCGCCACCCGGGAGGCCTTCCCAGGGGCCCGCTCCACCACCCGCGGGAAATTTGAATTGGTAAACAAAGCCACGTGCTTTTTGACAGCTGTCATCGACAACAACGCATCGCTAACCTCAGTACTGCCATCTTGACGGGCCTAAACCTTAGTGGTACCAACTTAACCTCACAAGCGCGGGATGTGAATCGGTAAACAAATCCACGTGTTTTTTGACAGCCACGTGCTTTTTGACGGACAACAAAGTATCGCAAACCTCAGTGCTACCATCTTAAGGGCCTAAAGCTTAGTGGTACCAAATTAACCTTACTAGCGCGAGATTTGAATCAATAAACAAATCCACGTGCAGCTGTCATCCGTCATCTTTAATTCAGAGAGCACTGTGCTGCCCTATTTATCGTAGTAGCTACAAATTCGTCAGCTGTCATCCGCCATCTTCAATCTACAGAGCACCGTGCTGCCTTCTTTATCGTAGTAGCTGCAAATTCGTCAGCTGTCATCCGCCATCTTTAATCTACAGAGCACCGTGCTGCCCTCTTTATCGTAGTAGCTGCAAATTCGTCAGCTGTCATCCGCCATTTTTAACCTACAGAGCACCGTGCTGCCCTCTGTAGTAGCGGGTAATTTCGTCAGCTGTCATCCGCCATCTTTAATCAAGAGAGCACCGTGTTGCCCTCTTTAGCTAGATACCTTTGAAATGTTGTGGCGGCAATTAAAAAATTCTACATTCTCTTGTTTGGAATCAACTTCTACGTGCTCTTCAGCTGTCACCTTCCATCTTTAATCCAGAGAGCACCGTGCTGCCCTCTTTGTGGTGGTGGCGAATTCCACGTGCATTACAAACTCACGTGCTTTTTTGACAGCTGTCATCCACCATCTTTAATCTACAGAGCACTGTGCTGCCCTCTTTGTGGTGGCGGATAATTTAACGGCAGCCATCTTTAGTCGACAGAGCACCGTGCTGCCCTCTTTAGCTAGATACCTGTGGTGGCAGGCAATTCCACGTGACAGCAGTCATCTTTAATTAAGAGAGCACCGTGCTGCCCTCTTTAGCTAAAATGTGGTGACGGCAAATTTTACAAACCCACGTGCTAGCTGTCATCCGCCATCTTTAATCAACAGAGCATCGTGCTGTGCACTCTTTAGTTGAAATGTGGTGGCGGCAAATTCTAATCTTTAATCAAGAGAGCATCGTGCTGCCATCTTTATTACACTAAACTTTATTCTTTGACATGTGGTAGTAAGTATTGTGCTTTGCAGCCATCTTTAATCAACAGAGCACCGTGCTGTGCACTCTTTAGTTAAAATGTTGTGGCGGTAGGCAATTTAAAAGAACATGTCAAGGAATACCTTTTTTCTAAGAAGATATTACAAAAGAAGTGATTAAGAATATAATCGAACATGGTACTCGATACAACATATGATTAGAACATCGGTTGATGTGTTTACAACATATCTGGTGTATACCTTTGTTCTAAGAGAAAAAAGTAAAACTAAAATTTTGAACAGCTTGAGCAAGATAGCAACTCTTATAACTACCTTTACTTTGCTAAGGCATAGCTTTATCGAACATACAACGCAATCTTATGCATAAGGCAGTGGACATATCGCGTACATGCAGTAATGCATGTTTAGACTTGAACACATACTGCTGTTCATAGTTCGATGTTGTAGAACACTGCATTGCAAGACTAGAATCAAACACTTTTGAGAAAAAATTGCTGTTCTCAACATACTTACCGAACTAGACGATAACATACTTACGAATCTGCTCAACACGTTCTTTCTTGCTTTTCTTCTATGAGTAATAAACAAAACTCTATCTTGCAAATAAGGAGCGGGAGGAAGGTAATACCTAATATAAAATAAAAGAATATGTCAATTCTACATTATTTATTTCTATCTTGTATGTACAAATTTTATCTCGAATCGTTTTACCGCCGTGATGTTTGCGTACTTCTCCCTTCTCAACACAATTCTTGTATGTACAAGTTTAAACTTGAATTATTTGCTGTTCTATACTCTCAGCGTACTTCTTATTAACTTTATACAATATGTACAGTGAATTGTGATGTAAGACAGCTTAACGTATATATTTTACAAAGTACACACCTCTAGCATAATGTTTTCACACACACGCACACGCACACACACACACACACACACCTGCTTTATGTAAAGTAGTACCTATCAATACTACTATGCCCCCAGGCTAGAGTGTTGGTAGAATTTGGAACGACAAACCGTTTGCAATCATCATTATTAAGGGCTACCTTACTAATTAAATGAGTGCACAACTGGTGCTTCTTGCTTCTAATGACAGACATTTGCTTATGCGAAATAGGTGGATTACTTTTAATGTAATTGTTATAGTTTTCAAACCTTAGCTGATTCTGAACTACATTCTTTTTAATCCCCTTCAATCTCTGTATTTGTAGTTCATTTAAGAGTTTTATGCAATATGACTTGGATTTAGTACCTACAAATGAATCGATAATATTCCCAGCACATTCATCTTTCATTTTACCTAGAACCTTTTTGTTCACTAGCGGTAGATGATATTGATTACATGCAGGATAGTTACTTGTATCAAACCTACCCAAGTCTGACTTTATATCGTTGTAATAGACATCAGTTTTGATTTGATAAATAAACGAATCGGTATCTGTGTAGAGCAATTGCGAATTACGAGCGTACTTCTTCATCATATAATCGTAATGGAATTCATACATGAGTGTTTTAGCCAATTCAAGTACTGCAAAGCCGACGTAGGTAGGTTTGTCATACATAACCTTAACACAATTCATCTGTATAATAACTAAATTCTCATGTATCATGGTACAGCTGTGGAAATTTGGTTTACTTATTAAATAGTTAGCACCATACCTTTCCTTAATATGTTCCCAGTTTGTAATCAATTTTACATCAACGCGTTTGTCAACATTTTCCATAGTCTTACCAAACACACTGTTATTCATGAGTTTGTAGAAATCTTTCTCAAACTCGTTAACTGCACTTGTTCTTAAATTATTGTTCAGATCGGTATATGGCTTTAGCACGGTGACTGATTAAATTCTAGTACGCGATGAATTTTGGATAACTTCAAACCATGCTGTAAACACTGTTTTAAATTTCGGTAAACCGAGCTCGATAGCTGCAGTCGCTTAAGAGCGGCCAGTATCCAGTATTCGGGAGATAGTAGGTTCGAACCCCACTGTCGGCAGCCCTGAAAATGGTTTTCCGTGGTTTCCCATTTTCACACCAGGCAAATGCTGGGACTGTACCTTAATTATGGCCACGGCCGCTTCTTTCCCACTCCTAGCCCTTTCCTGTCCCATCGTCGCCGTAAGACCTATCTGTGTCGGTGCGACGTAAAAACAACTAGCAAAAAAAGTTTCGGTAATGAATGATATACTTAGATTTATCACACAAATTAGCAATTAGCATTTTCGTCGTTGATGCGAAGTACGGGGACTTCATATTTTCAGGGTAGAACGGTAAGTCATTATGAGAAGTGTGTAACTCTTTAGGATACTGTAAGTCAACTTCGAGGAAATAGCCTTTATCAGCTTCATCGCCTAGGGCGTGCAGCTGTAAAGCATCAATTTCGCACTGCGTTAGCCAGCGGAAACCACTCACCGGTATATGCTGACTCATCGCCCACCCATACTGATTATTAGCATCGAGATAAACAATATACTGAGATTCCTGACTAGAATCGAAACTCGGCATGTATTTATTATTTGCCTTAGAATACCGCCCACTGCACTGACTTAGACCGCCTCGAATAGACGATTTTATAAAGTGCACCATATCAATATCGGTTAGCAGTTCCAAATTCACCTGCGTGTATTTTAACATGGCATCCCAACTTAACCCAGGCGCTGTAAAATACTGACATGGGTCAAGGCTGTAGGTTTTCTTGCAAACACAGCGAAAATTTTCGAAAACATCAGCTAACAAAAGTACATCCGTCTTTAAATATAAGTCGGAGTATTCACCTAGCGTTTGAATGTGGAACTGCTCCCAAATATGCTGTGCATGTAAATAGTCATCATCTCTAATATCTGCTGAATTTAGCGAGCTGTAAAATGATTGTTTCGATGGTAAAGCACGTTCTTCGAGGCGTTCTAAGCAGTCAAGATATTCATAACAAAAACACCCTTACGCCGAAGTAAATTAAACTGCGCTTCTTCAGGAAAAACGCGTCGAATTTCCGTAAATTGTTCTGGCTGTAAATTACTAGAAAGTTTATCGAGGCTACTCGTCATAAAGCGAAACGAGTCAAGAAATCTCAGTTTTATAGAATGCTCCTCATCTACTTTTACAGACTTTGTAAATGCAATGTACCGCTCTTTGTTCTGAGGGATTATATCTACATTTTCATCTGAAGCTCCAAATTGTGAAACGATAAAATGTGAGTCGTAACCAGATAAGTTATGAAAAATTACAGGGATAAATTTTGGAACTCTGTACTTAAGATTACAGCTATTATGAGCGGGGCATCTGTAGAAACCAGTTAAATGATCATGGTCAAAGACATTAGGGTTATTTTAGGTAAATTCCCCATCACAAATGCCACATTTTATAGCATGTTCATGATCATTTAACTGAATTTCGGTAAGTGGTTTCATGGGAATATTGCTATTTAGAATACCGCCAAGACGTACTGCATCACTTTCAAGTCTTTCTAAAAATAATTTAGCAGCATCTGGTCCTCGATACAGCCCTAACTTGTTAAGCGTACTATCATAACTACACTTGATGTAATACGCAAAGCTATACGGGACATGCATGCGCGTAGTATTAATGAAAGAGTTGTCAGGATTAGGTGAGCATGTGCTGCATGGCTTGAGGATGGCTTCAAAGTCTGCGTAAATCACGAAAGGTACCCACATCTGCTTGTCATAATTTGTAAATTTTGAAACATTATTGCCCGTAGTAGGTATCTCTGAACGTACATGATTGCAGTCATTCTTGGAATGGTTCGTTAACTGATCTTCAGTTCTAAAATACTGCAAGCATCCATCGCATAGCCACTTTTTACACCTTTCTTTTGACAACTGACTACCAACAAGTCTACTCAGATTTTTAATCCAGCAAAAGTGGCTATTCTCACTATTTTCGATATAGAGTGAGTTAACATGAGTACTCTTCTTATTATATGTATAATACAGAGGACCTACTACAGACTTTTTTCTACACCATACACATTAATGCTAATGTTATTTAGTTCTTCAAAGCGCTTAATGTCCTTTAATTGCACAGGAAATTCTATACTGTTGAAATTTAGTTGCTTTGAATAGTGTGGATACGATGATGTTCTATTCGCTACATTCCGTTTCACAGGATTTAAAGCCGATAACACCGCCCATGCAAAACATGCCTCGTCATCGTTTTGGGTGTTTACAACAGCTTCTTTTCGCTGAATCCATGTCGGCAGCTCGATGTGCGAAGATCCTCGCGTGGGATTGTACTTATTGATGTTAACTTCTAGATACAAAATTTCAACTAAAACCCACCCTGATTCCTTTTCCTGAAATTCCTCGCTCTTAGTTGAAATAATGTTCGAGACATCCCTAAGTACATCACCAAAATCGGTTGACTTTGTACAAAATTCTTCGTATTAAATGGTATTATGATTTAATGTCCGTTATTTCGGATTCATCCGTGCTCTTAATATATAACGCAAAAAGTTCGAAATTAACTTTAAATAAATTATGATTGGACAAAGTTTTAGCAAGAAGCTGTTGTACATCCGGTTGAATGCAATTTAAAAAGTGTTCAGTACTCTGAAACATTTGACTAGTACGAATTCTGCAATTAGAAATCCTACTTTTAAATGCTGTATTAATTTCTTCGATGTTTGCATTACTACCACTTCTACACGCAATATTTTTATGCGCATTACTCCGTAAGTGACTCTCAAAATGTGAAGATGGTACATCAGTGTTACAGTGTTCGCAGTAAATAGTTTGAAGTTTATTTTTCCTAGGTTTTTTACTACAACTTTGTACAGCTACATCAGTAGCTGCACGCTTTTTCCCTACTACCTGAGGGCAAGTAGATATTTGATGTACTTCTACTAAGTGAGCCTGGTATTGCTCTACATTAGTGAAATACACCCCACAAACTTCACATAAAGCGGATGTTATGCTAGGGTGTTTTACTTTTATATGCCGCATAAGGGCATCTACCCTCGTAAACGTCGCCTTACATTGCTCGCAGATGAACGTAGTAGATGCTTCTCCATGTTTAATTTTTAAATGACGTGTGAGGCTCTCACGTCTTGTAAAGGTTGCTACACAACGTTTGCAGGGGAACATAGTGTCTTCTCTAAGAGCGTATGCAACAAGTTCTGGAAAAAGAACAACCATTTATCAATAGAGATTCGATAAATTTGCGATGTTTAGAAGAAACGAAATTTCAGCCTATAGAGCTTAGACATTGTCGTGAGTTCAGAAGAAATCAAGTTTCAACGTATAGAAGTCTGACACTTTTGTACATTTAAAAAGCATACAAAGAGATAAATGTTCTATACCTAACAAAGTAGAAGCACTCTTGTTGTTAAAATATAGTAACTTAATGTCCTTTCCTCGAGTCGCAAGGACTAAGTTTCAACCTATAGGGGTCAGACATAGTGGTGAGTTTAAAATTATAAGATTAACCTTTTGTATAGCATAAGGATTGAAGAGTTTAACTATTTATCAATAAACTAAAGTTACGATGTTCGGAAGAAACCAAGTTTCAACCTATAGAGGTCGGGCATTGCTGTGAGTTGGAAATTATATGATTAACCTCTTCTATAGCAAGCGGATTAAATAGAACAACTATTTATCAATGGACTAAAGTTGCGATGTTCAGAAGAAACCAAGTTTCAACCTATAGAGGTCAGACATTGCTCTAAGTTTGAAATTATAAGATTAACCTCTTCTATAGCATGTGGATAGAATAGAATAACTATTTATTAATGGAGATTAGGATAAAGTTACGATGTTCTGAAGAAAACAAGTTTCAACCTATAGAGGTCAGGCATTGCTGTAAGTTTAAAATTATAAGATTAACCTCTTCTACAGCATGTGGATTTAAGAAAATAACTATTTATCGATAGAGATTAGCTTAAAGTTACGATGTTCGGAAGAAACCAAGTTTCAACCTATAGAGGTCAGACCTTGCTGTAAGTTTAAAATTATAAGATTAACTTCTTCTACAGCATGAGGATTGAATAGAACAACTATTTATCAATAGACTAAAGTTATGCTGTTCGGGAAAAACCAAGTTTAAACCTATAGAGGTCAGACATTGCTGTGAGTTTAAATTACAAGATTAACCTCTTTTATAGCATGCAGATTGAAAAGAATAACTATTTATCAATAGACTAAAGTTGCAATGTTCGGAAGAAACCAAGTTTCAACCTATAGAGGTCAGACATGGTTGTAAGTTTGAAATTATAAGATTAACCTCTTCTACAGCATGCGCATTGAAGAGAATAACTATTTATCAATAAACTAAAGTTGCGATGTTCAGAGGAAACCAAGTTTCAACCTATAGAGGTCAGACATTGCTGTAAGTTTGAAATTATAAGATTAACCTCTTCTATAGCATGCGGATTAAAGAGCACAACTATTTATTAATAGATTAAAGTTGCGATATTCAGAAGAAACCAAATCTCAACCTATATAGGTCAGACATTGCTGTTAGTTTGAAATTATAAGATTAATCTCTTCTACAGCACGCGGATTGAAGAGAATAACTATTTATCAATAGAGATTAGCTTGAAGTTGCGATGTTCGGAAGAAACCAAGTTTTCAACCTATAGAGGTTGGACATTGCTGTGAGTTTGAAGTTAAAAGATTAACCCCTTCTATAGCATGCAGATTAAAGAGAATAACTATTTATCAATAGACTAAAGTTACGATGTTCGGAAGAAACCAATTTTCAACCTATAGAGGTCAGACATTACTGTTAGTTTGAAATTATAAGATTAACCTCTTCTACAGCATGTGGATTGAATAGAATAACTATTTATCAATAGAGATTAGCTTAAAGTTACGATGTTCAGGAGAAACCAAGTTTCAACCTATAGAGGTCAGACATTCCTGTGAGTTTAAATTATACGATTAACCTCTTCTATAGCATGCGGATTGAATAGAACAACTATTTATCTATAGACTAAAGTTGCGATGTTCGGAAAAAGCAAGTTTCAACCTATAGAGGTCAGACATTGCTGTTAGTTTGAAATTATAAGATTAACCTCTTCTACAGCATGCCGATTGAAGAGCACATCTATTTATCAATAAACTAAAGTTACGATGTTCGGAAGAAACCAAGTTCCAACCTATAGAGGTCAGACATGGTTGTAATTTTGAAATTATAAGATTAACCTCTTCTACAGCATGCGGATTGAAGAGAATAACTATTTATCAATGGAGATTAGACTAAAGTTGTGATAGAAAAGTTCGAAACATACCTTAAAATGTACGCGCTGCAAACTGTTACGCAGATGAATAAAATGCGTGCGTTCAAGCCTGTAACTCGAACGATAATATTCTGGTTGTACCTAAAAAGAACAATCATATATGAGTGTAGTGTAGGGATATGAAAGGGTACGTTAGCTAGGCTAGCTATCTTTACAAACATGCAACTCAAAGTTCGAAACATACCTTAAAATGCACGCGCTGCAGACTGTTACTCGGATGAATAAAATGCGTACCTTCAAGCCTGTACCTCGAACAATAATATTCTAGTTGTACCTAAAAAGAACAAACATATATGAATGTAGTGTCGGGATATAAAAGGGTACATCAGCTAGCCTAGCTATCTTTACAAACATGCAACTCAAAGTTCGAAACATACCTTAAAATGTTCGCGCTACAAACTGCTATTCGGATGAATAAAATGCGTACCTTCAAGCCTGTAACTCGAACGATAATATTCTAGTTTTACCTAAAAAAAGAACAAAAATATATGAATGTAGATGTTTAATACCTAGCGTAGAAGTTGCTTTGCAAACACTAACCAACAGTTCAGGCTTACCATAAGTTGAAGGCCCTAAACTGTAGAATAATATTCACAGCAGACAGTACTTAGAAGGTAAGTGAGGATGTGCACGCAATAAACACACACAAAGAACTGTAAGCGCTTCACGCAGACTGCAGCGAGTAAATATGCACTTGTTACTAAGCGGATATCAGAGTTGCTGACATCTGCAGTACAGTGGGAACGAAATGTTTATGCAACAACAGTTCTTCCGAGTGCCTTACGCTGAGTTCTGCAGGCTGACGTATTTAAGCACTAAGCCGGGATCGAACCTGCTGTTGATGCCGAGGTGCTAGTTCTGCAGCGGATGGAACCTGGGAAGGTCAGCGCGCGATTGCAATGTTTGGGAAAAAACCAAGTTTCAACTTATAGAGGTCAGACATGGTTGTGAGTTTGAAGTTACAAGATTAACCTCTATCATGTATACACCTTCTAATCCTAGAGTGCTAAAAACCAATGCGCGAGTCAGCTAGCCTAGAGTTGTGAAGTTCAGAAGAAGAAACCAAGTTTCAACCTATAGAGGTCAGACATGGTTGTGAGTTTGAAATTATAAGCGTGAGGATTAAGGAGCACAACTATTTATCAATAGACTAAAGTTACGATGTTTGGAAGAAACCAAGTTTCAACCTATAGAGGTCAGACATTGCTGTGAGTTTGAAATTATAAGATTAACCTCTTCTATAGTATGCGGATTAAAGAGCACAACTATTTATTAATAGACTAAAGTTGCGATGTTCGGAAGAAACCAAGTTTCAACCTATAGAGGTCAGACATTGCTGTGTGTTTGAAATTATCAGATTAACCTCTTCTATAGCATAAGGATTGAAGAGAACTACTATTTATCAATAGCCTAAAGTTGCAATGTTCGGAAGGAACCAAGTTTCAACCTATAGAGGTCAGACATTGTTGTGAGTTTGAAATTATTAGATTAACCTCTTCTATAGCATAAGGATTGAAGAGAACGACTATTTACCAATAGAGATTAGACTAAAGTTGCCATGTTCGGAAGAAACCAAGTTTCAACCTATAGAGGTCAGACATTGTCGTGAGTTTTACTAAGTTAAGCCTACATCCACAGTATCCCCTACATGTTAGCAACACCACGAAACGCTAAGGTACCGAAATATACAAGTTCTACAAGCAGACGGATGTGCACTACGATTAAACGAGAAGGTTTGATCTCAGGTCGACAAGCTGCTGCTAATAATTTTAATGCGAACTGTACGCGTGCAGTGGACTTCGTACACCGCTGAGGCAAACACATTCCAGAGAAGGAGCTCGCTAGCCGGATTTAGCTTGCGCTTGTGTAAGCTTGCATCAAACTTCATCTAAGAACACTCACCCCAGATATTTTTTCTTGTTCAGGTACTCTACAGTCTGCTTATTCGAACCCGGTGCTAGTACATAGCTACTCGTAAGGCATAACACCTGAAATGCGCTAGGAAGCAGCTAGCCGCTGCTCTCCTCCTGTTTTACGACCGGTTACCCCTTCCTAACATGATATTTTAAGTTGTAAGTAACTTTTTTACGGCCGGATGCCCTTCCCGACGCAAGAATCTGTTTTTACAGCTGGATTTTAAATCACACAATGAACTGTTGCTTTACGGCTAGATGCCCTTCCTGACGCTGAAAGATCAGGATTTAGCCAGTTACCTTTCCTGATGTAACAACAAGCATGTTAGGTGCAAGTTATGCTAAGCAAACAGTCGCTATCTTACGCAAGCTATTCAAAACTGTAGTCTTGTTTTCTCTTAGAACAAAGGTACACCCCCAATCGATGTTCTGATCATATGTTGTATCGAGTACAGTGTTCGATTATATATTCTTAATCACTTATTTTGTAATTTCTTTTAAATTGTCCGCTACTAGGATCAAGAGCGCAGCACGGTGCTCTCTTGATTAAAGATGGCGGATGTGGAATTTGCCGCCACCACATGTCAAAGAATGAAGATGCCAACACGGTGCTCTCTTCATTAAAGATGGCAGCTTTTCAAATTGTCCGCCACCACAGAGTGCTGCGCAGCAGTCTGTAGATTAAAGATGACGGATGACAGCTGTCAAAAAAGCACGTGAGTTTGTAAAGCACGTGGAATTTGCCACCACCACAAAGAGGGCAGCACGGTGCTCTCTGGATTATAGATGGTAGGTGACAGCTGAAGAACACATAGAAGTAGTTTCCAAACTAGAGAATGTAGAATTTTTTCAAATTGCCGCCACCACATTTCAAAGGTATCTAGCTAAAGAGGGCAGTACAGTGCTCTCTTGATTAAAGATGGCGGATGACAGCTGACGAATTTGCAGCTACTACGATAAGGAGGGCAGCACGGTGCTCTGTAGATTAGAGATGGCGGATGACAGCTGACGAATTTGCAGTTACTACGATAAAGAGGGCAGCACGGTGCTCTGTAGATTAAAGATGGCGGATGACAGCTGACGAATTTGTAGCTACTACGATAGATAGGGCAGCACGGTGCTCTCTGGATTAATGATGGCGGATGACAGCTGCACGTGGATTTGTTTACTGATTCAAATCTCGCGCTAGTAAGGTTAAGTTGGTACCACCAAGGTTTAGGCCCTTAAGATGGTAGCACTGAGGTTTGGGATACGTTGTTGTCTGTCAAAAAGCACGTGGCTGTCAAAAACACGTGGATTTGTTTACCGATTCACATCCCGCGCTTGTGAGGTTAAGTTGGTACCACTAAGGTTTAGACACGTCAAGATGGCAGTACTGAGGTTAGCGATGGGTTGCTGTCGATGACAGCTGTCAAAAAGCACGTGGCTTTGTTTACCATTTCAAATTTCCCGCGGATGGCGGAGCGGGCCCCTGGGAAGTCCTCCCGGGTGGCGGTGGCGGAGGAGGACCCTGGGAGCCCGGTGGCGGTGGCGGCGCCCGAATCCCTGTATTATACTACTCACTGGGTTCCGTGGTTCACATCCCGGTTACTCTATGTGAGATTTAGGGTAAGCATAGCGGACGAAGGACAGGTTTTTCTCCGGGTACTCCGGAAACAATAATCACCATCACTACCACCACCACCATTTAATGAGTTAGCATGATGTAGGTTGTGTATACCTCGAACCAGCCTGCAGATCAAGGTAAAAATTCCTAGGCCTAGCCGGGAATCGAACCCAGAGGTGTGGGAATCGAACCTACGGTTTTCAGTGTGTTTCAAATATTTTACATTGAAATAAGACATGGTTTGCATCATAAAACTAGGCAACTATCTTCTATATAACAGTACTCAGAGAGAAAAACGTAAGGTTGCATCCGGGAGATAGTAAGTTCGTATCCTACTGTCGGCAGCCCAAAAGAATACTTTTCTCTAGTTTCATTTATGAAAATGCCGGGTGCTATACCTCAATTAAGAACACGGTCGCTTGTTTTTCTCTCCTATCCGATAGTCACTAGAACGGGAGCTGGCACAGTTCTTATCTTTGCTGTTAGATGGGGCTTTATTCTGTTTCTCGTTCGCCGTGTCTCTAAAATGCACATGTTAGGAAGAGAAATTATAAAATTAATCAGATAAAAAAGGTTCCACCGGAGTTGAGATTATTGCTTAGCGGGCCTGCAGGATAAAATTCCGTTACCTCGATGTTATCTGTCTACAAATTAGCAGATTCGATCCTGGCTTATTCAAAATGTATTTTTCTACTTTGGCGGCATAAGGAGTAATGCGCACCGATCTCGATAGCTGCAGTCGCTAAAGTGCGGCCAGTATGCAGTATTCGGGAGATAGTAGGTTCGAACCCCACTGTCGGCAGCCCTGAAAATGGTTTTCCGTGGTTTCCCATTTTCACACCAGGCTGGGGCTGTACCTTAATTAAGTCCACGGCCCTTTCCTTCCCACTCCTAGTCCTTCCCTGTCCCATCGTCGCCATAAGACCTATCTGTGTCGGTGCGACGTAAATAAACTAGCAAAAAAAAAGGAGTAACGCGCAAAATGGCGGCCGTGTGCAACTTCCTAGTGCTAGGGCCCCCGGGACAAGAAAGCGGCTATGCGACTTTATACGCAGACTGGAATAATGCGCAAGATAGCAGCCGTGTGCAACTTCCTAGTGCTAGGGCCCCCGGGACAAAAAAGCGGCTATAAGGCTTTATACGCAGGGCTGCAGGGCTAACGTTACGTTGACTACGTGTTAACCTCTTAAGACTTGGTGTTGAACTTGGAAAGAGATAGTGGCTGTAAGGTATTATACGTGTGCTTTTAAACATGATGTTCGATACCGGGTCTGCAGGGCTAACGTTACGCTGACCACGCGTTAACCTCTTAAGACTTGGTGTTGAACTTTGAACAAGATAGCCCGTGTTTTCGTACACACTATCTCTCTGATGCAAGCTTACAGGGACACGCCCCCTAACCGCACGGAACACAACTAGAGAGAATGTCCAGTACCTCGCTTCCTAGGTGGTTCTCACCTACTACGCAGAACAGAGGGTATGTAGGAGGATAGGAAAACGTAAACAACATAAATGAACTCTGTTATAGATTAGCCTACAGTAAATCCGTTTTTAAACCCACTACAAACTATCGGTGTAGGAAAACGCAATCAAAATTAATGAACTCTGTTATATATTAGCCTACAGTAAATCTTTTTTTTAACCCACTATCTCTCGGTGTAGGAATTTAATATGTAGTTGAGTAGACACAGTGCTTGTTCTGTTAAGTGTCGTAAATTAAACGCGCGCCTCTGGTGTGTGTGAGCATTATACAAAAAAGTCACTGATTATGTTTATCAAGTATTTTTGAACGTAAACTGAATAAGATAAGGAGGAGGAGGAGGGAAGGGGATTTATCTGTAAAACGGGCCCAGACGGTGAGGAGGAGGAGGTAATCTATCCGTAAAACTAGGCTAGACGATAATGAGGAGGAAATATATCTGTAAATCTAGGCCAGACGATAAGGAGGAGGCAGGGAAGGGACATCTGGGTCAGACGATGAGGAAGAGGAAGGCCCTTATATGGACTTTGTAGTTCTTTGTGTTTTATTTCTTATATTCACATAACAATCATTTCAACATATAACAGATAGACAGTTGTTATTGCCGGTTGCATTGTAAAACTATACACCATATCTACTGTACCTAAGTGCGCACGTTAATGGTAAAACATCTATTACGTTTATGTGTGATCTTTGTAGTGTAATTTTTTCAAGACTTGACAATCTTCAACGACATAAAGCTGAAAAGCATAACTTTAGAATATTTTCATGCAAACATCTATTAATGTGCCTCCTACTCCTCCTTATCTAGTTTTTATCGTCAGATACCCCTTCCCTAATCCTTGTTAGTCACAGTTTTACAGATAGATAGACAGTTTATATTGTTGGTTGCAGCGTCAATCTATGCATCATATCTACCTAAGTGTGCACATTAATAGTAAAACATATACTATGTTTATGTTTGATCTTTGAAGTGTGATTTTCTCAACACTTAACAATCTTCAACGACATAAAGCTATAAAGCATAATTTCGGAATATTTTCGAAAAAAAATGTACTGCGACATTTAACAGGCGTGACAATCCCACACGGCATGTACATTCTAAACACATTTGTTGAAGTGATCTACTAGCAGAACGCTTAGAAACTTTGACTAAATGTCGAAAGCGCAAGATAAGAAAGCGTGATTCAAACGATACAACATCGTCTCAGCTTATTACAAGTCCTGTTACTAACCTTGCACCACCAGATAAAGAGAAGGTGCATTAGGAAGAAGAAGAACTCAACGTCTCCTTTCCATCGGAGCCTTTTCATTCTACTTTATTCTCTAGCCCGACTACATGTTCTGCAGCTGTGCAAACATCTCATCAAGAGAAGCAAGATGTAAGATACTGTAAAGACATTAACTTACTTGTTGAACGATTACAACTCCTAAGAGCTCATAATGATGCTGGATACACAGTGTATGAAAGAGAGTTTCAAGAAATAGAAGAAGAGTTAAGTCGTAGGCGTATTATTGTGTAATAGCTCTAAAGACTCACATCAGTTACAACAACGAACTCATTGCACCTGCCGTTGAAGACGGTGACATCACATGTAGAAATAGAATTTAAAAACCAGTAGTAGTTTGTTTAATTTTATAAATAAATATTTTATTAAATTTAATGTTCTACTTACTGTATTCCCTTTACACCTATCGTAACGGCTTGAGTTTACTAGAGAGTAACCTTGATAACGAACATGACTAAACATGCATAACCATAACGATGCGATCGCTGCAGAGGAGGAGGGATTGAGTTGACTTCCATAACTGTAGGAGTAGGAGGGATTGAGCTATCCTCGGTAACTGTGGGGAGGAAGAGGGATTGAGGTGACCTCCGTAGCTGTGAGGAGTAGGAGAGACTGAGTTGACCTCCGCAACGTCACGAGGAGGAGGAAGATGGTGTCGGGGAAGGGGTATGTCGAGAAGGGCAGCTAGCCTTAAAACTATAATCCTCTAAGGTTAGGCCCCCTGAAATGGTGTTATGTCGAGAATGGCAGCTAGCCTTAAAACTATAATCCTCTGAGGTTAGACCCATGGCTATGTCCCATCAAGATAATAGCAGTAAGGTTAGGATCGTTCCCTTTTTCCAAAATTCCGCAGCATACAAAAGCATGTGACTAAGTCCCGTCAAGATAATACCAGTGAGGTTATGGGATCGTACACTTTTTCAAAATTCCACGGCAAAACAAGTGCACTTGGTTAGGACCTGTTCTGCGCCCACCTGGTTAGGTCCCGTCAAGATGGCAGCTGCCATCTTGTCAGCTGTCAAAAGCACGTGGATTTTAAATTCCGCGCCCCACGTAGTTAAGATGGAAGCAGTGAGGTCAGGACCTGTCAAGATGGCAGCTGTGATGTTAGCCGCGTTCACTTGATCAAATTCCACATCAAAACAAATGCACGTGGTTAGAACCAGCTATCTTGATAGCTGTCACTTATTCAAATTTCGCGCCCCCTATGTGTTTAGGATGGCAGCAGTGAGGATAGGACCTGTTAAGATGGCAGCAGTGAGGTTAGCGACGTTTTCTTGTCCAAAAATTGAGGTTAGGGCCGTTCCCCCACGTAGTTAAGTTCTCACCAGTGGGGTTAGGACCTGGCAAGGTAGGAGCAGTGAGGTTAGCCGCACTCACTTGTTCAAAATGCGCACATGGTTAGGACCTGTGAAGATGGCAGCTGTTCAAATTCCGTGCCCTACGTGGTTATGATGGCAGCAGTGCAGTTAGAGCCTGTTAAGATGGCAGCAGTGAGGTTAACGGCGTTCACTGGTTAAAAATCCGCGCCCGCGTGGTTAGGACCTGTCAAGATGGCAGCCGTCATCTTGACAGCTGTCTACATTCTATGCACACGTGGTTAAGATGGCAATAGTGAGGTTAGGGTCTGTCAAGTTGGCAGCAGTGAGGTTAGCGACGTTTACTTGTTCAAAATCCGTGCCAAAGAAGTGTACGTTGTTAGAACCTGTCAAAATGACATTGACAGCTGTTCAAATTCCTCCCCCACCTGGTTGTGATGGCAGCAGTGCGGTTAGGACCTGTTAAGATGGCAGCAGTGAGGTTTGCCACGTTCACTTGTTTATAAAAAGTAAGGTTAGGGTATGTTAAGATGGCAGCAGTGAGGTTAGGGACGTTCTCTTGTCCAGAAAATGAGGTCATTGTCCGTCAAGATGACGCTGTCATCTTGACAGCTGTCAAAAGCACATGGCTTTTTACAAACACGGCCACGTGCTCGTGACGTCAAGGTCACGTGGTATGACGTCATGGGGTCAGTGACCTTTGCCGGTGTCAATGACCTCATGGGAAAATTCTGATTCAGCTCCCATTGTCTCAGAACCCGCCTTGCCCTACTACTTACCTAATCTTGTTACATAACGTGATTACGATCTCCGGCATGGAATAACTTCGTCATGGAAGAGGGGACCTACAGAATGCAGCAGCAGCCAAAGATCCTGTAATAAGGTAAAGAAAATGTTGAATTTATTATCTTTGTAATTAATATGACGGAGAGCAAAGCGTTGTCCTTATAGGTTAAAATGATATAGATTAGTTATAATGTAAAAATTGAATTCACGTACTTAATAATAATAATAATAATAATAATAATAATAATAATAATAATAATAATAATAATAATAATAATAATAATAATAATAATAATAATTTTTAATATGATGATCATTGTGCACTTGAAAGATTTGAGCAGTCAGGTTTTACGATCGGGATTTGAATATTTTTAAGCTCTCATCGTGGATGAGATAAAACTAGTGTGTGTTGGTGTCAATTTTCATATTTGTGCTTATAATCTGAGATATGCGACGTCTATCATAATCAAAATAACTGTCATGTGTTCGAAAGAGAGTTATCATAATAATAATAATAATCATAATAATAATAATAATAATTGTTGTAGTGTCCTCCACGTTACAGCTATGCAACCAACTATCGCAACGAAGCTCCGAAAATGTGCGTGGTGTATCCAGCTAACGCGCTGACTCATGGCTTGTGAAGTCAGCCAGACCGTATAAATAGGAGGCTACCTGATGTCTTGAAAAATGCTTGCTGGAATGTAATATAAGACGTATTTTCGGTGTAGCAGAATGCTAGAAGAATTAATTGCAAAGTCTTTCTGTGTAGCAGAATGCTAGAAGTGTTTGCGAAATTACAAGGGAGGCGGAAATAGTGAGGCGGTAGTGAGTCCAGAGGTGAGACCTCCCGATCACAGTTCAGTCCCCTATTCAGCCCACATTTTAAGAGGATACCTCCGTGTCTGACCTACGGCGCAGAGCTGATCGCTGGAGGACGAATTTGGCAGTCACAGCGAGCAGACGTACGTGCTTCCCGCTGACTCACTCTCCTCGTCAGGTGATCTGTACTTTCTGAGTACCAGCCAGCAGCTGTACTTGATAGTGCATCTTCCTAAAGAGCATTGTCTACTGTTTGTACTTTTAAGTACGCAGTACGAGCATTGTCAAGTTTGCTAGTGGCTTTACGTCGCACCGACACAGATAGGTCTTATGGCGACGATGGGATAGGAAGTGGCTAGGAGTTGGAAGGAAGCGGCCGTGGCCTTAATTAAGGTACAGCCCCAGCATTTTCCTGGTGTGAAAATGGGAAACCACGGAAATCACCTTCAGGGCTGCCGACAGTGGGATTCGAACCCATTATCTCCCGAATGCAAGCTCACAGCTGCGCGGTCCTTACCGCACGGCAGCATTGTTAGGAAGCACTTCTCAGTGTTAGCTCTTTTACATGTTTTATTCAAGAGGACAAGGGTGGAGCAGCTATCCATCTCAGCGAGACTGGACGACTACGACTTCGTGGCAGCGACGGAGGATCTCCGAGTGAGGCTGCGCTCGGAGCCCGCTCCCGACCTTAGACTCCCGGCGCTCATGGTGTACAACCGGTGGGGGAAGCACACCTACAGGGAGACGATTGTCATAATAGGTCCCTTTTCAGCGATTGCAGAGCACTTCGGAGAGGAGACGATCACCCTGCTTGTCCGCGAGGTGATCCCTGACTGGACGGTCATCATCCGATCCAGGGACCCATGCCATCTCCGCACCTACGAGAGCCTGGTGTCCCAACACTTCCAGGTTATCCGGCTACTAGGAGTCAGAGAGCAGCCGGACTACAAAGGCAGACAGGAGGCAGTCACCCAGACGTCACAGGGGACGTCTACTGTCGAGACACAGACTGCCAGGAGGCTGAGGAACAAGCATGTGGGAACGGACCCACGCTTCTTGGCTCCCCCAGAGCCGAGGACAAATGCCGCGCTCGGGAGCGCCGAGACGGAGCGACCCAAGTCGATTTATTGTACTTCACGAAGTACACGCAGACCGACAAGGCCGACAACCAGGAATGTTCACCACCTGCCCGGGCGCAGATCGGGAAGGCGACCCGAACAGTGGAAAGCGGCACGGAGGCGGAAGTCCCCGGGCGTTCAGCGGTTGCCACGCAGGCTCGGCCTGATAGCGCCTCGTTCACGATGCAGACATCGATGTGAGCCCCTCAGGACAGGAAATGAACAAGATGCCAGCAACGACCGATGCCGCCACCGCAAAAACGAAACGAAAAAGTGGAACTGAACAGATTGAGGTAGTTTGAACATGTCAAGCGGATGAAAAGCAGCAAAAATGTTCTCTTTGGGCATAATACTCTCAAGATGTGTGTTTTAGATCCAGTAATCTGTTTCAATGGAGGTGTAACAGCTAGAACTTGGGAATAAAATGTGGACATAACATGAAAAATAGTCTCTTCACTGTTGACAAAGTGAGAGTACGGAATGCCGGAAAGTATGCTGAACAGATGACCAAAGAGGCCAGGATGAGAAACAGGAATATAAAGAGGAAGAGGGAAGAATCAGAACTGGAGAAAGATGATGATTATGCAGCTGAAATGTTATGAAATACAGGAAAATCTCTGAAAAATATACTTTTTAACTTTGCTGATGATGTTTATTGTTTTAAGGGGCCTAACATCGAAGGTCATCGGCCCCTTTTAACTTTGCCAGCTGCTTCCCATTAATACTCATTTTTCATGTTTAGTTATCCACTAGCGAATGTACCCATGCTTCGCTACGGTATTCTACAATGTATTCGAATATCGAAGTAAATAGTGATCATGCAGTAAATAAGATTGTTTTAAAATTGCATGTCTCTTTGCGTTATCCCAGCATGGGGAGGTCCCCGCACGTTGTTTCCAATGTAAAGTGTTTGTTACGGATTTGTGATATAACGGCAGGCTCACTTGCCTACTGGCATTCACAATCGAGTTGGGAAGTTTACATTATAATTGCAGGCCCCATTGCCTACTAAGCGGACAGAATCGATTTGGGGAGTTTTCGTTAAAATGGCAACCCCCCTTTCCTACTTCCAGACAGATTACAGTTGAGGAGTTTCTATTATAATGGTAGGCAATTACCCTATTTTGCCCATTTTCCTACTGCCAGCCAGCTTACTGCCAGTCACACCAAGATGGTGAGTTTCCATCAAAATAGCAGGCCACTATGCCTAATGCCAGTCACATTTTAGATGAGGACATTTCTTTATAATAGCGGGCACACTTGCCTACTGCCAAACACAATCGGGTAGGGGAGTTTTAAACAAAACTGCATGCTCACTTGCTTTCTGCAAGTCAAATCGAGAAGGGAACTATTCATTACAATTGTAGGCCTTCCTTACTAATGACAGTTACACAGGAGTTGGAGAAGGAACCCTTTCATACTGCCAGTCAAAGTCGGTGTGGGGAGTACTGATTACAATATCAGACTCACCCTTTCTCGATCGCTAAAAATCGACATCAGTGAATATATATAGATCGACATACGAAAGTATATGCGTGTTTACAATATTGAAGACCTTCATTTACAGATTAACTGCTACTAAACGTACGTCATATCGACAAAGACACGCCGGATTTAGTGGCCTAAATGGCTGGTCCTATGATATGTCATCTATTCTTGGGTCAGATTGAGTTAGAAACGTGGAACAGGGTAAAGGTTTTGTAAGATTATCTCACATTACATTACTTTTCGGATAATTATGTGACAGCTACATACATAGCATTTGACTCACATATGGCTACTGGGTGGGCCAATTTTCGTGAAGAGTTTGATGGTTCTGTATTTCATATAAGTAATCGAAAGTATGAATTATGCATGTGAAAATTCCAAATTGACTTAACATCGATTAATAGAGAAAAATCAAACGTAAAAGGGATACAGATACGGCAAAAAGTCATAAGACCAAGGTTGTAGATCATTCCAAATTGAACGGAGATTGTGCGATCCGTTATGTGATAGGAATTTCCGAAGGTCTGCGCCATAATTAAATTGCCTGCATATTTCGATATTCTTCGGGGATAAAAGGTGAAAAATTTAATGATCTTGGATGTTTTCCGTTCGTTACAGGCTAAAACGTATAATATTGTCAAATTTCAATTATCTTCTTTTCCTTCTGGCAGATTATGCCGCAATCTGGATTTTGGGCGAGGCTGGTAAAAATTAGGACTTTCAGGAAACTAAACAAAAAATTATGCAGATGGTCATTATTACCCCTTAAACGGAAAGCTGTACGAAAATTTCGCCAAAATAGTCAGTGTAGAGGCACACAGTCGTTACGATTTGATTTATATAGATAAGGAATCTGCTCCATGTAAATCACCTTTTGGGCTATGTCCGCTGGACTTAACCTGCAAAAGTGACCATTCATGATATCTCACTTATTAATCCTCGTGACGAAAAAATGCACATGAAGAAAAGGTTTACAGGTGGAATTCCATCACATTTGGTCGATTTCCAGTCAGGTTGGTCTTGTTCTGTATATATTGTGGAAGAGTAAAATCACCATTTCGGTTCCCTATAAACCGCCAGTCCATTCCGGAACATGAAATGTTATTTACATTTAAAACCTACCTTTGGACAGGTGGATGCTAAATATAAATTTTGGTTCGAATGTCTTCAGTAGTTTTCAAGTTGTAAGGAAAACGCTTTACACGCACCCGCTCGTGAGTTAAGTCCGATGGGACTTGTACAGAAAAACGGTCCGTTAATGATATCTCCCTTATTAATCCTCGTATCGAAATGATGCACATCAGAAAAAAGGTTTAGAAATTAATTTCTACCAAGACAGGTAGACTTAAATTAACGTTGGTTGTGTATATTTTGTGGAAGTGCAAAACCACTGTTTCGGTTTCGTATAAACCCCCAGTCAGTTCAGGGATTTAGAAAAACATTTGCCCTAAAACCTATCAAGGACAGGTGTATTCTAAATATGAGTCTAGGTGGAAATACATCCAGTAGTTTGTAGCACTCGCGTACATACGGCGTAATTAAGGAAGAAAATAATACAGTTAAGAAAGTTGAAAGTAATAGCAAATGGATTATAACTGAGGACAGTCGGATAACGACAAATATGTAAATGCCAAGTGAATGTATTGGAAAATCAAATACCCCTCAATAAATTATGCTAGTGTGAGTCATGGATATAATAAAGCGGTAACAGAGGAGAAATTTAGGTCCAGTGATTCCTAGGTAAACAAATAGACTAATAAGAAGATGACTAATGGTGTTATTACCTAATCTATTCGAGAGCGGTTATAACATCCAACGATATTCCGCCAATATCGCGCAGATGGGCCGATTGACGCCTCTCTTGCCTTCTACCTAAGGAACAACCACGAATTTAAAAGCATGATGAGGAAAATGGCAATACGTTACTTCCCTGCTGGCATGCAGTCAGAGACGTTGCCATGGTAACTTGTAGGTTCGTTGTCTGTCTGTCGGTCACTCAATGCAGAGCATGATACCAGCGGAAAATTGTAAATTTCTCCGTCATGTAAAGAGTAAGATAAATTATGAACATAACGAAAGTTGTTTATAATGAAGAGACGTTTCACGTACGGTAAACGAAGTTTACAGAAAATCAATAGTATAAGAGAAAATGGAGGAAAATCATTCTGGTTTTCCTATAAACCCCCCGTCTATTCAAAGATTTTAAAATGATGTGCATTGCGAAACCTTCCCCGGTATGAGTATACTCTAAATATGAAGTTTGGTTGAGATCTATCTAGCCGTTTCGACGTGATGGTGGAAAAACCATTCTGGTTTTCCTATAAAACCCCAGTCTGTTCAAAGATTTTAAAATAATATGCATATCGAAACCTTCCCCGGGATGAGTATACTCTAAATATGAAGTTTGGTTGAGATCTATTCAGCCGTTCCGACGTGATGGTGGAACAGACAAACAGACAGACAAACAGACAAACAGACACGAAACGTAAAAACCACCGATTCGGTCTTGAGTTGACCTAAAACGGATAAATATCTGAAAAATTGGCAAAAGAAAGAAATTACAGACAGCGGACCCCCTACAATTTTATTTATATAGATAACTAGGAAACCATTTAAGATTGAGGGCTAATTTCTTGTACAACTTGGCTAATGAAGTACTTGAATGTTAACCTATTTTTATTTCAAAAAAGTAGTAGGCCTGGATTGGGAAGAGAAAAATTTATACATATTTTTGAATAAATTTAAAAAGAAAGAGTTCGGATTTTTTCTTGTATTCTGTCCCAATAATAATGAAGCAATGTTGTTACTCATCTGCCATGATCCATTTCCAGTATCTGAGCAAAATGTGAGAGTATTTGATTGAAAAACGACTGAGAAATGTGTACCTGAAATAACTTATACAACATTTTTTGGAAATGTATCTGTCCAAATTTGTATTCATTTCACACATCCTATAAAAGCAAAGTAGTACTGCATGGTCATAAACAGCTCAGAATATACTGATTTTTATATATTTACAAGAATCCTAGCTGTACCTTTAGCATAAACCCAGAAAATACTTAGAAAATGGTGCCATAATAATAGACTTTTCCATCTTGTAAGAGTACGTGGTGTCTTTTAGTAGTAAGAATCATATTCACCCATACTACTTTAAAAGAACTATGAAGCAATGGAGGAAGCTTTCCATGAACGAAGTATCTATCTAGGAAGGTTCGAGGATAGTAGTACGTAGGAATAAAAGCCCTTTTCATTGGGATGCTGACAGAAATTGCTGTTATATAATGATATTCAAGCATAGCCTCTATTCTATACTCAATCACTTAGTCGTTTAGCACTGCAAATTGTATCGTGCACACAGGTTCAGACATTCAGTTCCCTTCATCTCTTCTATGTATGAGTCACAGCTCTGATAATAGGAAATGTATGGAGTCGACTGACGATGTAATCGAGAGCATACGTCGCTGTCTCCAGATGTTGTAATGCGAAGTACAATATGAAGCCGATGGTCACTAATTTTGTCAAACGGTCCAGGAGATATAACCTGTCAAAATTAAACCAAACAGTGTAAGTGATAGGCAAATTACCTTTTTCACACACACACACACACACACACACACACACACACACACACACACAATAACTGAACAACGCGCAGTAGTAAGAGAATATGCCAACAATAGTTTGAAAGGAATATATCAGTTTATTTTTCATATTTTTTGGAATTCGTGTAAGGATGTATTCACTGAAAATGAATATCAGCAGTAATATTTACAAAAAGTTGAGTTTTAGACCAGGGTTATCTATTTCTCTAGCTTACACGTTATCCCAGAATGGGAAACATACAGAAAGGAAAAGCATAGCTCCGTTGAAGCCGAAACCTAGCGCTGGCCGCCATGTTGATATAAAGCAATCAATAGGCTGACGTCAGTTGGGGCATTTCTAAGCAGTCTAGAACCTTATTGATACCAGAGAACCTGATATTTTCAAGATCCCTAGAAGAACTGAAATTGGTATTCAGAAGCAGAATGGCATAAATACGCAGGCATAAGTATTTTTTCACCCAGTGTGAAACATTATTTCCTAAATGTTGACCTATGGTTTTCATGGGCTGTGTTTTCTGAAAGTCCAAATTAACTTTTAACATCAAATTTCGGGAAAGAATCGTGTAAAATTTTCGAATTATTAAGGGGGTAGTATATACTAATAAATGTAGGTCACTGTGCAGCGATGTATAAAGGTGGTTTATCGATGGGCTTAACGTCGCACCAACAAGGATATGTCTTATGGGGACGATGGGATTGGACAGGATTGGGAAGGAAGGGACCGTGACCTTAATTGAAGTACACCCTCGGCATTTACCTGGTGTGAAATCCATCTTCATGGCTGCGGACAGTGCGGTTCTAACCCACCATCTCCCAAATGCAAGCTCAAGGATGCGTCACTCAAACTGCACAGCTAAATCCCTCATTTAATGTTAAAAACTTCAGAACTGGTCCGTATTGAAAAAAAGATTTACAATTACGAGATGAAAGTATATGATTTTCCACCTGTTCAATACAAATTCAAATGTGATATACATTGAAATGTCACATTTTATTCATAAATATTAGGGACCGGTTTCGGCATATTTATGCCATCATCAGCCTAAAGTTAGATAAACAAGGATACAAGTAAATTACATACATGTCAATACACAAATAAACTTTCAAACAGATTGGTAATTCATAATAGCGTTGATATGTACAAAATTTTCAATGTATAAAAACTCTCATATATACATCTTATAAACTTTACGATAAAGGTAAAATTGATCTATTTACAGTTCTGTGATATCTATTACCTGGTGACGTTTTTTGTTACAATTGTGTGTAAAATAACAAAAGACGTCTTTTAAAATACTTCTGTCTGAACAGCTTATACACCTAATATAATTTGGGGTATGACATTCCTATAGTATTAACATTTTTAGACGTTCTATCATGTTAGAATACACATGTAAATAAAGTTAGTAACAGTGTCCAGTATTGTTATATTGTAAAAGAGAACAGCTAGTCGTTATTTAATGTTTGTTAAAAATAGTTCCTCATTGGAATATAGGCGGTAAGCCAAGTTGAATTGGTCGGCTTTAAGAATCAAATAAATCTTGCTTGAAATATAGCGGTAACTTAGTTGTCAGGTTGCAAGATGGTTTTAAGTTTCTAAATCTTAAAAGTAAAAAGAACATGTGAGTGGCTGAGACCGTAGTTTGACGAGTGTGAGTTCACAAGACACTATGTCATCAGGTGGTCAAATGCAATTCTAGTTCCTCTTTAGCCTTCTGCTGGTTATGTGGTGCATGAGGTCCGTTTTGAATCAAAATCCCTCTAGAATTGCATTTGACCACCTGATCATATAGTGTCTTGTGAACTCACACTCGTCAAACTACGGTCTCAGCCACTCACATGTTCTTTTTACTTTTAAGATTTAGAAACTTAAAACCATCTTGCAACCTGACAACTAAGTTACCGCTATATTTCAAGCAAGATTTATTTGATTCTTAAAGCCGATAAGGATAGATAAGGAATTTACAGTAGAGGAAGTATAGGAGGTGATGGATAAACTTAGGAGTAGGTCGGCAGGTGGGAGTAACGGCATCAACAATTCATTTTGGTAAGAAATAAGTAAAAATAAGCAGATTGGGGAGGGAATATTTATATTATTTAACAGGGTCTTTAATGGTGGCAAAGTACCAAAACTGTGGGAAATTGGGATTATTTGCTCAGTATATAAAAGAAAGGGAATAATAACCTACCGAATACCTACCGAGGAGTAACCCTTCTAGACTCACTGTGTAAAGTATATACGGGAGTCTTGGCAAATAGGTTAAGAGATTGGTCGGAAAAGATGTGATATTATCCAGGTTTCAAGGTGGATTCAGGAAAGGAAGGCAAACAATAGATAACATTATGATAGTAATGATGATTATAGACAACTACATGAGTAAGGAAAGAGGTAGGGTATTTCTAGCTGCTATTGATTTTGAAAAACATTCGACACGGCAAGTAGAAAAGCGCTAAAAGAAAAATTAGGGAGTTTCAATAAAGATGATCAGAGCGATTGAGGCGATATACCGGAATGTATATTGCTGTATCAAATTAGAGTAGAATCTAATTAGTAAGCCGATAGAGTGTAAGGTCGGATTACAGCAAGGTTGCAAAAATTATCGCCAATATTAATTTTATTATTTATAAATGTGTAACGGTCACTCACATACTTACGGCCGTTGTTCTCTTGTACTCCGCTTGTCTTCCTCTACTCTCCGCTACCAACACTCATGTAATCGGCCTTGTACATTGGCTACTGCCTCACTAAACGCCCGACCCGCTGGACATCTCACTACGTACTGAATTACCACTGGGTTACGTCACTCGCTACGTCATTATCTGCTGTTTCTCGAAGCCATGTGCGCTTCCTTCACGAACTTTCTGCTGCCTTATAAATTCGTTCCTCGTTCCTTCGGTCTTCAGTCCAGCGCTGATACCGAGTGAGGTTGGAGGGTCGTTCGAGTTCGCAGTATTCCGCTGGGAAACTCTATTATATTTTCTACTAGATTGGGTGAGCAACAGAGTGTCTTATTTTTTATGATTATTATTATTTGCCCAGTGGATTTTGGCAAACAGGGCCTAACTATAACTTCGTCTCCATGGCCAGTTTCAGTTTACATGAGTGTTTTTAAACAACAAATGGCATCAAGACGATGAATAGACTCAAGAGGTTTGAATGATTGAATATGAGGCCTGGACTTAGCAACCGTACTATGAACTGACCTTGTACTCTGCATCTGAACGTGCTTGAACGACTCCCACGGTTGTGACCCCGTCCTCCGCCCTCCCGTTGCCCTCCTTTTCCTTATCCCTATATTTTAAAACTGTGTTCGTTTATCTCGTACCGCTGAGGCTTGAAGTTCGCTATATCTTTTTGAATTGCCTCGTCTAATGCGACATTTCGTAAATGGTCTAGGGGTTTCTTGTATATACATTATTTCTATTCAAACTTTGTTCTCATACTCTACTATATTGAGAAATGTTGCGTTTTATTTCGGTTATCTTACAAGTAGAAAGAACATACAGTCTTGGTTAAACTTTACTATTATTTTACTTGTTCCCACCACTGACCTCTCATTGATCCCAGCTTGCTTTCTTATTCGATAGCCTGCTAATGCATCTTCAAATAATTATTACGTCATATGGATTGCTACCTTCTACGAATTGCTGCATATTGATACATATTTGGTTCCATATACCCCCACTATCGTAACAAAATGGTGGCAGAGCGTGTTTATCCGATTTATTTAGTGTTAAGTCTCTATTATTCTTACTTTATCGTTTTTCGATTGCTCTGGTACTTAATCATTGACTGGTTCTTCTTACTATGACGTCATTCTTCCTTTCTTAATATGGAAAAGTTTCCTGACAATTTTCCATTATATCATTGTGATGACTATTCATCTTCACACCTGGCTTTTTTATCTATACCTAATCCACCTTGTGCGGACTTAATTTCTTTTGTTTCCTCATTCTAACACTTCAAATTTACTTGACCAAGACTTGAAACCAAAACCTTCGACCACCATTCATCATCTACACCCTGAAATTTCTAGGCCATTTACCTCATCACCTATTTCTCCACGTCCATTCACTGACTCCCTTCATTTCGAAATTATTAAGCAATCTTTAATACAAGTGCCTACCTACCTGAACGGATACTGATCCTCGAAATTTGACTACCTGGTTACTTTTTGTTCGTAAATTCTTAAAGCCTCAACTAGACCCGTTTTCTCAGCTCATTGGCTTATTAACCTGTAAAACAACTGGATATTTAACTAAAGTTTGGCTTGAAAATATGCCATACATTCAGAGCTGGGCTCAATTTCGAACTTGCCTTCATAATTACTTGTTACCTTATGAAGTACGGCACAAATTATGTTTGGAATTTGTTGCCGTCATCAACGCCCTATTTAGATTCCATTCTTAACTTCAGTGATGTACTTAACATCGCTAATGAGCCCTCAGAATTGATATCAGTTGTTACATTTTATGCTGTGCCTTCTTTTCAACAGCTTCTTAATGTACATTCCCCACGTACTTCTTTGCTACTGTTGTACACTGCAGCACAAGCTCATAAGACTTACTCCTATGCCAATATATCCTACTATGCTTATGTACCACCACCTGTATTACCTCCCTCAGCTACCCCTCCTCCTACGACGATATCACTATCACGGCCTAATCCTCCTACAGTTAGCAAAATTTCTATTGTTTGTTTTCGCTGTAAAGGTACTGGGCATATAGCTAAAAATTGTGCTTCTTCCATTCTGGGAGAATGCTTACAATCCTCGTCCGTAGGCAGTGGTCCAGCTCAAGAGACACATCTGCCTAATCAAGTGTATTATTTTCACCATAATCACTCTTCTACTCGGCTGCCTCCTCGATGTTCCACTAGCCCTCGTACTTCAACGAGCTTAGAATATGGTTCTCATATCCTTTTCCCATTACCCAGGATTTCTCATATTGTGGTATGCTTCACAATATTCCTGTTATTGCACTTTTAGATTCTGGTTCGACAACTTCATTAATTAGTCTAGAAATTTTCCGCTCCCTTCAGAACGTTTCTTCTCATCTTCAGCTTTCTCCGTCTTCACTTCTTTGTACTTCTGCATTAAATAATGTACTTCAGACCCTTGGCCAAGTCACGCTTAACCTAAAAATTCAACATTTTTTTGGCACTACTCTTTTAATGTTGTAGAAAATTTATCATGTCCTCTAATTCTGGAATGTGATTTTTTCGTCACACTGGTTTGATACTTGATTCTTTCAATTCCTCTATTCGTTTCAAGTTTTCGCACATTAGGATTCCATTAGTGAATTATCCAGATTTTCCTCTTTCACATCTTTCTCCTGTTCGCTATGGTTATGTGTATTGTAATCGTTCTCAGTCTGATCAACTTGATAATTTGTTAATTGCGTTTTATGATGTTGTAACCCTTAAACTAGGTACTGTTACTAATTTCCACGCTCACATTGATCTCGTCGACACCACTCCTATTCGTTCTCCCCTGTATCTTTTGAGCCCGCCTAGAATGAAAATCCTTAATCAACTTGTCGGCAAAATGCTGGCCGGTAACACTATTGTACCCTCCACTTCTGATTATGCCTCTCCCGCGTTTATCGTCAATAAAACTGACGGGTGTTTTCGATTTACAGTAGCCTATCGAAAAAATAATTTTAAGATTCTCTACGATGTTTACCCAATGCCTAAAGTTTAAACTGCTTTTCAGCATTTTACCAATGCACAATATTTCAATTCTGCTTATAATCAGATACCCTTAGACGATAGCAGCTCCATGTATACTGCTTTTATTTCACCCACGGGTGTGTATCAGTTTACAAAAGTACCTTTCGCATTGAATCTTGGTTCACAAATCATGCGAAGATTTGTTGACGACCTTTTTGCCGATATTAAATATCAGCATCTATTTGCGTATGTGGCTGACCTTTTAATTTATAGTCCTGATTTTGATGCTTATATTAAATATCTTCGTTAAGTACTTTATCGTTTATGTTCTGTTAATCTTACCGTCATACCTTCCAAAATTGTTTTAGCTCAGACTTCTATTAAGTTTTTAGGGAATATTCTTTCGGGTAACGGCGTTTCTGTTGACCCTGATCGTGTTTCTGCAATTGATCGTATTACACCACATAAAAATCTGAAACAGTTACGAACATTCATAGGTATGGTTGGTTTTTGTGGTAAATTTGTCCCCCACTATTCACACATAACTGAGCCACTTTACTTACTTAAACGGAAACACATCAAATTACACTGAGGTGAACAGCAGCAAAGTGCATTTCTTTCTCTCAAATGGGATTTAACCAAGGCCCCTATTCTTCAAATACCTGATTTTGAGACCTTTTGAAGTTTCTACAGACGCCTCTGACGTTGATGTTGGAAGAGTCTTAAATCGCAACCGAGACAGTAAGCTCCCTCCCATTGCTTAATTTAGCCGCTTACTTATGCCAACTGAACGTAGCTATTCCATTTATGAAAGGAAAGCAATAGCATTAATTTTTACTCTCGACCATTTTTCAGAATATCTCGATCATCGAAAATTTCTTGTATAAAGTGACAATCAGGCGCTATCCTCGTTACTGAATAATGCCCTTAAAATAGGTAGAACCGGTCCATGGGTGCTCCGCCTCTCTCGTTTCATGTTCTCTATTAAATTTTGTCTCTGGCTATCAAAACACTGTTGCTGATGCTCTTTCTAATCTCTTTGACAACCCTCATCTTTAACCTTATATCAACTTCCCTCTTATGAAGTTAACACTATTTCTTCTCTCATTGAATTTCCATTATTTTTTGATTCCTGTTATCAACATCAATCTACTGATTCTTATTGTGAAGACATTAAGACTTCTCTTTCTACCTCTAACTATGATGACCTTTCCGTATTCATAATGATTTACTTGTTTTTAAGCCAACTCCTAAATCCATCCCTAGAGTTGTCGTTCCTTCCCTTTTACGTTCTATGCTGTTTCAGTATAATGATGGGTCTCATACTGGGCAGGCCCTTTGGGCGTGTACCGGGCGGTACACCTCCACGCCGCTAATTTAAAATGTGCGCCAGTTGAAACTCCTCTGCTGGAGGAAGTCTGAACTTTATCGACGGTATTAATTTTCAAGTTTCTCAGAAGATGTCACTACTTGGAAAGTTTGGAGTTTTTGAACTGTGCCACTTTGGATGTATTTTTGTTTTACCGGTAGTAAGAAGTGTGAACTTTCACTTCTAGAGGACACTACTGAAAAACTACAATGGTGCACCCTAGTGCGATGTGAAGGAACTGTTTTGTGGAGAAATTTTTATTTCAAAAGTTTGTTTCTTGTTAAATTTCTTTCTGTTATTGTTTAAGTTGGCTGTATACCCCTCTCTTTCCCCTTGTTTTGTATTTAGCCAATCCCGAATTTCTTTAATTAATTTCTGACCAATCTGATGTATCTTCCCCCAACTTGAATATGTTGCTGTACCCTAGCCAATAAAGTGATTGTGGGCGGGTGTTCTCTTCCCTAAAACGCCTCGAACTTTCCGCGAGAGTATATAAACTGCTGATTTTTGGGTCTCTGGGCCACTTCTGTTCCATCTTTCTGTGTGTAAAGTACATAGCAGGGGGCGGGAAGCGCCTCTTTCTTCGGCAGCGGTCAACAACAAGGTAATGGCCGATTAATAACTTCTTTCTTTGCTAGCTCAGCAGTTTAACTCTCGGGGCGGGTCCGAAGTTTTTCCATAATGTAACCTTCCTTAAAATGTAAAGACCCTTGGTATCGATTCTATCTTTAAACTGCATATCGGGATAGAGAGTGCTTAACCCTCTCGAGCTCCCACTCATATTGTTTTGAGGTGAACTTATTTTTTTTCTCAACCTATTCTTCTTTACGTAATGTAAATTGTTTCTTTCTTAAGTCACCTCTTTAGTATGGGATTAGCCCTTGTATTAACGGCCTAGTGCCAAGTAGGTTTTAAACAAGTGTATTAGGAGCGCAAGTTCGCCTCCTCTCAAATTGTTATTTTAGAGGTCATGTAATTAATCTTTTTCTCACTTAATAGACCTCAGTAGGTTGGGTATTTTACCCCTGTGTCTATGTCCTGAGAGGACAACTTGAAGGTGGAGTTTGGTGTGGCCTTTGAGAGGCTTAAAGTTTGAGAGCGAGTGGCTCTTTCTTGAAAATTGAGTGTTGTATGCCTCGAGGAGGCTTTTCTGTGTAATTTGGAGCAACTGCTCCTGAGCATGAATGGGGTTTTCTGCCCCTCTGTTAAAACTTATTTTGAAGTAAGGTTGGGCTGATTGCCCAAGAATTGTGAAGTCGGGGCGCGAAGCCCAAATCCGGTAAATATTGTAACTACATTTTGTTGCCTTGCTACTCTGTACCTGCCATGCTTGTTATTTCTTTATTTTGAAAAGAAAATATAACCCTGTTAATTTTACATGAACTCTAATTTCGTAGCTTGAGACCCGTTCACACCCGCACCTTCCTTCACCTCTAACTACCGCAAAAACACGGTAACAAGTGGTAGCAGAGCGTGGTTGAATGGGTCTCAATTTAGCCCCTTTTGACGGCTAAACATTGCTTTGATTCAAACTCTAACAATTTTCTCAGTTGCTGGAATTTTTGATCTTTCCTGTTTCAAAATTGTTCTGTCATCATGCCCGGCCCTCGCGATGTTCTCCATCTTAACTATTTGCGCAAGGAGGAGTTGATCTATGAGTTAACTATCAGAAATGTGCAATCTGGAGGCACGGTTGCGATAGACACCAACAAGCTTAGAGAGTCCCTTGATTTGCCCATTTCCATCCCCAATTTGGGAGAGAAAAAATTGACGACTCTCTTTCCACGATCACCGAGAATACTACTGGGCTAGCATCGGTAGTTAGTTTTTTTGACGAAAATGATCCTTCTCCTAATCAAATTAAGCGTGTGCAAGCCAGGCTATATCATTTTTCAAATAGAGTTAACGATCTGTTGTCTCTGAAGTTGAATGATGTTCAGAGGAAGGAAGCTAGTACGTTGCTTGGAAGTATTTCTGAATTATCTAGCAAGGTCACTCAATTGTTAACTGGGGAAGTTCCTCCCAAAATTGATCAACCCACCACGATGAATGTAGGTAGCGAGGAAGAGCCTCCTAAGGGAGAAGTCCATAGGATAACCGTTGCTGCTCAAACTATCTCTGCCCCATTGAACAACGAGTCTGAACGCCGTGCATCGTTGAATAATATACGTTCTGAATTAACTTCCTTGCCACTGGAACCTTTACCTACTATGTCACCCGGGTTTAGCGGCTTGCCTCATCCATTGGCAATGTTGCTCAGAGGTATCTCTAAGTTTTCCGTTAATACCACCAGTGACGTAATTTCATTTTTAAGATTTTAAATTGAATTTCAGGATCATGCCCTTGTGTTTTCTCTTTCCCCATGTCAGATTTTGCAAATCATCTATCCCTATGCAATTGGTATTCTCTCAGACAAAATAGTAAGAGCCATTGCCGAGCAATCATCTATTGAGGATTTCCACGCCCACTTGCTAGCTAACTTCATCCCGGCTAGGGCCAGGTCCTCCCTTATTCAGAAGTACTATTATCGTGTACAGCGTTTGGATGAAAACTTAGCAGACTTCATCCAAGATATTAAATTCTATACTAGGGTGTTTGCCCTTCATTTTCCTGAAGATCATATTGTACAGGCTATTGTAGAAGGAATTTCACCATCCTATAGGTCATATTTGTGTTTCGCGGCGTGCCCGCAAACCTGCTCTGAACTTGAAGCATTGGCCGTCTCAGCGGAAGGAGTTAGATACGCCGATTCTTTGCGTGTCGCGAAAGAACCCCCTCCTTCTTTTGGTCATCCTCGGCCTCCTCCTCCTCGCCGACCAGTCACACCTCGTAAATGCTATGCTTGCGGGTCGCCCGACCATCTTCGGAACAAGTGCCCATTGCTCAAGTCTAGTGGGACAAGGAATGGAACTGGTTCATCACAAGGCTGTTTTAAATGTGGGGCTTTCTCACATATTGCCAAGAATTGTCCCAATTCGAATAGCACCCCCTCCTGCTCAACTTCAGGTGCAACTTCCAACAACAATCAAAAGTGACTAGTGGCTTCGGCTGAGTCGACTAATCCATCTTCCCGAGGCTCAGCCCCTGGCAAACAGGTCGTAAATTCAGGGAATGTTCAATCTGCAAATCTATCTTTTGAATGCCCCAAAGAGTGTCTTAGGATTGCGGCGGATACCCCCGCACCGGTCCCTTTTCTCAAACTTGAGTTAAATAATGAACCTGTAACAGCTCTTTTAGATTCAGGCAGTGTTTGTTCGATTATTTCGGCTGAATGTTATTCTAAATTGAAATCTGTTTGTAAACTACCTGACTATGTCTCATCTCCTGTTCAATATGTTTCGGCTAATTCATCTCCATTGGAAATCCTAGGTTCTGTAAATGTCAAAATTCGTATTTTTAAATTTACATGGAAAATCAAATTGTTTGTGGCTAAGCACCTGTCTTGCCCCATCATATTGGGGGCTGACTTCATTTCTCACACTGGTCTTGTGCTCGATCTTCAGAGTAAGTCGTGCACATTCAAATTTGCGTCCAATTGTAAAATTCCCTTGTTAAAGTGTAATTCTGTATCATGTTCATCTATTTCGCCTACCCAAGATGAGATGTTGTTAGACCTTAGACATCTACCTGAGGAGCAGGCTGATAGTATTCGTAAATTATGTCAGTCATTTCCAGAGGTGTTCTCTGATACTCTTGGTGTTACTGACCTTATTGAATACAAAATTGAGGTCACGGATTCAATTCCTGTCCGTTTTCCACCTTATAGGCTATCTCCACCTAAAATGAAGGCTCTGAAAGAAATCATCGATCAGATGTTGAAGGATGGTATTATTAGGCCATCTAAGTCGGCGTATTCGTCACCTATTTTTCTAGTCCCGAAACCCCAAGGGGGCTTCAGGCCTGTCACTGATTATAGGGCTCTCAATCGGAAGGTGGTGTTACAATCTGGGCCCCTTCCCGACCTTCATTCTTGTTTTTCATGGTTCCGTAAGGCCAAGTTCTTCACCATCTTGGATTTGAATCAAGCCTACAATCAAATTCCCCTTGCTGAAGAGTCTAAACATCTTACAGCGTTTGCCACGGACTGGAATTTATACGAATACAACCGCGTGCCTTTCGGGCTCCCCACGGGAGCAGCTGTACTCACTAGGCTGCTAGATAGGGTCTTCTCCGACATCAAATTTGAGTACTTGTATCACTACTTGGATGATGTCGTCGTATTTTCGGAGACCTTTGAAGAACATCTAGATCATCTGCGAGAAGTTCTCAATCGCCTTCGTAAGGCTGGGTTAACTGTCAAGTTGTCCAAGGTTGCCTTTGCTAAGCCCTCTATGTCATTCCTAGGGCATATTGTGTCACCTGATGGTGTTGCCGTCGATCATTCTAGAACACAGGCCATCCGTGATTTTAAACCTCCCAAGGACATTAAAGGTATCGCCAGGTTCATTGGTATGGTGAATTTCTTCAGGAAGTTCATTCCTAACTTCGCTAATAGAGCGGCGCCCTTGAACCTTCTTCGTAGGAAAGGCATCAAATTCGAGTGGGGACCTTCTCAACAAGCCGCTTTTGAAGATCTTAAATTAGCTCTCTGTAATGCAACTGTACTTACTATGCCTGATTTCTCGAAGAAATTCATCGTATAAACCGACGCGTCGTCGTCAGCAGTAGCTGCAGTCCTTCTTCAAGAGACTGAACTAGGGAGGCGACCCATCGCCTATGCATCTAGGACCTTGTCGGCTCAAGAAGCCAAGTATTCCATCTATGAGCTCGAAGGTTTGGCAGTCTTATTCGCCTTAGAAAAGTTCCGTCTCTATCTGGAACATGTCAAATTCGACCTGGAGACAGATAATCAAGCCTTAAGCTGGGTCTTAGGTAGGCCGCGTCGTACTGGTCGTATAGCCCGTTGGGCCATCCGAATTTCTGCCTTCCAATTCGATGTCAGGCATATCAGAGGTACCGAAAATGTTGTTGCTGATGGACTCAGCCGTATGTTTTCCAACGACGTCGAGACCCTCGAACCGGTCGACAGTTCATCACCTCCCGAGTCCATACTATCTGGTGTTAATGCCATCTTAACAGATGCTCCCATGCTCTTTAGGGATATCGAGAAATACCAACGTGAAGATCCGACGCTGGCTCCGATAATGGAAACCCTTTCTTCTGGGGAACATATTGTCCCTTATGTTCTGAGGAATGGTGTTCTATGTTGCCCTTCGAGGCATGATAAGATGATGAAGGTTGTCGTTCCAGCTGTTCTTGTGCCTATGATCTTCAAGTACTATCATGAGACCCCATTAGGGGGGCATCTTGGAATCTTTAAAACTCGTGAGAAGGTTCGTGAAATGTTCATCTGGAAGGGTATGGACGGTGACATCCGTGAACTAGTAAAGGCTTGTAAATCCTGTTTGCTTAGTAAACCAACCATGTCCACCAAGGTAGGCCTTTTGTCTTCTCATCAAGCGTCGCGCCCCATGGAACGCCTGTATATTGATTATGTAGGACCCTTCCCCCAGTCAAAGGGAAATGCCAATAAGTTCATCTTTGTATGCGTAGATGGTTTTACAAGATTTTCCTGGTTATTTCCGACTAAGCTGGCTACCGCTCAGTCCACCATTACTTGCTTAAATTCTATTTTTGCCTCTTTTGGTCCGTGCCAATATATTGTGTCTGATAATGCTAAGGCGTTTACATCAAATCTTTTTCGTAAATTCTGCTTTGACCTGTCCATCTCTCATGTGACTACTTCTGCTTATTACCCTCAACCATCTCTGGCTGAACGGGTTAACCGTAATCTCAGGTCCGCGCTTATTGCCTATCATCATGAAGATCATTCCAGGTGGGACACGTCCCTGCATTGGTTAGCTTTTGCTTTGAATTCGGCGGTTCATGAATCACATAAATTTACTCCAGCCTCTTTGATGTTCAAGTTTGTTCCCAACACGCCGCTCTCTAACCTCTGGTCTCTGAGTGACATTCTACCTGAGACAATAGATCCGGACAACATTAAAGATCTTTGGAAGAAGGCTAAAGCCAATCTTAAAGTGTCTCATGAAAAGGTTAGGGAAAGGTATGATCGTGGACGGAGACCCACCCATTTGAAGGTAGGTGACCAGGTAATGGTCAAGAATTTTGTTCCCGCGGGCAAGTTTGCCCCCAGATTTCATGGGCCGTGTGTCATTCTCGATTTCCTTACGCCGGTTACGTTGTTATTAAGCAATCCAGCCACCGAGAGGATATTTAGGGTCCACCTGTCGCAGGTGAAACCTGTATAATTGCTGTGCTAACTTGCCTCATATTATCTTGAAAGGAATATGAAGGTTATATTTTTTTGAGTTTCACTTTTAAGGCTTTCTGCCCCTTCTATAATATTTTGTTTTATATGTAAGCATTTTTGTAAAACCTGCCCCGAACCGTTAAACTGCCATCCTGTCCTTCTCACGGCCATTACCACGCTCCCGTCTCCTGCTCCACTCTACACCGTGGCTTATTTAATGCCACGGATATCTGCACGCCGCTGGCCCCTCAACCTCTCCACAAGCCTGTGCCCTCAAAAAAAGGATGATGGTCCAACAAATTCTGCCGCCTAGCTTTAATGTTTCAGTGCCCCCGCAGCCGCGCGGCGCCGTGCCGCGATTGGGATAGAGGAAGGGCCCCCTCGACCCCAGCGAGGACGACATGTGCACGGCGAGCCGGAGCTCTCCTCCCGGCCAAGGCTGATGTGCGGCGCACGACCTGCTACTGGCCCGCAGCCTGTATATGTTCACCGCGGGCGCGGCGTGCTTCTACACCTCTGCTCCCCTCATAGTGCGGGCGAGCGGTATCTCAGGGTACTTGAGGGGCCCGGGCGGCCTGCTCTGAACGCAAGCAGTGGCGGCTGGTCTGGCCGTTAAAATCATCAACGTTTGAAGTACATATCCAGCTATATGGACATTCCAGTTCAACTTTACTACCTTTTCTTGGGTATTCTACTGCAATACTTGGTGGACTTAGAAAATTTTCCTCAACTTTAAAAACTAAAGTTTTCCTTCTGAATTCAACTTCTTCAAACATAAAGACTTTACTTCACCAGTTACAACAAAAATTTTGAAACTGAATCAAACCAAATTAAGAAAATCTTATAAATACTTCTGCAATTAATCTCCATATCAACATCAAAACTTGGACCTTGTTTCCAAACAAATTGCATGTGTCACCCCTGGAGGAACTTTTGGGGGGGGGGGGAGGTCTGTACCGGGCGGTACACCTCCACGCCGCTAATTTAAAATGTGCGCCAGTTGAAACTCCTCTGCTGGAGGAAGTCTGAACTTTATCGACGGTATTAATTTTCAAGTTTCTCAGAAGATGTCACTACTTGGAAAGTTTGGAGTTTTTGAACTGTGCCACTTTGGATGTATTTTTGTTTTACCAGTAGTAAGAAGTGTGAACTTTCACTTCTAGAGGACACTACTGAAAAACTACAATGGTGCACACTAGTGCGATGTGAAAGAACTGTTTTGTGGAGAAATTTTTATTTCAAAAGTTTGTTTCTTGTTAAATTTCTTTCTGTTATTGTTTAAGTTGGCTGTATACCCCTCTCTTTCCCCTTGTTTTGTATTTAGCCAATCCCGAATTTCTTTAATTAATTTCTGACCAATCTGATGTATCTTCCCCCAACTTGAATATGTTGCTGTACCCTAGCCAATAAAGTGATTGTGGGCGGGTGTTCTCTTCCCTAAAACGCCTCGAACTTTCCGCGAGAGTATATAAACTGCTGATTTTTGGGTCTCTGGGCCACTTCTGTTCCATCTTTCTGTGTGTAAAGTACATAGCAGGGGGCGGGAAGCGCCTCTTTCTTCGGCAGCGGTCAACAACAAGGTAATGGCTGATTAATAACTTCTTTCTTTGCTAGCTCAGCAGTTTAACTCTCGGGGCGGGTCCGAAGTTTTTCCATAATGTAACCTTCCTTAAAATGTAAAGACCCTTGGTATCGATTCTATCTTTAAACTGCATATCGGGATAGAGAGTGCTTAACCCTCTCGAACTCCCACTCATATTGTTTTGAGGTGAACTTATTTTTTTTCTCAACCTATTCTTCTTTACGTAATGTAAATTGTTTCTTTCTTAAGTCACCTCTTTAGTATGGGATTAGCCCTTGTATTAACGGCCTAGTGCCAAGTAGGTTTTAAACAAGTGTATTAGGAGCGCAAGTTCGCCTCCTCTCAAATTGTTATTTTAGAGGTCATGTAATTAATCTTTTTCTCACTTAATAGACCTCAGTAGGTTGGGTATTTTACCCCTGTGTCTATGTCCTGAGAGGACAACTTGAAGGTGGAGTTTGGTGTGGCCTTTGAGAGGCTTAAAGTTTGAGAGCGAGTGGCTCTTTCTTGAAAATTGAGTGTTGTATGCCTCGAGGAGGCTTTTCTGTGTAATTTGGAGCAACTGCTCCTGAGCATGAATGGGGTTTTCTGCCCCTCTGTTAAAACTTATTTTGAAGTAAGGTTGGGCTGATTGCCCAAGAATTGTGAAGTCGGGGCGCGAAGCCCAAATCCGGTAAATATTGTAACTACATTTTGTTGCCTTGCTACTCTGTACCTGCCATGCTTGTTAATTTTACATGAACTCTAATTTCGTAGCTTGAGACCCGTTCACACCCGCACCTTCTTTCACCTCTAACTACCGCAAAAACACGGTAACAGGGCGCGCCAAGGCTTATTCTCGGCTGGCATCTCAATTCTTTTGGCTCAATATGCGCAGGGTTATCTTTGATTGGGTCAAATATTGTGCATTATGCCAGAAACACAAACCACCAAGCACATTACCTTTTGGTTCTCATTCTGTAACACCTTCCACTTATCTTGCGGAGAGATATTACATTGATGTTGTCGTCCCCATTACTAAGTCTTCCCAAGGCAATGCGTACATCCTCACCCTTCTTGATGGCTTTTCAAAGTTTTAATTTTGCGCCCGTTGCATAAACTTTCTGCTCAAACTATTATCCAGCTTTTGAATGACCAAATTTTCCCTGTTATTGGTTTACTTAAGTACCTAGTTTCCGATAATGCTACTGTTTTTGCTTCACGATATTTTTATAACTTTTGCTTTGCCAATGGTAGTAAGAAAATCTTTACCTCACCCTACAACCCCCAAGCCAATCTCGTTGAACGATATCATAGGAATTTGAAGGTCCTGTTGTCTATCTTCCATTCTGAAGATCAATGCCATTGCAATTCTTACCTGCTTTTGCACACGCACTTAATTCTACCGTAAACAACTCAACCTCTTTTTACCACGACGAAATTATTTTTGGGTAGAGATTTACAAACTCCTTTACATTTAACATGGGATTAACCTTCTTTGATCCTTTATTTGCCTAATCAAGTCTCTCAGGCTGAGTGGAAATGGACATTAACCAAATTGCATCAGGCACAGGGGGTTCGTCGTCGGGTTCACAACCGTGGGAATCGTCCCTCAATATTTAAACTTTTAGATAAAGTATTGTTAAAAAACTATCCTCAAAGTTCCGCTACTGATCACATATGCGCTAAATTTTGTCCCCGTTCGACAGGCCCTTTTTAGATCATTCAATTTTCGATCCTTGTTAGTGTTTCATTACAGGATGCGAATGATCCTTCTATTATTAAAAAGGCCCATATCTCTCAGTTGAATCAGTATTTTCAATAAACATTTTTTCTTTCTTCTCTCGTTTGCTCTACCCAGTGACCCTCCAACCCCACCCGGGTCAATTGGACTCTCCCATTCAAGGTAAAAGTAGGGAATGTTTTCCTCTTTCCTTTTTTTCAAAACATGTGAATGGGATATTTTTTCTTTTCCCTAGACCATATTCATGTTTGTTTATTGTGTTGTTCTATTTTTCTGACTTATCCATCCCCTCACTTTTTACTATTTGTTTATCTATGCTCTGTTTCTTGCCGAGTCTGCTTTTGTTCGGATTCCTAGCCGTCGGGGGAATATGTAACGGCCACTCACCTACCTACGGCCGCTGTTCACTCGTACTCCGCTTGTCTTCCTCTACTCTCCGCTACCAACACTCATGTAATCGGCCTTGTACATTCGCTGCTGCCTCGCTTATCGCCCGACCTGCTGGACATCTCACTGCATACTGAACTACCACGGGGTTACGTCACTCGCTACGTCACTATCTGCTGTTTCTCGAAGCCATGTAGGCTTCTTCACGAACTTTCTGCTGCCTTATAAATTCGACCCCGATCCCTCGGTCTTCAGTCCAGCGCTGATACCCAGTGATGTTGGAGGGTCGTTCAACGAGTTCGCAGTATTCCGCTGGGAAACTCTATTTTATTTTCTACCAGACTGGGTGAGGAACAGAGTGTCTTATTATTTATGATTATTATTATTTGCCCAGTGGACTTTGGCAAACAGGGCCTAACTATAACTTCGTCTCCATGGCCAGTTTCAGCTTACATGAGTGTTTTTAAACAAAAAAATGGCATCAAGATAATGAATAGACTCAAGAGGTTTGAATGATTAAATAATAATAATTTCGTGTGGCTATTTCCAGCCGAGTGCAGCCCTTGTAAGGCAGACCCTCCGATGAGGGTGGGCGGGACCTGCCATGTCTACGAAACTGCGTGTTATTGTTGTTGAGGATAGTGTTATGTGTGGCGTGTGAGTTGCAGGAATGTTGGGGACAGCACAAACACCCAGCCCCTGGGCCACTGGAATTAAACAATGAAGGTGAAAATCCCCGACCCGCCCGGGAGTTTAACCCAGGACCCTCTGAACCGAAGGACAGTACACTGACCATTCAGCCAACGAGTCGGACAATGATTGAATATGAGGCCTGGACTTAGCAACCGTACTATGAACTGACCTTGTAGTCGGTATCATACCGTGCTTGGAGACTCCCACGTTTGTGATTCCGTCCTCCTCCTTCCCCGTTGCCCTCTCTTTCCTTATTTCTATATTATAAAACTGTGTTCGTTTATCTCCTTCCGCCGAGGCTTGAAGTTCGCTATAACTTTTTGAATTGCCTCATCTAATGTGAAATTTTGTAAATGGTCTAGGGGTTTCTTGTATATATTTCTACTCAAACTTTGTTCTTATACTCTAGCATATTGAGAAATGTTGAGTTTTATTTTGGTTATCTTTCAAGTAGAAAGCATATACAGCCTCGGTTAAACTTTACTATTATTCTTCTTGTTCCCACCACTGACCTCTCATTGGTCCCAACCTGCTTTCTTGTTCGATAGCCTGCTAATGCATCTTGCAGGGCAACATAGGGCCATGTGAACGAAAGGGATCTGCGGATCAACGCACTGTCACTGTAATATTTGTCCCAAATGGAATATAGTCACTGTAATATTTGTCCCAAATGGAAAATAATAATTACTTTTACTCAAATAAACTGTAAAATCTGCGGTAAATTAAGAAATACCCTCGTTACTAGAAGAATATCTGGAGAAATATCAAGAGAAATTTGTATACGTATTTACGAGCTGTAGACAGGACTCCCTTATGTTGCACTCTACTGCTCGTGTCGTCTTTTGTTTCTTTCTTGTGGTCCAGGGATAGCACCGACGAATGAGAGTGCTATGTCTGTGAATTCTCATTATCCTTGACCATATGATTAGCGGGGGCAGTTCAAACAGCAAAATAGCACGATCCCTGGACCAATAAATATATTACGTTTTCATTGAAAGGAAAATAGCATGATCCCTGGACCAATAAATATATCATTTAATGAATGAGTTAGTACAAAAACGAATCAGCAACATGAAGAAAACGACACCTAATTAATTCAAACTACTTCAGTGAGCAAAATACATCACACACGAAAGTGTTAAGACAAACAATACACACACGGTAGCGTTGCGACGTAGCAGAAAAATCGTTGTGATGTAGTAAAATATGTGTCCATACTATTCCCAACAATAAAATATTTCGATCCTGGCTCAGTCCGGTGGTATTTGAAGGTGCTCAAATACGACAGTCTCGTGTCGGTAGATTTACTGGCACGTAAAAGAACTCCTGCGGGGCTAAATTCAGGCACCTCGGCGTCTCCGAAGATCGTAAAAGTAGTTAGTGGGACGTAAAGCAAATAACATTATTATTAATAAAATATTTCGTTCTGTTTCTTGATTTACAGGAGATTTTACAGTTTATTTGAGTAAAAGCAATTACTATTTTCCATTTGGGACAAATATTACAGTGAAATTACGTAGATCCCTTCCGTTCACGTAACCCAACAAAAAATTCCCCTTAGCGATGGTAGAACAGCCACAGCTAAGATAAGTGGAGCTGATATCTTTTTAACCCTCTCCAGCCCAAATTTATTTGACCGAGGAAAAAAATTCTTGAAAATCCCCTTTAAAATAGGTACCAATAAAGTTTCTGTGTCAAAATCCAGGCATTTTTGGCAAAATAAGAAAAATGGAAAAGTGATTCCTATTGGAATCATTGGGCAATACGAATGCGAAAGGTCTGAAATAACAGACAATATGGAGCCTAATATTATGTAATGTATTATACAATAGTATAACGTACAAACAATGTCAATGTATGCTCTAAACATGTAATAGCGTACCATAGTATGTTATGAAGAGTGGGAGAAATGTTAAAATGTGGATATCAGTTACATTATGCAATATGCAGTGTACAACATTTCGGTAAGTCACCTAAGCACACACAATTTAGAAATGAAGCGTAATTTGTCACTTCTCGTCTACATTGACAACGTGCTAGAAGTTCAATTTTTTATATGGAAGTCTTTGAAATATTTTTCTTTTTTGTCTGAACGACAGACAGCAACGCAACGTTTGAGCATCGGAACCTTGAATAGGACTTGATAAACAGCTTACACCTGTTCTTTTGTTTCGGGTGTTCAGTCCAGTGACCAATCTGGTCAAAGCGAGTGTCCACTATTGGAAGTTTCGGAGCAGGTGGAGATGCCCGACCTGAAGAAGGATGCCCTTTCTTCTTTGATTCAATTTTTTCAGCGCACATCAATGCAGACGCTATAGAAGCCTTGATCTCAAGAAATGATATTACCCTTTTACATTCTTTTGCTTTAAATGTCACCAGTAAAAGAATCCATGCATCGACAGCACGCACATCCAAGACAGAAAACACAGCTCTGAATATCTTACGACAGAACGAAATCATCGAATTTGACTACCGGTACTCTACCTGTACATCATTATTTAGAATACCACACACACCAGAAAAGCCCATTGATTCCAATTGGAATCATAAACTCTTTGATCAATATATCATTACCATTTTGACATAATGGTCAAATAAGTTGGTGTTCATAAAATTAAGCTGCAAATCATATGTAAGTATTTTTTCTAGCTTCGTGGAGATAATATATTAACTGCAGAAGAAGTGTAGAACATCACAAATCAAGAACCAGTAGATAACATTGACATAGCACAATATTCACTGCCATTACACACAAATGCTTGTGGAGAAAATCCTGAGAGCTGAACCCACCTCTATAGATGAAAACAAAGCTTCCAAGGAATAAAAGATATCTGGCAAAGAATTACTTCGTTAAATTACAGAAAGTATTTAAGTTGGTGATTCCAATTGCAATCATCGGCCTGGAGAGGGTTAAAAACTGTTCAGATTTTAAATGTTCCTCCGGGAGTATCTATTGGCTATCGTGTCTGTATTAACTAAATAAGTAATGGATCACTGAAACGAAGGGTGGTCTGAGCAGTACACATTCCGTGTTCGTAACGGTATAAGAGCAGTGCGTATGAACTTAAAGAAGCAATTCCATCCTTTATTTATATCGAGGATTATTGAGCGCAAGTTGTCTGTGAAGGACAGATTAGGATCTGCATGTTGTGTAACTCGTCCAATCATCTGAGGTTCGAATTTCCCTCTGTCGAGTGCGCTTAATGGAGAAACATTCTACTTCATGCGTGAGTAGCAGCCCCGATGTAAACACCAGCCAGCCGGTCAGTCAACCACCTCCCACACAAACACAGGTTTTGTCAACAGAGCAATTTTATCAGATGGCGCTGCTAACCTGACACGAAGTTTAGCGAAACATGAGGCTGACAATTCAGAATTTCTCACAATCGAGGAAACAATAACGAAACGGCGGAAGCCAGATGCTGAGACTGCAGACACGGCATCAAAACCACAGATAAATAGATTCTGAAAAGTCTTCTTTCATACAGCACCTGAATTAACCTCAAAGGCCGATGACCTAGATGTTAGGCCCTTTAAACAATAAGCATCATCATCATCAAGCAATTAATCTCAACCCCTGCCTGCGATCCTAATTCCTGCGAAACACTACCACTACACAAAGAACAACAACCTGTCAAGGACACCCGCGTTAACTCCGCAAATGTCACACTGAGCCGGAAATATCCAATAAAGATACCATCACGAAAGAAACAGAAAATCTGGAGACAAGTAGTGAAGGATATGAGACAAGAAATCGTGTCTGTGATAATGACTCGAAACCGGTGACAGGTACTATTTCGGAAAATTTTGTTCGAGTAGGTTCTCCCTCTACACCAACCACTATGAACAAGCATGTCAATCAACCGAAACCTACATCCACCGGCCGAGTTGGCCGTGCGCGTAGAGGCGCGCGGCTGTGAGCTTGCATCCGGGAGATAGTAGGTTCGAATCCCACTATCGGCAGCCCTGAAAATGGTTTTCCGTGGTTTCCCATTTTCACACCAGGCAAATGCTGGGGCTGTACCTTAATTAAGGCCACGACCGCTTCCTTCCAACTCTTAGGCCTTTCCTATCCCATCGTCGCCGTAAGACCTGTCTGTGTCGGCGCGACGTAAAGCCCCTAGCAAAAAAAAACCTACATCCTGTAGTTCTAGAGATACATGCCTACATACTCGTCGGAAAAGCGCAGAAAAAACTAGCAGAAATCCTAAACACTGAAGGATAGTTATTATGCAGCCCTTCCTTTCCGTCTAAGAGTATGAACGTTTGCACAATGTCTCGTCAGATCTCTGGATGTTATTGTAGGATTATCTTGATTATGGCCTTGAATCTATTAACAGTTGCAACATTAAACGTCCACGGACTGAAAAAACCAACCGCAACACCTATATTAGCACAATTTCTACGTGAATATGATATCGATTTGCTCTTCCTTTAAGGATTAATCGAGATTAAAGTAAACTTCCCTTTTAATCATGACTACCTCATAAATTTAGGCCCAGACTCAAGAGGTATGGCTATTATGTATAGGAAAACTTTATCTCTGAACGATGTAGTGATGGATTCTTCGGGAAGAGTATTATCGACTACATTGAACGGTATTAAAATTGTAAATGCACTAGCCGAAGTACCCGTGCTTGGCTACGGAATTCTAGGTAAATTACTACACACGTTGCGAAATAAGATTTAATTAGTTTGCATTATTTTCAGCGTTACCCGAGAAACACCACGGAGAAATCGCCATGCGTCTTTTCTCATGTAAAGTCCGAGTTGGGAAGTTTTCATTACAATGGCAGGCCCCATTTCCTAGTGCCTGTCACAGTTGAGTTTGGGAATTCAGATTATATTGGTAGGCCCCTCTGCCCACTGCGGGCCACAATAGATATGGGGAGTTTTCATTACAAAGGCTTTCCTACTTCCAGTCACATTTGAGTTTAATAATGTTATTTGCTTTACGTCCCAGTAACTACTTCTATGGTTTTCGGAGACGCCGAGGTGCCAGAATTTTGTCCCGCAGGAGTTCTGTTACGTGCCAGTAAATCTACCGACACGAGGCTGGCGTATTTGAGCACCTTCAAATACCACCGGACAGAGCCAGGATGGAACCTGCCAAGTTGGGGTCAAAATGCCAGCGTCTCAACCGTCTGAGCCACTCAACACGGCACACATTTGAGTTGGGAAATTTTCATTATAATGGCAGTGTCCCTTACCTACAGTCAGTCAAAATTGAGTTGCGTAGTTGTCATTACACATGCAGACCCCCTTGCCTACTGTCGTTCAAATTATGTTGTCCAGGGTTGTTGTTGAAGTCACGATCCAGTTGGGAGTTTTCATTAAATACTGGTTAAGGAGACTGCTATAGAGTAAGGTGTAATTTTCTTGACACGCTCTTTCCATGATTCGATAGAAATAAAAATCTGAAGTAGAAATCGTTTTATTAAGTGGGGCTTTAGAATTTGGATCAAGCTGGGGATGGTAATGGAGTATCCATCTTCTCCACGGCAGAACATGAGAGAGTACTGAAGAGCGTACGTAATAAGCGTAGTAAGTTTCGTTGTTCCGCGCCGACTTCCAGTCTCTGCTGTGAAGAACGAAGTTCCTCTTTTCAAATTCCTGTCGCACAATCACCAAAGCCACCTCGCCCGTTATAGGTACGTTATATCCACCCCTATGTTCAGGTGGTGCTTGCCGGTCCGCATGAATCACTACTTAATCTTAACCTTCTGCGGCATTCTCCAACACTGTTTTAAAATCTCGTATATAAGGATTGTGATTATTGCATGTCACTGGCAGAGCACTGGACAAAATCTTGCAGGGTTGATTACATCAAGTGCCACTGCAAGGACAGGGCTGGCGATGGCGGGTGACTGTTGGTGAGGAGGGACACATTGAGGTGTGAGTGGTTCAATATGCGATGACATCATGGGACGTAATATACTCCTACCCTCAACAGGTTCTTCAGACCAGGGGTACCGACTCCGGGGGATGCTACGGAGCTTGAGGACCCCCAAAAATTTGTGAGGGGGTACCCAGCACCCCCACAAACAGGGAGAAGAAAAATGAAGGAGATATGACAGAAGAAAAATAAAGAAAAATGAGGAATCTTAATTTTTCGTATATTTCTTAAATGATATTTGGGCCCGATTTTTCCATTGAACCGAGAAGAGATATATCAAATTTGGCTTGGGCGGAGACTTTATCACGGATGAAAACACGTAAAATTCTGAAATTATGGCACTGAGAATCAAAAGTGGCAAAATTCGTTGTAATGTTTTTCTCAACGGTTCAACGAATCCTCTTCCGACGGCCCATGTAAGCACGGCCTCGCGACTTATCCAGAAACTTCCGCCATCCATGTTCAGTGCTACTCTCTTAACAGAACTCTCTCGTAAGTAGGTGCGTTGGGAGCCCGGGCGCCATTCAGTCACGAAGTACAGTTCTTTTAGCTACCGCTCCTCTATTGACTTCATTCTTAGTGAAGTGTACGTTAGTTTAATATTTTGTTCCATTTGTGGTGACATCGTACAACGTACGTTTCTATACATTTTGTATTTTTATGACATTTTGTGTAGAAAGTTTGTATGAATTAGATAAATTCATTCTTCACTCGTCAATGAAAAATGTGATTCGGCTACTGCATTATCAGCAAAGTGTGTTACAGGTGGCCCGGATTCAACTAACTTACTGCATCTAAAGAAACAAAGGGGACTGGTTCTTTTCAAAAACAGTGGAATGTATAGCTTTTACGACGACAAGCATGATAAAGTGTTTTCTTTTGTGTGAACGGAAATAATTTCCTCCAGTGGACATTTCGAAAAAAAAAAAAAAAAAAGAAAAGCTAAAGGAGTCTAAGATGGGATAAAAGCATTTGCGAAAGTTGGGTTTTCTTCTTGGAACTGTGCCTTACAAAGATTCGTTACTTAAATAGAAATTGGATTTCCATATGACCTGCTGTACAAGGAATTTTATCTTCACTGCGTTATTTAATGATTCAAGCTTTAGCAATCCATGGTCACACAGATGAAAATTCTAATTATCATCGATTATTAGAGTTTGTTGCTGAATATAACTCCGATTTATTCTCTTGGCTTCAAGCCTCGTGGGCTCTTAACTTGGAAGCGTATGTTGGCGAACACAGGGACCTTAGCTGAGTCCTGACATTGCTTCCACTTAATTGTTCCAGGCACCTCACTTTCATCTATTCTGTCCGACCTCCCTCGGTCAACTGTTGTTCTTTCCCGACCGCGACGGTAGTACGTTTCGTGGACTAGGGAGTCTTATTTTTAAGTGCGGTCAGTATCCAGTAATCGGGAGATAGTGGGTTCGAGCCCCACTGTCGGCAGCCCTGAAGATGGTTTTTCGTGGTTTCCCATTTTCACACCAGGCAAATGCCGGGGCTGTACCTTAATTAAGGCCACGGCCGCTTCCTTCCACTTCCTAGGCCTTTCCTGTCCCATCGTCGCCATAAGACCTATCTGTGTCGGTGCGACTTAAAGCAAATATATAAAAAAAAGAGTCTTATTTTCACACGCTTCGTGGCCCTTGTCCTTCTTTGGCCAAAATCTTAATTTTCGAAGTGTCGTATCCCTTAATTTTTTCTCTCTAATTAGTGTTAATAAAGGATGTTTGCTTAGTTCTACTTCCACTTAAAACAATAACCACCACCACCATCTTGATTTCAACGCACAAATGTTGCACGACATGTCAAATGTGCTAGAGTCTACACATGTTATTGTTAATGAAGTCTTACAGTATTTGATGAAATTTCTAAAGAAACTTCCCAGTAAGTACTATTCGATACTTACGGATGAAACTAGCGACGCATGTCAACATGAGCAAGTTTCAATTTGTTTTCTGTTTTTCAAATGAATTACTTCTTTTTGGTTTCTAGAAAACTGAAACTACTACAGCTGAAGTTGAAAATGTTAATGGATGTTCTAATTCATTTTTCTATGTGTATCAAATCATGTGGAGGTATTGCTACTGATGGGGGTGGGGGATATGGGTACGGTAGGCGTTTACTTCAGTGCTGTGGTAAGGCGCATCGTCAATTACGGTGCTATAAGGCTTTCAGGGGGAAGATTAGGAAGAAGTTTTTCACTCACCCGCTTATGAAAATTTACTCCATTCATTTGGCCATGGTAATCTCCTGTGGCCTTCCCTGCTCTAAAAAATCAACTTTACTCCATCAAAAAACCCAATCTTAGAACCAGCATGAACATGTATAAGCCTGTTTGAAGAGCTTCTGTTGGTTGTTACGCCCTGAACACTGTCATTCTGCCAATACTTAGGCCTATTAAATGTTAGGTTATTGTCTACCCAAGATTCATCGATAGGTATGATGTTCCTAATCTTTTTTTTTTTTTTTTTTATGCTAGGGGCTTTGCGTCGCACCGACACAGATAGGTCTTATGGCGACGATGGGATAGGAAAGGCCTAGGAGTTGGAAGGAAGCGGCCGTGGCCTTAATTAAGGTACATCCCCAGTATTTGCCTGGTGTGAAAATGGGAAACCACGGAAAACCATCTTCAGGGCTGCCGATAGTGGGATTCGAACCTACTATCTCCCGGATGCAAGCTCACAGCCGCGCGCCTCTACGCGCACGGCCAACTCGCCCGGTGTGTTCCTATTCTGAGAACAATAAATTCTCATGTGTCTTAAATAATTACTTCGCCAATGAACAATATTTGGGCGTTCAACCAGTATTTGCCTGTTACTGGCGTATCTCTTTCACTTGAATCCCATATCATATAACAAGTTTCTTAGAGTGTGCACCTTCCACGAAAAGTTAATTTGCGCTTGAATTGCCTTCAGCATTTTCGGTGCTGTGGGAACAATTTTCTGCACTACATAGACGTCTTTTATGACATCTCTTATTCCTCCTCAATCAAATTTGTCACAATGAAACTTGTGTTCCTCTGATCTAGGCCTCTTCTTACCTGGAGTACACAGCGAAGACCCACCAATAGACAGTCCTTCTTTTTTGGATATTTGAGATCGTTCGAACAGATACACCGCCGTAATTAGCAGACCGCAAGTTTCTCACTGTTACCAAGTACTTCTTGAATTTTCCTTGTCTAGCTTCCTCATCACATTGGTTTATAACATTCCTGATCACTTTTCTAGCTTCACTGTGAATTGTCTTTTCCGTCTTGCGAACGACAGACATTACGGCGTCTTTTCAAAACGGTTACACAAAAATAACAAGAGAAATAAAGAGCAACAATAACAAAGGATAAATGGCAAACAACGGAGAAAGGAACACGAAGGAGCACTGAAGAACGCAATAGCAATGAACGCAGACACGGCTGAATTACAATGACAAGAGCGAAGAGCTACCAATAAAAGATACTGTCACCTGGGTAGTAACGGGGTTGCTATGGCAACGATTACGTCACTGGCTCTGCTGGCGAAAACCCCTTGGCCCCGTGCCTCACCGGGCATATGCATTCTTCTGATACAGTCAAGCTTCAGATGCACATGTAAATTTTACGAAGACCGAGTTCGATAGCTGCAGTCGCTTAAGTGCGGCCAGTATCCAGTATTACCGAGCTTGATAGCTGCAGTCGCTTAAGTGCGGTCAGTATCCAGTATTCGGGAGATAGTAGGTTCGAACCCCACTGTCGGCAGCTCTGAAAATGGTTTTCCGTGGTTTCCCATTTTCACACCAGGCAAATGCTGGGGCTGTACCTTAATTAAGGCCACGGCCGCTTCCTTCCCACTCCTAGCCCTTTCCCGTCCCATCGTCGCCATAAGACCTGTCTGTGTCGGTGCGACGTAAAGCAACTAGCAAAAAAAAAAAAAGTATCCAGTATTTGGGGATAGTGGGTTCGAACCCCACTGTCGGCGGCCGTGAAAAGTGGTTTTCCGTGGTTTCCCATTTTCACACCAGGCAAATGCTGGGGCTGTACCTTAATTAAGGCCACGGCCGCTTCCTTCCCACTCCTAGCCCTTTCCCGTCCCATCGTCGCCATAAGACCTATCTGTGTCGATGCGACGTAAATCAACTTCCAGAAAGGAAAAAAAAAAGAAATCACGAAGTCTTCCATCTCACCATTGTGCTCACCATCTGTCACAGGCTATTCCAACGCAAGGGAGATTCCGGTTGTAAATAAGCGTAAAATGTTGGGAAAAATATTTTTTCCACACATGAAAGAAACTATACATTACAACGGGTCTTTACGTTTGAACAAACTGAGATTTCAACTTCAGGAACAATTAGCGAGAAGACTAATACAAAAAGTGTGGTACATAAACACAATTCCGCTCTCTATTCTATGGTATGTTGCCCAAGTCCTTCCTGCACCAGATTTGATATGTCAGCAAATGGAAAAGGCAATACGTTTCTTTATGTGGTCAGGCTACCGTTACAGAATTCGACGTAACCAATTAAACCTTCCAGATAGTGGTTTAAATTTAGTCGCTGTGGAATACAAACGTGCAGCTTTATTGGTCAAATGTATGATTGATAAACTGGATTTTAGTGGCTCCTTTTATAATGTGTATATGCAGGTCGTGACTCTTAGTTCTACACGTCACAATTCAGGCAAATTGCAGTATTTTTCAGGAAGGACAGGGCAATAATACTCGCATGACAGAGCACAGTGTAACACTTCCTGCTTCCAGCGCCACCCAGACGACATACAAATTATTTCTTCTTCTTCCCTTAGATGCAGCAGAAATATCCAACGAGGGAATGGCGAACAATTTGGAAGAATCTTTGAAGTAAGTGGCTTCCTATTAAGTGGCGTACAACGCTCTGTGAGTACATCGATGAGATTATTCCTACGGCCGAAAAGTCGAAGTGACACGGAGTTAGTCCCCAAGATAATGTCTGGAATGTGAACAGCTTGATTCACTAAAGCATCGCTTAGTCCAATGTGGAAGTGCAGAAATTATTTGGAGGTTCGTTTCAAAATAAACGCAACATCATAAAAGGAAGTAGGTCGGATAATGATTTTAATAGGGTACTGTAGCTCTTTGAGTTAAAAGGAGCCCATGTTCAACAGTTAAACTCTATGTTGTGGCTCACTGCTGGAGCGATACATTACCGGTATAAACCTTGTTGGAAGAAATTTACAGGTTTCTGGATCACTTTCGGAAAGAAAGATGGAAGACAGTGAAAAGGATATCTCTAAAAATCATTGTTTGGTAAACATTTGATTAAGTTCTGAATATTAAAATTCTCTCGTTAAAAAACAATTTCATACGAGTAAACTACGTGTTTATGTGATTTTTACAGTAAACTCGTGTCCTCATCCTGAGGTGGTGCAGCTATCTTCAAGCACACCCCCATTGGAGGTGAGCTGCATGTAACATTTCAACCACCTACCAGCCCTCCTGCCATTCTTAAATTTCTGGCAGTACCAGGAATCGAACCCGGGCCCCCGAGGAGGGCAGCTAATAACACTAATCGTTACACTACGGTGGCGGACATTTTTACAGTTATTGCTTATAATTTCAAATTGGATATTAGTGAGATATTGATAGAAAACCGATTTAATTTTCTTCATGTAAAAATAGCGAAGGTGTCTTATCTTTATTGGTTTGTTTGTTTGTTTGTTTGTTTGTTTGTTTGTTTTCCTTTTTATGTTTTCGATTTGTTAAAATATGTGATTATTTTCTATGTATCAAATCTGAATCGAAGACCACGACTCTGTAAAAGATTAAGGCCACGAGCGCTACCTTCCCAATCCCAGCCCTCTCCCATCCTTGTGTAGTCAAAAATCTTCGATGTGTTAGTGCGACATTAAACCAATAGGAAAAAAAAAAGGTTGTGAAGTAGGCTCAGATTTTGCTAATTGGTACATTAATTACGGTACAATGGGCTTTTTCAGTGGTAGATAGGGGGAAGTTTTAAAATACTTGCAAGCACTCTACTACACGCGAAGTTTCTTCTCGGTAATTTTTAAATGCTTAATGTAAAACAGTGAATATTCCTCACACTTAAACCACACTCTGAATGTTCTAAGCACATGATTTTTGTTTCTAATTGACTAAATGTAACAAACAAAAGTCTTAGGTCATTATTCATTATACTATAGTGAGCATTCATAGGATGATTATTAAGACGGAGAAAGTACAAATACTTACATTTTGAGAGTGATTCTAGCTCGAGGTATGGAGGACAGTGGCTCCTTCACAACGTACTGTCGGGCACCAAGAATGCAGTCTCGCATGTAGTCATTAACATTATACTCTACATTGGCTATATAAAACTTTTCAAGTTCTTTACTTGTCATACGCGTTCCAACTCTTTGTGCTTCTGTTGTATCGAAATACCATGGACGCATCGTGAAGTATTGCAACACTTCCAAACCAATGCTGATGCGGCGCTGAAGACGTACCATGCTAAAGGAAAAGGTAACATGAACTGCGTTAGTATGAAAAAAAAAAGAATTTGTACAAGATATTTCAGTATGTCTACTGAGTTATTAAGTGAACAAAGCAAAATTAGAGGATAATTCAAGTCGCGAAAATTGCTGTTAATATTCGTACAACTTCAGAGAACAAGTTCAAGTCCGCAACTTTCCAACAGAGTAACATTTTTGGATATGGGTTTGTGAATTAATATTTAATTTAGAACCAATGAATGTTCTTTAAGCGTGTAATTATTCATGTATAATACTTATTTGGACCTCTACATTACCTGCTTGCAATGTTATTATATTAAACAACATTAAATATTGGTATTACTTATGCTGAATATATTTTGTATTAGTATTTCAATGTTTTTCTCACATCTTCTTGATCATTTTTACTGGACAGTAACGTGTTTATATATAAGAGAGGACCATGGGACCTCACTTCATCACTACTAAAAAATAAGAGTTTTGTCTGTACATTGCTTAGAATGTGAAAAGAATGGTATTTTTGTATCGGTCATGTCCATAGTAACAAGGAAATGCACTTTTTACTTTTCCGTAATTTCTGTCTGTCTGTCTGTCTGTCTGTCTGTATATATATATGTATGTATGTATGTATGTATGTATGTATGTATGTATGTATGTATGTATGTATGTATGTATGTATGTACACGCATCACGAGAAAACGGCTGAAGAGAATTTAATGAAAATCGCTATGTGAAGTCAGGGGATAAGCGCTACAATCTAGGCCATAAATCATTTTACTCATTCTGAGTGAAATGGTAGTTTAGGGAAAGGCCTAAAATCTTATTCTCAAATATTTATATTATTAGTGGTCCTATCGATAAATACTACATAACTAAAGTTATATAGAATTAAATTTCCGATCATTTATGTCATACATTGTTACCGTACGGGCGTTGATAACACAGATATTCATGAATTTGTATTTTTGTCACTAAGTCCATATCAACGCCGAGCCACGAGAAAATGGGTTAACAGAACTTAATGACAATCGGTATATCGAGTCGGGGAATATGAAACTACAGTCTAAGTTATCAACAATTGTATTCGCCATGTATGAAATTGTAGTTTAGGGGAAGGTGCCTAAAGTTTAATTTTTAAATACCTATGTTATTGGTCCTATCGAAAAGTACTATATAACAAAAGTTATAGGGAATACAATTTCCGACCATTTAAGTTTTATTCAGTTTTAACGTACCGACTATGATGAGTGGTATTTCAGAGTCGGAAGAAAACTACATGTGTAGGCCTACAATATTGAAAGCTCATACCATTGATCAAAAATAACATTACATTGACTATTGTTTGTAGTGATGTTCTTTGTCTCTAAGGCTGCCGCTCAACTCCGATAGATGGGATTACTGATGCCTACCGAGTATAACAGCCTGACTGAATATTGGCAGGAAATAGCTGGGGAGTTAGAAAACATTCTTCTTTAGCATGTCATTCCTCTGGTTCATATATTTTCAGATACCGTACTGATGGTACGTAACTCACTGGTTCATTATAGTATTCCAGTTATTCGATCCCTACTCTGACGCGCTGTTTTGAATGAGCAGTGTGCACTCTTAAGGCAGAGGCTCACTTAGTAGTAGCAGTAGCAGTAGTAGTATGACCTGGTCTAGAATTACAATTTAGGCATATTCCAAATTATAGCGCCACAATTAACTAATTAACTCAAAATTCAACCCTGAAAAGAGCCGTTTCTTAACAAGAGCTTCTTCCTCTTCACTTTTATTAAATTCTATATTCCCGTAGTTCAAAATTAGCATAGAAGAGGGGGTTTCTCCTCTGGCTTGGAGGAAAAAATGCCTCTAAGTCAGATAGACTTTTCTGCCGCCAGTGTAGTGAATTGAGATTTTCCGACTCATCGAGTACTCCTAGGAAACAGATGAGTAAAAGGCCATAGTTTTTGCCCTGGGACTCTCCACTATTCGAGCCTCCCCCCCCGCCCCCGAAAAAAGACTAAGAGTGTTCACGGATCATGGCTGCTGCAGCCTGGTAATTCCAGGTCTGGAACTTTGGACTTTTAGATCGGCAGCGTAGTATCGTTTACTCGCCCCATTCGTACTGACGTCATTGTAATGACCTATGTTCATTTCTGTACCGGGCGGTACACCTCCACGCCGCTAATTCAAACTTTGCGCCAGTTGAAAATCCTCTGCTGGAGGAATTCCGAACTTTATCTAATGTATTAATTTTCAAGTTACCCAGAAGATGTCACTACTTGGAAATTTTGAAGTTTCTGAACTGGGTCGTTTTCGACGTATTTTTATTTTGCTTGTAGTAAGAAGTGTGAACTTTCTCTTCTAGAGGACACTACTGAAGAACTACAATAGTGCACCCTAGTGCAAGGTGAAAGAACTGTTTTTTGGAGAAATGTTTATTTCAAAAGTTTGTTTCTTGTTAAATTTCTTTCTGGTATTGTTTAAGTTGGCTGTATACCCCTTTCTTTCCCCTTGTTTTGAATTTAGCCAATCCCGAATTTCTTTAATTAATTTATGACCAATAAGGTGTTTCTTCTTCAAATTGGATATGCTGCTTAACCCTAACCAATAAATGATTGTTGGCGGGTGTTTTCTTTCCTGAAACGCCTCGAACTTTCCGCGAGAGTATATAAACTGCTGATTTTAGGGTCTCGGCGCCACTTCTGTACCATCTTTCAGTGTGTAAAGTACGTAGCAGGGGGCGGGAAGCGCCTCTTTCTTCGGGCAGCAGTTCAACAACAAGGTAATGGCCGTTTAATAACTTCTTTTCTTGCTAGCTCAGCAGTTTAACTCTCGGGGCGGGTCCGAAGCGTTTCCACCATGTAACTTTCCCTAAAATGTAAAGACTCTTAGCATCTATTCTCTTTTAAAGCTACATATTGGGATAGAGAGTGCTTAACCCTCTCGAGCTCCCACTCATATTGTTTTGAGGTGAACTTATTTTTCATAACCGATTCTTCCTTAACGTAATGTAAATTGTTTCTTTCTAAAGTCACCTCTTTAGTATGGGATTAGCCCTTGCATTTGTGGCCTAGAGCCGGATTGGGTTTTAAAACAAAATGTATTAGGAGTGCAGTTCGCCTCCTCTCACATTGGTATTTTAGAGGCCATGTAATTATCCTTTTCTCGCTTAATAGGCCTCAGTAGGTTGGGTATCTTACCCCTGTGTTTACGTCCTTAGAGGACAGCTTGAAGGTCGAGTTAGGTGTGGCCTTTTGATAGGCTTAAAACTTTGAGAGCGGATCGCTCTTTTGAAATTTGTTTCTGCGTGCCTCTAGGAGGTCTTACTGTGTAATTTGGAGCAAGTGCTCCTGGGCATGATTGGGGTTTTCTGCCCCTTTGTTAAACCTTATGTACATGTAAGCTTGGGCTAACTGCTCAAGAATTGTGGTTCGGGGCTCGAAGTCCAAAGCCTGTAAATACTGTTGTTGCTCTTTTGTTGCCTTGCTACTCTGTACCGTCCATGCTTGTTATTTCTTGATTTTGAAAAGAGAATATAACCTTGTTAAATTTTACATTAACTTTAATTTCGTAGTTTGAGACCCGTTCACCCCCGCATCTGGAGGCACGGTTGCGGTAGACACAAACAAGCTTAGAGAGTCCCTTGATTTGCCCATTTCCATCCCCACTTTGGGAGAGAAAGAAATTGACGACTCTCTTTCCACAATCATCGAGAATACTACTGGGCTAGCATCTGTAGTTAGTTTTTTTGACGAAAATGATCCTTCTCCTAATCACATTAAGCGTGTGCAAGCCAGGCTATTTCATTTTTCAAATAGAGTTAACGATCTGTTGTCTCTGAAGCTGAATGGCGTTCAGAGGAAGGAAGCTAGTACGGTGCTTGAAAATATTTCTGAATTATCTAGTAAGGTCACTCAATTGTTAACTGGGGAAGTTCCTCCCAAAATTGATCAACCCGCTACGGTGAATGTAGGTAGCGAGGAAGAGCCTCCTAAGGGAGAAGTCAATAGGAAAACTGTTGCAGCTCAAACTATCTCTGCCCCATTGGACAACGAGTCTGAACGCCGTACGTCGTTGAATAATGTACGTTCTGAACTAACTTCTTTGCCACTGAAACCTTTACCTACTATGTCACCTGGGTTCAGCAGCTTGCCTCATCCATTAGCAATGTTGCTCAGAGGTATCTCTAAGTTTTCTGTTAATACCACCAGTGAAGTTATTTCATTCTTAAGGTTTTTAGTTGAATTTCAGGATCATGCCCTTGTTTTTTCTCTTTCTCCGTGTCAAATTTTACAGATAATTTATCCTTATGCAATTGGTATTCTCTCAGATAAAATAGTAAGAGCCATTGCCGAACAGTCATCTATTGAAGATTTTCATGCACATCTGCTTGCAAATTTTATTCCTGCTCGCGCGAGGTCATCTCTGATTCAGAAGTACTATTATCGAGTACAGAGATTGGATGAAAATCTGGCTGATTTCATACAAGACATTAAGTTCTATACTAGGGTGTTTGCTCTTCACTTCCCGGAGGATCAGATTGTACAGGCTATTGTGGAAGGCATTTCACCATCTTATAGGTCATATTTGTGTTTCGCGGCGTGCCCGCAAACCTTCTCTGAACTTGAAGCATTGGCCGTCTCAGCGGAAGGAGTTAGATACGCCGATTCCTTGCGTGTCGCGAAAGAACCCCCTCCTTCTTTTAGTAATACTCGGCCTCCACCTCGCCGACCAGTCACACCCCGTAAATGTTATGCTTGCGGGTCGCCTGACCATCTTCGCAATAAATGTCCATTGGTCAAAACTAGTAGGGCAAATAATGGAGCTGGTTCATCACAAGGCTGTTTTAAATGTGGGGCTTTCTCACATATCGCCAAGAATTGCCCAAATTCAAATAGCACCCCCTCCTGCTCAACCTCTGGTGCAAATTCCACCAATGCCAATAATAAAAAGTGACTAGTGGCTTCGGCTGAGTCGACTAATCCAACTTTCCGAGGCTCAGCCCCTGGTAAACAGATCGAAAATTCAGGGAACGTTCAATCTGCAAATCCATCTTTTGAATGCCCCAAAGAGTGTCTTAGGATTGCGGCGGATACCCCGCACGGGTCCCCTTTCTCAAAATTGAGTTAAATAATGAGCCTATAACAGCTCTATTAGATTTAGGCAGTGTTTGTTCTATTATTTCGGCTGAATGGTATGCAAAATTGAAATCTGTTTGTAAACTTCCTGACTATTGTTCCACTTCGATCCAATATGTTTCGGCTAATTCATCTCCATTAGAAATTCTAGGTTCTTTACAGGTCAAAATTCGTATTTTTAAATTTACATGGAAAATCAAATTGTTTGTGGCCAAGCACCTGTCTTGCCCCATCATATTGGGAGCTGACTTCATTTCTTACACTAGTCTTGTGCTCGATCTTCAGAGTAGGTCGTGCACTTTCAAATTTGCTTCCAATTGTAAAATCTCCTTGTTAAAATGTAATTCTGCATCATGTTCATCTATTTCGCCTACCCAGGATGAGATGTTGTTAGACCTTAGACATCTACCTGAGGAGCAGGCTGATAGTATTCGTAAGTTGTGTCAGTCGTTTCCAGAGGTGTTCTCTGATACTCTTGGTGTTACTGACCTTATTGAATACAAAATTGAGGTCACGGATTCGATTCCTGTCCGTTTTCCACCTTATAGGCTATCTCCACCAAAAATTAAGGCTCTGAAAGAAATTATCGATCAGATGTTGAAGGATGGTATTATTAGGCCCTCTAAGTCGGCGTATTCTTCGCCTATTTTTCTAGTCCCGAAACACCAAGGGGGCTTCAGGCCTGTCATTGATTACAGGGCTCTCAATCGGAAGGTGGTGTTACAATCTGTGCCCCTTCCTGACCTTCATTCTTGCTTTTCATGGTTTCGTAAGGCCAAGTTCTTTACTATCTTGGACTTGAATCAGGCCTATAATCAAATTCCCCTAGCGGAAGAGTCTAAACATCTTACAGCGTTTGCCACGGATTGGAATTTGTATGAATACAACCGCGTGCCTTTCGGGCTCCCCACGGGAGCAGCTGTACTCACTAGGCTGCTAGATAGGGTCTTCTCCGACATCAAATTTGAGTACTTGTATCACTACTTGGATGATGTCGTCGTATTTTCGGAGACCTTTGAAGAACATCTAGATCATCTGCGAGAAGTTCTCAATCGCCTTCGTAAGGCTGGGTTAACTGTCAAGTTGTCCAAGGTTGCCTTTGCTAAGCCCTCTATGTCATTCCTAGGGCATATTGTGTCACCTGATGGTGTTGCCGTCGATCATTCTAGAACACAGGCCATCCGTGATTTTAAACCTCCCAAGGACATTAAAGGTATCGCCAGGTTCATTGGTATGGTGAATTTCTTCAGGAAGTTTATTCCTAACTTCGCTAATAGAGCGGCGCCCTTAAACCTTCTTCGTAGAAAAGGCATCAAATTTGAGTGGGGACCTTCTCAACAAGCCGCTTTTGAAGGTCTTAAATTAGCTCTCTGTAATGCCCCTGTCCTTGCTATGCCTGATTTCTCGAAGAAATTCATCGTCCAAACTGACGCGTCGTCGTCAGCAGTAGCTGCAGTCCTCCTTCAAGAGACTGAACTAGGGAGGCGACCCATCGCCTATGCATCTAGGACTCTATCGGCTCAAGAAGCCAAGTATTCCATCTATGAGCTCGAAGGTTTGGCAGTCTTATTTGCCTTGGAAAAGTTCCGTCTCTATCTGGAACATGTCAAATTTGACCTGGAGACAGATAATCAAGCCTTAAGCTGGGTCTTAGGTAGGCCGCGTCGTACTGGTCGTATAGCCCGTTGGGCCATTGGTATTTCTGCCTTCCAATTCGATGTCAGGCATATCAGAGGTACTGAAAATGTTGTTGCTGATGGACTCAGCCGTATGTTTTCCAACGACGTTGAGACCCATGAACCGGTCGACAGTTCATCACCTCCCGAGTCCATACTATTTGATGTTAATGCCATCTTAACAGATGCTCCCATGCTCTTTAGGGATATCGAGAACTACCAACGTGAAGATCCGACGCTGGCTCCGATAATGGAAACCCTTTCTTCTGGGGAACATGTTGTCCCTTATGTACTGAGGAATGGTGTTTTATGTTGCCCATCGAGGCATGATAAGATGATGAAAGTTGTCGTTCCAGCTGTTCTTGTGCCTATGATCTTCAAGTACTACCATGAGACCCCATTAGGGGGGCATCTTGGAATCTTTAAAACTCGTGAAAAGATTCGTGAAAGGTTCATCTGGAAGGGTATGGACGGTGAAATCCGTGAACTAGTAAAAGCTTGTAAATCTTGTTTGCTTAGTAAACCCACCATGTCCACCAAGGTAGGCCTTTTGTCTTCGCATCAAGCGTCGCGTCCCATGGAACGCCTGTATATTGATTATGTAGGACCCTTCCCCCAGTCGAATGGAAATGCCAGCAAGTTCATCTTTGTATGTGTAGATGGTTTTACAAGATTTTCCTGGTTATTTCCGACTAAGCTGGCTACCGCTCAGTCCACCATTACTTGCCTAAATTCTATTTTTGCTTCTTTTGGTCCGTGCCAATATATTGTGTCTGATAATTCTAAGGCGTTCACATCAAATCTTTTTCGTAAATTCTGTTTTGACTTGTCCATCTCTCATGTAACGACTTCTGCTTATTACCCTCAACCATCTCTGGCTGAACGGGTTAATCGTAATCTCAGGTCCGCGCTTATTGCCTATCATCATGAAGATCATTCTAGGTGGGACACGTCCCTGCATCGGTTAGCTTTTGCTTTGAATTCGGCGGTTCATGAATCTCACAAGTTTACCCCAGCTTCGTTGATGTTCAAGTTCGTTCCCAACACGCCGCTCTCTAACCTCTTGTCTCTGAGTGACATTCTACCCGAGACAATAGATCCGGATAATATTAAAGATCTTTGGAAGAAAGCTAAAGCCAATTTTAATGTGTCTCATGAAAAGGTTAGGGAAAGATATGATCGTGGACGGAGACCCACCAATTTGAAGGTAGGTGACCAGGTGATGGTCAAGAATTTTGTTCCCGCGGGCAAGCTTGCCCCCAGATTTCATGGGCCGTGTATCATTCTCGATTTCCTTTCTCCCGTTACCTTATTGTTAAGTAATCCAGCCACCGAGAGGATATTTAGGGTTCACCTGTCACAGGTGAAACCGGTGTAATTTCTGTGTTAACTTGCTTCATATAATTTTGAAAGAAATAGGAAGGTTATATTTTTTTAGGGGTTTCACTTTTAAGGCCTTCCGCCCTTGGAATCTGTTTACTTTGTCTGTAACCATTGATTGTAAACCTTCCCCGATAAGTTAAACTGCCATCCTGTCCTTGCCACGGCCATTACCACGCTCCCGTCTCCTGCTCCACAACACACAGTGGCTTAGAGGAATGAAATAAATATCTCCACGCCGCTGGCCACTCATCTCCTCCACTGAGACTGTACCCTAAAAATCATTCTGGTCAAAGAAAATTCTGCCGCCGAGCTTTAATGTTTCAGTGCCCCCGCAGCAGCGCGGCGCCGTACCGTTCCTGAGGCAGGGTATGGGCCCGCCCTTCCCCAGTGAGGCCAACCTGTGTACGGCGAGCCGGAGCCCTCCTCCCGGCCACGGCTGATGTGCGGCGCACGATCTGCTACCGGCCCGCAGCCTGTATATGTTCACCGCGGGCGCGGCGTGCTTCAACACCTCTACTCCTCTCATAGTGCGGGCGAGCGGTATCTCAGGGTACTTGAGGGGTCCGAGCGGCCTCCTCTGGACACAAGCTGCAGCGGCCGGTCTGGCCATCCAATTTAATCAACTACATGGACATTTACTATCAGCAATTACTACACTTGGGAATTGTACTGCAATATTTGGTGGACTTAGAAAATTTTTCTTCACTTTCAAGTATTAAAAGTTTTTTCTTCTGAATTCAATTCCTACAAACATAAAGACATTACTTCAACGGTTACTACAAGAATTTTGAAACTGGATCAAACCAAATTTAGAAAATTTTTATAAATGCTTCTGCAATGAATCTCCATATCAACATCATAACTTGGACCTTATTTTCAAACAAATTTCATGTGTCACCCCTGGAGGGACTTTTGGGGGGGGAGGTCTGTACCGGGCGGTACACCTCCACGCCGCTAATTCAAACTTTGCGCCAGTTGAAAATCCTCTGCTGGAGGAATTCCGAACTTTATCTAATGTATTAATTTTCAAGTTACCCAGAAGATGTCACTACTTGGAAATTTTGAAGTTTCTGAACTGGGTCGTTTTCGACGTATTTTTGTTTTGCTTGTAGTAAGAAGTGTGAACTTTCTCTTCTAGAGGACACTACTGAAGAACTACAATAGTGCACCCTAGTGCAAGGTGAAAGAACTGTTTTTTGGAGAAATGTTTATTTCAAAAGTTTGTTTCTTGTTAAATTTCTTTCTGGTATTGTTTAAGTTGGCTGTATACCCCTTTCTTTCCCCTTGTTTTGAATTTAGCCAATCCCGAATTTCTTTAATTAATTTATGACCAATAAGGTGTTTCTCCTTCAAATTGGATATGCTGCTTAACCCTAACCAATAAATGATTGTAGGCGGGTGTTTTCTTTCCTGAAACGCCTCGAACTTTCCGCGAGAGTATATAAACTGCTGATTTTAGGGTCTCGGCGCCACTTCTGTACCATCTTTCAGTGTGTAAAGTACGTAGCAGGGGGCGGGAAGCGCCTCTTTCTTCGGGCAGCAGTTTAACAACAAGGTAATGGCCGTTTAATAACTTCTTTTCTTGCTAGCTCAGCAGTTTAACTCTCGGGGCGGGTCCGAAGCGTTTCCACCATGTAACTTTCCCTAAAATGTAAAGACTCTTAGCATCTATTCTCTTTTAAAGCTACATATTGAGATAGAGATTGCTTAACCCTCTCGAGCTCCCACTCATATTGTTTTGAGGTGAACTTATTTTTCATAACCGATTCTTCCTTAACGTAATGTAAATTGTTTCTTTCTAAAGTCACCTCTTTAGTATGGGATTAGCCCTTGCATTTGTGGCCTAGAGCCGGATTGGGTTTTAAAACAAAATGTATTAGGAGTGCAGTTCGCCTCCTCTCACATTGGTATTTTAGAGGCCATGTAATTATCCTTTTCTCGCTTAATAGGCCTCAGTAGGTTGGGTATCTTACCCCTGTGTTTACGTCCTTAGAGGACAGCTTGAAGGTCGAGTTAGGTGTGGCCTTTTGATAGGCTTAAAACTTTGAGAGCGGATCGCTCTTTTGAAATTTGTTTCTGCGTGCCTCTAGGAGGTCTTACTGTGTAATTTGGAGCAAGTGCTCCTGGGCATGATTGGGGTTTTCTGCCCCTTTGTTAAACCTTATGTACATGTAAGCTTGGGCTAACTGCTCAAGAATTGTGAGTTCGGGGCTCGAAGCCCAAAGCCTGTAAATACTGTTGTTGCTCTTTTGTTGCCTTGCTACTCTGTACCTTCCATGCTTGTTATTTCTTGATTTTGAAAAGAGAATATAACCTTGTTAAATTTTACATTAACTTTAATTTCGTAGTTTGAGACCCGTTCACCCCCGCACCTTCTTTCACCTCTACCTACCACAAAAATACGGTAACAATTTCAGTTGGGAAAACCACTAAGAGAGTCTTTCTGAGGATGTAAAAAGGCAGGTGGAGAGTGAGTGTCTGCCATTATACTGCAATTCTCCAACCTGATTGTGACTGATGGTAGGCAAGCGGGCCTACCATTACAATGAAAATTCTCTAACGCAGTCTTCATATGAGAAAATACGTTCGGTGATTTCTCCGCCGCGTTTCTAGGGTAACGTTATGAGCTATGCAATTTAATACAGTTTTGCTCACAACGTGTACTCTACCTAACCTACAATTCTGCATACAATGTAGAATTCCGTAGCGAAGCACGGGTACATCAGCTAGTAAATCTAAATATATAAAATAAGAGTTTTGTCTGTACTGTAACGGTTCAAATCCCGTTACAAGATGATATCTGCATTTTTATTATTGTATGATTTTATCTGTATTTTATTATTATTATTATTATTATTATTTATTATTTTTATTATTATTATTATTATTATTATTATTCTTATTATTATTATTATTATTATTATTATTATTTTATCTGTGATATTATTACTATTATTGTAATTATCAGTCTTATTCAATTCTATTTTGCAATGCCTGTTGCTTGCAAGATTGTACTTAGATGTATGCATATATACGTATGTGTAGAATAACACTCAATACCTGTACAGTGGGAATTGTTGTATATATCAGAGATTGGATGTGACGTTGGGACATTGTGCAAGATTAGTGGCGATTCTGCCAAGTCATCGCCGCGCCATGGCTACGTCATCGTATTTATTTAGCAATGCGCTCACGGACTCAGCCGAGCCGGCGGCGGTTTCACCACTGTCTGTAATATTTGCCGCGTTGTGGGAGTATGTCATTGTTATTTCTGGAGATTACGTAGCTGTGTCAACCAACGTCTATAAAAGGTGGATGCATATTGCAGCGTCAGTCATTAGTTATACGGATGCAGTACAGTGAAGAAGTCTACTAGATCAAGAGGCCTTAGTTGGTCAGTCAACCAGTGTGAACGAGAGATGGTGAAGACTCAGTGAGCCATTAATTATTGGTCATTGAGAGAGTGAGGCCAAAAGTTGGTTGGTCCGTCACTTAGTGGAAGACACGGACGCAAGGGCTTACCATGAAGTCAGAGAGGGCAACCCTGGACCTACCAAGAGGTAATACCATATTGACTTACAAAGAAGTCGGATGATATGGAGAAGAAGCAGTCACAAGGATGTATCACCAAGTTAGGCGTGACACATCTACAGTAAACACCAGATCAAAGGAATACGTCGTAATTACACTAAAAGTGTTGAAGGTACAGTCAAGTGAATCAGTGAGGGAAATATTTCGTATAAATTGTTAAATGTCCGGTCAAGAAGAATTCAAATTCATGCCTAGTTTCTTTCAGTTGCAATGTCATAATTTCATATTCTCATCTGTTTTATCGCAACAAGACTCACTATTTTTGATATATTATTTAAAGAATATATATTGTTCTATCAAACGAATTCATAGTTTCATTTCATTGACAGTAAAATATCTTAACCTCAAAATTAATGGGGAAACCGAACGCCAATCTCCTTTTCCCAGAACTTATATGGTATGTTGTCAAAAGTAAGCTTATTACCCCACACCCTAGAGATAGTCAAGAGTCTCATTCTATTATTGCTGTACTGAGTGACAGCTGGCGCCCTTCAAATAAGGTATGTGTAAGTAAGCAGGTAACGAGTAAGTGTGAGTACAAGGTTCGACGAGTGTGTATGTTAATTTTCATAATTTCCATTTTAAATGCAGATATTCAGATTTTCTAGTTAAATGCAGTTTTATATATGTTTCAAAAATTAGTCAGACAGTTAGGAAACTCTCAACGTGTCGACGCAACGTGGGACTCGAATAAATTCAGAATCTGTTCTGAATGACAGCATATCATAGGTTCATTTGGGAAGAGTATGCACATTTAAGCCAACGGAATTATTACCGGTAAATGTCAAGAGTGTAATTTTGTGATATATATTTGTATTTTGGGGATATGTCAAGGGATTTGAAGAGGGAAATTAATTTGAGATCGCGTGCTATCACTAGTGAACCAAAGATGGACAAGGAAGACAATAACAAGTCATGTGACGACGAGGTCATTGCTTCTGCGGACATCCAAGGTGAAATTCAGAGTAGGGAGCAGGTGAATACGATGGAAAATTCTGAGGAAATTCAGGAAAGTGCAGAAATTGAGAAGCACACTGAAACTCAAAAGGAAATCGTGGGGGGGGATGAACCAAGATATTCTAAATTTGCTGTTGGCCCAAATGACCGAGCTCAGGAAACAAATGGTTAATAAGGAACAGATGGAAGAATTAATTGATAATAGTAATGAAAATAGTAATAAACGAATGGAAAAGATGAGTGAAAATAATAGGAAAGAGATGAAAGAATTAATTAGTACTAGTAATGAAAATTTTAATAAACAGATTAACTCTCTAAGTAGTAAAATGGAACAAATAATTAGTAGTAACGAAAATAGTAAGGAAGAGATAAAATAATTAATTAGTACTAGTAATTAAAATTTTAATAAACATATTAACTCTGTGAGTAGCAAAATGGATCAATTGATTAGTAGCAATAACCAAAATTGTAATGTGATCATTAGTAATATAGATACTAAGATATTAGAGATAAATAATCAAACATCTAAGTTAGAAAGTATGTCAAATGAAGAGTGTGTTAAAATTGAAGGTGAAATGGAGTTGGATCGGAGCAATCTTCATAATCAGACGGAGCAAGTCAAGGAAATATATACAGAGGACAGTAACAATATCGTACTGTTAAGTAATACAATTTCTAGTAATCGGGAAGTAATTCATGAGGTAGTCGAGAAGAGATTGGACAAGATTTGCAATGCAGTTGGGGAAGAGATGGGGGAACAGATTAGTAGAAATGAACAAGTTGAAAGCAAACTTGTGGAGGTCACTGAACTACGGAACGAACAGGAAACGCTATCACAGCAGGTGAGAGAGAGAGAGAGGAAGAATTGCAGGAAGAAGTGAGAATAGTGGAAGAGAATGCTGAGAGAGCAGCGGAAGAAGAAGAAGAAGTTGTGAACTGCCAGGGAGTGATACGGCAGAAAGGTACAGGTGAGACGGCGAGAGAAGTGGTAATAGCGAGTGGTTTGTTCAGTAGGGATCGTGATTTAACCAAGTTTTCTGGAAAACAGTTTAATCCTATAGAGTTTGTGAAAGCAGTTGAGAAAAGATTTTCTAGTAAGTTGAGGAATAATAATATTGAATGGGAATACGTGGTGGAAATCTTGTCGAATGTTTTTATCGGTGGAAGTAGAATATGGTTTCGAGTATACTGGAATAATATGTCTAATTTAGGAGAGTTTAAAGTGTTCATTGACTGGCTTTGGAAGGAATGTGTGGAAGGGCGCGCGAGAGAGAGAGAGCGCATGATGTCTGGGGAAAGTAGTGTAGTAGAGAGAAGGGGGAAAATGTCAGCCGTGTATCAGAGTAGTAGTAATCCTGATGAGCAGAGGATTAATAGTTGTGTCGATGGTGATAGGGGTCAGATGAGTAACCAGAGAGAATCGGAAGATGGGAGGCGTATGTATTTGAGTTATGAGAGAGAAAGTCAGAAGAGTAATCAGAGAGAATCGGAAGATGGGAGGCGTAGGGATTTGAGGTATAACAGAGAGGGTCAAAGGAGTAACCAAAGAGAATCGGAAAATGGAAGGCGTACGGATTTGAGTTATCAGAGGGATTATGATAAGCTTAATATGAATGTTATCCAAGTTTCGTTATCGAGTCAGAGTATTTCAGATTCACAGGGAATTGGGTAAATAAAGTGAACAGTCCGAAGGTAGAAGATGAACTGGTATTTAGTATTTATTTAGTATAAGTAGTTATGTAATGAAAGTAGATTTAAGAGTATAGTGTGATTGTGACCTAAGTAATGTTAAGTGAGATATTTAAGTAATGACGTAGTCGTAGATTATGAAGTAATTAATGGTAGCAGTAAGTTAGACGTAAGAAGTGTTCTGTTAAGTGATGTAAGTACTTGTAATGCCGAGAATGTGATGTAAGTAGCGAGGTAGTAACTCCGATGATGGAAATTGTGATATGAAGAAGGTAAGTGAAGGTACTATTAGATATTATAACAGCCGTTGGGTAAGTCAAAGTGAGTAAATAAAATGATAGCGGTACCAATCATAATTGAAGATGATTGTAAGTTTCAGCTATGCCTTTTTGTACTGAAACTTGTGTACTCGGTTATTTTAGGAGCTGACTTGGTTGCAAATCATGGAAGTAGAGTAGACTTTAATTTAGGTAGTGTGTGTTTGTTCTGTGAGGAAACTAGCAAAGAAGTACGTGTTAATTATGATGGTCTGAGGTAAGTGTGTTGGTGACGTGTGTTCTTTGAAATATATGAGAGGTAAGTGAAGTTGTTCCTAGTGAGAGGAAATGTTTTGTTGGGTGTGTTACGTGCCTGTACGACCAGTATCCGAGGGATAGTCGGTATGAGGCAGTGACGTGAGGTAATTTGGGTGAATTACAGGAGGAGTAATTGTGTTCGATGTTAGGTAAGCATGGAGATGTATTTAGTGGTAAGTGAGGAAGAACACGTATTTGAACATAAATTTGTAGTACATGACCATTCATCGTTTGTGGGAGGTAAGTACCCCATTCAACTTAAAAATGCTAGTGGCGTCTAGAACAAATAAACATTATGCTGGATTACGGAATAATTGAACCATCTTGTAGCCATAGTATTGATTCTTTAATTATTGTTGCCAAGGAGGATGTGATCTATTGAGATATGTAAGTCAATGAGGGCAAAATTGATTCAGTTTGAGTGACAGAGTGCTACTCAGAGTTCCATTTCATCATCTGCAGAGGCGGGAAATATGTCTAAATTCTTTTTTGTATCAGGGGTATTTCACTACTGTGAGCCGTATCGGGAAGTGGGCATATTCCTTAAAAGATCAGGAAGGGAAGATTGTTGGTACTTACAACATTAAGAACTTAAAGAAGTATTTCACGTGAGATTTGTTGAAATAAGAGTAAGATGATTAAATTTTGTGAGAAACTGGCAAAATAAAACTAACATCTGCGATTTGCGTGTGAACCAAGTGTCGTATTGGTGTATTGGAAGAATAAGTGCTACATTGTTATGTACTGTGTGACAAAAAAACGGAGAACAGGACATTGGACAGTTATCTGCGATAACAATATGCGAGAAAAGTTCTCATATAAGTGAATTTTCACAAAATATTTTGATATGTAAAAAAAGGAGAAGAATGTTGTATATTGATTGAAAATTATTTGTATGTTAAATTAAGGGCTATGCTCTTGTGAATTGTATGAGAATGGGACACTGGACAGTTATTTGCGATGACAATGTGCGAGAAAAATTCTCATATATGTGATGTATTATAAAATGTATGGATGTTGAAAAAGAAAATTATTGTTGTATACTCATTTAAAGTGATTATCTGTGTCAGTCTTATATATATATAATTTTCTTCATAAATCAATCGATTCTTTGTTCCTCGATTTATTTATGAGGGAGGCGAATTGTAACTGTTCAAATCCCGTTAAAAGATGATATCTGCATTTTTATTATTGTATGATTTTATTTGTATTTTATTATTATTATTATTATTATTATTATTTTATCTGTGATATTATTACTATTATTGTAATTATCAGTCTTATTCAATTCTATGTTGCAATGCCTGTTGCTTGCAAGATTGTACTTAGATGTATGCATATATACGTATGTGTAGAATAACACTCAATACCTGTACAGTGAGAATTGTTGTATATATCAGAGATTGGATGTGACGTTGGGACATTGTGCAAGATTAGTGGCGATTCTGCCAAGTCATCGCCGCGCCATGGCTACGTCATCGTATTTATTTAGCAATGCGCTCACGGACTCAGCCGAGCCGGCGGCGGTTTCACCACTGTCTGTAATATTTGCCGCGTTGTGGGAGTATGTCATTGTTATTTCTGGAGATTACGTAGCTGTGTCAACCAACGTCTATAAAAGGTGGATGCATATTGCAGCGTCAGTCATTAGTTATACGGATGCAGTACAGTGAAGAAGTCTACTAGATCAAGAGGCCTTAGTTGGTCAGTCAACCAGTGTGAACGAGAGATGGTGAAGACTCAGTGAGCCATTAATTATTGGTCATTGAGAGAGTGAGGCCAAAAGTTGGTTGGTCCGTCACTTAGTGGAAGACACGGACGCAAGGGCTTACCATGAAGTCAGAGAGGGCAACCCTGGACCTACCAAGAGGTAATACCATATTGACTTACAAAGAAGTCGGATGATATGGAGAAGAAGCAGTCACAAGGATGTATCACCAAGTTAGGCGTGACACATCTACAGTAAACACCAGATCAAAGGAATACGTCGTAATTACACTAAAAGTGTTGAAGGTACAGTCAAGTGAATCAGTGAGGGAAATATTTCGTATAAATTGTTAAATGTCCGGTCAAGAAGAATTCAAATTCATGCCTAGTTTCTTTCAGTTGCAATGTCATAATTTCATATTCTCATCTGTTTTATCGCAACAAGACTCACTATTTTTTGATATATTATTTAAAGAATATATATTGTTCTATCAAACGAATTCATAGTTTCATTTCATTGACAGTAAAATATCTTAACCTCAAAATTAATGGGGAAACCGAACGCCAATCTCCTTTTCCCAGAACTTATATGGTATGTTGTCAAAAGTAAGCTTATTACCCCACACCCTAGAGATAGTCAAGAGTCTCATTCTATTATTGCTGTACTGAGTGACAGCTGGCGCCCTTCAAATAAGGTATGTGTAAGTAAGCAGGTAACGAGAAAGTGTGAGTACAAGGTTCGACGAGTGTGTATGTTAATGTTCATAATTTCCATTTTAAATGCAGATATTCAGATTTTCTAGTTAAATGCAGTTTTATATATGTTTCAAAAATTAGTCAGACAGTTTGGAAACTCACAGTACATTGCTCAGAATTTGAAAAGAATGGTATTTCTGTATCGGCCATGTCCATAGTAACAAGGAAATGCACTTTTTACTTTTCCGTAATTTCTGTCTGTATGTATGTATGCGCATCACTGGAAAACGGCTAAAGAGAACTTAACGAAATTGGTATGCAAAGTCGAGGAGTAAGTCGCTACAATCTAGGCCATAAATAATTGTATTCACTTCGATGGAAATGGTAGTTTAGGGGAAGGCCGGAAAGTTCATTTTCAGTCATTTATGTTATTAGTGGTCCTATCTTAATACCAATTGGTATGCAAAGTCGGGGAATAAGTCGTTACAATGTAGGCTATAAATAATTTTATTCACGCTGAGCGAAATCGTAGTCTAGGGGAAGACCTAAAAATTTAATTCTTAAATATTTGCATGATTAGTGGTCCTATCTCATTGGAAATTTGTATGCGAAGTCGGAGAATGAGCCACTACAATCTAGACTATAAATCATTTAATTTACTCTGAGTGAAATGGTAGTTTAGTGGAAGGCCTAAAATTTAATTCTCAAATATTTATATTATTAGTGGTCGTATCGATAAATACTACATAACCAAAGTTACAAAGAATTAAATTTCCGACCATTTATGTCTTATACATTTTTACCGTACCGGCCGTGGTAACACAGATATTCATGAATTTGTATTTTTGTTGCTAAGTCCATATCAACGCCGAGTCACGAGAAAATGGGTTAACAGAATTTAATAAAAATCGGTATATAGAGTCGGGGAATAAGAAACTACATTCTAAGCTATAAACAATTTTATTCACCCTGGATGAAACTGTAGTTTAGGGGAAGGCGTCTAAAATGTAATTTTTAAATACCTATGTTATTGTTCCCATCGAAAAGTACTACATAACAAATGTTACAGAGAATACAATTTCCGATCATTTATGTTTTATTCAGGGAATTCCGGTAGAGTTGCCGCACTTTTTATGTCTTTTGTTATATCTCGGTATATTTACTTTAAAAATTGTTGCAAATTCATCGAGCATAATTTGAAAACATGTACATTTGATCAGAGATGAACAAAATATTGGAAATTGAAAGTAAATGGGAGAAAGGAGGGAACAAAGGAATTGCTGCATCTGCGCCGTCTCTCCCTGGATCCCGGTATAGATGCCGACTTTGCTCGGGAGAGATGCCGCAAGTAAAATAATTAATGACAAAATCAAATTTAAGCCAATTTCTTCAACTTTAATATAACCGAACACTAGAACGTACTACAAGACAATTATATCCCTATAATATAATCATTCAATGGTAAAAGAATCTATCTGATAATTTACAACATTAAATTAAATTAAATTAATTAAATTAATTTAGATTTACTATAAATGTGCATGTGCAATGGATTCTTCACTGTGTTATATAAAACTTCACGGCACTTAACACCCTTGAAAGGGCTCTGGCCTGCACAGCGACCGCTGCTCAGCCCGAAGGCCTGCAGATTACGAGGAGCCGTGTGGTCAGCACGACGCATCCTCCCGGCCGTTATTCTGGGCTTTCGAGACCGGGGCCGCCATGTCACCGTCAGATAGATTCTCAATTCCAATCAAGTAAGCTGAGTGGACCTCGAACCAGCCCTCAAGTCGAGAGAAAATTCCCTGACCTGGCCGGGAATCGAACCCGGGGCCTCCGGGCGAGAGGCAGGCACGCTATCCCTACACCACGGGGCCCTCTTGTTATGTAAAGGAAACATCAAAATCATAATGAATATAATTCTGTCCTGACACAGTAATTTGGTTACATGTCTAAGGCAGGATTCTTGAATCAAAAACTGATGTTTATCCTCTTACAAGTTTTTACAGATTGTTTCTTAAAACTGTGTTCTCTAGCAATTTTGCTGCAACAGTCGTTATATGTAGAGCAAGATTCATGCAGTCACTGTTTGTAACTCAAACACTGGATACAGTCATCCTTTTTTGAATATCATTTTGACTTCGGTGATTATTGAAGTAGCTATACCTGCTGGACCCAGTGAGCCTTTTTCCAGATTTCGTGACTGCATTCTAAGTTTCAGTGTTCGTTCTGGAATTCTGTAGTATCATTCTGCCTCCCTGATCAGTATTTCAGTCTTTTAACAGCCTCTATTAAATTTTCCTGTGTCCATTGAGGTCTTTTAACAGTGCCCTTACTTTTATACTGAGCAGGCATGTCGCAAATTTTTATTGCTGAAAATAATATAATTTTATATAATAAAATAATGTTCCCAATGAAATTAATAAAAATAGATTATGTATATTAAGAATCGTGAGACGATAAAATATTCGAATAAAATACCGGTACTCTCTGAATAGTATTGAATGTTTCCAGATCGCTTGTAGAATCTGATAGCAATGAGGCATCTCAGCCGGATTGTTGTGCGGCAACTCTCCCAACTATCAGGGAGAGACGCCGCACCCTCCTGTTTTCATACCTAAAGGCTATCATGGCCCAAAATTAGCTTACTCTCAACTACAGTTATGCTTCTGACGTCTACTGTACTGAAAACGTCTGATTTAAGCATTTGAAGCCAACTTAATATACAATAAATTAACACACGCAAAAACTTTGTCAGGAGGAAACATGTACTCGCCTCATGACATCGGCTATAATTGCCGTAATATACGAGCAAATTTCGTCACACTCGCAGACAGTAGTTCTTCGTTAGAAACTGAAAAACCACACATATTGCCATCTAGCTGTAACGATGGGAACCTTTAGCTACAGTGTATGCGGCATCTCTACCTGGGCGGCATCTGTCCCGGATTTAATTTAATTGTATTCACTTCGATGGAAATGGTAGTTTAGGGGAAGGCCGGAAAGTTCATTTTCAGTCATTTATGTTATTAGTGGTCCTATCTTAATACCAATTGGTATGCAAAGTCGGGGAATAAGTCGTTACAATGTAGGCTATAAATAATTTTATTCACGCTGAGCGAAATCGTAGTCTAGGGGAAGACCTAAAAATTTAATTCTTAAATATTTGCATGATTAGTGGTCCTATCTCATTGGAAATTTGTATGCGAAGTCGGAGAATGAGCCACTACAATCTAGACTATAAATCATTTAATTTACTCTGAGTGAAATGGTAGTTTAGTGGAAGGCCTAAAATTTAATTCTCAAATATTTATATTATTAGTGGTCGTATCGATAAATACTACATAACCAAAGTTACATAGAATTAAATTTCCGACCATTTATGTCTTATACATTTTTACCGTACCGGCTGTGGTAACACAGATATTCATGAATTTGTATTTTTGTTGCTAAGTCCATATCAACGCCGAGTCACGAGAAAATGGGTTAACAGAATTTAATGAAAATCGGCATATAGAGTCGGGGAATAAGAAACTACATTCTAAGCTATAAACAATTTTATTCACCCTGGATGAAACTGTAGTTTAGGGGAAGGCGTCTAAAATGTAATTTTTAAATACCTATGTTATTGTTCCTATCGAAAAGTACTACATAACAAAGGTTACAGAGAATACAATTTCCGATCATTTATGTTTTATTCAGTTTTAACGTACCGACTATGATAAGAGTGGTATTTCAGAGTCGGAAGAAAACTGAATGTGAAGGCTTACAATATCGAAAGGGCATAACATTGATCAACAATAACATTACATTGGCCATTGTTTGTTGTGATGTTCTTTGTCTCTTATGCTGCCTCTCAATTCCGATAGATGGGATTACTGCTGCGTACGGAGTATAATAGCCTGACTAAATATTGGCAGGAAATAGCCGGGGAGTCAGAAAACTTTCTTCTTTAGCATGCCATTCGTTTGGTTCATACATCTATCTATACCGGTATATCTATATATATAAAATAAGAGTTTTGTCTGTACATTGCTCAAAATTTGAAAAGAATGGTATTTCTGCATCAGTCATGTCCACAGTAACAAGCAAATGCATTGTTTACTTTTCCGTAATTTCTGTCTGTCTGTCTGTCTGTCTGCACCACGAGAAAACGGCTGAAGAAAATTTAATGAAAATCGGAATGTAAAGTCGGGTGATGAACCGCTACAATCTAGGCTATAAATTATTTTAATCACGCTGAGCGAAATGGTAGTTTAGGGGAAGGCCTGAAATGTAATTCTGAAATATTTATGTTATTAGTGGTCGTGTCTTAATGAAAATCGCTTGACAAGGATGGGAAATAAGTCGCTACAATATAGGCTATACACGCTGAGAAAAATGGTAGTTTACGGGAAGGCCTAAAATTTAATTGTCAAATATTTATTTTATTAGCGGTCGTATCTTCTCGAAAATTGGTATGCAAAGTCAGGGAATAGGTCCCTTTAATCTAGGCTATCAATAATGTTATTACACTGAGTGAAATGGTAGTTCAGGGAAAGGAATGAAATGTAATCTACATATATGAAATAAGAGTTTTGTCTGTACATTGCTCAAAATTTGAAAAGAATGGTATTTCTGTACCGGTCATGTCCACAGTAACAACAAAATGCATTTTTTCTTTTCCGTAATTTCTGTCTGTCTGTCTGTCTGTCTGTCTGTCTGTCTGTCTGGCTGTCTGTCTGTCTGTCTGTCTGTCTGTCTGTCTGTCTGTCTGTCTGTCTGTCTGTCTGTCTGTCTGTCTGTCTGTCTGTCTGTATGAACACGCATCACAAGAAAACTGCCGAAGAGAATTTAATGAAAATCGGAATTTAAAGTCGGGTGATGAACTGCTACAATCTAGGCTATAAATTATTTTAATCACGCTGAGCGAAATGGTAGTTTAGGGGAAGGCCTGAAATTTAATTCTCAAATATTTATGTTATTAGTGGTCGTGTCTTAATGAAAATCGCTTGACAAGGATGGGAAATAAGTCGCTAATTATAGGCTATGCACGCTGAGAAAAATGGTAGTTTAGGGGAAGTCCTAAAATGTAATTGTCAAATATTTATTTTATTAGTGGTCGTATCTTCACGAAAATTGGTATGCAAAGTCGGGAAATAGGTCCCTTTAATCTAGGCTATCAATAATGTTATTACACTGAGTGAAATGGTAGTTTAGGGGAAGGCCTGAAATGTAATCTATATATAAAATAAGTGTTTTGCCTGTGCATTGCTGAGAATTTGAAATGAATGACATTTCTGTATCTGTCATGTCCACAGTAAAAAATAAATGCATTTTTTACCTTTCTGTAATGTCATTCTCTCTGTCTGTCTGTCTGTCTGTCTGTCTGTCTGTCTGTCTGTCTGTCTGTCTGTCTGTCTGTCTGTCTGTCTGTCTGTCTGTCTGTCTGTCTGTCTGTCTGTCTGTCTGTCTGTCTGTCTGTCTGTCTGTCTGTCTGTCTGTCTGTCTGTCTGTCTGTCTGTCTGTCTGTCTGTCTGTCTGTCGGTCGGTCGGTCGGTCGGTCGGTCGGTCGGTCGGTCGGTCGGTCGGTCGGTCGGTCGGTCGGTCGGTCGGTCGGTCGGTCGGTCGGTCGGTCGGTCGGTCGGTCTGTCTGTCTGTATATACACACATCAATAGAAAACAGCTGAAGAGAATTTAATGAAAATCGGTATGTAATGTCGGGTGATGAACCACTGCAATCTAGGCTACAAATTATTTTATGCACGTTGAGTGAAATGGTAGTTTAGGGGAAGGCCTGAAATGTATTTCTCAAATAAGTTATTTATGTTATTAGTGGTCGTATCGATATATACTACATAACTAACATAACCTTAGTTCTGGCGTAAGTTAGTAGTAGTTATGTAAGACGTTATTAAATTTCCGATCACTTATGTCCTATACATTGTTACCGTACCGCATATAATCAGAGATATTAATGAATTTGGTTTTTTGTTACTAAGTCCATATCAGCGCCGAGTCACGAGAAAATGGGTAAACAGAATTTAGTGAAAATCGGTATGTAAATTCTGAGAATAAGGAACTACAGTCTACGATATAAATAATTTTGTAAGACGCCCTCATATCACAGAGTCGAAAGAAAACTAATGTGAAGGCCTGCAATATAGAAAGTTCATAAACTTTATCAACAATAACATTACATTGACCATTGTTTGTTGTGATGTGCTTTTTGTCTTCTGTTTCCTCTCATCCCCGATAGATAGGATTACTGCAGCGTACCGAGATTTTTTTTTAAATTTGCTTGACGTCGCACCGACACAGGTAGGTCTTATGGCGACGATGGGATAGGAAATGAATAGTGGTGTGAAGGCAGCGGCCTTGGCTTTAAGGTACAGCCTGGTGTGACTGGTGTGAAAATGGGAAACCACGGGATACCATCTTCAGGGTTGCCGGCAGTGGGGTTCGAATCCACTATCTCCCGGATGCAAGCTCACAGCTGCGCGCCCCTAACCACACAGGCAACTCGCCTGGTCGTACCGACTGTAACAGCCTGCCTGTATATTGGCGGGAAGTAGCTGGGAGTAAGATAACTTTCTTCTCTAGCATGCCATTCCTCTGGTTCATACATTTTATGATATATCTGGTACGTAACACACTGGTTCATCATAGTATTCGAGCTATTCAATCCCTACTCTGAGGCACTGACTGGAATGAGTAGTGTGCATATTTAACGGAATAATGACAGAGGAGTGTTCACGGCAGTCTACGACCTGGTTATTCCAGCTCTGGAACTTAGGACTCTTAGATCGGCACCGTAGTACTGTTCGTTAAAAGTGAGAAAGTGTGCGGTTTTTCATTTGATCGGATATTTTATATGATAACATTGCTTTCAATCGCTACATTCCTACTGACGTTTTTGTAATGACCTATGTTGAATTCAGTTAGGAAAACCACCAAGTCAGTCTTTCTGAGAATCCCGTAGCGAAGCACGGGTACATCAGCTAGTATACAATAAGAGTTTTGTCTGTACTGTACCAGGAAAGCCTAGGTCCTGGTCCATAGTTATCAAAAGAAATGTTGTTCCAGCATATAAGATCCGTCCGACGTATGAACATCTAAGTAAAAGAATGTTCCAGTATGTACCAGACTCCACGAGTGCGCTAGGCGGAGTCAAGTGACGTCACCTATTGTTCAAAGCTCACCTCCCCGAGAGATATTTCTCGAAAATATCTTTCTTTTCGCAAGTTTTCAACGCCTGTACCAATTTTAATGGAACAAACGCTAAATTGTAGCGGACGTCATAAAAATTAATCCCTGTGAATTTCAAATTAATCCATCCCATGGTTGCTGAGTTATAACGATTTAAAATCTAACAGAAATTACGCACTCACGGTCACATGGCCGAGAGAAACTACCCCTCCCAGCGCCAGCTATATATGCCACTGGGTCAAGGTTAACAGGTGGTGGTGTTGAGTTGAGTTCAGTTCATTGCAAGCAGTCCAGTCTAGCAGTGTAGTATGTGTATGAGTAAGAGAGAGGGGAGACTGGCCCTCGCATAGTATGTTCGTGCAGTCTCAAAGACAGTACTTTCCGTCGTGTTTCGCGGAGACGAAATTACGGGATAGTAAATCGCCATCGTACTTGAAAAAGGACGTCGCACCGTAAGTAGTCTATTGTGCCGCGACTACGATATAATTTACAGACATTTCGAAGTATAACACGTACGAAATCAGTGAAGTTCGAAGTTATATATTGGACATTCACAAACTAGAACATGACGTGTGGACTTAATTAATTTCATACAATATTAAATTACCAACAGAAACTGTCGTGTACAGTAACTCTAACTACTCTAGAATTTATTTTCTAACATAGCACATCCTTGGACTGTGTCTCTTTATTTATGTGCCATATTAGGACATGACGTGTTACAGTGATAAACTTAGTGAAAGTTAAGAACCTTTTCTAAAATAATATAGTTCTATCAACATTAGAGAATCAGTGTTATCTGTCAGGATAACGATTCAAAGACTGTGGTCAGAGACGGTAATGAGAAATATTACGTATTTGCACTGTGTTGGACGTTCTCAGTGACGATTTAAAATAGTGGTTTTTTTTTTTGCAACAAGGACTGTGATCATTCAATTGACGTCCTAAAATTAACATACGAATTGGACTGTGTTTAACAGTGAACGATAGCATCTGTCAATACTACTTGCATGTTTCGTGTGTTAAAATCATGTCCACGAGCAGCAGAAATCTTGAGAAAATTCTACAAGATCCACCTACCTTCAACATCATTTCATCTATAACGTCAACGTGGTTTCTTCGTGGAACTTCAAGTTCGAGTCATCATCCGCACCCGCGGAATGTTCCAGATTCTCATCAGTATTTGTAAGCCACATTTTCTTTAATAAGTGAGTAGTCACAAACTGACTGACTTTTTTTTCTTACCAATCTTGAACAGTGGTTTACCCAGTGCTGCGTGTGACGATACTTCGTAGTTCTCCATCATTACTCAAAATTCATCTTTTAATGATAAATCTATTTTCAAAATCTATTTCACAGAAGAAAGACTTTAGGAGTTTCAAGTGTTCTATGTTTCAAGGCTAACAAACTGAGAAACTCTCAACAGAAGTTCAAATTCTTATTTTCAATTATAAATGTGTTCATGTCATGTCATAATACTTAGAAAGACTTTAGGTGAAAAACTGACACTTTGTTTTTTCACAAAAGACTATAGGATCTGTGAGATTTATTTATTTTCACAAATTGCACTCAAGAAGATTTACGTTAACCCTTTTTATTTCGACATATTATTTGAATCCTATATCAACATTGCAGGGTGGTGAATCAATTAACATTATTAATAAATTGTTTGAAAAAGGTATAACCATCTATTATTCGCTCTGCGAGTCTATCCTGCTCTGTACCGGCTCCAAAAAAAAAACCAACTTCCACTACCTGAGATCCTTCTCATGCCTTACGCCCCGAACTTTTACTGGTACAGTACATTGCTCAGAATTTAAAAAAGGATGGCATTTCTGTATCAGTCGTGTCCACAGTAACAAGGAAATGCACTTTTTAATTTTCCGGTAATGTCTGTCTGTCTGTCTGTCTGTCTGTCTGTCTGTCTGTCTGTCTGTCTGTCTGTCTGTACACGCATCACGAGAAAACGGCTGAAGAGAATTTAATGAAAACTGGTATGCAAAGTCGGGGAATAAGTCTTTACAATCTAGGCCATAAATAATTTTATTCACGCTGAGTGAAATGGTAGTTTAGGGGAAGGCCTAAAATTTAATTTTCATATATGTATGTTATTAGTAGTCGTAGTAGTCGTATCTAAATAAAAGTCGGTATGCAAAGTCGGTGAATAAGTAACTATAATCTAGGCCATAAATAATTGTATTTACGCTGATTGAAATGGTAGTTTAGGGGAGGGCTTAAATTTTAATTCTCAGAAATGTATGTTATTAGTGGTCGTATCTTAATGAAAATCGGTATCCAAAGTAGGGAAATATGTCGCTATAATCTAGACCATAAATACTTTTATTCACGCCGAGTGAAATGGTACTTTAGGGGAAGGCCTAAAATTTATTTCTTAAATATTTATGTTATTAGTGTTCATATCTTAATACAAATCGGTATGCAAAGTCGGGGAATAAGTCGCTATAATCTAGGCCATAAATAATTTTATTCATGCTGATTGAGATGGTATTTTAGGGGAAGGCCTAAATTTTAATTCTCAGATATTTATGTTATTAGTTTTCTTAATGAAAATCGGCTGGCAAAGTCGGGTAATAAGTCACTATAATTTAGGCTATAAATAATTGTATTCACGCTAAGAAAAATGGTAGTGTAGAGGAAGGCCTAAAATTTAATCCTCAAATATTTATGTTATTAGTGGTTGTATCGCTAATACTACATAACTAAAGTGATATAGTATTAAATTTACGATCATTTATGTCTTGTACATTGTTACGGTACCGGCTATTATCATAGAGATATTCATGAGTTTGGATTTTTGTTACTAAGTCCTTATCAACGCCGAGTCATGAGAAAATGGAGAATAAGGAACTATAATTTTATAAGACGCCCTGATATCACAGAGTCGAAAGAAAACTAAATGTGAAGGCCTACAACACAGAAAGCTTCTAAAATTGATCAACAATAACATTACATTGACCATTGTTTGTTGTGTTTTGTGTCTTCTGTTGCCACTCATCTCCGATAGATAGGATTACTGCTGCGTACCGATTATTTTTTTAATTTCCCTTACGTTGCACCGAACGATGGTGACGATGGGATAGGAATGGGCTAGGAGTTTGAAGGAAGTGGCCTTGGCCTTAATTAAGGTACAGCCCCAGCATTTGCCTGGTGTGAAAATGGGAAAACACGGAATACCATTTTCAGGGCTGCCAACAGTGGGGTTCGAATCCACTGTCTCCGGGATGCAAGCTCACAGCTGCGCACCCCTAACCTCACGGCCAACTCTCCCGGTCGTACAGAGTGTAACAGCCTGCCTGAACATTGGCGGGAAGTAGCTGGGGAGTTAGATAACTTTCTTCTTTAGCATTCCATTCCTCTGTTTCATAAATTTTCCGATACGACTGGTACGCAACACAATGGTTCATCATAACATTCGAGCTATTCAGTCCCTACTCTGAGGCACTGATTGGAATGAGAAGTGTGCACATTTAACGGAATAATGGTAGAGGAGTGTTCACGGCTGTCTGCGGCCCGGTCATTCCAGCTCTGGAACTTCGGACTGTTAGATCGCCTCCGTAGTACTGTTCGTTAAAAGTGAGAAAATGTGCAGTTTTTAATTTGATGTAGTATTGTATATGATAGCATTGCTTTTAAATGCCCTACTGACGTTTTTGTAATGACATATGTTGACCTCGGTTAGAAAAACCACAGTCTTTCTGAGAATCCCGTAGCGAAGCACGGGTTCATCAGCTAGTAAATAAATAAATAAATAAATAAATAAATAAATAAATAAATAAATACATAAATAAATGTTCCCCTCTGTCCTGTAGTGATTAGTGTGATGAGTTGCCAACCTCGGAGGCCCGGGTGCGATTCACGGCTTTGCCACGAAATTTGAAAAGTGGTACGAGGAACGGGGTCCACTCAGTCTCGAGAGGTCAACTGAGTAGAGCGGGTTCGATCCTCACCTCAGCCATCCTCTAAGTGGTTTTCCGTGGTTTCCCACTTCTTCTCCAGGCAAATGCCGGGATGGTACGTAACTTAAGGCCACGACCCCTTCCTTCTGTCTTCCTTGCTTATCCCTTCCATTCTTCCCATCCGCCAAAAGGCCCCTTTTCAGCATAGCTGGTGAGGCCACCAGGGCGGTGTACTGGTCCTCCTCCCCAGTGTTATCTCCGACTAAATGTCACACGCTCCAGGACACGCCCTTGAGACGGTGGAGATAGGATCCCTCCCTCAGCGGGAGAGAAAACCAACCCTGTACGTTAAACGGATAAAATAATAATAATAATAATAATAATAATAATAATAATAATAATAAGAAGAAGAAGAAGAAGAAGAAGAAGAAGAAGAATGATACAGATGCAAACCACTTATGATAATTACTTTTAATTTTTACTTTCTAGAAATTTAATAAAACTAGTCTTCGTATAAATGAATAATTTCTCGTTCATACTTCTTATGGATAATATTCTTACTTTTTGTACATACTACAAACTTTAATGAAACTAATATTTTGTAATTAATACTTTTGCTTCAAATTACAGCCGATTATTATTTTAAATATTCAGTTGAGAAGTAAATACACAAATTACAATAATGGAAGTCAAGCGTCCTTTATTTCAACGCCTACCCTAGCAGGACAGGGAAAAGACGCGTGTATTATCAACCAAGTGTCATGATCATTCATAGGTCCCGAATTTGGACTCAGGAAATCTAACCACCGTAGCAATTGAGCCAAATGACTGTCCTACTTGTGTGCACCTCATTTAAAGTTTTCTGCAGCGCTCATTTGGTGGACTTGATTTTAAATCGGTAGTTTTATTTACTCTATGTGCCTCTCGCTGTAAGACAGCGAATGTGCTTTCAAGCCGACGGGGCTCCTGCACACTACTCTCTACTTGTGTGTCAGTACCTCAATATTACTTTACAGAACTGGTGGATAAGTCGTAGAGGACCCGTTGCCTGGCCATCGCGATTCACAGGCTTGAATCCTCCTGATTTTTCCTTTGTGGGTCACATGAAGTGCACTGTTTATACGAAGACCGTTGAAAATGAACAAGAGTCGGTTGCAGGAACCACCGTCACAGCTGGTGATATTCACAGAATGCCAGATATTTTTGTACAGGTTCGTCATTCACTACTAGTGCAAATAATCCTTTTTACCTCCGAAAACCGTAAAAGTAGTTAGTGGGACCGAAAGCAAATCTTTGTACTGAATCCGTTTGAGACTCATACTTCGGGGGTATCGAGTGTAAGAAATAAGTAGAACAAGTTTGGCACAAAGAGGAGAATAAAAATAAGAAGTAAAATATGAACTTATTCCAAGAAATAATATCCCTGCCATTACAGTAGATAATTATGATATGTGATCGTTACTTATACAAAGTTATTATACATAATCAACCCAGACGGAGATTAACATTAGCAACCTGTCATAACATGGATAAGTTTTACCATCACTAGTATGAAAAATTCAAACACTGAATTAACTTTATCTGATATTACGTAAGGAAAATGTAATATCAATTTGTCCATCAACTATCAATTATTCAAATACAAAATTCCAACGATAATTAATGTAATTAATTCAAACATTGATGTGACTTTTATTATTACTTAGTGACCTAAACCAAATTATAATAAATCATGACTGTGATTTATTATGTTCCTACCCAAGACATTACCAGAACTACGTGAGTTATGAGACAATAAAAGAAGTAGCTCACTTAACTAAAATGGCATTACTCGCAAGAAATAAAATATAACTCACAAATAACATGACCTGCAAACGTACCACTTTCTATAAGAAACCAGTAACTGTACAACGATATCCTATAATTATATTAATCTCAATTAGAAGACTACCAATAATTCCAATTATTTACAAGAGAAAAAAGAACACTTTAATATACCCTTGAGGAGACTGAATAGAGTGAACGAATGTTAAATGGTCATGCAGCAACATTCAGAACGTCAAGTATAACTATTACACTGTTTAACGCCTAAATGCACAGTATTGCATATGTGCAAAAGGAAACTTACTTGCTTGTTGTATCTATTTTATGAGTTTACATGTGTGCATTTCATTCTACCTTGCAGACTAACTGGCTAGGTATCGCTAGTGTAGCAAAAATTAACATTTAAAATTTTTTTGCTATTGGCTTTACGTCGCACCGACACAGATAGGTCTTATGGCGACGATGGGATAGGAAAGGCCTAGGAGTTGGAAGGAAGCGGCCGTGGCCTTAATTAAGGTACAGCCCCAGCATTTGCCTGGTGTGAAAATGGGAAACCACGGAAAACCATTTTCAGGGCTGCCGATAGTGGGATTCGAACCTACTATCTCCCGGATGCAAGCTCACAGCCGCGCGCCTCTACGCGCACGGCCAACTCGCCCGGTCATCCCGGAAATGGGCACACCGGAATTTTTATTGACCTAACATGGGACGGAATTTACTTCTGTAGAATTCCAAGCGGGCTTAGAAGAGCTTTAATTCAAGCATATTACGAACTCGATAAGGCACCTTGAAGCAAATCCCGCAGAACGAGTCACACGTGAAATTGCGAGGTTTTGTAGACTATACTGCGGATCACAGCATTCGAAATGGGTCGAGGTTCTCCCCATTATGCAGAAGATAGTCAACTGAATGACTCACGAATCCATCCAAGACATCCCTATGAGGGTGCATAAGGATGTTACACCTGATAGACCGTGGGATCAGATTTTGCCAATACCTCAAGGTGCAACAGATACCCACCGGTCTCGTGTGATGATAGCTAAGGAAATGCTTCTACACGTGCGTGAATAAGGGAAAGGCGACAGAGGAATCGCACTTTTAGGCAACAGCTTCAAGTTGATGACTTGGTCTTAATCAGAAAACCTGCTGCATCACATCCTGACATCCGCATCTATGCCATATTTTGTCCTCTCTACATAGGACCATTCAAAGTAGCCATAATACTCGACAACGGACCTTACAAAGTTGATAAGCTAGATGGTTGCGTAGAGTAAATTTACAATTCGGCGAATTTAAATAAATACTTCAAGAAGGAGAATTGAAGAAAAGAAAATCCCTATAGACCTGTCTTTTCCCTGAAAATGGGGGAGATGTACCAGGAACACTGGTCCAACATTAAAGTTTAAATAGTTCAAACTTAAAATTCGTGACGTGCGCCAATTGAGCAGCTGGCGAAGCGAGCATGTTGCAAATGACGTAGGAGCCAGCCTCGACTCTCCAAGGCTAAGTTGCATACGAATAAAATAATAACATCACCGCATACATCATTTTAACGTCTCCAATACCACCAAGTTTCCTTAAAAAATATCGAAAGAAATGAAACAGCTGCAATGTCCGTGACTTTGTTATAAAATAGGAGCGAAAATTCAACACGACACAGTCTTGTCCCACAGTCAAACCAGGACGGTTGGCTGGTGGAAGTTTGTGCCGCGACGTATCAGTACGGAATCGTAGTCTACAGTCAACGAAGTTACGGTTAGAAGTGATTCAAACAGTTCAATAATCTTACGAACTTAGAAACTGGAACAGTGTATTAGACCTTGTATTTTCTCAGGTAGTTAATATCCCAAAGTGATTGAAATATTTCTGCAGATGGCAAACTTAGACTCTGGAACAGCGCATTAGCACTAGTATTTTTCTCCAGTGTTAAATACCTCAAAGTGATTGAAATATTTCGACTAATAGCGAGCTTACGATATTGAACAGTGCATTAAGACTTGTATTTTGTCAAGTGTTAAATACCTCAAAGTAACTGGAATATTTCTGCTAATAGCGAACTTATGATATTGATCAGTGAATTAGGACTTTACTTGCGGGTTCGATTGACATTCGGCTGCATGAAAGTTAATTACTTTATTTTCTCAAGTGACAAGTTTATTAGGGGGTTCGATTCCATTGACATTCGGTAGCGTGAAAGTCTCTATTTTCTCAAGTGAAGAGTTTATTTGTCTTAAAGGAACATAAGTTGTCGATTTCATTCACATTCAACATGGCGTCAGTGCAGTTATTTCCTTCAGTTCAGAAATTACACCTCAGACTAACACGTTCGATATGTCCAAGGGCTTAAATACGTGTGTTCACGCTATTCTTTGGTGAACCAAACTCCTAGACCTCCAAGATCTTCAAGAACTTCAAGAATTTCTGGAACTTCTAGAGCTTCCCTCGTTGGAGGATACCTGGTTCCATGGTGTCAAGAGCTGATCCATGGTGAGGACGAGAGGAGTAGCAGAGCAGTGCGGGACATCGCCAGCCACAGGACGGAGAAAGGTCGCCCCCATTTCATCTTCTACTGTACTGAGGTGCAGTGAACTTGACTTTTCACAGTAAAACAAACAGTTTTGAAACATTTTTAGAACTTCATTTAAAGCAAATCCTTTCGCTCTCTGTACCACTCGAATTTAATGTGCCATACACGCCCTGCGTAACATCTCGTGCTCTTCAAGCCCAGAGTACGGGTATTTCCTGTTACAATATATATATATGTTTATATATTATATATGTTTATCGTTGCACTCTAAGAAAATGGAGCTTTTCAGATTTACTGATGACAATTTCTGCCTCTTGGATCTCCATAACTACACATGCTTCAGATAGGCTTAATTTTACCACTATCACATATCTAAAGCTGCACATTGTAAAATCTGATATACACAGTTTCTTCATAAGGCACTAGTGCTGGGAAGGAACGGAACAGAACGGAGCCAGAGGTTCCCGGGCATTCAATTAGAGGCACCGAGTACAACCGCAATCGTGTTACAACGCACATTTGATGTCCCGAGTACTGACTTTGAGAGGCGGATGGTATTAATATAATTTATTGGCGGAAGGCACGTAGGTGACACACTTTTACAGTTTGAGGAACATTGAAGATGTATTAAATAATCAGACCTATTCTGCAGGTGCACTACGTTTAATAGGCCTACGTTTGAGATTAACATGTGAACAATAATAATAATAAATAAATAATAATAATTATCATTTCCCTATAGGGCAAGTTGGCTGTGCGCTTCAGGAGCGTACAGCTGCAAGCTTGCATTCGGGAGATAGTGGGTTCTACTCCCATTGTCGGTAGTCCTGAAGATGGTTTTCCATGGTTTCCCATTTTCACACCAGGCGAATGTTGGGGCTGTACCTTAATTAAGGCCGCGGCCGATTCCTTCCCACTCTTAGGTCTTTCCTATCCCATCGTCGCCATAAGACCTATCTGTGTCGGTGCGACGTAAAGAAAATCCCTCAGAGATTTAACCAAATATTACAGAAAATTTACAGGGTATTGAAATGAAAGTATCCAATATGTTAGGTGGTGATAGTAGCCTATGCATCGAAACAGGAAAAATGTCTAATAAACATGAGTTCTAGAACACGTGTTTGTAGGAGGTGTCTAAAGTGATGTCGTTCATGGTAATGCATTTCTAAGCCCTGCAATAACAATAGACTATCCGATATTCATAGTTGACACCCCTGACATGCAATACAAACAACAATCTGGTTTCTCATCAGTGCGGATGCTATTTGAATCCCGGTCAAGAATCGTGGGTTTTGTTGTGCATTTGGTTATATTATAAACAAGTAATGAGGAGTACTGTATTGGATTATAACCTATTACCTTGGTCAATTGTTTAACAAAAAAGTACATCGTGTGTTGCGTATCGGATGGTGCTAAATAAAATCGATATACAAATCCAAAGAGATATAACAACCCTTCTCTTTCGGGGTTAAGAGGGAGAGATAAGGAAGTGACTTACAAATTCAATCTCTCCTCTTCCTTCCTAGTCGCAGTAGAGCGCTGCAGGTCTTGCTCACCTTCAGGTGTCGCGATTGGCTGCGAATCCGAATTGCTAGGTCCGGTGCTGGACCTACGCCGTGCAGGCTGCAGGCAGAGTCCGGACCGGCTGAAGTGGTCGTCAGGATAGGGTTGTTGGTGTCACCGCTAGAGGTATTGTTGTCATTATCGTTGGTCTTTTTTCTGGGTGATGTAAAGGTAAGTGTACGAAATCTGTAATGGGTGTCTCCTGAACTGAAGGTCCGCATGATTTAATCTGGTCGATATGTCTTCGCCATAATTGGCCATTGACAGATATCGTGTAGCTCAGCGCTCCATCCTTACTTAGGACTGTACCTATGATCCTTTTTTTTTATCGGGAGACGTGTAGTCACGAACGACTACCCTTTCGCCTTCGGGGAAATATCTATTGTAGATAGATGTTATCTTTCTCATTTTTCAATCACGTCCTTAACGGGATCCTGTTTCAGGATATCCAGGTTCGACCGTACTTCACGATGCAAAAACCATTGGTAGACGGGCATATTTTCTTTCTTGTCCAAATTGAGCTTGTTTGGGTGAACACGTTTCAAATGAGATGTTCCTCCTTCTGCTGCAAATTAACGCTCACACACTTTACATTTGGCCCACTTCTTGCCTGCGTTTCGTTTTAAGAACGACCAAACTACTGATTGAAGTCGTGGCATTTAGTCGAAAATGGGGACACCGGATAGGGCTCACTTGGGTACTAACTGCTCCTTCCCTCCTTACGTCCACCAGTTTCTTCGGTGTCACTCGCTACTCCGAGTACTTCGCAGCCACTGGGATTTCTCCGGTTATCCCTTGAGGGGCGCTGTAATCGCTACTACCGATTCAATTACTCAGAGCAGGCGCTTCACTCCCAGCACTATAAGACAGTGGTATGACCGTTTCAATTAACGCTGATGGTAGAGTACAAATTGCGTCTCTCCGTTCAACTAATATTAGGCACGCCCATGTGAAAATTCTCACGTTAACCGATTAGGATTGAACATTTACATAGGTCACTGTGCAGGCTGAATGTTCTCATATTTTACTCAATATTGTCCCGGACAGATTAGTCATGGCGATGGTCAAACGCGGTACTTCCTCACTTGAAACGTCACAAAAAATGTAAGATATACACTTGCACACCTGGTAAAGCTCACCTACTCTTTCGAAATCATATTACTGGGTATTTGTGATAGCCAGTCACCACGAATACCCAAGTTCACTCATCGCAACTTGTGACTGCACTATTATAACAGTTCTCGAAGTTCCAGATCACATTCAGCAAAATTAGCCGACCCGGCGCATACTAATCAGACGTTGCGGACTAAGCAAGCCTTGCGAAGTAATAGCAGATTTACCATGTGAGTTACTCAAGCACGAGAAGAAGACTGACTAACCTCCTCTCTGCTCCAAGAAAACTATCCTATCCTTGTCGTATAAGTAGCTATGGGCACTTTGCAGTGATATTTGAATCTCTTAGACATACTATTTCGCCACCGAACTAGACCCGGAATATATTATACATCGCTACGTCTCCGGGAGTTTGAGTTCGCGAACGTCTCGCTCGCGCGATAATGAAGTCGCGCATAACATACGTGCGGTTCCAGTACCGAGGTAGGAAGAAAATATTTCGAACATTTGTTGTGATTAATGAAATGATTTGCAAGGAAGTACAGTACCCTCGTAGTTTATGCGTATATGCCATGGAGAGTGTCGTAGAACAGAGCGATACTCCTTACGTCATTTCTTTAGGTCCCTACTATCATTCGAGCTTTTTGGGCAAATATTTTCTTAACACTCTGAATACTAAACGATGGACAATCGAGTATTTCATCTTTAACTTCCAGGTTTGGGATTGGTATGTAGTACAAAAATACCACAGGACGGACACCTTTTTTAAAGATATAATCTACTTAGACAAGATATAAGCCTGAGCTAGGAATATTGCAGATATGAATTATAAAATATTCTGTCATTCATCTGTAACTTGAATATTGTTTGTAACTAATGATCCAATATGATATAACAAATGATGTTGGAGGCTGTAGGCGTATATAATTAAGAATACAAGGGTGGTAGGGAAGACGGACTGCTGCCTCACTGCTGATTTGAATTAAATAAAGCTACATATTTTCACAGGATCAAAGACACTGTTAATAATATTAACTTACAATCTCTTCTGACGTGCTAGAAGAAGCAGGAAGTCGAGGATATAAGCTGGAACGATGTGTAGAAAAATAACACATAGTTTGTGTATAAGCCGGTTAGTATGTATATTGCCGTCTGGATACCAAACTGCTAATTCAAAAGGGTTTTCGTACACTATCTTACGGCCACGTTCCACTACGTCACCCCAGGATAGCTGAATGACTTGGCCGGCAGACACGTTGTAAACTGGTATTTCATCGAGTTCGGACCTGAAAAAGGAAAGAACGACAGTATTACCAAAAGTGTTCCCAAGAACCCAAGTTTTATGGCAAGGTGCCCTTCTCGACACCATCGTCGAGTAGGGGCCTAAGGAACCTAGTTTAAGGCTAGCTGCCCTTCTCGACAACGTAACGTTACGCAGGACAGCTTATTCCCTCCTCCTCCTCCTCTTTCTCCTCCTCCTTACAATTTCTCTATCCGACAGCGTGACGTCATGCAGGACAGCACAACCCGTCCTCCTCCTCCTTACATTTCTGTATCCAGCAGCGTAACGTCACGGATGTCAGCTCAATCGCTCCTCCTTCTCCTACTCCTAACAGTTTTACGGACAGATACCCTACCCTCTACTATTTTTTGGAGGAAGCCTAACTACACTAACTACACTTTCGCCATCCGACGCGTGGCCTCCCCTCCTGTACAAGATAAAACATGTTGTTAATCAATCCTGTTACAGAGTATCGGAAAAAATTCATCTTGCTGTGCCCCTCTACTACGAGCAAAATTAAAAAGATGTAGTATATGAAGGAACTAAACCGACCAGTCGAATAGGCCGTGCGGTTAGAGGGCAATCCGTAGAGGCAGGTATAATAATAATAATAATAATAATAATAATAATAATAATAATAATAATAATAATAATAATAATAATAATAATAATAATAATAATAATAATACCGAGATTTTAGCTGTGCTGTTAGGGGTCCGCCAGTTGTAAGCGTTATTCGGTGGTAGTAATTATTGTTTTATGAAGTGGAATCAAATAATGGACTCAGCTAAGGGCACCGTAGTCGCCAACCTACGTTCGGAAGTTAAGATCCCCTACGGAAACATTAACGAACAAGTCTAAACATGCATAACCATGACGACGTAATCTTATGGCATGCAAACAAGTACACCACACTTTAACTTACTTACAGTACCGATTCCATACAGTGACATCTCGGAAAATAATAATAATAATAATAATAATAATAATAATAATAATAATAATAATAATAATAATAATAAGTACCCCTATGAGCAGCGGTCGCTTCAGGGCTAGCGACAGCGGGATTCGAAATCACTATCTCCTGGTTGAGGACTACTCAAAGCGCTGGCTTTCTGACCTTAACAGATTTGATCTTGACTCATTCTAATGGTATTTGATGGTGCATAAATATAACACCCTTGTAACGGTAGATTTACTAACACGTTAAAGAACTCCTGCGAGACAAAATTCCATTACCTCGACGTTATCTGACCACAACTTGATAGATTCAACCGTGGCTTATTCGAAAGGTGTTCAAATACAACAACCTTGTAACGGTAAATTTTCTATCACGTTAAAGAACTCCTGAGAGAAAAAATTCCCTTACCTCGACGTTATCTGACTACAACTTGCCAGATTCAATCCTGGCTTATTCAAAAGGTGCTCAAATACAACAGCCTTGTAAATGTAAATTTATTAACACGCTGAAAAACTCCTGCGAGGCAAAATTCCGTTACCTCGACGTTATCTGACTATTCAAGTTGAGTTTTTCTGATTAAAATACGAGGGACAGTATGCTGACTGTTTAGGAAATGAAAAACCTACAACCTGTTTTCCTGTTAATAACCGGGTCAGGGAAGGGAAAGTGAAGCCTCTAACATGCAGCAAGGACAGGAATTGTGTCGGCTGCCAAGGCTTATCGCACTTACGTACTATATGGAAGGAAACTAAAACCGACTAGTCGAGTAGGCTGTGTGGTTAAATCGTAGACTCAGCTAAGGACACCGTGGTCGTCAACCCACGGACCGAAGTTAAGATCTCCCTTGGGGGGAATTGAAAAACATAGTATATAGAAGGTAACGTGTAGTCAGCGCATCAAATCCTCACGGATGTTGCCTGGTGTATAGCGACAAAGGACAATCTAGACTAAACAAATATAACACTAATATTATTAAGACACAAATATACTGTAATTTCAAAGTGTGTAGAGAGAAGCCGCAGTGCAGCAGACAGGATGCGTATTTTGCTGACACGTGCATACTTTTTGATAAGCTCGACTGTGGACTCTGGACTCTGTCAAGGATGATCAAGACTACATTGCACTAACTTGTGCACTTGCAATTGATGTCCCTATCGTTGTCATAAGACCTATCTAATAATAATAATAATAATAATAATAATAATAATAATAATAATAGAGAGTAGCTGCGTGTTAGGGTTATCCGGTTGTGAGCATGTATTTGGTGGTAGTGATTACTGTTTTAATAAGTGGAATCAAATCGTGGACTCAACTAAGGGCGCCGTGGTCGTCAACCCACGGTCCAATAATAATACCGAGAGAGTAGCTGTGCTGTTAGGGGTCATCCAGTTATAAGCTTGTATTCTGTAGTAGTGGTCATTGTTTCAAGAAGTGGAATCAGCTAAGGGCACCGTGGTCGTTAACCCACGGTCCAATAATAACAATAATACTGAGAGAGTAGCTGTGCTGTTAGGAGTCACCCAGTTGTAAGCATGTATTCGCTGGTAGTGATTACTGTTTTAAGAAGTAGAATCAAATCGTGGACTCAGCTAAGGGCGCCGTGGTCGTCAACCCAGGTTGGTCGTCAACCCATGGTCCAATAATAATACCGAAAGAGTAGCTGTGCTGTTAGGGGTTATCCAGTTGTAAGCTTGTATTCGGTAGTAGTGATTATATTTTTAAGAAGTGGATGAAATCGTAGACTCAGTTAAGTGCGCCGTGGTCGTCACCCCACGGTCCGAAGTTAAGATCCCCCGGGGAAATTCAAAAGACGTAGTATATAGAAGGAACTAAACCGACCAGTCGAGTAGACCATGCGGTTTGCGTAAAGCCACTACCAAAGCCATTATTCATGTTGTAGCATACTGGTTACTTCTCTCTATGCTGTATCGTATGAACAAAGACAGGAGTGGAGCAGTACATTTGCGCAGTACAGTTACTGTTTAGGTACTTAGTCTGTTCAGATGTGTTTTTATCAGTGCATTTATATATTACAGTAAAATTGTATAATTATCATTGGTTATTCGTTAACAGCAGTATACAAATATCCGTGTGCGTGTGTGTAAACGTGGAGGTGGTTACAAATGCTAGTCGCCAGCCATTAAAATAGTTTTCTGGGAAGGAGTTAGGTCACAAGCCAATATACTTATCTATCAGTTACTGAAAATGGGTTTCCGCGGTTTTATATTTTCATACCAGGCAAATGCTAGTCCTGAAGATAGTTTTCCGAGAACAGTTACACATAGACACTTGCTCTGTATATCAATGCATGTTTTAATCGTAAAATTCAATAATTATTATTTGTTATTCGTTAACAGTAGTGAAAAAAATATATAAAACCTGTGCGTGTGTAAAACGTAGTGTCAGACTGCAATCCAATGTGCTCATCGTTTTATTAAAAAAATACAGACAGATAATGAACTTTGATCGATACGTGGATATATAAGCGAACAATAAATTCTCCCCCTCTCTTACTCTCAACGAAGCAACTTTCGCAACAAGTTTAACCAATGTAAGTACACGTGTTTACTGTTTGTAAAAATGAATATATATTTAAAAAGTAAAATGAAATATATACTTACGTTTTTTATTTTTATTTTTAGAAAATCATCATCACCATTGCCATCATTATCAGTGATTGTTATCTGCTGTCTATTCCATCATCATCGTTGATTGTTATCTGCTGTCTACTCTTATTAACAAAAATCTTGTGGCTTGATTTTCTACGTACCGAGCTCGATAGCTGCAGTCGCTTAAGTGCGGCCAGTATCCAGTATTCGGGAGATAGTAGGTTCGAACCCTACTGTCGGCAGCCCTAAAAATGGTTTTCCGTGGTTTCCCATTTTCACACCAGGCAAATGCTGGGGCTGTACCTTTATTAAGGCCACGGCCACTTCCTTCCCACTCCTAGCCCTTTCCTGTCCCATCATCGCCATAAGACCTATCTGTGTCGGTGCGACGTAAAGCAACTAGCAAAAAAAATTCTCCATTAATCTGAAAAGTAAGTTTGATTTTTTAAACGTAAAAATGTTATCATTGTTTGCCATTGATGCTTTCACGGCCCGTACTTATAGACATGATATTGATTCTTTACTTTTCGCAGAGAATTTCACCTTACTTTCTTGACACGGCATAAGCCCAAAAGCCTATACAGTATCATGTCTATAATATTATTTTTTGGTTTTTATCTTTCTTTTTTAAATATTATCATCATTTGTAAAGAGAACACGCATAATATTAGAGCGACAAACGTTTACTGATTGGTGTATTTTTGCCGTATCCACATCACAGAAATGACTAGAGAGTTGATTTCAACGATCGCAAAAAGGACTAGGGAGTGCTCTGCTCTATCTACTTTCAAGACGTAAATCACTTAAAGGTATGTTTTATCTTTTATTATTCAATGATGCTATTGTTAAAAATTATAAAAATAGTATTTTGATTTTTTAGAAAATGGAAAAGATTAACAATCTAGTACGGTTTACAGGGACACCTACAAGAAGACAAAGTGATCTTCCTGTTAATGGACAATTTAGAGTTATTTCACTTCAGAGATTATCTACGTGATTTGGTGTTAGAATATTGTGTATCTGCGAAGAATTTAAGGTATTTCTACCTAATAGATTTAATGCGTTTTCAGATTCGGAACTAGATAATATAAATTAACGAAAAATTGCCTTGTCATATCATAGGATATAAAACAATATATGTATTCTTAGTTTTGTTGATATTTAATTAACGCACACATAGCATGAATTAATATTATTATTTTTAATGTCATGACATCTAATTGAGAAACTATTGATAGGCTACATGTTTTTCATCACGTATGCTAAGTGGTATTATAAAAAATTCAATGAATATTTTAGATCCAAATTCGTTTTTAATATCATGCTATAATGTATTTGAAGAAAAAGTGTCTTTACTAACTACGCATACTGCGCTTAAGTTAAATGCACTACTTGCATGTTCATTTATTCTTTTTAAAGATAATGATGAAATTCATGAAACTTTTTAATTATCATCGAGAATGACAAAACTGTTATATTCTGATAATATTTCAGAATGGTTTCGTGAACACGTTTTAGACGAATTGCTTGCCAAATTACAAAAGTTTGCAGAGGGGGCGAGCAGTAAATCTCTACAAAATATTTCTCATCTTCAGATTAATGTCTGTAAATTAGATCCGTTAAATTCAGGTAGACAATATATCCCACTTCTGAAAGCCATTGCAGATAAAAGAAGCTGTTATCAACATTCGGAATATTGATGACTATTGCTCTCTACGGTGTATCGCAATGGCATTAAAACCAGCAACACTTAACCATTCAAGAACTTCACAGTGTAAAGATATGTTCATTGAGTTGCAACAAACGTTAAATTTTGACGATGTTTATTTTCCAATGAACTTAACAAACATTTCCAAATTTGAGAAAAACAATCGTAATTTTTCATTTTCTCCGTACGGTGTAAAGGGAGAGAGTATTCTAAGACCACTTTATACAGCTTCTTCTCCAAAACAACATCATATTCATCTTCTGTATGTTTGCAATGAAAACACAAGCCACTACTCTCTTATAACAAAACTTTCACGTTTGTTATCGTACATAGAAGAGAAGTTTATATGTGACAGATGCTTGCAATACTTTTCAACAGAAAGCACGTTAGCTACACACTTCGTTGATTGTACAACACACCCAGCCGTAAAAATTGTTCTTACAATTAGTGAAAATGACGAAATGAAATTTGAGAATTATTGTCGCCAGGAACCTGTTCCGTTTACTGTTTATGCAGATTTTGAATGTTTTACAGCACATTTTCTTCGTTGTCAACCAGACTTCTCTGAACCATATACTCATTATATACAGAAGCATGCACCGTTTTCTGTAGGATACAAAGTTGTTTGTTCATATGATTCATCATCATAAATTTTTTAGATGTATCGAGGAGAAAACTGTAATGAATTACAAGAGTTAGCACATCGTGTTCATTTTCTTATATCACATCCAGTTCCAATTCAAATGTCATTGGATGATATGATTATGCATGATGAAACAGATGAATGTCACATCTGTAAACTGCCTATTACTTTCCCAGAGATTAAGGTTAGAGATCACTGCCACTTTACTGGAAAGTATCGCGGGCCTGCTCATAATTCATGCAACATTTATATCGTGTTCCCAAATTTATTCCTTGCTTTCTTCGTAACTTGTCAGGCTGCGAGAGCCACTTTATTTTTCGAGAAATTAAACAATTAAATTGCACAAAGTCCACTGTAATTGCACAAAATTATGAGCGCTTCATTTCATTCAGTTATCGTGTAGGCGATATTAGCATTCACTTTCTAGATTCCTATAAATTTATAAAAGTTTCTCTCGATACACTTGTAAATGGACTTTCAAGGACTTAAAATACATTCATGAGCATTTTCCAGATCCTGAGAAATTTAAACTTTGTATAAGTAAAGGTATACTGCCATATGACTATATTCAAAGCTTTCAAAGGTTAGAAGAAACAAAATTACCTCCTCAGTCTGCACTTAATAGAGTATTAAATAAATGTAGTACACCATCACTAAGCTCATCCTCAAATGATAAACATACAAATCGATTTCAGATGAAGCCTATTTGCATGTATGTAATGTGTGGTCAACATTTAATATAAAGTCATTAGGTGAATATGCAGACTTGTATTTAAAGGTAGACACACGTTTACTCTGTGATGTGTTTGTAAAGTTCCATAAAATGTGTTTACTATTTATGGATTAGACCCTTGCTGTTACTACACGACTCCCGGTCGTTAGTGGGATGCAGTGTTAAAGTATACAGGTGTTAAACTTGATCTCCTTACTGATGTTAACATGTTTTTGTTTTCTGAACGCGGAATTCGCGGTGGACTTGTTTCGCTTGTTTGCAGACATGGCATTGCAAATAATCCATACCTCAAGAATTATGATTCAGAAAAGGAAGATTATTACCTTATGTATTTGATGTTAATAATCTGTATGGGCATGCAATGTCTCAGGTTTTACCGTATAAAGGTTTTGTATGGCTAACAGAAACTGAAATTTACCATTTCGATGTTTTTTTGGCTGCTAAAGATCCTAGTCGCGCTTTCGTGTTAGAGGTTTCACTTGCATACCCTTCTAATCTGCATAATTCACATTCGGACATTCCTTTTTGCGTTGAAAAAATGATTCCGCCTCATAATACGTTAAAGCACGTTAAACTGCTAGCTACACTATTCCCAAAAAAGCGGTACGTTATTCGCATACAATTTCTTGGTCAATGCCTAGAATACGGCTTACAATTAGAGTGTATTCACCGTATTATTGCGTTTAAGCAGGAAGCATGACTTGAACCGTATATGGATTTAAATACAGAGCATCGTCAACGTGCTATGTCAACATCCGAGAGCACGTTTTTCAAACTCATGAATAACTCTATCTATAAAACGTATGGAAAATGTACGCAAACATCGCGACGTTCATTTAATTAATCAATGGGATAGATGGTATGGGGCACGCAAGTACATTTTAAAACCGAATTTTAAATCCAATCATGTCATTGATTGTGACCTTATTACTGTTGAAATGAAAAACTGAGATAGTTTATGCGAAGTCAATTTATTTGGGAATGGTCATACTAGATTTCGCAAAACTAAAAGTGCATGATTTTCATTATGGATTTGCAAAGCAGCAGTTTTCAGACCTTTCACTTTTGTATATGGATACAGATTATTTTATTTATCATATTCGGAATACAGACGCCTACAATGTAATGCGAAACCAATCTGAATACGTCTACACTTCTTCCTTTTCACCATATAATCAATTTGATATTAAGCCACTTAATAAGAAAGTCATAGGTCTTAGCAAGATGAATGTGGTATGCTATTGTTTTTGCTATTGCCTTTACGTCGCACCAATACAGATAGGTCTTACGGCGACGATGGGACAGGAAAGGGCTAGGACTTGGAAGGAAGCAGCCGTGGTCTTAATTAAGGTACAGCCCCAGCATTTGCCTGGTGTGAAAATGGGAAACCACGGAAACCATCTTCAGGGCTGCCGACAGTTGGGTTCGAACCTACTATCTCCCGAATACTGGACACTGGCCGCACTTAAGCGACTGCAGCTATCGAGCTCAGTGAATGTGGTATGAATATTATTCAGAGTTTACTGGTATAGCACCGAAGATGTATGCATGTGAGACAGAAAATTTACAATCTGTGAAAAAGGCAAAAGCGTACGTTCAAGTGTAGTTAGCCATTTACATGTTCAAAACTGTCGTAATGTACTAGCATGCTGCTTGCTGTAGGAAGATAAGAATACAACCACGCCGACATCATGTTTTTACTATTGAGCAGAATAAATGTTCATTAATTCCATTCGATAATAAATGTGTGTGGAATAGTGATTCTCTTACGAGTGTACCAGGGGGGTAAAACAACATATAGCTGTTTGTTATGCCATGATATTTAAATTTAAATTTTCATACAACTTTTATTATTGTAAATATAACAATTATGTGTAAAAAAGGGGAAAGATTATCTATAAAAGGATTATTATATCATCTTCATTTATTTTAAATTCCATTTTATTTGTATATTGAAAGCGTAAAAATATTCACTTGTTAAAAATTTAACATTATGTTTATTTTTCAAAAAATAATAAGTATGTAAACATTTTCAGAAAATTATTTCATTTCCATATTTTTATGAAATTACAAATAGTAATAATATTTGTTTGGACAAAACAAATATTAATGGTATTAATGAACAATAAAAAACGTAATATTGTTTTATTTTCTATAGTGGACTACCTTGTAATATTAAAAAATCATGAATAATGATGACAATAATGATGACGAATAATACAAAACAAAAATGGTATATTATTTTGTTTTTTCTATAATAGATTATGATTACACACCCATTCCTCTTCCTTTGTCCATCTATTTGTGACCTTTTAGAAAAACCTGTTATGAATCAGTAAAACTTTAAAAGGTAAAAAGTAATACCTTCTCTTTACCGCACCCTCCTTTTTCATGTTCTTTTATCAAACGAAAAGTGTAAAAAGGGAAAAATGGCAAATAAAACTTATGCGACACATCTTAACAGTACCGGTAGGTAAAAGAACGGACCACTCTACACTACTATTTCCAGTTTAATAACATAACGTAAGTATACCTGCACCAAAAAGAGGTAATAATAACGATCAATATTTGTCTAATACTCTTATCCGTTATTCTTTGCAAACTAGACTGGGTGATCTACATTAGTTAGCTCTTTAATTGTATTAATAACAAAATTATAATTTCTAGCAAGATAGTGTCGGGAAGGGGGCAGGGTCCACTAAAGTTAGACCCCACCAAGATGGTGTCGGGGAAGGGGTATGTCAAAAAGGGAAGCTAGCCTTAAAACTTTACTCCTCTAAGTTTAGAGCCCCTCTAAGGTGGTGTCAGCGGCAGGGAGGGATGTCGAGACGGGCAGCTAGCCTTAAACTGTAATCCTCTGTAGCTAAGTCCCCCTGGCTATGCCAACAGCAGTGAGGTTAGCCACGTTCTAATATTCCGCACCAAAAACAAGTGCACGTGGTTATGACCTGTCAAGATCGCAGCTGTCATCTTACTAGCTCTTGAAATTCCACGCCCCTACGTCGTTAAGTTAGCAGCAGTGAGGTTAGGACCTCTCAGCAGTGAGGTTAGCCATGCTCAGTTGTTCAACAAATGCATGTGGTTAGGACCTGTCAAGATGGCAGCTTTCATCCCTGTTTAAATTCCGCGCACCACGTCGTTAAGATGGCAGCAGTGACGATAGTCACGTTCATTTGTTCAAAATCCGCGCCAAACAAGTGCACGTGGTTAGGACCTATCAAGATGGCAGCAGTCATCTTGTCAAATGTTTAAATTCCGCGCCCCACGTGGTTAAGATGGCAGCAGTGAGGTTAGCCACGTTCAAAATTCCGCGCCAAACAGTTGCACGAGGTTAGGACCTGTCTAGATGGCAGCTGTCATCTTTACAGCTGTTCAAATTCCGCACCCACATGGTTATGATGGCAGCAGTAAGGTTAAGACCTGTCAAGATAGCAGCAGTGAGGTTAGCGACGTTCACTTGTTCAAAATCCGCTCCAAACAAGTGCACGTGGTTAATATGGCAGCAGTGAGGTTAGCCACGTTCACTTGCTGAAGAATTACACGTGGTTATGTCCTGCCATAATAGCAACTGCCATCTTAACAGGAGTTACTTTTCTCCGACGTGGTTGAGATGGCAGCAGTGAGGTTAGCACCTGTTAAGATGGCAGCAGTGAGGTTAGCCACGTTAGCTTGTTCAAAATCCTCGCCAAACAAGTGGACGTGGTTAGGACCTGTCAAAATGGCAGCTATCATTTTGACAGCTGTTTGAATTCCGCGCCCCACGTAATTAAGATGGCAGCAGTGAAGTTAGGGTCTGTCAAGATGGCAGCAGTGAGGTTAGCCACGTTCCCTTGTCCAAAAAAGTGAGGCTTCCATCAAGACGGCAGCTGTCAAGAACACGTGGCTGTGTTTACAAACAGGGCCATGTGGCCATGACGTTACGGTCACGTGGTCATGACGCCATGGGGTCAATGACCTTGGCCGGGTTCAATGACCTCGGGTGCTGACTCAGCAGAAGAAATACTGACGCCTGTGATTTAGTACCCCCTTGCTGTACTACTTGCATTTTCTAAATTGGAAAGGTTATACTTTCTGTTCAACTAGAAGAAATTTTGGTAAAGAGAGGTTAGTATTTCATCAATCGTGTGCACAAATACATGTTTAAATACTGTATTATTATGCAGAAAATTTAACTATTTCATTACGTCTTTTTAGAAATGTATATTGTTGCATAAAATCAGTTTAAACTCAATTCATCTTCACACTCCAATAAACTCGAATACTTCACACGCATACATAAATATAAATTATAATAACGTTTATTAAAGCAAGTTATCTAGTTTCCATAAAACGTGCGGTTGTGTTATAATATTAGAATAAGAAACTCGGGAGATCACGCTCAAACTATAACTGTTATCAATTAACAAGTTAAATGGAAGTCAGAACGATACGATGGTGAGACATGTGATATCCGAATACGATTTTAGACTAAAAATTTCGCTGCATTTCACCACTTATTTGCTTCAAAGGCGACCCTTTATGTGGGGTAAACAAGGATGTGTATGCTAGGAAAAAGGTGGCCCACTTCTGTTTGGTCTCCTTCACGCTAGGTGCTCCCGTTGCGAGCATTTCTTTTTCTGAGTCAGGGACTGAATCTTCGTTAATCGACTGACACAAGCAAGGGTTTTACAAAATGCAATTATTCTAAGGAAAATTCAAAATGATGAAATTGTCTAGTCACCACTATGAACTGTTGAGACTAGATACTGAATGTTTTGCCAAAAACTACTTTGCTATTTGAATTCTTTGCTATGAATTATTGAATTTTTCTTAAGAATGTTTATTTCAGGCTAATAATTATATCTGAATGGAAAATGGAAATGGCGTATGGCTTTTAGTGCCGGGAGTGTCCAAGGACGTGTTCGGATCGCCAGGTGCAGGTCTTTTGACTTGACTCCCTTAGGCGACCTGCGCGTCGTGATGAGGATGAAATGATGATGAAGACGACACATTCACCCAGCCCCCGTGCCAGAGAAATGATGGTTAAAATTCTCGAACCTCTGGCAAGGTCATTGCTATGCTGCCTGAGAGTGCATGCTTAACCTCACAGACGTTATCTTGGAGGCTCTTAACCTTCCTTATTACGCGCAAGAGAGCAAGCCTAACCTCAGAGCCGCTATAATGGAGGGACCTAACCTCAGTTTTACGACAGGATGTCCTTCCTGACGCTATCTATCCAGATGCGCTTCCCGACGCTGATTTTGCAAAAGAGAGCATACCTAACCTTACAGTCGCTATTTTAGAGGGACCTAACCTCAGTTTTACGGCCAGATTCCCTTCGCGACGCCATCTTGAATAGTAGGGCAATGGGGATTCGCATAAGAGAGCACATCTAACTACATGGAGGAGCCTAACGTCAGTTTTACGGCCAGAAGCGCTTCCCGACATCAATTGCACAAGATGGTGGCTATACACGAGCTCTTATGACACTAACTCCTGGTACCTGGGTCAGGGGTTAGTGTGCAAAATGGCGGTTACGGTATACATAGTCTCATACGAGACGTCCTAGGGCCGACTGCGCAAGATGGCGGCTATACACGGACTCTTATGGAGTAAGCTGGCCGAGCGGCTACTGCGCAATATGGCGGCTATACCTAGGCTCTTATGGAGAAACCTGGCCCAGGGGACGCAGAGGGCTTAAGGTGATGGCCTAGGGGCGATTGCGCAAGATGACGGCTATACACGGGCTGTTATGGAGAAAGCTTTTCCAGAGGCTACTGCGCAAGATGGCGGCTATACATAGACTCTTATGGAGAAAGCTGGCCTAAGGGAGACATAGGAATTAAGGAGATGGCCTAAGGGCGATTGCGCAAGATGGCGGCCGCGTACAACTTCCTAATGGTAGGGCCCCAGAGGCAAGATAGTTGCTATACATTGGTTATATGAGACTAACTTTAAGGAGATGGACTAGGCGCTAATAGCGATACGTTGTTCTTATAGGCCTAACTCTGCAGAACTGCCTCAGGGGCTCACAACTTGTAACTTATGGCCTATTAGTTTGATTAGCCTGACATTCGAGAAATGAGACAAGGGCTCCAATGCAAGATGACTGCTATGCTATATTCGTATTGGCCTTAACTAGAGGGCTGCCTCAGGGGTTTACGACTTGTAATTTATGACCTATTACTTTCACCAGGCTAACTTTCGAGGGACTGAGGTACGGGCTACTATGCAAGATAGCTGCTACACTCTATTCGTATAGACCTAACTAGGAAGGTGCCTCAAGGGCTCACAACTTATAAGTTATGACCTGTTAGTTTGATCAGCTTTACTTTCGAGAACTGAGGCAAGGGCTACTATGCAAGGTAGCCGATATACTCTAATCGTATAGATCTAACTAGGGAGCTGCCCCAAGGGCTCACAACTTGTAACTTATGAGCTGTTAGTTTGATCAGCTTTACATTCGAGAACTGAGGCAAGGGCTACTATGCAAGGTAGCCGGTATACTTTATTCGTACTGACCTAACTAGGGAGCTGCCTCAAGGGCTCACAACTTGTAACGTATGACCTATTAGTTTTATAAGCTTGACATTCGAGAACTGGGACAAGGGCTGCTATTCAAGATAGTTGCTATGCTGTATTCTCATGGACGAACTCTATAGAGGGGCTTACAACTTGTAACTTATGGCCTATTGGTTTTATCGCCTAACTTTTGGGAACTGAGTTAGGGGCTACTAGGCAAGATAGCTACTGTACATTGGTTATACTCGACTAATTTTAAGGAGCTGAGCTATCCCTCATCCTTCTAACCAGCTATACTTTATAACTTTAGTCTAGCACAGAAGCTAGTGGTGATACATGAGCTTTATGGCACTAACTTGGGGGAGCATTGCTAGGGCTTTTTCAAGTATTGGGCTAATGTGGTGGGTTTTGTCCTCCTAACCGGACGCCCTCCCTAACGTCAGTGGGTAGCGCAGGTGCTCATGCTTATACATAGGCTCATATGGGACTAACCCTGGGCGAGAGCTGCACTAGGACCCTCGAGGAAGGATAGTCGCTTAAAGCTAAAAGCATAATCAGAATGATGAGATGTAGATAAATATATCTTGCATGGTAGCCCTTACCTCAGTCCCTGAATGTTAGGCTGGTAAAACTAATAGGTCATAAGTTACAAGTTGTGAGCCCCTGAGGCAGCCCTCTAGTTACGTCTATACGAATAGAGTATAGCAGCTATCTTGCATAGTAGTCCTTGCCTCAGTTCTCGAATGTCAGGCTGATCAAATTAATAGGTCAAGAGTTACAAGTTGTAAGCCCCTGAGGTAGCTCTGTAGAGTTAGCCCTATAAGAACAATGTATCGTTATTAGCTCCTGGTCCATCTCCTTAAATGTAGTCTCATATAAACAATGTATAGCAACCATCTTGCCTCGGCGGCCCTAGCACTAGGATGTTGTACACAGCCGCCATCTTGCGCAGTAGCCTCTGGGCTAGCTTTCTCCATAAGATCCTGTGTTCAGCCACCATCTTGCGCAATTACCCTTAGGCCGTCTCCTTAAATCCTAGATCGCCCCTAGACTATCCTTCTCCATAAGAGCCTATATACAGCCGCCATCTTGTGCAGTAGCCTCTGGGCCAGTTTTGTCCATAAGAGCCGGTGTATAGTCGCCATCTTGCGCAATCGCCCCTAGGCTGTCACTTTAAATCCTATGTCTCCCCTGAGCCAGCTTTCTCTATAAGAGCCTATGTATAGCCGCCATATTGCGCAGTAGCCACTGGGCTAGCTTTCTCCATAAGAGTTTGTGTATAGCCGCCATCTTGCGCAATTGCCCCTAGGCTGGCTCCGTAAGTTCTATGTCTCCCCTGAGCCAGCTTTCTCCGTAAGAGCCTATGTATAGCCGCCATCTTGCGCAGTAGCCTCTGGGCCACCGTTCTCCATAAAAGCCCGTGTACAGCTGCCATCTGGTTGAATTGACGTCGGGAAGGGCAGCCTGCTGGGGAGGCGGAGGGAGGTTAGGCCCTTCCAAGATATCGACTGTCCATGTCGGGAAGGGCATCTGTCTGTAAAATTGAGGTTAGTTCCCTGTAATATGGCGACTGTGCACGTTGGGAAGTGCATCTGCCCATAAAACTGAGATTAGGCCCCTCCAAGAAGGCGACTGTAAGGTTAGGCTTGCTCGCTTATGCAAAATCCACGTCGGGAAGGGCAAATAGCCGTAAAAGTAAGGTTAGAACCCTCTAAGATGGCGGCTGTCCACGGCGGGAAGGACATTTGCCCATGAAACTTAGGTTATTCCGCTCCAAGATGGCGACTGTGAGGTTAGGCTTGCTCTCTTATGCAAATTCGCGAATCGGCCTAGTCATACTACTAGGGGTCAGTGACCTCGTGGTCATAAAACCGCACAGGTATACTTCTAGGGGTGGCAGTGGCGTAGATAAAAACTGTGCTGGAACCCGCCTTGCCCTACTACTGCGGCTCAAGTCTTTCCCATTTCAGAGAAACGTGCCCAAAGAGTGGAACTTGGAATGATTACCTATAGTGAGGATACATCTATCTCATTTCAGGAAATCAGCTCAGAAAACCAGTTGACGAAGGAGGCCTAGGGCTCATCGCAGTCTGCGCTAAGTGTCAGTCTCTACTTCTGAGATAATTTCTGATGGCAAATAACGGACTCGGAGATACAAATGATACGTACATTTGGACGTCACCTCAGACGCCAAATCATTCGGTGGTATCCTCAATATTCAAGCAAGTACTTCATACTATTGGGTCCTTATATCCTCATGTGAATCAACAGTGCCTTCCAACCACGGAAATCGAGAACGATCGTGTTTTAAACAGTCATCTTGTTACACCACAGATTACGGAAAAATTCCCCAACAAAAACTGGAAAAGTATCTGGAAGCAGTTCACAACTCACGAGATCCCAACAAACTGGAAATTTTGAGCATACTTAGCCATCCAAAAAGCCATACCATCCGAGGAGAAAAAGTTTCACCACAATTAGGTCCAGTCACCCACTGCGTAAAAATGTGAGATTCCAACTATCGACACACAACTCCTCAGACTAACTCAATGTGGTGGTATAATAGATGTATGGCGGTGGACCCTTAATATGGTGCAGCGGCTGACATCTCCCAGTAACCCCAATGATATGTAGGGACCGTATCTTGTTAACTTTGGACGTAACCAACAGGGAAATAAGTTCGCCCTAGTACGGCTAGCAATGGGCTTTCTGCACTATGCGCAGATCGAAGATAGGTGCTCTGTACAATGTTGTAGGTAGTTTCTCAAGATAGCAAGACAAGAACTGACAATGTATAGTAGTTCTGGTGTGAAGGAGAACTTCAATGGACTTTATGTTCTTAACTTGTGATGATAGAGTACGCGTAAATATTTTTTTGTATGTATTTATTTGTTGTTCATTTAATTATTTAATTTTGCGATGTAATTGTACAGTAGTTATTGGACACAAGAGAAGATGAATGATCTTCGTGTTCTTTATTTTAAAATGATAGAATACGTTTAATTATTAATGTTTAAAACATCTGGATATCCTTACCGGTCGCACATCTCTGAAGATTTATTGATTGTAGTTTTGGTGACATGTTTATTTGTAACATTATGACTGTGTCAGCATCACTGCAGTTCTTAATGCATCCTTTTCTTTGCCGTGAAAAAATCCTTAATTAACTATCAAGTTTTCATTATTTTGATCGTGAAAGTATCATCCATTTAACGATGATGAATTTTGCGTGGTAATGAACACACCTGAGTTGTCTTTAGTTAGCCAATATTTTGATAATGCTCAGTCGGTTCATATATACTCACCTTCGAACGCCTGTGTCCCACGCTATAGTGATCATTGCGTTAATGGCAATATCGACTGGAACAAGCTCGGCGGTGTACTCAGGGTGGCAGAGCATGGAACGTATCACCCCTTTACCTGCCCCGACCAGTAATCCAACAGGACCGTTGAGCGTGTCCACCCAGCCAGGAAGTGGCTCCTTCAGGGCGGGAGACACTGGAACAAGTAACAACACCATATCTGTTTAATTTTAGATCATCCATGTGATTTAGTAACCAAGGCAAGTTAACGGAATTGAAACGAACTAAGGTTTAATTGACCGTTTACAGTTCACTGATCTGGGTTAAGTCATAAATCAGTTGTGAAATTCCGAATATAATGTAGAAATGACACAGCTGACCGGAACTGTCAGGTGATTGTACACCAGTGTGTAGAAACAAAATAATATTGGACAAAATACTTTTAGATTTTTCAGGTGACGAAGTTTCTTATGGTTATGGTAGTAACATTGCAATGTACTCTGCAGGATTTGAAATAGGTTAGTACCAGTGTTTAACGTAACAAAAAAAATGTGAACGACGAAACTTTGAAACATTTTTGGACTAATTCAAAACAACACAAGAACATGGGCAGTGTTTTATTCTGAGTATTTGGTGACACTAAATGATCAGCTTATGTGAAACTGTCTCTTGCTGTCGATATTTAAGATGAATTAAAATGATATGTAGAAGAAAAACCTTTTTTTGCTAGTGGTTTAACGTCGCAGCAAAATGTCGAAGGTTTTCGTCGACGCAAGAAAGGGAAAGGACTAGGGTTGGGAAAGCAGCAATCGTAGTGCTAATTAAGATACTGCCCCGGCATTTTCCTGGCGTGAAAATGAGAAACCACGGAAAAACCATCTTCAGCGCTGCCGACGGAGGGTTTCGAACCCACACCCCCCAAATGCAAGTTCACAACTACGCGACCCTAACCGCAGGGCCAACTCGCTCGGTAAAAGAAAACTATTGTGATTAATTTCAACGACAGTAAGACCCCCAGTCCGTGTTCATGAGACATTCATGACTGGATTTACAAAACTCTGAAACTTGACGAAAGTGATTTCGGAATGATACAGTTGAACGAATTTCCCATCAAGTGCACGCCAGAGTGAAGAAAAAAGAAACTTTTGACAAAATACTTCCAGATTTTTCAGGTGATAAATTTTGTTTCCACGGCATTGATTACCGTATTAAGTTTACAGTAGACTCTGCAGGACTTAATATTTCGTTAGCACGAGGTTTTAACGTTCCAATAAGTAAACCCACAAAAGATTAATGAAGAGAGTTTGACAATATATTGGAGAGTATCATCAGTGCCTGATGAAACTAGGAGTGCTAATTGTATGTACAATATGATTGACGGGTGAATGCAGTCAAAATGATGATGAAGATGCAAATCCCTTCTTATTCATATATTACTTGTTATAAAGTTTTAATCAGTTATGGTAATCAGCCTTCAACATGTAAATTTTGCTACGGAACCCGATAGATCATAGATGGGTTGTCGAAAGCGTGAAGAGACAGTTACGACCTTCGTGATACCTGATACACATAATTGGACCGCCTTGTCAACAAGTAAAATGTCTACACAGCGTACTGCAGGCAAGTCTGGCGCCTAATGATCGTCGGAGGAGGTTCTAGAGAGAGCGAAAAACACAAGACGAGTCTTGTACACCGTACCATGGGACCAGCAGGGAGGCATCATGGCACCAAGTCTTCTTCCTTGTTGTGTGAAAAATTTGTTTGACGCCTGAAAATCGTCGGAGGAGGATGAGGATGAGGAGGAGAGTGCGAGATAATAGCAGATGAGTCACAAACACCAAACCACGGATCCAGCAGGAAGGCGGATCCGTCGTGTTTTGGACAGCCTTATGTACGGACGTCGGACGCCCCTAATTGTCGTCGAGGGCACTATGACTAGTGTAAAATATAAGAACTGAATCCTCCAGCCCATTGTTCGGCCATATCGAAAACATATCAGAGACAAATTCGTTGTGATAGTCAATAGAGTGATATGGTGTATATGGATATGTAATAAGGCGGTCACGAACACCCAGTACCCGAACCAGAGGAATCAGCTAGTCCTCGGCCCGGTCGGGAGACGAACCTCTGAACCGAAGCCCAGTACACTGCCCATTCAGCCAGAAAGACTGACACATTACATAGAAAAATATGAAGAAGAGTTAAAATCGCATGACAAACACACAGACACCATTTAGAGATCTCATCGATAACCTTAAATAACGATACAGAAGGTAGTATATAAAGTATTACCCTCAATACTGCTCAACATACTAATTCTTTACCAGATCATCCTCATGCCTCAGAGAGAGGAGCTGCAAAGTGGTACTTCTTTTGCATTCCAGAGGCTTGGATTCAGTTCAATTTTTTTTACAACTTTTACAATATGGAGTGAGGTCATATGACATTGTTGACGGTGATTCGCCCGTCGGATGGGGACGTAAAGCTTTAAATAGACCCCTTTGTGTTATTCGACTGGAGTAGGCTACGTGCGGACACCGGGTTTCACCCTTTCCTTACCTCATTATTATCATCCCACAAACAGATGCGCAAGTCGCCCATGGCGGTCAAAAAGAAAGACCTACACCAGGCGAATCGTATATATCCTCGGACACTCGCGGCACTAAAACCATACGATAAGTAAGTAAATAAGTATCATCGCTGAACATGAACCTCAAGTTAGTCACAGAGACCTACGTTTGGAACAACCAGCAGAAGAAAGTGACCAGAAAAAGGCTCTGAAGCTTCTTAAGAATAGAAAAAGTAATCGAAGAACTAGAGTACAAACTCAAAATATGGTAATGAAAATACATTCTTATGCATGTTGTTGTCCAAGTGGTGTTATTCCATATACATGGTACGTTAAATATAAAATGTCTCAGAAACAGATATATGCACTTACTTCCAAAATAATTCATTCGGGATTATTATATAGATGTCCTGTTCTTAAAAGAAGTTAATAATGAGAACCTTTCTTTTTGAGCCCACAGTACCCTACCCTTACATTGTTAACAATGGAAAATACGCTAAAGGAAAAGTCATTGACCATGGGAACGGATGTCAAATTAAATGAATCCAATACAAATGGCGGGATCACGATAAGATCTGACAGATAACAATAAACTCTTTTTTTACATCTGCCTTCACTAAGGAAAAACGCGTAGGACACGAACGAGAAGACTTCATTATATCACAGGTACTGTATCACACCAGATATATTTACAATCAATAATTTTAATTGTTTTCTGAATGAGAATGGTCAGAATGGTGAGAACAATCCGTCACCAGCGCTTAGTATGTTCCGTTAAACTTTACACCTGAGTGATGTTAGGGAAATTAAAATGTTGCAACCATTTGCAATCCACTGCACCCAGTTTTCCTTGGAGCGCAAACACGAAGAGACGTCACGACTCCATTTTTCACAGCTCCTACAGCTCTTAATGGATTGTAAGAGAGAGACAATACAAGAACACACTTTTTCCACAGAAAAAGCACTATTTATTCAACAATAAATAAAATTACGACAGTAGAAATTCGAGATTGGTTGTCCTAAATTACCAATTAGAGATATAAGACCGTCACTTATTGCTTATATTTCATGATACAACACGCGGGATGTTCGCGCCTACGACACCAGGTGGTGGACACCTGTAAATTTCTTCCTGGAAGGGGAGGGAACATAGTTCTTATGATGCTTTTCATATTTTAATAATTCAAACCTCGTTTGGAATTAAACTCTTTAGTGTTACGCATCAGCGGCGGCTGTGATTATTCTATTCTATACTGTTCAACAGTTGTAAACAAATGTTTCAAAGTTGCAACTACAGACAGTGCATATTAACCTATGCTATAAATTGCATGAAATCACGTTATTTTACTGTGCCGTTGTACAAAACCATTATTTTAATGAAATATCAATTGAAACTGTAACCGTGTTTTGGCTAATTACAATAATAATAATAATAATAAGAAGAAGAAGAATCGGGAATCCCGTGTGGGGATTTACCGGTTACCTCCATCGGGCGCGTCCCATTGGAATTGGGGAAGCTCGCTGGTTCTGCCGCCAGCAGAGTCAGAGGGTAGTAGGGAAATAAAATACCACCGTGAAAAAAACTGGTCCCTTGCCAGGGTTACGGCGAAGACTGGTAAATGACCAGAAGCCAGAAAACATCTTGAGGCAACCTCTAGTGCTAACAACCCTAGTTGTAAAAGGATGGATACCCGTCCAAAACAATGTCAAGTCAAAAAGCATGATGGCACAACATTTCAAGAAACATACCCCAGGGGGTAAATCTTCGGATAAATCCCTCGTCGTGAACGCCACGGCGCACGAGTCTCGTTTGGATTCTGGAGGAGACTCGACATCATGCAAGAGACGAGTCGGAGCGTCTTGGTGTACCCCGAAGAGTCAAAAACTCAGGCCAAAATCTAAAACCTTTCTGGTAACTTTCAACATAAATTCACTTACACAAACTGGCAAGCTGAAAACCCTCACCAAAGCTCTTCACGAAAATCAGATATCCATAATGGCCCTACAGGAAACAAGGTACCCAGATGAAGAGCTTTTTGAATCCGAAGGCTACCGATTTTTCAAGAGCAAAGCGCAAAGAGGAATCCTCAATGGAGCTGTGATGCTTGGAACCGCGTTTGCTGTTAGAACCGAGATCCTTAAATCGGTTGCAAATTTCGAACCTGTGAATGACAGATTGTCTATACTCACAATTAAATGCGCGAACAAAAGCTACGCCCTAGTTAACGCAGATGCTCCTACAAACGATAAGAACAAGTCTGATCCAGACGAAGTTGATAATTTCTGGGATCTACTGGATGAAAAATTAAACAAAATCCCCAAACACCATGTCAAGCTTCTTTTGGGTGACTTCAATGCCCAACTAGGTCGTGAACAGAAGTACAAGAAAGTTATAGGAAATTACCCTGCTCACAAAAGAACCAATCCCAACGCCAAAAGACTGGTGTCCATTTGCGAAAATCACAACCTGGAGGTCATGTCGACCCACTTTCGCCATCTACCCAGAAAGCAAATGACTTGGCGTTTTCCCGTCCAAGCTCTCGGAGAGTTCCAAATTGATCATGTTGCAATCTCCAGGAGAAACAGCCCTGAGATTATGAATGTCAAGGTAAAGAAAGGCATCAATGTGGCCTCAGATCATTATATGTCTCTTATCAAATTCAAACCAATTCCCGCAAACACAAGAAAGACAACCAAACAGATCACACGCTTCGACAATGATAAACTTCGGCAAAGGGTCGAGGAGTTCTAGGAGAAGGCTAGACCAAATGACTGTGACTTTAACAACGCCGAAAGTCTCCTTGTTGAGGCCGCCAAAGACGTTGCAGAAATCAAGAGAAGCAAAATGCATGCCTGGTGGAATAGTACCTGCGAATCAGTCCTCCAAGAAAGACTCAATGCGTGGAAACAGTACTACTCTACGAAATCAGAAAATGATTGGGAAACCTACAAAACCCAACGTGCCCAAGCAGCTAGGGTGTTCAGAACTGAGAAACGTAAATACGAAAAGTCTCTCATTGAAAAGATAGAACAAAACTTTAGGAAGAATGAAAGCAGAGAGTACTACAGAGCCTTCAAACGCAAACTCGCTGGCTGTAAACCACCATTTCTATGCTTTGAGCGAAAGGACGGCACACTGGCGACGTCAAATGAAGAAAATTGCAGCATTCTGGCAGATTACTTCAAGAATTTACTTAATTGCTCTAAACCGGAAAGCGCCATTGAGACCAAGGAACCCTTACTCAGGTACCCAGATTCCAGACCACCCGACAGAGATGAAATCAAGCGCCACATTGCCCGTCTCAAAAATAACAAAGCGCCGGGGGAAGACTCAGTAGTAGCAGAACTATGGAAATATGCCCCAGAGGAATCACTTGATATCTTGCAAAACAAATAGAAGAAATTTGGAACAAGGAGGCCCTACCCGAAGATTGGAAAATAGCTTTGATCCATCCATTACACAAAAAAGGCAGCATGAAGAACATCAACAACTACAGAGGAATATCTTTGCTACCCGTGACTTACAAAATTCTATCACTTGCCATCCTGGAGCGTTTGGAAGCACAAGTCGAACATCAAATAGGTGAATACCAAGGAGGGTTCGGAAAAGGTCGCTCAACAGCTGAACAGATTCAAAATCTCAAAACGATCATCAGATATTGTACACTAAGGTCCAAGCAGTATGTGTCTGTCTTTGTGGACTTTAAGAAAGCGTACGACTCCATTGACCGGGAAGTCCTGCTAAATGTCTTAAATGAATTTGGAGTTGATTTGAAACTGCTGGCATTAATTAGAGCCACCCTGACCGATACAAAATCCAAGGCGAAGTTCCACGGATGTCTCTCTCATTCCTTTGACATCAAAACAGGAGTCCGACAAGGTGATGGGCTATCCCCGATACTCTTCAACTGTGTTCTTGAAAAGATCATCAGAACCTGGCGGGTGAGATTACAGGAAACCAACTACAGTCCATTGAGAATAGGAACCAAATCCAAGGGGATCGCAGCAGACTGCTTAGTATTTGCCGATGATATTGCTGTTCTCTCAAACGACATAGAAACCGCTAGAGCTCAAGTGGAAATTTTAAAGGAAATTGCCGAACAAACTGGTTTGCAGATACCGTTTGAGAAAACAGAAGTAATGACTAACATCAAAGAGGCTCCACCAAAACTCCATACAAAATACGGGGACATCATCCGAGTAGACAAATTCAAATACCTGGGTGAGATCATCATGAAAAATGGACTGGTCAAAGAAGTACTTCAGGAGCGAGTACGCAAACTGGAAATAGCCTACCAAACATCCCGCATAATCTACAACAAAAAATGCCTTTCCCAAAACACCAAGATACGCCACTATGAAACAGTTCTGAAGCCAGAAGTTATATATGCACCCGAAACCCTGTCTCTAAATGGCAACAACCGGGCGAGTTGGCCGCGCGCGTAGAGGCGCGCGGCTGTGAGCTTGCATCCGGGAGATAGTAGGTTCGAATCCTACTATCGGCAGCCCTGAAAATGGTTTTCCGTGGTTTCCCATTTTCACACCAGGCAAATGCTGGGGCTGTACCTTAATTAAGGCCACGGACGCTTCCTTCCAACTCCTAGACCTTTCCTATCCCATAGTCGCCATAAGACCTATCTATGTCGTTGCGACGTAAAGCCCCTAGCAAAAAAAATAAATGCCAACAAAGAACTCCTTGAAGAACTGGAGAAAAGAGAACGCAAATTTGTGAGAGGAAACTTGGGATCAAAGTACAGAAATGGAATCCATGAAAAGAGATCCAACAAGGAAGTGTACAACAAAATAGAGAAAATTACCGACACAATCAGAAAAAGACGGGCACGATTTCACGGTCATCTGAAAAGAATGGACGGAAGAAAGTTAACTAAAGAAATCTTTCACTTTTTGATTCAAACCACAAAACCACAATTCCCTGGTTTAGAAATACCAAAGAAGACCTGCAAATGCTACATATCTCAGCTGAAGACGCCCTTAACAGAGATCTCTTCCGCAAGAAAATAAACCGAGACGAGCAACCGAAGAGAAGACACGGTGCCCCTTGGACAGAGGAGCGTAAGCAGGCCCACTCATAAAGAATGAGGGAAATTTGGGCTCTAAAGAAGGCCAAGTACAGTGTCAAATGCAACAAGACTTAACGTGGTCCTTGATGGCCCCAGCTAATATATTTATATATAATCGGGAATGCAATTTTAACCTTATTAAGGGTGGCGACGCGTGACATTTTGAAAAGTGTTACCACACTCCCCCTTGACAGTATATTGCCGCTCGCACTTTCTTTCTGTAAGCTGGACTCTATTCTGGACCTTACGAACTGAATCACATCGGCAAAAGTGTTGATGTGTGCTTGAGACACCTGATGGCGTCTCTTTAAAACTCTGAAACTGTGTAGATTCTCCATACCGTCTTTTTTCCAAGAATTCATTCCTGAGGACTATGGGACACACGGCCAACAATGCAGTTTATTCATTTTTGTATAACCAAATATCCAGTGCAGATCTCTGTACCATGGGTCATGAAAATATCGTACTGTTCTTTTCGATTCTTGATTAAATTCTTAAGAGAAGGCGTCTAAGGGTCTAACTTTTCCAAATATGCTTTCCTTTATTTTCAAAGTTTCCAAAGGAAATTAGTGTGTTCATTAACATTTCTATTATACATGAGCATTCTGGGCCCACTAACACACTTATTTTCGGGTTGGAAGTGACAGCACTCATTTCAACGTTTAATGAGCTGTGCAGTAATACATCCTATCTTTACCTAAGACAAATTAAATATAAGTCACTTTAACAAGAAACGTCACGTCGTATTGTATCGAAAACAACAATTAACACAAATCATAACAGTGCACTTTTGAGCATGGCGGAAAGAACGGACAGAACTGATCAGCACCAACGTTTTAAGTATTCGTTACCACTCTGCATATTGATAACATGAAGAGAGAACTTACGAGGGTACATCTCAGTGTCGGTGGGAGGAGGGCTTTGCTTGGCGCAGGCGCAGTAATATTCGCCTACCTGTTAGAAGAGATTCAACCCGTATCCACTGCCTGGAGTTGGTAACAGTCTCTCTCTCAGCTTTGACGGTGGCTATCTATTGAAACAGAGTTCTCGCGACACGTCCCGGTCAAGATAAAATAGAGTATGTTAAATATTAAAGAGTACTAGATTTTTTTATATTTTCAAACTGTTACCAGTGGTAACAGTGGATACTAGCACGTTTCGCCACTGCCTAGTAAAAACACTTAAGATTCAACAAAAGCATCGCAGCACAAAATGTAAAAAAATAAAAAAATAAAAAAATAAAAAAATAAAAAAATAAAAAAAAGTTTTGAAACATGACAACTGCGGAATGGATGTGGCAAGCGGCATGGAACCCTGAGAGGTGATGGAACGTAGCCTTTTGCTATGAAAGAAATCGGAGAGCTGTGCAGTAATATATCCTATCTTTACCTAAGACAAATTAAATATGTCACTTTAACAAGAAACTTTTATTTTTAAAAAAGGAAGACAAAGTCAGAAAATCTAAACTGAAAGGGAAATTAAAGAGTTATTAAGCATGCCTGCAGACATGTGCAGTGCGCTAAAAGAAATTTAACCACTAAATTCAAACCTATAGAAACCCTAATCCGACGCTTCATATCGATTAAAATGAGGGCTACTCCCATTCTACATAAATATAGAAATAAAACCAAACAAAAAGGTACAGTAAACTTGCATCATTATCTAAAACTCTTCAGATAATGTGCATAGATTTCCATACGTATGCAAGGTGACACAGAAATACCGGGTGGCAAACACGAGGGATAATTACAACAAATCCAAAGACTCCAAAAGAAATAGCTCAGAAGGTAAGTCATTTCAACAAATTAGCGGTGAACGTGAACCTCGAGGCCAACTCCTGCGTAGGAAGAAGACGAATTATCACATTTGAATGAAGTTAGAAACCGAAATAAAGGAAGAAACGGGGTTTACCCTGAAACCGAGTTTCCCACGAGGGGACCGAAGGACGAGCACGTCCGCTCGCTAAGATGATCAGATGATCAAAGACACAGATGCTACCCAGCTCCCACCGAAGAAGCGGGGTAAGATCAGGGAAGAGGAAAAAATGATGCAACCACCAAAGAGAACCAATCAGAATGCAGAATTCACTTTCGAGTTTCACATTCTCCAATTACATTTACTCTTTATTTTCTCCAATCAAAAGCCTCTTCCTTCTTGTTGACACAAAGATAATAAATGTTCGAGAAAATTCTTCGTTTACGCAACAGAAAACGCGTTTCCAGAACTGCGCGTGACACACAGTAATTCGATCAAAAACGAAAATATTGAAATCCACAGATAAAATGATAAATTTTTGAGACAACCCATAAATAAGAGTTTTTGAAAACATAATTTAAAATGATCTGGATAGTTCCAAGTTTATGAGATCGAAACAATTCTCCCAAATCCAAAAGTCCAAACAGAATACAATCTTATACAAAAAATAATACAACAAACTAAGAAATTTCAAATCAATTCCCACGGCTGTCTTTATACTGACACAGATAGCTACGTGACTGTATTCTTCTCTGTGACAGAGCGTTCGAACCCATGCATTTCCCGAATATGGAGCTGGCTCCATAGTCATCACATGACATCACTCAGAACCACAGACTGACCTTGAGCGCTGTGACGTCAGAGATAAGGCACCCGTCTATAATAAGACCATGACGGGTGCCGCCGTAAGACTTGCCGGCCAGTTTCTAAGTCCCTTATCAGTGCTACAGCGCATGCGTGGCTGCTGTGGTATATACACGTGAAATGAAAATCCACAGCCTGTTTCCAGTCATTCGACCGGGTCAGGAATGGAATGAATGAAGCCCCCGTCTAGTGGCGAGAATAGGAATTGTGCCGCTGCCGAAGCCTGTCGCACTCCTCTGCGGCAATGATTAATGAATGACAGATCAAATGATATGATATTGGAGAGTATTGCTGGAATTAAATATGACAAGGCAAACCGGAGAACCCGGATAAAAACCTGTCCCGCCTCCGCTTTGTCCAGCAAAAAACTCACATGGAGTGACCGGGATTTGAACCACGGAACCCAGCGGTGAGAGGTCGGCGCGCTGCCGCCTGAGCCACGGAGGTTCTCAAACACGTGACTACTCTGTATTCTTCTTCTTCTTCTTCTTCTTCTTCTTAGTCTTTTCCGCGACAGTGAAGTGGTTTAAACCCAAGCGTCTCCAGCAATGCACAGCTTGGCTCCATAGAGGTAGCGCGTTAACACTCGCAACTACTCTATATTACTAATATTATTGTTATTAGTATAGTAACACGGGTTCTAAAACAATGGGAGCTGCGTCAGCATTTTCCCACGAGGTCATTGTTCCCTAGTAGTGGAGATACGGAGAGATGACGTCATTGACCCCTACTATAGCAGGCGATTTGCGGATTTTGCATAGGAGAGCATGCCTAACATCACAGTCGCCATCCTGGAGGGGCCTAACCTCACTTTTATTCCAGTTGCCCTTCCCGACGCGGATTTTGAATAAGAGAACAAGCCTAACCTCACAGTCGCAATCTTGGAGGGGCCTAATCTCAGTTTTACGGGCAGATGCCCTTACCGACCGCAGCAGTCGCCATCTTGGCGGGGTCTAACCTCACTTTTAGAGCTACATGACCTTCCCGACGCCATCTTCAGTAGTTTGGCAATGGGGATTCTCGCGACGCCATCTTGAGTAGTAGGGCAATGTGGATTCGGGTAAGAGGGCAAGCCTAACCTCATGGAAGGGCCTAACCTCACTTTTAGGTTAGATGCCCTCCCCAAAGCCACCCTGAGTAGCAGGGCAATGGGGATTCTCGTGACGCCATCTTGAGTAATAGGATAATATGGATTCGGGTAAGAGAGCAAGCCTAACCTCATGGAAGGGCCTAACCTCACTTTTAGGTTAGATGCCCTTCCCGACGCCATCCTGTGTAGCAGGGCAACGGGGATTCGCGGATTTTGCTGATACCATCTTGAGAAGTAGGGCAGTGGGATATTCGCATAAGAGAGCATGCCTATCTTCATGGAACCATGTTTTATGGACAGATGCCCTTCCCGTCGCCATTTTAGAGGGCCTAACTACACAGGGCACAGCTTTACGGACAGATGACTTCCCCGTCGCCATTTTGATTCTCTCACCAGAGGGGGCACATATGGACTAACCAAGTTTTACGGCTAGATGCCTTTCCCGACGTCATCTTGGAGGGCCTAACTACACAGGGTCCAGTTTAAAGATCAGATGCCCTTCCCGACGCCACTTTGGAGGGGCCTAACTACACAGTCGCCATATTGTGCCCAGTTTTACGGTTAGATGCCCTGCCCGTCACCATTTTGGATGGGCCTAACTACACTGTCACCATCCTGGCTCAGTTTTACGGACAGATGCCATTCTCATCGCCATTATGGAGGGCATAACTACACAGGGCCCAGTTTTAAGGTCAAATGCCCTTCCCGTCGCCATTTTGAGGCCTAACTACACAGTCGCTATGTTGTGCCGAGTTTTACGGTTAGAAGACCTTCCCGTCGCAATTTTAGAGGAGCATAAGTACACTGTCGCACTCCTTGGCCCAATTTTACGGACAGGTGACCTTCCCTCCTTACAGATGCCATTTTGGAGGGGCCTAAGTACACAGTCGCCATCTTGGGCCCAGTTTTACGGTCAGATGTCCTTCCCGCCTCCTCCTCATCTGGAACACACTACATGCTCTGGTTTAACAGGTGTGAGGCGCGGAATTTGAATAAGAGTGCGCAACATAAGCAGGTGTGAGGCGGGGTTTTTGAATAAGTGAACAAGCCTAACGACACAGACGTCATCTTAGAGGGGCGTAACCTAACTCCACGTACTTTTTGTTTACTGTTAAGATCATGTGCTCTTGTTTGACAGGTGTGAGGCGCGGAATTTGAATAAGAGAACAAGCCTAACCTCAAAGACGTCATCTTGTTTATGAAATTATACTATGTATGTTATGCTTTGCCGGCCCCCGTGGTGTATGGGTAGCGTGCCTGCCTCTTACCCGGAGGCCCCGTGTTCGATTCCCAGCCAGGTCAGGGATTTTTACCTGGACCTGAGGGCTGGTTCGAGGTCCACTCAGCCTGCGTGATTAGAATTGAGGAGCTATCTGACGGTGAGATAGCGGCCCCGGTCTAGAAAGCCAAGAATAACGGCCGAGAGGATTCGTCGTGTTGACCACACGACACCTCGTAATCTGCAGGCCTTCGGGCTGAGCAGCGGTCGCTTGGTAGGCGCAGGCCCTTCAAGGGCTGTAGTGCCATGGGGTTTGGTTTGGTTTTATGTTATGCTTTACAAAGAAGTTAAAGCAGTTCTTACCTTGTTGTTGTTCATGTGCGTTGTTCCTTTCTGAATTATTATCAGGTACTGTAATGAAGGTAAAAAGTATATCCAATTCGGATTTACTCCACGTGCGTTTTATTTACTAACAAGACCACGTGCTTCTGTTTTCCCAACACAAGCACGTGCCAGACGTAGATATTGAATAAAAGAGCAAACCTAACATCAGAGTCGCTATGAATTAAAAAGACAATCCCCGAGCCAGAAGAAATAATCACACACGAATAGAATCCCTCTCTACTATCTAAACAGGAAACAAACACGAGATAATTATAAAGCGAAGGCTTAAACGTTGACGAATTAACTAATGTGATGAACAATAATGTATATCTACTTTTACGGTATTCGAACAAACGAAATCATAATTTTGCTATTAATTATCAATACAATTGATGAGCAATCTAATGTCGATACCGGTCTAGATTGCAAAGAATAACGGATGAGGGGATCTGTTATGCTGACTACACGTCACTACGTAATCTGTCGACGTGGTTATGCATGTTTAGACCTGTTCGTTATCAAGATTACACTCTAGTAAACTCAAGTCTTTATAGATAGTAAGAGTTTAAATATATTCGATAGGTGTGAGGAGGCGAAGAGAATGCAATAAGTAGAGCATTTCAAATTTAAAGAAATATTTATTGTGTAATTATTTACAAAATTAAAGAAACTACTACCGGTTATACAACAGTCTTGGTTATGCTGCCGACAAGGTTGCTGTACTACTTACTAGCTTACTGCGAGGAGGTAGCATGTTTCCAAAATTGTAATGCCCCCTGCAACATTCGAATTAAACAAATCATTGATTGTTTATGAAATTATACTATGTATGTTATGCTTTACAAAGAAGTTAAAGCAGTTCTTACCTTGTTGTTATTCATGTGCGTTGTTCCTTTCTGAATTATTATCAGGTACTGTAATGAAGGTAAAGAGTATATCCACTTCGGATTAGGTCCATCCAAATCATCCGAACCATTTTTACCTCGATGCTTGTAATGTCGACGACAGGGTCTGCATGAAGCTACATCGATTGACATCTTACTGAGGAGAGGAGGGATGTCCCAAAAAGCATCTACAAAACGAGCAGCGTACGTAGATACAAATCCTGTTGTTAAGCATTGAATCAGATGTTTTGACATCTGATATAAGGTTCTATGTTTATAGAACATCTTAATAGCATCACGTACTTGTGTGAGATAAATAAGATGTTGCGTATTAGTTACGCTGGTAGGCAAACAGGATGCACATTCATAGTTTTGTTTGTTATCAAGACGATTGTCTGTAACCGTGTAGCCTTTTTCTTCTTTCTGTTCCATAGTGTACGATGTAGAAGCACACACTAATGTTTATGATAAAGTGCTATCCATATTTATAGTCTTGTAACAACATTCATTGGTGGATGGTAAGTGACATCACTCATATGAATAATAAGACAATAGGCTGTTCTGTTAGCAGGAATATTTTCAGAAGTTTCAAATTCTAAACGAATATCGACAGGAGATTCGTTTATAGATTCTTCATGATAAGAGCAGCAGTCTATAACTACAATCGGTGCTTCATTTTTAAATTCTTCAGGCGCAATTAGCGGACGATCTTCTTTGTTATAATATGATGATTGGAATTTACAAAACATGTCATACAAAGCAAAGCAAAGGAAAGAAAAGTCATCTCCGTACAGGCCATGAAGGCCCTTAGAGGGGCGGAAGGTAAAGGCTTCCACTATCCGCAACCTCGGCACTTGATGGAGTAGAGTGGTTAGCTATACGCCCGGCCACCTTTGCCCCCAGGAATTAGCCCGGTACTCATTTTTGGTGTAGGCTGAGTGAACCTCAGGGCCATGTGCACCTCCGGAATTGGAAATCTCCTTTCTTAAATTTCACGACTTGCTGACGGGGATTCGAACCCTCGTCCTTCCGAGCGAACCGAGCACGCCTTAACCGCCTCGGCCAGGCAGCCCCTAAACATGCCATACAGCAACCCAAATTTATTTTTCTCAAAATTAATGTGTATGTTTTCGCATGGATACGTAATTCCGTTGAGATATAGTCTAATATTTCTTAATTTACAGCGGTCAAACTGCGAGCTATCTTTTTCATGGTTGAAATTACGATGGGTTTGAAATCCAAAAATAATATACAAAGGCTTTTCAGTAAAACGTGACGTTTTAACAGCCCAGCTATGCTTGTTTGTAGGTGGTAACACTGGATATTCATGCAGTTCCCAACTTCGAAAACGTATAGGTAATGGTGAATCATTTTCTACAATCTTGAGCAATCGAAGTTTTTTCGATCAGATAATGTTACATGTGGAATCCCCTACAATATAGGATGAAGTGTAATTTTCGAGCCTACTGGTGTTTCTGCTGCTTTAAGAGAATTGTAATCACTTCGTTCACGGATCAGAATTAGCTCTTGTTTTGCGTTGATTATAATACGTCCCAAGTCTTCTACGAAGCCAAGAATATGTTCCAATGATAACATACCTGTATAAGTTCCGTCCTCATTAATCATCCAGTTGTTAGTAGCTTTTGGACACCATTCTGCCATCCGTAAAATATTACTATCTTCATCATTGGGCCGCTGACCTTCGATGTTAGGCCCCTTAAAACAACAAACATCACCTTCATCACTAAAAGAAGGGTAGAGTTTCATAGCACTTGTAATATCAACATTCTTCGATCTATCTGTTTCGACATTATTTACTTCAAATCGCGCTTCAGGAAAGAGAAAACCTAGACCATGGTTCATTTAGTTGAGATGTGCTTGGCCCACTTTCATCTGACTTATTTAGTCGTCCTTCAATGCAGAGGTAGCTTTCGTGTGGTGGGGTGTATACACCTTGCTGATTAATGATAAAGCGAATTTCATCACTGTTATTAAATCCAAACGTAAAAGGTTGATAATAATGAAAGTCACTCCGTACTGCACCTTGATGAGTTTCTACTGTATTCATAATGTCTAGCATTTCCTCCATTTTGCTGTAGTAGCGTATAACCTAAATCTTGGAATCTTCGCAAACATGTAGTATGTCTCCGGATGTACACCGTGTTTTGTAGATTTTTTCATACTGGTTTAAGATGAAGTTTGTAAGTTACGAACGTGTGCCGATCTAAATTAATAAGCTGATTATGATTATTTACAAGCCTAAGAGCGATGTTACTAATTTGTTTTACAGACACGGGATGATAAAGAACTACTGACGGTTTCTCACGAATAGTATAACTACTTTCCTCTGTAATAATCAAAGTCGGCGCAGGACGTGTGAAATTTGTTGAATACTATTCAAGTCTGTAATAATATTACAGATAATGTTTACATGACGATCATCAAAGAGTGTTATAGCTTGATCAGACTCGTAACATATGTTCAATATGTGCTCTCTTGGTGAAAATCCAAGCAATGGTCCAATCGAATCGGGTTGCGACGTGAAGTCAATCTTAAGTGATGACTCAATAACACATTTATGTGTGATGTTGCTTACAGTAATTGAGAACTTGTAATAATGATTACTACAACTCACTTCTCTAAACTGTTCAATTAACGTACTTTCAATATAGTCATGAATATCCTCTAGTGAATAACTGCTTGACGGTAACGTTAGCACATACTCATCGTAATAGAACTTGTTTACGCCATCACGCTAATTTTAGATTTTATTGTAACTTTCAAACGACACATGTCCAAGACTATGTAGCTGTTGACCGAGTTAGATCGGTGGATTAAAGTAGACGGTTGTTTCAGGTACTTCTCCGCGCACAGCGAACGCTATTTAACCGTTAGTCATCACGTGCACACTGCTGCTCTTCGTCTTCTGTCTGGGTTTGATATAAGAACATAAGACATAATCGCCCGCACATGCATGTATTGAATTTTTGCACACGGTTTTAATTGTAAACAATGACTGTCCTGCTTTCGAATTAACGTATGAGCTCGAATGGTGGAGGTAAGTCTCCATAGCTATCGAAATGCCATACTTTATATTTACGTATTATGCAGGCCACGTAATGGGCTCTAGGTCGCGACTCTTGTCTAAGTTAATTACAGCACTCTCACGTTCACGTAGGCATGTTAGTAGTTGATCGCGCATATACACGCCTCAAAATTATGAATTCCTAGCTGTTTATCGAACGTAAAACCTACTACGTGGGTTAGAGCTCGATGTGGCAGTGCATTCAGTAGACGTTTTTCGGAGATATGTAGATGCCAAGCCCTTTTTTGTATGGCGCTAGCTTCCTGTGTACGCCTTTGCCTCGTAATGCAATTGCCTCCATTGTCTTGTTATGACGTTCACTCTCTTTCAACTGTTGCTTCGCTTCTTCTACAGCCTTAGCAGTTCTTCCTACAGCACTAGCACCACCGAGCAAAGACCCTAAACCTGCTAGCATGACGAATATAAGAACCAAGTGTGATGACTCAACGAGTTTAAGCGCGCCCCGCCAGGCAGCGCTAGAGTGTGGTAGCTCCACATAACCGATCAGCTGGTCTTAGGAATGGTGACAAAGGGAACGTATTACCCCGTAACTGATAAGTATATACACTGTATTTTATTAAAAAATTGAGAGATTACAATTAAAATACCACGGCAGAGAACAATGCAAAAATATCGTAGACGGAAATAAAGATCTACGACCTTCATCACATGTTGCGAAAAGCACAAGTTACTCGAGTGTACATATACAATAATAACACACAGCTCCCAGCATATTAAAACAAACACCAACTCAGTTTGTCGGTTAATGGACTTTCGAAAGCTTGCGTGAATATTTGGCGGATGTTCAAGATTGTAAATATCACCGGATTTCTTTCATATTGAAGAAAAAGTCGGCACTTCAGATAATGATAAACAAGTGGGGATTATATCCATAACATGTTGAAGACAACAGCCAACTGAAATTTTGTCTATAGAATCGATACAATCAAATAATATTTCGCCCCACATCGATTTTGAGTTCAGTTTTTCACGAATTATTTTCTCGGCCTGGAAAAGAATGTCGCATATACTTTTCGAAGGGCGTGTTAAAAGCACTTCATTATTGCTTGAACCGTAGCCTGTTATTTCTGAGAGAACTGAAAATGTACTTTGATTATTGTCACGTAGAGAATGGGCACAGGGCGAACACTTAATAAACTTTGAAGGAAGTATATGAATATTGTTACTTGGTTAGTAAAATAATAACTAACGATGGCAGAAGGACAAAATAACAATCAGACTAGCACGAGGAAGGAAGACCTTTCTTACGAAAAGAAATTTACTCACTTCGAACACTGAAATAGGTATTAGAAAGATGATGATTGTTGTTTAAAGGGGCATAACCGCTAGGTCATCGGCCCCTAATGGTACGAGGTGCAACAAAATGCAAATTAATATTAAAACTTCAAAATGTATCGACTAGAATCTAAAACGAATGGTGATGAAAAGGTCTTTTGGGCATCAGAAAGCACAATAGGATAGTAACTCAAATTTTGTTCAACATTAGATTGACCTTTTAATTCTCCATTAGCTGATGCACTCCCATCTTCAATCTTGTTTCTTCTTTTCCTAGTGGTGTCTAGATTATTTTTCCTGTTGGAAGTTTTACAGGACTTAATCTCACTTGAAGGGTATTTCGGAAAATTAGGGAAAATGTGAGACACCGCTCCTGGACGTAATTTCCATCTCACAGGAGACATAACCACTTTTTCACCATTCATTATAAAATTATCTGATTTTACTATCAAATCATCAGAGAAATGAACTTGACAAATTCTACTATTACGCAATAACACAGTATCCTTTCGTGGAACAGCTCTGGCCCATTTTCCAAATTTATTTATATCTTTCGGTGGTGAAAAGAATCTTAATACCATTAACTACTCTACCATAGCCTGACTTACAGCCAGGCACAAAACAGTACGGCATGTTGAACTATTAATTTAATCAAGCCACATAACACTCGTGCTTTAAGTGCACAACACACAATGAACTGAGTTTAGGAACTGAAAGCAAAGAAAAAATTCAACTTATTGACTTGAAATATCTCGCACAGTAACATCTCCAGCACTTTCCTACACATAGTTTGCCGGTCTGCTGAAGTACGTGTTGGACACCGTCGTTCGCAGTGCTCCCAGTGGCGTATCCACAAACTACCACGCTATAACGGTTGAGTTATCACACTTGTTATATTCGTCATGCTGCTAATCCAGCAATCAGCGCAGGAAGGAATCCTCCTCGTTTTGGTACAGGGATAATTCGAGCAAGTTTACAAAACATTGCTCTGCACTTTGGAGAAATTCTCGCTCTTGCTGCACGTAGTGCCTTAGTAATAGCTACATGCAGATTGTATTCCCCACGAATGGCAATTCGTGCATCCTTTACAACATATTTCCATCCAACAGTTCTAGTTTTCTTCTTAATTACGTTTGGATACCGTTGTTTTACCATTCTGTACACGACTTTACTCGTCAAGAACGAATTATGAACTGACAGTTACCTGTTGTTTCGTTTGATATATTGCACCCATAATGTAATTGCCCAAGCTATTTTATTAAATTTATTAATATCATATAGGGAATATGGCCTAAAAATCTGTAGAACATCGCATTTAGTTTTTGTTACAGCCCAGACACTCCTGGCGTCAACTCAAATCCTTGGTACTCCTGTTAAGGCACGTACAGGCAACAACAAGAGGTCATAAAAGTCTCCAATTTTTCACTAATGGCCCGCTTGGAAGATTGTGTGTGCTACTTTCTCGTGAGAAAAGTAAGTTTGCCGAACAAAGCACGGCTACTCCTGAAATGTTAGACAGAGAGCTGTGTGGGAGATGGACAGAACGATACCTGTCACCCCTCTCCAACTTGGAATAATCCTGTTAAGGAAGACATTTTAACTGCTTAAGGCAAATTCAGCCAATCAGAAAATTGCACTAGGTAAGCGCCCATTTGAAGCAATACTGAAAATCAGTCAATTTCAGGATCTTAGACTGTGTTAATGAAGATTAAGTGTGCTCGTATCTTGAACATGTAATTGAGAAATTTCCTGATATTTTTCTTCATTAATTAGTGTCAAATTATTCAAATACGAGTATCTACATCTTATATCCAAAAGAAGTGAGCTCATCCGAACGCGAGAACCGACGAACAGTGTGTCTACGTCGAGTTAAGTAACGTAGGTGACGCTGTTGACACCTAATAAAACCCTGTGATCGTTTTACAGAATCATCATCATAGGGTGAATGGCATTAATTAATGGAATTAATCAGGGCAAACCAGTGGTAAATTCAGTGATTGATATCAAAAAAGAAAGATCCCGGGTGGTACTATGTATCCTTCCGCTATCCCTATTCTGGATTTTGTGAGGGCGTGGCGTAAAAAATTACAAAAGCAGACGTCAGAGCCGCCAAAGATCCAGTCTAACAGTCTGCAGTCCACCGTTTTCAGTCTACAGCATTCAGTCAGTGAACTTTCGCTGTACGCTAAGTAATCGCTGTATTTTATTCAAACCGATCATTTACTGAATGTCAGTATAATTATGCTCAGGTGTGATATATCTGAAACGCGGTCGCGGTACGCGATTTATAAGGAAGAGCAAATTACTGAAAGGAGAGGTGAGTGTTAATCGTAACAAAGACTATTATAAACTTTGCCATGAACAGCGTAAACTTTTCTGCACATCCGTAGGCAAGATACATTATTCGGCCTTATATTCAGCAGTCTGAAGTGTTGTTTGCACAGGTTTGCGAATTGAATATTTTATTAATAGCATAAGAAACTGTCACTTGACCACGAGATGTAAATATATTTCTCCAGAGACGATGATCTTGTCCCATGAGCCGTGGCGTATTTCTCAATCATAGACTGTGTGTAGTTACGCATATCTAGTTCGATTTCTGGCCATTTACGAAGTGATACTAATAATAATAACAATATTTTCGACCGCAGTTACAGGCTTTGTATTTCCAAAGTCATCCGCAGTAAAGACAATGCAACGGCAGAACTTGTTAGGATGGAATTTAGAATCCCGTAGCAGGTAGAAATATTCCCAGAAGGCAGGTAACTTAGACAAACATTTCAGCTCGCCTGACCAAGGTTAGTGGACACGCTCTGAGACTTGTTTACACATGATTAAAGCACCGCGGCGATCTTACCACTGTAATTACCAGCGCCCGTAGAAAGAACACACCGGTAGTGGAGTCAGGTCACTTCATTATGCAAACGATGATCCATAATCATATAATATTAAGTGTAAATTGTATTAGTTTTGTAAGTTAGATAGAAGACATCAAGAACTCAAGATTGTAAAATGCGGGAGACAAATGTGTTAATATGTGTGATTCTCGGGTGCGTCATATATAATATCATCATGAAGTGCTAATTGGAATGGCGGGATCCTAGAGATGCAGTTGCAGCCATCATACACAAGGTAATGAGATGCAAAATTTACTATGTAAATTAATGTAGGCTATAGATTGACGCTTTGTCCGATATGCTCATTATATAATATTTTGTAAATAGAAGTTCACGTATTGAAGACTTAAGAATAAAATTAACGGTGATGCGACGATCTTATAATAATAATCACGAGAATACTAGAGATTAAAACAGTCAGGTTGTCGATCGGAATCTGATTGTGGTAAAGATTTGATAATAATAATTACAATAATGATTATTACTGTATGAGTATAAATTTTCATATAAAACTTTTGGCACAGGTGGACACTTTTTCAAGACCTAATTTGAATGTTAAAGCGTCATATTTAATCTTGTTCAGTGGTGAGGTAACATCCTATGGTTGATACAAATAATAATAATAATAAATTTAGGATGTAAATGTTGTGTAGTTTCATGTCAGTCTTGTCTAATCCAGATTAGAAACAGGTATTTACGCGTAATAATAATAATAATAATAATAATAATAATAATAATAATAATAATAATAATAATAATAATAATAATAATAATAATAATAATAATAATAATAATAATAATAATAATAATAATAATGTAATCATGTAATAATAATAATCGAGATCTCAGAGCTTAACTAAGGTAAAGTAATGCATTATACGTTGATTTTTTATGTAGATTAAAACACGTCATTGTGAAAGCAATCATATGTCTAGATGTAATAGTTATAATGCACGTTTATTTATCAGGCATTGTCAACTTGTGAAATATTGTGATAGAAGACGGGCAGGTCCAAAGTGTACGCTAGTGAAGCTTATATGAATATTAAGGGCATTAGTATCCCTGAAATGTGCGAAATGAATCCTGTCATTGAAGTGAAGGACAGATATTTATGAATTGTGTGAATAATGTTGATGACTCTAATGATAAGAGCGATCCTACGATGATATAGGAGAACAATAATAAATATACAGAATGCAATCGACGTACAGGGATGAACAGGAATCAAGTGAATATAAAGGACCCAATTAAGAATTATTCATTTAACGAGAGGACAATGCAAATTAACATAACGTTATTTTAGGAGATGTTACGATATATGAGGACTCGTTGTGAAATAGTTAATGCTTCGCAAATTTCAGGGTGATTGCCGACAATGACATGTGAACGTGATGAATAATTTCAACACTAAATACGCTGAAAAATTGGAAATTGCAACACCCAGAAGGAGAGGTGCTACATTGCTGCAACTGAACATGCAGGACGAGTGTTCGGTTGTGATTCGATGATTACACCTTCAGGTCCCTCTGATTGCAAGTTTGGACAACAATCAATACAGGATATGCCCACCACGAGCTGCAATACATTGACGAAATCGTCGAGGCATGGAGTCAATAAGGCCCTGGATCGCTTCCTGAGGAATTGTGGCCATGCTTGCTGCACTGCACGGGTCAGTAGTTCCAGAGTTGTGGGTGGCTGACGACGGTTGGCCAGTTTTCGACCCATCATGTCCCACACATGCTCAATAGGACTGAGGTCCAGGGATCTGGCGGGCCATTCTAAGGTTGTGATGTCGTGGAGAGCTTCTCTGGAGATGCGTGCAGTGTGAACCCGGGCATTGTTCTGCTGAAACATCCCATTAGCAATGTTCGCTATCACAGGGACAACCACTGGATTGAGTACCCTATCAACGTACTGTCGAGCAGACATAGTGCCCTCAACAAGCACTAATTGTGATTTCACATTAAAGCCAATAGCTCCCCAGACCATAATGCTTGGCGTTGGCCCTGTGTGCCTCTCGACAATAAGATCTGGGCGGCCCCTCTCCCCGGTACGTCGGCGCACACGATTCCGGCGATCACTGCGGGCAAGACAGAAGCGCGATTCATCACTTAAGACGACCTTATGCCATGCGTCGACCCACGTCGATCTTTCTCGACACCAGGCCAGACTTACACGTCGCTGTTGTGGGGTCAATGGAACACCTTCTGCAGGGACACGGGCGATTACCAACTGTATGTTGTGTAACGTGGGGTGTCACATCTGCTCGAATTTGCGCTGCTGTTGCATGGGGTTCCATCCGGGCCATCCGAATGAAGCGATGATCCTCTCTCACAGTTGTCTCTCGCGCTTGGCCGTGCCAGGTCTACGAGTGTGGGTACGTTAATTTGACCACTCCTGCCATACACGTTGTACCGTAGATGCCTGTCGGCCAACACGTGCAGTGACAGTCCTTAGCGATAATCTAGCCTCACACAGCCCAATTATCCGGGCCCTCTCAAATGGCGACAGTTGTTGATAGCGTGCTCTTCTCTGTTGTCGAGGCATGTTTGACGGGGAACACTTCACTGCACAGACTGCAAGTCAACTACGCTACACCAGAGTCCGTATACTGGAGTTGATTCCTCCGCGACCAATCACGTGGGGAGACCTGTAGCAACAATCCAATGAGTCTGAAACTTTGATCGTTTACATACCTACATGGCATAGTTCCGTATGCTGAAAATCAACACAAACGACCAATGCCTTCATGGTGTTGCAATTTCCATTTTATTAAGTGTATTATAATTGTTGTGAATCAGAGTCTATCTAAATTTATGCTTACGTGTGATTGATCAGGAGGAACCCTAACTAAAATAATTATTTAATTAATTCCTATAAACACGTACTATCGCTGAACAGATATGCTTGCAGAGACCATTCTAAGGAGGCTAAATGTCAAATATTTGTGAAGACACTTGCGTCACTTTAAATCTTAAAATTTAAATCTTGGATTTCATACTACTTTAAATTAATTTGGAAGGTCGTGGACTTCATCTTCTGTAAATAGTAGAGTGTAGCTGATTAGTTTTATTTTGTGTCATTTACCTAAATTTGTGGATTTCTACATTGATAGAAGAATCTTAAATTTTGTAATTATTCATTTGTTTATAGTTCTATTTATTAAGCGATAGGATTAGGTTCAATGGACAACACGTTGGTCTTGGTCGACTGCAATGTCTTAATACCTTTGCTCGACAACACGAGAATCCCGAATATTACAGGTCACATTAATTTTAATATATCAAGGTCAGGTCAACAAATAATGAATTTTTGTGTTAAAATTGGTAAACGCCTCAAATGCATTTCACAATGTAAGAATTAGGTGGGTATGTGAATGTTTTGTAAATAAAAGTAAACAGGTCTGTGTGTTTACATAGTCAGAGGCATATGTTCGTAAGTCTCACTTAGAATGGAGGCTCAGTTGACCACTGACCTACTATGTGTAAGCTCCTTTGTATTTAATTTACGATTGGTCCGATAACCACACAGTGCAAAAATATGTGATGTAATCATGGCTGATAATCTATCTTCTATAACTCACTTTATATAAAATTTTATGGCAGCTATTGACTGATGGTTTTCATTTCTTGAATAATTACATACATCAGTGTAAATGTACGTGGTAGTGAAACAGTATCAAATCGACAAACACTGTGTGTGTTCATGGTTATAGAAGAAATTTTAGGTTACACATTTATGTGAATCATATATTATAATGTTTTAGGACAGTGAATTAATTATTGTGTTATTTTAACAACAATTCAGTTATTGCCAATTCCTACCCCATCTAGCACATTATGGTGTTATATGAGACAGTGTTCAGCTAGACCTACGTTCTGTTTGAAATGCAGTGAAGACGTTTTAGTTGTTTATTTTGACTTTTATATATGATGTAACTCAATTAATTTATAACCTCAGATAATTATAATGACACTATTATATTACAGGAATTTTTATTAATCAATTAATTTGAACCGGGCGAGTTGGCCGTGCGCGTAGAGGCGCGCGGCTGTGAGCTTGCATCCAGGAGATAGTAGGTTCGAATCCCACTATCGGCAGCCCTGAAGATGGTTTTCCGTGGTTTCCCATTTTCACACCAAGCAAATGCTGGTGCTGTACCTTAATTAAGGCCACGGCCGCTTCCTTCCAACTCCTAGGCCTTTCCTATCCCATCATCGCCATAAGACCTATCTGTGTCGGTGCGACGTAAAGCCCCTAGCAAAAAAATTTATTTGACTTACTTCCTAATTAATAATATTTTTACACAATTGTTATTTAATTTAACTTTATTTTTATTTGTTTGTTTTGAGTAATACAATTTATTTCATGCAATTTTAATCAGTCTGGGGATTTACAATTATTTAGTAGCTAGGTTGACCCGTAGTTTAGTTTGGGACACCGCAATTCATCAGCTCTGCCCGAGGAATCGACGGACGGCCCGCGCCTGAGAAGAGAGTCAACGTGATGGTAAGTTAATGGTGAATTTTGTTTCTTTTTCAGATAGCCGTGGTAGATATTGGAAGGAGCTCACCATCACACATGCTCTGGTCAGAGGGGCATAAAGGGGGTGTCCAGAATGTTATAATATATATATTACTCTTGCCTACTTTATTATTCAGTTACCATGAAGATTGCAAAGCAGCAAGACACACTACTTGCTGGTGACATAGTGCCACATCTCTTACATAGTTCTTGTACAACTACAAAAAGACGTCATGGAACGTTGTTTCCTTTTACTATTCGATGTATTATATCTGGCCCATCGGGATGTGGAAAGAATTTTTTTCTCACACTCATTGCGTATTTAAATGGCATACGCTTCGAGAATATTTAAGTTTTCGCCAAGTCACTCCTATCAACCGCTATATAGTATTCTACAAATTTCAATGCACGATCTGGTTAAAGATGGATTGAAATACTTTGAGTTTAATTCACATGAGCAAGTACCATCACCTTAACATGATGTGCTTACCAATTCTCTTATGATCTTCGACGATGTCGTAACAGAACAGGAAAAAGTTATTCGTGTCTACTTTAGTAAGGGACGACATAAATATGTAGATTGCATCTATTTATGTCAAACCTATTCTCGTGGGCCTAAGCAGTTGATAAGCGACAACGCAAATATTATTGTGCTTTTGCGGCAAGATGATCGCAACGTGCGGCATGTGTATGATGATCATGTTAACACAGATATGACATTCAATGACTTTAAACTTATGTGGACTATATGTTGGTCATCACATCGTTACGGCGTTTTAGTTATTGATAAAGAAAGTGATGTTCAGTATGGACGATATCACATGGGTTTTGATCATTTTATATGCATCAACACAGAGATACAGCCGCCACTTGATCATATACCACCATCATGTCAACATCCAGCAGAGAGATTACAAAACATATAATCCGTGTTCGAAACAACATTCGACGAAAATTTAAAGAGCTTAAACGTATTCAAGCAGACACTGATTTATTTTTGAAAACGCAACTAAATACACCACTGAAAGAAATTTTCAATTCTACTTCATTGCCCCAGTCTACTACAAGTTGTGATTCTATGCAAACATCATATGATAAAGAGAATGATGAGCAAGAAAAGCATAAAGAAGACGAGAAGCATGAACAAGAAAAACATAAAGAAGAAGAGGAGCAGGATGGGGAAGAGAAGCAGGATAGGGATGAAGAAGAGAATGAGAAAGAAGAGGATGAGGAAGAAGAGGATGAGGAAGAAGAACTTAACAATACTTCACCATCTAAGCGTGTTAAGTTTTAAACTACAGATGTTATTGCTGAAACATCTACTACATCAACACAAGATCTACCTTATTTGTCTGAGGTTATCATCACGCCAGAGTATCGTAATCAGTCTAGGACTTTTATTCGAAATACCTATGGATCTCTCTTTGCTCCTTATATAGAAAAAACTCTTTACAGGACAAACTGACGCAACCTACGGTATTCACTATGAAAACGACTATTTCTGGATAGGTAATGCAAATGTTAAGATTAATAGCAACACTCATAGTAAAACCTATAAACCTACTAAAGGATTCTTATAACATCTTTCCTCACGAATACCTGACAAGGATATAATTTTACAAGACGATCTTAAAAAATATAAATCAATAATTTTTACTACTGACGTAACACGACGTACTTACAAGGGAATATATGTTATAAAAGCAAATAAGAGTTACAGGTATCGGGTGTTTATTTCTAAACTGTTTCCATCACATCAACCAACTGCACGTGGTCTTAATTTTATCTGCAAGCCTTTGTTGCCGTATGTAGACGTAAGATATTGGAATGAACCTAACTTACTCGTTGAACGATTACAACTTCTAAGAGCTTCGCAAGATGCTGGTCACACAGGTCACAAATCAGAAATTCTAGAAATAGAGAGAGAGAATTACGACATGCGGGTATTATTCAGTAATGGCTCGTGAAGATAAGACCTCACCTGTAAAGATAAGCATCGCACACGAGTTACATAAATCCAGCACGTCGCACTTACTGTCGCAGACGCGTTATTACACGCGGAAAAGGTGACCTCTGGCCAGCAGACTTAGTAGAAATGATTCTATATGTCTCTAGCAACAAGGAGTATAAGTATCAACTTACTGTCATCGATGTGTACTCTAAGTTTGCTTTTACACAACCTGTGCGTTCTAAGACAGCATCTCAAGTCAAAGATGCATATAAACATATTGTTGAACAATCGAAACGCTGCCCAAGGCTTCTTCAAACCGATCAAGGTAAAGAGTTTTACAACAAGGATTTTTCTCCTTATCTCATGTTAATTGGCATTCGTCAGTACTCTACGTACAGCAATCTCAAGGCATGTGCTGTAGAACGCTTTAATCGTACACTCAAAATAATGATGTGGCGAGAATTTACAGCTCAAGGTTCATATTGTTGGACTGAATTGCTACCTAGACTCGTGTCTACCTACAACGATACACCTCTTCGCACTATCGGGACAAAGCCACGCTTGGTTACTAAGAATACACCACGCTTAGATGCTATCCACCTTGTAATCAAAACGGCTGATCCGCGCCGTCATCGCTTAAAAAGTGATTTCGTTCGCATCAGCAAACACAAGTCTATCTTTGCAAAAGGATACACCCCTAACTGGAGCACAAAAATTGCTCAAATCAGGAGTGTTAAGCTTGCTAATCCAGTTATATATTTACTTCGCGATCTCAGAGGACAGCCTATTGAAGCAGGATTCTACATCGAAGAAATACAGAAAACAAAATATCCTGATCACTATTTAATAGGTCGTGTTATTCGACGTTGTGGAAATAACCTGTATGTCAAATGGCTTGGTTGTAATAACAACTTCAATACATGGATTATTAAAGAGGATGTACTTTAAATCTTATGTTTTTTATTCTCAAACCTCTACCTCTCCTTTCATCTACGTCATAAGACGAGATTAAACTTGCAAGTCGACACTATTACTACTAGATAATTTAGGACATGCTGTATGGTAGGATTAATATTAAATAACACCTGCAATATCTTTCACAATTCGTATTTATTTTAGAATATATACAGTTTCTTTCTTCAAGTAAATCTGTTCTGTCCTTTCTTACACAGATTATTTTACTGTCTTCGCTGTTTAATGCCACTACCTAGTAACAGTTTTCCTTTTATTGCACCGGAAAAGACAAGTGCTGCTGTCTTCTCAGCAACTGCAGCATTAGGTGACGACACACGCTGTCTAGCTTTACGAAGCAAATTTTCATCAGCTACACGTCTTAGTTCAGGATTGTTTTGACGATAAGCAATGTCATGCTCTTTGCAGGTAGCATCTAACATACTAATACCAGGATCACCACGTGCCACGCGGACGTCAAGTCGTGTTCCGGGGCCGCAGTACCGTTAACTAGGAAGATGAAGCTCAAAAGGAAGAAGTTCAATCACCTTATTAATGAGTCCATGCCCAGCATACTTCCTTACCTTTGTCCCAGCACGTTTCTTCACCTTTTTCTGCGACAACTTGCTTACTCCTTTGCAGCCATGATAAGTGTTTATAAGCGAAGATAACTTGTTAATTTTAGGCCCATGATAGAGTTTAATGAGTTAACACGTGTGATAGTACATATATCACACCCTCGCACTATATGTAGAACTGAGAGATATTATTGCCAGTATTCGATTTATTATTATTATTATTATTATTATTTTTATTATTATTATTATTATTATTATCAGTATTTCATTTGTATATTTTGTCATTTATATTTGTAAGCTGGGAGATATCCACATATGTAGGTATGAGTAATTTGTTTTGTACCGGGAAAACATTGCTATCTTGGACTCTGGTAATTTGTATGCCTCATGCGGGCATCCCAGTGTCTGATGAGATGTGCTTATTGATGTTGTTATACTAGAAAAGTTATATGAATCATGCGAAACACCCGAACGTTTGTTTATATCTTGGGACCAGGTATGAGTTCAGGGCATGGTCTTGACAAGAGGATCTATCATGATTGGCTGGCAAGGACCAATCCAGACGTATCATGTGAGAGGAAGGGGATTGCCGAAGTCTTTATATATTTCGGCATCACTACGGAAGGGAACCACAACTGACACCCTGTACGAGAAGGAAGTAGTGCGGACACTCGGTACGGAGAAGAAGGAGTGCTGACACTGTACGAGAAGGAAGTAGTGCTGATACACGGTACTGGAGTGACACGGCTACAATGAACTGGACATCAAACGTTCGTGGAACGTAGTCTTGTTATGTTCGTGAAAAGTGGATGATCGACAAATTGTGGAGTGTTTACGCATTAAGTATTGTAGCACATGTGGCGGCTTGGCATTATATGTTGGTGAAAGCTATCTCAGACTTTCCAAAATTTATGTTCAGGATCGACAAGCGTGAGTTACTCAAATGTATATATATATGCTTACAACAAGTGTTTAAGTCTGTGAACACAGTATTACGTGGTACAGTATCTGTGTGATGTTATAACTGCCGATTATGAGAATCGACAAGTCGTATTAATACAGACAGTGTACAATGTACATATATGTACATTGTTCATCGGACTATCTACAAATGGTAGCTTAGTTCTCGCTTTCGTTTTCCCAGTATTTCATTATTGTTGTTGTTGTAAATATGGAGTCTTCCAGCAATCTTTTGTGTGTGTATTATATGTATAATTTTGTGTGTTGATGAGGTGCTCATGCACGGATTTTGTTAAGAATATAGTTAGCTATTTTAGAATCAGTGGAGTTATTTATGAACCTAGGTGCAGTTCCTACCTATTTAGTCGTTTTCAGGAGGTTAGGTAAGGCCTGCAGCAGATGTACCAGTACGCAGCATTATGCACACGCCCTGGGATATAAAGAATTATCATGCTCTATCAAAATTCGAGGGATCCATTCTGGTGAGCTCTGGCGCCCATACTACGGACATTTCGATTAAATATTTTTATTAATTTAATTCATTTCAATTTTATTTATTCAGTTATTTATTTATATATTTTATTGATGATATTTTATTATTATTTATGGGTAGTCATCAAATTGTTACACATGTACGGCACTGTCTCACTGAAGGTCTCCTAGCTAAACTTACTTGTTCATGATGTAAACTACACGTTTGAAGCTCTGACAAAACAGGTTCTCGAGTCCACTCATGAGGAACCAGTTCCCAGATCTTCTTTATAGCATTCGCAGTTACATTGACTAAAAATGCCTTTGGTAATGCATCAACTCTTCTTTAGTAAATTTGTTTAGCTGTTTTGCAAGCATAAGTCTTTACGATTTCCTTTTCAACTGCGTTACGCTCAGTATCAGATGGAAATAACATTATGGCTTTACAAATGTTTCTTTCACACGGATGTCATTTCGACACTACAATTTACGTATGTTCTTCACGTCCCGGCATGCACAGCAACACACCCAATCAAAGAGCATGCACAGGTGTCGTAAAGACTGTTGATTTTTTTTCTCCACTGTGCTCCTTGTGAAGATATTTCAATGATGGACATCCTAATTCATGCATGTCGATAATTTCACATGTTGATGGTAGATACTCAAGCAACCATTCCTTCTTTTCATAACCCATTAAAGAAACAAGATCTGCTCTTGACAAATGAGCGTTCATGATTATAGATAGAAATCGATAAAGTATTCCTTTTTCTTCCCACTGCAGACCTAATTCTTTTCCTATCCATTGTGGCTGCTTTTTGTCTTCACCTGTTTGCAAACAGTAAAGGAAAGGTGGGCTAAATACTAAACTAACGAGTTTTGGCGCCCACAACAGTGTGCAATCCAACACAGCCACCTCCTTGAACACAAATTTGTTGTCGTTTACTTTAAAGCCTTGTACATTAACTATTAATGTCCTTGTCATGATGGAATAAATCGCTCTGCTCTTTATCACTGTATCTCAGAGACTATAGAAAAAACTCACACTTATACCATCTGTAAAGGCTTGAGTTTACTAGAGAGTAACCTTGATAACGAAAAGTTCTAAACATGCATAACCATGTCGACATAATCTCTGCAATTTAAAATGGAATTTTTAAATCACCCACGCTTATTACGTCACAGCTTTGTTACTAGGTACTCCAAAGGGGACTAGACCAGATGACGAGGAGGAAGGAAGGACATCAGACCGTAAAACTGGACCCAGGAAGCCGACTGTGTGGTTAGACCCTCCAAAATGGCACCTCTAAGGAGGGAAGAACGTCTGTCCGTAAAACTGGACGAAAGATAGCGACTGTGTAGTTAAGCCCTCTAAAAATGGCGACGGTGAGGGCCTCTATCCGTAGAACTGCACCCAAGATGGCGGCAGTGTTGTTAGGCCCCTCCAAAATGTCGCCTGTGAGGAGAAGGGAATCTTACCGTAAAACTGATCCTAAGATGGCGATTGTGTAGTTATGCCCCTCTAAAATGGTGACGGGAAAGGCATCTGCCCATAAAACTGGCCTCTGTGTAGGTAGGTCCCTCCAAAATGGTGACGAGAAGGGCATCTGTCCGTAAAACTTAGCCAAGATGGCGACGGTGTATTTGGGCCCCTCCAAAATGGCGACTTGAAGGTCATCTGATCTTAAAACTGGGCCCTGTGTAGTTTGCCCCTCCAATACGTCGTCGAGAAGGGCATCTAGCCGTAAAATTAGGTTAGGCCATATGGGCCCCCTCTGGTAGGAGAATCAAAATGGCGACGGGCAGGTCATCTGACCGTAAAACTGTGCGCTGTGCAGTAAAGCCCCTCCAAAATGGCGAAGGGAAGGGCATCTGTGCGTAAAACTAGGCCCTGTGAAGTTAGGCCTCATCCATGAGGTTAGGCATGCTCTCTTATGCGAATCCTCATTGCCCTGCTGCTCAAGACAGCGTCGGCAAAATCCGCGAATCCCCATTTCCCTATTACACAAGATGGCGTCGGAAAGGGTATCTAACCGTAAAAGTGAGGTTAGGCCCCTCCATGAGGTTAGGCTTTCTCTCTTACGCGAATCCACATTGCTCTACTACTCAAGATGGGATCGCGAAAATCCCCATTGCCCTACTACTCGAGATGGCGTCGGGAAGGGCATCTAGCTGTAAAAGAGAGGTTCCCCATTGTTTTAGAACCCGTGTTGCTATACTACTATGATTAATATTATTATAGTTTAGTTTTTCGGTTCGTTTTGCCCTACTAGAGACCACGGGGTTCGTCTTAACCCTTAGCTATGGTCTTCTGCTTTTTCTTGGCCCAGTACGCTTTCATTTTCTGGCAGTGGGTATGCTTCCTCCCATCTGTACACTTACTGTCGGATTTTTTATTATGGACACCCGAGTTTAGGCTTTAATTACAAACGAACCAATGAGCCTATTGCAATGTGAGTTATACCAATATTTTCCTTGTTTAATTCTACATTAGCGTATATAAGACGCATTGTTTTCGACGTTCATTAAATTTTTTAATTTGTGGTTGTAGTATATATTGCCCGCGTTTTTGGCTTCTTCTCTAGGAAGCGCTCACTTAGGAATATATACAAGGAAAACTACTTGTCTGATGCTAATGAAATTTTTATATGTTGTAACGACGTGCATTTTTAGTGTAATACTCAAGTTACATTTTTTCAACCACACCGAAAAAAAGTTCTTATAATTTTCCTAAAGCAACTCTTTCTCAGTCCATGATAAACGCACAGCAGCAAACTTGGGCTTGTTTTGAAGCACTCAGTTATGGTTACCAGAAACTAGAACAACTGTAACCGTACAGTGTGGTACCGAATTTATGAAAAGTAATATTGAAGGGAGGTTTTGTGTACGCCTGACCGTGCGATTAACAGCAGGCCTGGTGGTGAAATCGGGCGCAGTGTTGCCGCGTTCTGTAGTAACCACGCACGCAACGAACACAGCTTTTCGTTTACTTTCAACTTTTAATTTTATTTCCTATTATAAATTCCACTTCCTATCACCTTTTCTCATAAGGGCTTTGGACCTTCAATGGCAGGTTTAAAAATTGTTGACTTCCTAATTTAGAAATATCACACTGTATAAATTTTACAAGAGTTATTTGCATTATTGTTTACATATATTTACAAAATTTAATTATATCAGTTTTGTTCGTCTGAAAAACACTTTTCCGTTGAATCGGTGCTGCTGTCATTCATGTTCATTATGACTGGTTCGAAAAATGGGACATTTTCAGACAGTCCTTCTTTTTCCCAGTAGTGGTCTTCAATTTTCTTAGCGTGTTTAGTACATTGTTTCCAGAGTTCAGGGGGTCACGGTACGTAAGGCTTCTCGGCATAAAGCGTTAATTGTTTCCACACCTCCACCATTTGCTAATGTGTTAGCCATATTTCTTTTTGCCATTTTCCCTTTTACGTAAGCCCAAAATGAGCTCGATTGGATTAAGCTCGCAAAGGGCCGCTGGTAACCAAACAACCTGTACATCTGGTCGAAGTCGTTTAGTCAGTTGTTCCAGCTTCTTTACCGGTATTTGAAAATAAGGCCTGGCAAGGACAATTAGCTCTGATTTAGTTAATTTGTCATAATCGTCAACTCCATGCGGTAGTGAAATATTCTTTGATGTTATCCAAGATATAACTTCAGGTTTCAGCCATGACATGTTCGCGGTTTTAGATAAAAGATCGACCATCGTATGATATGGAGATAAATCTATAACGACAGCCGACCTTTGGGGCAATAAACTCAGGAATTTCGTGAGCCATTCTTCATAATGGGTCGAGTTCATCTCATTGTGGTAATTGCCACTTCCTTTCTTGCCAATAAACCAAAGTTCTGCACCGTCAAGAAATCCTTCTTCACCTCCGATGTGTAAAATTATGATGCGTTTCACAGCTCCAGACGGTATTTTGAACTCTCCACGCCATCCATAAATTTACTTAATGTACCCTCTGTACAGATTATAGTTGTGAAAGTTGTTTTCTAAATCTTCAACTACGTTTTCTTGCCACCCATATTTCATAGTATGGTTCTGTCTGTAAAGAAGATCTTGTAGCCCTGTGCTCTTAATTCTCCAATTCGTCTAAGGTAAGTATGTCGGGATACAGCAACTGTCACAGATTCCATTAGCACTGGCTTCCTGTTTAGTTTTTTGAATCGGAATCCTAAGCTTTGAACTACTTTCAAAAGCGTAGAAATTGACTTATCAGGAAAATCCGCCATACTTTCTAACAGTTTCATGCGGAGGCTTTTAATTGTGAGAAATGTCTTATTCATATAAAACCGTGCATATTTATTCGTATTGTGTCCAAAGTAAAATAATCGAGATGGATTTTCGGACGCCCCGGTCTTACACACCGCTTCTTTCTTGACCTGGATGACGCACAGTATTTCCATCATTCTCCTTTGAAGCGGCTCCTACTCTTCACTGATGACAACGATAATCCAAGACAATCTGCCACATTCTGGTACACAGGGAACCTCTTGTCCCCTACTTTTCCCCCTCACACTGAAAAAAACAAATAGCACTCAAAATCATTGCAAGTTCACCTTCTGATAACGGCGGCCTCGGAGGCATCTTGAAGTGACGTGGCCAACATGCAGAACATGCGACAACTAAAAATAGCATGCGGACAAACCAAGGTCACGGGCATTCAGTTTCAAAACAGCCCGGGGCGAGTGTACAAGGCAACACTGCGCCCGATTTCACCATCCGGCCTGGTGTTAATCACACGGTCTAACGTACACAAAACCTCCTTTTAATATTACTGTTCATAAATTCGGTACCACACTGCACGGTTACAGTTGTTCTAGTTTCTGGTAACCATAAGTGTGTGCTTCAAAACAAGCCCAAGTTTGCTGCTGTACATTTATCCTGGGCTGAGAAAGAGTTGCTTTAGGAAAATTATAAGAACTTTTTTCGGTGTGGTTGAAAAAATGTAACTTGAGTATTACACTAAAAATGCACGTCGTTATAACATGTAAAAATTTCATTACCATCAGCCAATTAGTTTCGTTGTATATATTCCTAAGTGAGCGCTTCCTAGAGAAGAATCCAAAAACGCGGGCAATATATACTACAACCACAAATAAAAAATATTTAATGAACGTCAAATATAATGTGTCTTATAGATGCTAATGTATAATTAAACAGGAAAAATACTGGTATAACTCGCATTGCAGTAGGCAGATTGGTTCGTTTGTAATTAAAGCCTAAACTCGAGTGTCATAATAAAAAATCCAACAGTAGGTCTGGTGGTCACTGTAATAGTTTGCTTGTGAGGGACAGTGGGAAGACTCTCTGTAGGATGGTCTGTTGGTACTGAGATCGGTTCTCTGTGGTCTCTAAAGGGATCTGCATTTCCTCTAGGTGATCCGCTTGGTCTTGGTAGCCTTTCCCCTACTTGTCACTGTGAGGATTCTGTTGCTGAGCCTGCAGGGTTTCAGGCGGATCATGTGCCCGTAGAATGTCAGTCGCCTTTTACTAATACACGTGACTATGTCTTCCTGATTTTCGTAGAGCACGTTGTTGTGCCTGATCCCGTAGGTACCATCCTCCTCTCTTGTGGGTCCTAGTATCCTCCTGAAAACTTCCTCTCTATAAGTTTTAGTTTCCCGAGTGGGCTTTTTCGATGCATCAAGAGGCACTTGCAGGCGTAGAGTACAGAGGGTCTCACTACCGATTTGTATAGTTGAATTCTGCACTGATGATAATTTATTCCTTTCTAATACCTCGTTCAAACAACACAATAAACGGTTGTATATGTGGACAGGACCTGGAGATAGGAAGGTATCAAATTGACTTTATTATGTTTAGGTAGAGATTCAGAAACCAGGTGTTGGATTACAAGACGTTCCCAGGAGGAGACGTGGACTCTGTTCACAACTTGGTGATCATGAAATGTCATCTGAAGATAAAAGAAAATGAAGAAAGTAAGGAATGCAAGGAGATGGGATCTACTTACGTTGGAAGAAAAGTGTGTGAGAAATTGCTTCAAGGAACTTGTTGCACAAGGACTAGATCAAAAGGTTGAAGAAAACACAACAGATAAAGAGTGGACAGTCGTGAAGAATAAGATAAGTAGGGCAGGTGAAGAAAATTTAGGAAGAAAGTTAAGATCAATCAAGTATCAGTAGTTAACTGGGGAGGTATTAAACCTGTTTGGTGAACGGAGAAAATACAAGAATGCAGAAAATGAGGAGGAGGGCAAAAAGGAATAAAAGCGATTAAAGAATGAAGTAGATAGAAAGTGCAGGTAAGCTAAGGAAGAATGGCTGGAGGAGAAGTGCAAGGATGTTTGAAGTTATATGGTTGTACAAAAGGTAGATGCTGCATACAGAAAAATAAAGGAAACGTCTGGAGAATGGAAAATTAGGCGCACGAATATTAAAAGATGAGATGGAAAACCACTTCTAGGAAAGGAAGATAAGGCAGAAAGATGGCAGGAACATATTAAACAATTTATAAAAGGAAAGAATTGGAGGATAAAGTTCTGCTGATGAAATGGGAGACCCATTTTTGAGGTCAGAATTCGACAGAGAGTTGAGAGAGCTAAATATGAATAAGGCACCTGGAACAAAGTGATGACATATCCTCAGTATTACTGACCGCCTTAGGAGAAATCACCAAGGAACGGTTATTCGATTTTTAGTGTGTAAGTTAAATGATACAGGAGAAATGTCATCCCATTTTAGAAACAATGCTGTTATATTTATTCTCAAGAAATCAAGTGCTAACACGTATGAAGACTTCCGCATCATTAGTTTAGTATCTCACGCTTGACAATTGTAACCCCTACTTTTTTACAGAAGAATGGAAAAACAAGTTGAAGCTGAGAAAGGAGAAGATCAGTTTTAGCTTCAGAAGAAATGTAGGAACACGTGAATCAATTCTGACTTAGAGGATCGAATTGAGAGAGACACACCTAAGCACATAGCATTTGTAGATCTAGGAAAGGCATTCGATAACGTTGATTGGATCAAGCCATTTGAGATTCTGAAGACGACCGAGAAAGAAGAATGATCTACAATCTGTATAAAAGTCAGTCTGCAGTGATAAGAATTGGAAGCTATAAAAACAAGTAGCATTACAGAAAGGAGTGAGGAAAAGCTGCAGTTTGTCCCATCTCCTTTCTAATGTTTACATACAAAAGGCGGCAAAGGAAATCAAAGAGACACTGGGAAAATGAATCGCAATCCAAGGAGAGGAAATCAAAGCTGAGATTTTCCGACGATGTTGTGATTTTATGTGAGTCCTCAGAAGACCTGTAGAAATTTCTGAAGGGTGTAGACATAGTCTTGGAGAAATGAATACAAGATGAAAATTAATAAATCCGAAACAAAGGTAATGGAGTGCAGTCGAATGAAATCAGGAGACGAAGAGAATATTAGATAGGAAGTTATGTATTAAAGGAAGTAGATGAATATTGTTACTTTGGTAGTAGAGTAACTAATGATGGCAGATGTAAGGAGGACATAAATGGAAACTAGCACAAGCAAGGAAGGCCTTTCTTAAGAAAATAAATTTGCTCACTTCGAATATCGATATAGGAATTAGAAAGAAGTTTTTGAAGGCTTTCTCTTTTAGCGTGGACGATAACTAGCTCAGAAAGGAATAGAATAGAAACTTTTGAAATATGGTGTTACAGAAGAATGCTGAAATCGGGATGTGTGGATCGAATCACAAATGAAGAGGTAATGAATCGAATTTGTGGTAGGAGATCGATAAAGCAACATTTGATCAGAATAAGAGATACAATGATAGGACACGTCTTAAGACACCCAGGAATTAATCAGTTAGTCTTCGATAGAAGTGTAGGCCATAAAACGTCAGGGGTAGTCCAAAGGTATGAATATGAAAAACAGATTGGATATACGATGTAGTAGTTATGTAGAAATGAAAATGTTAGCTCAAGATAGAGTGACATGGAAAGTTGCATCAAGCTAGTCTAACGACTGATGATCCAACATTATTATTATTATTATTATTATTATTATTATTATTATTATTATTATTATTATTATTATTATTATGGGGATTTATCGTCGAACGTAGAGGTAAGGAAGCGCGTGGGGGTGAATGGCAGGACAGGGTATCACTTAGAGCAAAAATTTACTCTAACAACATTGGAAATGTTATTTCTTTCCTCTCTTAAAGCCCAAATAGTGTAATCTAATGCTTTAACAAGAAGTAGTGGAAAAATTACTGGAGAATATTCATATTTAACAATGAACTCGTCACCCGCAACAATACATTGGACTTAGAAGTCCTTGATCAGGTACAAGATTAATTCGGAGAAACTCCCAGTCGTTTACCTACAAATGAAAGTGCATAATTGTTCCTGACAGGTACATTGTCATGAAAAAGCGAAACTGCTTCGAACAGGTACATATTATAGAGTATGAGCTCCAGAAACATTGGGGGCTAGCCTCAATAAAGCGATATGTCGCTGGTTACTTTCTCAATTACACAATTAACCAATTAGGTAAACCCATTTCATAGTGTTCATAAACAGATAGCTCCACGGTGGGCTGATCAAATACAAAATTACACACCAGGTTAAATACTTTTACCCAACGAGCCTAAACGTAGACGCGGTTACTCGCGAAACCATAAAGAATATACAGGGGCATATTACCCATTCTACTAGGCCTTACGAAAGAAAAGAAAATGTTACAATAAAACAGGCCATTAACAAAAGGCAAGGAGGCGAAACACCAGCACTCCTTAGAATAATGTTCTGGAAAAGACAAGAACCTAAGTGGGCTTAAGGCCCTATGACACAGAGGCTAATCCCATGTTGAAAATTTTGACTAAAAAGGGAACTTTAAAAGGCAGAGGCAAATTTCCAAAATGTAGAGGTAAAAAATTTTTGTCACCCAGCTCAAGAGTAGAAGGGGAGAGTTCCGAGGGTCACAACTCGTGCTCCTTACATTAAATATTATCCCAGTAGGGAATATAACTTGAGTCCGAATACTGCGAAGAAGGTCCTACATTTCAGCGTAAAATGAAAAGATTACATAACAGATTTTAAGGGAATCTGCTGAAATCTTCCCTTCGAAACACACGCCGACACAATCACATACTTAAGTAAATTCTGCTATTACCTGTCAGCGGTGGATCTTCTTCAAGCCAGCCACCTCCTTCCCCTTTCGTTTCTAGAATGCAGAGCTTGGCTCCATAGCCGTAGCGCGTTAATACACGCGACTATTCTGTGTTAATATTATTATACTGGGCTGCGACAACGAGAGGATTCGAACCCGTGCGTTTACAGAATTCGTAGCTTGGCTGTATACGCAACTAGAAACAATGCCAGTACTCAGTCAAGGGCCCTGTAGTTTTCGACGTAACGCTCACAATTTAAGTGCACTTGAGGTCCTCTTTTAGGGGCCTCTTACGACAGGCAAGGGTTAACGTAGATGATCTCTTCTACTTCCCCAACATTAGCGTGTTATTCCTAACGCTGCATTGCGTGTTTCATTACATTCTGTTCAGCCATTATCTCTCCACTCAGCTTGTCTAAATTTAGCAAGGAATGTTACACTCGTTCGCTTCTGTGCACATGTAAGGTTATGAGGTTTGCGAAATACGAAACCTCCTTCCTGCGTGTTTTTCTGTGCTGACGTTCATTCCTCCCATTTCTAACTTTGTAGCATTTCAATGACTTCAATTCTTGCCTCCACCTACTGAATTGTAAAATCTAGCCATGTTGTACGACACGTTGCATAGCTGATCCTACATTTTTATTTAGTCTTTACACATCAATCTACTTCGTTGTTTTTTAGATTTGAGGAGTTGGTTGTGATCCGATAAGTAGAGTATCATATTATCAACACGCATGCTTTGTTATTAAACTGTTTGCTCTTCTAAACTTAATTACATTGCCCGGTGCCCCTTACGAAGGGAGAGTAGACCTCAGATGCGTGTTCATTTTCCGAGCTTGCAAACCTCGTTGATATGTCACTGAAGATAGTTTACGTACAGAATGTTCGTTAATTTAGTTGAGCTTGTCTTCAACAAATATTAGGTCTTCACGTCAGCAGTTACGAGAGTATTTTTGTCAATGCATGTTGCCTGGTCAGCGCAAGTAAAACATTGCAAATAACTGGTTCGTTGCAGTTATTATAACTACAAATCCTCATTTCGAGGAGTAAATTAGGGAACTACTATTGAAAAATGTAGTGATATGGTTATTTTCTTTTGACTATTAGAGTTCGCAGTGTATAATGCTTTCATGTTGTTCAAGTTGTACTATGATAGCCCGGAAAAAAGTGAATTCTTGCAGGATTTGGCAACTAATCAGATTAAATTACGTGTCAAAGAGGAATGATAAATGAGCGAGTTCCCCAAGAGATACGAACAGGAATAAATAAAATTTTGCACTCAAGACTCGGCGCCGAGGTACGGAAGAAAAATTGAAGAAACGGCTATCTTGGCGTACATGTGTAGCATCCTTGAAGAGAAAAACAGCGTATACGTGTTTTAGAGGAGAGTTTCCGGTTTGTTTGCAGTTTACAAAAAAACTGCAACAATTGCAGCGAGGACGAATGGATATTGCACCATCAGTGCAGGAATGATAGGTTCCAAAATGTGCTGCACGTTTTCATTTATATGACTATTTTTGTTTCCTTGTTGTGCTCCGGATCAGTTAAAAGTGGTCTGATTGGTAATCGGCGTATTTGTATAATTTCACTGACGACAACGATCAATGTGAAATTTGATGATGATGCTTGTTGTATAAAGGGGCCTAACACCTAGGTCATCAGCCCCATTTTGAATTTAAGACGATATATCTAACTTTTGCATTAGATTGGACATATGTACATAATACGAGAGATTATTACATGCTGAATCAGGTTGACTGAGATGACTGTGTACATATTTGCCAACCAGTTTTCATTATAGAAAACTTCTGCTAGTGAAAGTAACTAGATATTACCAAAATAACCCTAAAATCATCTGCGTAAAAACATATATTGGAGGACGAGAGATACTAAACCTGACGACAACTGTACTGTTTATTACCAGGGCTTATAAACCTGGATTTAAGTTTCCGGAAACTCATTAAGTTTAACAGCGTAGTTAAAGTTAGTAGCGCATTTAGGTAAGTCATAGGTAATTGTGGTATACCGGCCAACAGAAAAAAATTCCCAAATCTCGAAATACTTTATATTAGTCATTTTACCCACAAACTCTCAAGAAACAAATTATATTACAAGAAAACCACGGACTATAGCCGATCTATACCCAACACCTTCACGAGTAATACTAACAACTCTTAACTGAAAATTTGAGATTTCGACATCGGACCTCATATACAATATTTCCACCAACGACCACACGAGCAACATCTTGCCTCACAAAATCACCCAATTATTTACACAAACAAACAAAAAAGCAAGATATCGGCCTGAAACTTCGACCACTTTTTAAAATATGAAACATGACGAAGCAGAACACACTCAAATAACACAATATTCATGTCACTAAACTTTTCTGTTGAACGGTGGACGCCATCAGGCGAGGCAGTTCGCCGATGCTTATAACCCTTACCCAGCCATATCACTGCATATGGACGATATATCACACATTATTCTTCTTATTTAATATCACACTAGTAATTTACCCTTGTATTTTATAACTTATTATTTTTGTTATTACAATACAGACAAAATATTTTCTTCTGTGACGCACTTGAATGTGTCTATCAATTTTTCTTATTTTATTTTGAACTTCGCAACACATATTTTATTTCATACTTCTTATAGTTGACACGATATGGCTTAGAATTATCATAAAAACCAGACAGATAAGTTTGCGCTTGTTCATCTCTGAGATGTGCCTAATTCTAACGTACTTGACAACACACTTGAACCGGTCTTACCGTATTTGCACTTTTAATATTCTTCCTTGTTACTTGGAAATATACTTGGCACTTAGCCTGCACCAGGGATTAATATCACACCTTTCACTAGCACTCGATATGCATTTTCTCACCCCCGCACAATAATTAGGCGAACGCAGACCCTAAGTGGTGAACCCTCGGTTGTAGAATGAGTGGCCTTCTCCTCCGCCCTTTTGTATATACACGCAGTTTTGGCGTGGGGAGTGATGACATTTATAGCGTCACATTTGCCAACTTGGTCATCCTGTTGTTCTCATTTCTGTAATTAGTATCCATAATGATCGGAAATTTTTAAGGATTACGAATTTTCTGATTTCATAATTTTATTTTGCCTCTAAAAGGTCAAAAATTCTGAAGCGTGGGTCGGATAAATGACGGCATACACGTGTGGCTTACGATCGGTTAGAATCTTCCCACGGTTCTACACTATCTTACCATCTTTGGCCAGAAGAAAATTGATACCATGATAATTCCTTCCAATTTACATGGCGTTCTACTGTGCCAAACCAAGTTTTAATTTACATCTGGATAATCATTGTATTTTGGACATTAGCCATGGATATTCTCGAATTCATCCGAAATTTTCCCCTAGGATCTAATAAAACTGGATTCATTTCCTGCCCAAAGAGATTACAATCTAGCCACAAAGCTCCTGCCTTGTAGATAGGAAAAGTGAAGAAGACACAGGGTGCTCCTTAAGTAATGATTCAAATTTGGATGCTCCTTTCCCAGCAACGTATTTCGTGTCTATGGTGGCTAGTGACTAGGTTTAACTCTAGTTTAAAGTCGATGCTTGCCCACTTTGGCTACTTGTGTTAAGATCCTGACAATGAAGTGGAACTGAGGCGGAAGTTGAGGTAGAAGATGGGGTTGAGGTACGGGTGGAAGTAGAGATCACACACACACACACACACACACACACACACACACACACACACACACACACACACACACACACACACACACACACACAATACTTTAATCTACAGCTATGTTGGGATAAGATGGCGGGCCATTTCAGGTGTTAGACGTGCAGTGATAACGTGGTCATTGTTAGGCATGTTTAGACTTGTTCGCTGATAGGCTCTCTCTCTGTCATCCCTCTAGACTATCTTGTGCAATCTTTAATGTAATATTCCCCTCCTAGACTTTATGCAGCGTGCATGATGTAACAAAACACTGCTACTTGAGCCAAGGAGGCGTGATAGGGAGAGGACTAGAAGTGTAGCTTAACCTCATGATGTGTTGACCTAAACGGATGCCCTTCCCCACGCTAGGTTATAGGTTTTCAGTACAAGTCTGGGTGACCTTAAGGCTTCAGAGCTGAGGTAGAATGTAGGCTCAACCTCACGCTTACTAAGAGTGCAGGCTTAACGGCACGCTAACCATGCATTAACCTAACCGGCTACCCTTCCCTACACCAGCTAGGGAAACTAGGCTAGATAGCTGCTATACATGACCTATATGGAACGTTTTATGTGTGGGCTTAGCCTAACACCAGCTTGTAGACTTCGGAAGGTGCTATGTAACATGATGGTCATCAACCTAGTGTACGTATAATTTGATTGATAACCTGTGCTACTGTAGTATGTATGTATGTTCAGTCCGTCAGCGATTCCGCTGGTGGGATACTCAACAGCTCTGCCATCAGCTGTCATAGATGGTCTAGGCATCACTGAGATGAAATGAGGGGTGAGGTAGTTTCCCGTTGCTTTCCTCGCCGAGCCAGAGTTGCCATTACATATCAGTCTGCCAAGCCCACTGAAATGCATACATCAACCGACCCTATGAGCAACATTTTCACACCATTCATAGCAGGGACTGGCTACATAAGGATTGGCATTACTAGCATTACTAGCATCGCTCATACCTCAGTCACTATCATATTGTCAAAGCCAAGGATAAGACAGAGACAGATCTATGAAAGTAACAAAATTGCTCTAGCCTATACTAGAAGACATAGTGCACTGTGAACACTAGGTCCTGCCAGCAAGGGCATGCTACTGTAGTAGTGAATTAAAATGTACTCGTGTTAGGGAGATGGGGTGAAATCAAACTTTAAGTTAAAAATTCAATATCTCCTCAACCGTTAGTTGGAGAACATTGATTCTCGGCTTAAATTTTTTTAGAAATTATGTTCTAATCGGTAACATATAAATCAACTCACCTTCCGATTTTTTGTTTTCAAAGTTTCGGGATGGATGGACTTCTAACGTAAAAATATATAGAATGATTTCTTTTCGCATCTTGTATGGATCACTTGCTTTTCACCAACTCTTTTGAGGATCACCTGCTTCTGACCAACTCTTCTAAGGATTACCTCCTACTCACCAACTCCCCTGGGAATTACCTACTCCTCACCCACTCCTGTGAGATCAACTGCCTTCGACTGTATTCTCTGACGATCACCCGCTTCTTACCGTATCTTCTGAGGATCACTTCCTCTGACCGACTCTTCTGAAGATCACCTGTTTCTCACCGTATCCTTTGAGGATCACATTCTCCTTTCCGACTATTCTGAGGATCACTTGCTTCTGACCGTATCCTCTGAGGATCACCTGCTTCTGATCAACTCTTCTGAGGATTACGTGCTTCTGACCGAGTCCTATGAGGATTACCTGTTTCTGACCGTATTTTCTGAGGATACACTGAGCTGATAACTGCAATGTTACAAAGCTCTTATAACCACGCTTCTTTAAAAAGAGAAACAAAAACACGTTAGGCTATAAATAATTTTATTTAAGCTATAAACCAAACGTAGAGTACACATCGATAATAGTAAATACAGTAGACACACATAACTTTCATTTCTAGGGATATAAAGAATAATTTCTACTAAGTAATCTTACTATAAAGCACCCTTTCTGCGCGTGATGAAACGTCTGCGACGAGATGCTTTATGTAACTCGTATGCAATATCTCTACGTGTAAGGTTTTTCTTTGAAAGGCTATTACTCAATAATACTAGCATGGCGTAATTAATTCTGTATTTCTAAACTGTCTGATTTATAACCTGTGTAACCCGCATCTTCATAGGCTCTTGGGAGTTGTGGACGTTCTGCGAGCAGGTTGTTAATCAGATTAAAATTACTTGCAGACAGTCGATGTAAAGGAAACAGCTTAGAAATAAACTCTCAATACTTGCGATGCTTATTTGCTTATACAGATTTTCTCCTCTTGTAATTACGTCGAATAGCAAAAAGAATCGAACTATACTTTTTACGATCGTCTAGCGAAATTACATTTTTGTTCGGTATTAGAGAGGAGAGGAGAACGAATAGCCCTTAAGTAAGTTTAGAAGTAACAAGTTTTAAGACTGTTGCTGTTAATCTTAACACACCTATACGAAAACAGTTGTTTTCAGAGCAAATACCGCAGGTTGTGTCGGTGTTTCCTGTAAAGAGTTTTTATATGTACGGAGCAAATAAGTGTTTTGAATAAATGTCTTTAACATATTACAATACTTTGGTGTGTTGATAACCTCAAACAAGGAAGGTAGATCTTGTTTCTAATTTATGTACCTACAAACGCTACTGCTGAAACACATGCTAATTCAATGCTTAACAGCCTTATGTCGCTGAAAACAGTTTTGCGTCGAAAAATATCTTTCTCTCAGATCATATTTAAACATAATGGATATTTTAATATTGAAGCGTTCACTTTAGGTAGTTCTGTTGTGTAGCTGTCAGACTGCAACTGATAATAACAGCAGCTGACTTTCTGTTATAAGCAAACCTGATTGCTAAGTAAACACGAGTGTTAACACATTTAACATTAACCTTGAAATCTCTTTTTTGCAAGACATAGCATATAACAAGATAACTAGTTGCCAGTATTCTACTACCCTCACGCCTGCAAGCAAAGTAAATGCTACTCATCACCCCAAAATGTTAGAGAGGGCAGCTAGTTAGGAGGATGAAACGGCTGAATTAAACACATACACATTAACCTGTAGATCAGTTAGTCTTATATAATTAACGTATAGCAGAAATCTGTCTTAGGTTATTCCTGACTGCCATTTTAGGAGCTAGTATTCTACCACCCTTACGTGAGGTTGAGCCGAACATGTAGCCGAGGCCCTCTATGTAGCAGAGGCGGTCACGAGCACATTATCTACAGCAGAGATGGTAAGAAGCAGATGATCCTCAAAGGAGTTCATAAAATGCAGGTGATCTTCAAAGCGTACGGTGATCTTTTTCTTTACATGTTGCTTTACGTCGTACCGACAGAGATGAGCCTTATGGCGACAATGGGCAGGAAAGGGATAGGAGTGGGAAGGAAGTGGCCGTGGCCTTAATTAAGGTACAGTCTCGGCATTATCCTGGTGTGTTAAAACGGTAAACCACCGCAAACCATCTTCAGGGATGCCGACAGTGGGGTTCGAACTCATTGTCTTCGGAATACTGGATACTGACCGCACTTTAGCGACTGCAGCTATCGAGCTCGGTTCGGAGATCATCGGAGGAGTTAGTCGAAAGCAGGTAATCCTCAGAGGAGTCGGTAAGACGCAGGTGATCCTCAGGGGATACGATCAGAAGCAGATGATCCTCAAAGGAGCTGGTAAGGAGTAGGTGATCGTGAGAGGATACGGTCAAAAGCAAGTGATACTCAGAAAAGGTGTTTAAAAGCAGGTGATCCTCAGAGGAGTTGATGAGGATCGAGTGATCTTCATAGGAGTCGTTCAGAAGCAGGTGATCCTCAGAGGAGTTGGTGAGGAAAAGGTAATCCTCATAAGATACGGTCAAAAGCATGTAATCCTCATAGGAGTCGGTCAAAAACACGTAATCCTCAGAAGTATCGGCCAGGAGCATGTGATCCTCAGAAGTGATGGTGAGGAGCAGGTGATCCTCAGAGGAGTCGGTCAAAAGCAGGCCATCTTCAAAAGAGCTGCTAAGGAGCAGGTGATTCTCAGAAGAGACGGTCCGAAGCAGTAAGAAGTAGGTGATCCTCAGAAGATACGGTCAAAAGCAGGTAATCCTCGGAGAAGTTGGTGAGGAGCAGGTGATCTTCAGAAGAGTTGGTCAGAAGCAGGTGATCTTCAGAAGAGTTGGTGAAAAGCAAGTGATCCTTATAAGAGGCAAAAAGAAATCATTCTATACATTTTTTTACGTTAGAAGTCCTTTTTATCCCGGAACTTTGAAAACAAAAATTTGGAAGGTGAGTTGATTTATACATTACCGGGCTGAGAATAATTTTTAAGAAATTTTAAGCTTAAATCAATTTTGTCCAACTAACAATTGAGCAGATATTGTATTTTTAAGTTAAAGGTTGTGTTCACTCCACCTCCTTAAAACGAGTATATTTTAATACACTGCTACAATAGCACAGATTATTAAACACATTAAAATTACACTAGACTGATGGACGCGATGTTACATAGCTCCGCCAGAAGTTTACAAGCCGATGTTAGGAAGGCAGCCGGTTACCTTAACGTATAGTAAGGGTGAGGTTAAGTCTACACTCTAGTTCAGCTATGAAGCCCTAAGGTCAGTCAGACTTGCACTGAAGGGCTCCAGGCTAGTGTATTGAAGGGAAACCGGTTAAGTTAGATTAACACATGGTCAGAGTGAGGTAAGCCTGCAAAATTAGCCTGCGTGTAAGGATATGCCCGCGCACGTAGCCGTAGCTGCTAACCAAAGTATCCCTTGCGCCTGAAGCCTACAACTTGGTGTAGGGCAGGGCAGCCGGTTTGGTTAGGTTAACGCGTGGTCAGAGTGAGGTTAAGTTTGCACTCTTAGCGAGCGTGCCCGCACACATCGCCAAGGCTCCTCACCAATGTACCCCTTGCAGCAGAAGCCTACACGCTGATGTAAGGATGGGTAACCTCTTAGGTTAGGTTAACGCGTCGTCAGTGTGAGGTTAATCCTGCACTCTTGGCCAGCGTGCAAGTTCATGTCTGCACTCTTAGCGGAAGCTCCTACGCGAAGACCGATTCACATTTCCCGTGCTTGTGAAGATGAAGGAGAAGAAGAGGAAGAACAGGCACCTGCCTCCACGTGGACAAGCAGTTGCCACACACAGCCACGGCCATTTTTCAAATTGCCTGCCCTTGCTACGTCACAGTCACATGACCCCTTCCCCCGGTGCGCACTACCCCCATCCCCCTGACATGCCAATCATAAATATAGTATTGTCGCAGCCCCTCTACTGCCTGCTCATTGCCCACTGCTCATTTGCTCTCTGCTCCTGAACCTCTTACTTATTAGTGCCTCCTCATTAGCGACTGTTCGTTAAACCCTGCTCATTAGAGGCCGCACATTTGACTCTGTCTCCGCTCATTAGTGGCTGATCATTAGCTACGGCTCATTGACTCTTGCTCATTAGCCCTGATCATTTTTGTAGGCTACTAGAAGTTTATAGAGTTCAAATCTGAAGGCTCGAATGTTGAAATCTAAAACTGTGAGTTCCAGTCGGCAAAAAACGCGTGAAGATCAATTTGGTGGCTGGCGCAGCAGGCCATATGATCACCGCAAGTGTTTGCTCTGGGCGTTAAGAAACACTGGCACAAATAAGTCACAACCTTTTACTCCGAAATACACACACACACACACACACACATACACACACACACACACACACACACACACACACACACAAGCACACACACACACAGAGGTATGAATGAATCCGACTGCGTTTGCACCCAAGTGGTATTTACTTCAGCCTGCCGCGTGGTGAAGGGTTAGAGCGAGTCTGCCTCTCACCCGAAAAGACTGGGTTTGATTCCCGTACAGGACAGAGATGTGTACCTGAATCTGAGAGCTGGTTTGAGGTCCACTCAGCCTACGTGATTACAGTTGAAGAGCTACCTGACGGTGAGACAGCAGCCCTGAATTAGAAAACCAAGAATAATGGCCGAGAGGATTTGTCGTTCCGACCACACGACACCTCGTAATCTGAAAATCTTCGGGCTGAGAAGCGGTCGCTTGGTAAGCCAAGGCCCTTCGGGGCTGTTGTGCCATGAGGTTTGACTTATTTCTGCTGCAGGCTAAGTCAGTCAAGCACACTCTTACCGCATCAGTTAAGCAGTACCCCAAATGAGAGGAGTGTGTTGAAACTTCACTCGCCTCTACTCCTCTTGCACATTCAAGCGAATGCCGGGATGGCACAGGAAACAGAGCCACAATTAATCATTGCGCCACATGACATACCAGGTTAAGAGGTGCTGTCGAAAACTTAGCCCATGGGGAGTGCAGACAGCCTAATGCAGAGACACTTACTCAAATCTTGATGTACCAAGTGAGTGGTTACAAGGCCGTACCCAGAAATATTTTTCGGGGGTTATGATATTTCTGCAGTGAGTTGGGTGAAGAGGGGGCGCTCAAAAACAAAAGCTATAGAAACAATAAACTACCCTGTGAAGGGGTGATAGAATAGACCAAGCTTTCCCTCCACCTGTCGTGAGAGGGAAATAAAAAGAGGACTTTGGGGGCTCAATTCGGAAGCGTGCGTTGGCAACCACGGTTACTGAAGCTGAGTCTGGCATTGCTTCCACTTACTTGTATCAAGCTCCTCTCTTTCGTTTTTCACTGCCGACCACACTTAGTCAACACTGATTCACTTCCAATCCCGATGTTATTAGGTTTGCAAGGCCTAGTGAGTCTATAATTTTCACCCCATTCCTCGAACTTCCCTTTCTTATACCGATGCCTTCATTCTTCGGAGGTCGGCCGTGTCCTACATTCTTTCTGATTAATGTTAATAGATGCTGGCTGCCTATTAATAATAATAATAATAATAATAATAATAATAATAATAATAATAATAATAATAATAATAATAATAATAATAATAATAATGGCATCCGACGAGACGTGGTGAAAGTATTTCGGGATGAAGCTCTGTAGGCGACCTGCGCACCCAAACTTCGAACCACAAGAATTAACCAAGAAAGTTTTTAAACACTTTTTATTATCATATTAACCTTTTACAGTAAACATGTACAATGTATTAAAAAATCTAATGAGATACACACTCTGAAGTTCATCGTCCTGGTTCCTTATGATCAACAAAAATATTACAAACACTGATCACATTTTAACTTTATTTTTTATACTGTCAGTTCATTACGCAGTCCGTGTCACATTAACACCTTATACTGATGTAATAATTACAATATTTAAATACCGTTACGCCGTGAATTAAAACTGATATAATGATGAACCAAAACCTGTTGACAACTTCTGAATGCACTTATATCCATCTTTCCATCTGTATGTATTGCTGAAATGTTCTTAAGTTCAATTATCTTGGTTTCCGTCGGTGTTCCATAATGAAGGGAATGGTTACTGCAGTTAAACAGAGAACTGCATTGTTGACCGTGGCCGGGATGAATGCACATTCTATGTTGACGAGTCGATATTCTAAGATGGGATGTGGAGTCATGTGAAGTATTTATATATTATTGCGAAAGACCACATCCATATGTTTACACTTACACAAGACTTAACACGATGCATTAATGTATCTCTTTGTTGACAATATTCACATATATTGGAGAGGAGTAAGAACGTCGATGTCGGAATACCTTATCCTTTGTTGGTATATTTTCATTTATTGTTAAATATAAAGTTGTTCTCCACCAAGAGGAATCCATTTATTAGCAATATTATTCCCTAACGGTATTAGTTTCCGGTGTCGGAAAGGATACTTTGATTGTGTTTTAGGTGGTTTAATATTCCGGTTTATTATATAGCCGTATATACGTTTTGTTGCTACAACTGAAGTTGGATCTACTAAAGTTCGTGGATAGTTATCTATAAAGCTAAAAACTCGTTTGAAATGCAGTGGCAAATTATGATGGGAAGTGAGAAAGGCCACACTTCGGAAAATATTATTCAGAACCGCTTTAGTGTAATCATCATCTGGTCTGTGCTCACAATTAATAACATTTCGCGTGAGAAGTGCAGTGCATTTAGCTTCTATAGAAACCAGTCCTAACCCTCCACACTTAATGCTTTGGTACAATTATTGTGTTCTGGCGATTTGGTACTGTTGTCCTCTCCTATAGCTAGACCTATTTTCTTAACTATTACAGGTGGTAGAAGTAAAATTTGCGGTACGTACCACAGTTTACTTAGTGCAAAGGTGTTAACTGTCCAGACTTTTTGACATACATTGAGGTTTCTAAGGTGTTGAACAAATAGGGCAGAGCGAAAGGTATTGAACAATTTCTTCCAATTGTCATCAATCATTTGAGTCTAATTCGCCGAAAATGTTATTCCAAGTATTTTATGTGTTTCGGCAGAGGGAATCCAGTGATCTTGAGTCGGGCCGAGCCAAATGATAGTATTGCAGATTTGTATGGATGAATTTTGCTCCAGAATGATTTTGATGCTCGTCTGTGATCAATATTAAGTCTTTTTTGTGTCAAGATAACAGTGATATCGTCCTCATAAACGTACGCTTGTAAGGACGTTGCACCTAGTTGTATTTCTGGAAGCTTCAAAGTTACATTTCTAATGAATGGCTACACACTGATGGCGAAGAGGACTGTAGAGAGTGGACAACCTTGTCTAATCGACGTATGAATGTCGATTATTTAGGAGAGAAAGCCATTAATTTGTAGTCTGGATGTTGCATTGCTGCATACGTTTTGTAGTGTTTGGGAAAGCAAGTCTTCTTAGGAAAGATCATAGATAAGAAGGTCTAACGCGGTCAGAAGCTTGTTGAAGGTCTATGCTGACGACTGCAGCTGATCTGTTGGTTTGAGAGGACATGTGCAGGACAAAGTTAGGTAGATTTTAGAGGCCATGTATGATGATGGAGTTTTTCAACACATTATGTTGCTCGGAACCAAAGATATTAGGTAAGGTGAGTCGTAAGCGTCTGGCAAGAATTGTTGCAAACAACTTATAATCTGCATTAATTAGTGTCAGCGGACGGTAATCCGATAAGGATTTGGGTGATTTAATCTTAGGTACTAACACCATTACTCCTTCGGCGAAATTTTTCATCTGTTCATCACTTGTGAATATTTGTTGGAAAAGAAACAGTAAGTCGTCCTTTATGTATTGCAAATAGAATTTGTAAAATTCGTAAGGAAGACCATCAGGGCCGGGTGATTTTTTACAACATGCATCGTTGAGAGCTTGTAACAGTTCATCGTGTTATACGTCGCTCTCTAGTTGGTGGGCGTCATCTATTGAAAGTTGTTACTTTACATTTTGTGAAAAGGTTTGGGCCGTTGTGCTTTATTGAGTCGAGTCCTGAGCAAAAGCTAATTCAAAATGATCGGTTGCTATTTGAATAATATTGTCAATTCCTGTAATGGACCCTCCCGTGTTTTGATATTCTGAGATTATTTTTTTCAATTCTACCTTTCTCTTTGGCAATGTGGTATAACGACGTCCTATCGTCTTCTTCTAAGGCAGGAATACGTATGCGTGCTTGTACACCTGTATATCTTATTCTTTCATCTGACAGAGCAGATGTTTAATTTTTGTTAATTCTTGCTGTACGTCATATCATACTCTTGCGCACGAATGTAGTCATGTAAGGCTTGTTCGTAGAATTGCTGAGCGTGTTTTCGTTCCAGAGATTTATGAAAAGACAAATTTCGGAACAAACGCCGTATGCCATGTTTAGCCGCATGAATCCACCAGAAGAGCTGCGAGGAATAATTCAATTTCCTGCCGACTATTCGTTCCCACATCGTGTGAAAATTTTCTGTAGTATTTGGAGTCTAAAAGTTTATGTTTCAACTTCCAATATCCTCTTCCTATCACTGGGACATGCGTGACAACACTTAATTGAAAGACTACTGTACGATGGTCAGAGAAAGGGACAGGGATGACGAATATTCAGTGTGTAATTGTGGATATTGAGTGAGAAGGATAAACTCTGTCAAGTCTAGATGGTGAATGTAGGCGTGAACATGTGAATTTAACCTGATTCGCGTGTTTTATTTCACAAGCGTCTCTTAAAAGTCCAGAGAGCGCTACCGAATTGTTAATGTTGGGTCCAGTTTGATCCTTCGGGTGGAGGACGCATTTGTAATCACCAGCAAGTACAATGTTGGTTCCCCGCGTGAGGTGAATTTTGATGTCTTCTAGAAAAAACGTTTGTCGTTGTAATCTGTTTTGCGTTCCTGATGAGTTGTATATATTAATGAGTACAAAGTTTACTTAACGAGTGGAGAGCGCTCTACCGGTTGGATGTGCAACGAAGTCATGAATATCAAGACCAGGTTCATATGCAATAGCGTTTCCTCGAGTATCCTCTCCTATGTTAATACAGTATTCGTAAGAGCAAAATATATCCACATTGTTGATACACACTTCTTGCAGAAATAAATATCAATGTCATTGTCTCTAATATAGTTCTTAATGAGTGCTCACTTCTTTATGCTCAAAATGTCATTGATGTTTGCCGTAGAAAGGGTACGTAGAATCATCTCTGGAAAGTAGGTGTCACATGTGCTCTGTACGTAAGGTCAAGATGAAATGTTGAATGAGTCGTGGTGGTTTGCTGGTGCTTTGACACAATGGCCAGGAGGCTAAAAAGCGTGAACAAGTGGCAGGTCCGAAACATAGTGTGACCTTAATGAACTGAAAGGAAATTATTCTCAAAATTGGCAAACTATTAACTGTAACTAATTCTTCTCTTTACGCTGCCATCCTTGCGTGTCTTTGGTCGAATGGCTTTTGGTGAAACTAGATTTATTTCGATTTCCTGAAGTTGGATTTCCCCTATACACCGGTGGTCTTTAGGACTAACTTGTTGCGATTGGCATTTACGTGTTTTGGTTGTTATAGAGCTATCGGAATCTTCTGATAGATCAGCTGGTGTATCGACCGTGGGGGTGTTAACTTCCTACGCCAATTTAATTTTGTGTGTGATGTACTCTTTACTTAATTGGGCAGTATTTTCAATATTCAGGGGATCATCTTTTATTGTACGCTGATCTGCTTTCATTTGTGTATCTGGTTGCTCCGTAACATCCATGTGTTTGTCTGTAGTTTGTTGTGTTACATGGCTTGGAGCGGGCTCTGGTGTGGTGAGCATGTGCATATCACCTGCTGACACATTAACAGCTATTCCGCTCTCAGGTTCGAGTTGTTCTCCCAGCAAGTAAGGTGTTTACTACAGGATGCGGTTGGGAGTCCTGCGTGGCGAGGTCATCTCTGTTAGACCTGTTTACGGGTGGAGAAAAAACTCCACTCGTCATTTGTAAGTTAGATTGGAGAGTTGTTATTGTTGCTGTGAGTACAAAGGGGTAGAATAGTGTGGCAAGTGCTGTCGGCTGTCTCAAAACATTCGCCGCAAGTAGTGCTTTTGAAGGGGTTCTGCGGAATCCTCCTCCTCCGGCCCAGGTCATTGACCCTAGCAGTATACCTATACGGGTTCTGACCCTAGGTCGTTGACCCCTAGTAGTGGGGCTATATCGATTCACGGATTTTGCATAAGAGTGCGAGCCTAACATCACAGACACCATCTTGGAGGGGCCTAACCTCACTTTTACGGCCGGTTGCCATTCCCGACGTGGATTTTGTATCAGAGACCAAGACTAATCTCACAGTCGCCACCTTTGAGGGACCTAACTTCCGTTTTACGGGCAGATGCCATTCAAGACGTGGACAGTCACCATCTTGGAGGGACCAAACATCACAGGGCCTGGTATTACGGCCAGTTGCCTTTCCCGACGTGGATATTGGATAAAAGAGCAGGCCTAACCTCACAGTCGCCATCTTGGAGGTGAGTAACCTCAGTTTTACAGCCAGTTGCCCTTTCTGCACGTGGACAGTCGCCAAATTGGAGAGGCCTAATCTCAGTTTTACAGGCAGATACCTTTCCCGACGTGGACAGTCGCCATCTTGGAGGAGCCTAACCTCAGTTTTACGGTAAGATGCCCTACCCGACGTCAATTGCATAATATAGCGGCTATACACAGGATCTTATGGAGAAAGCTGGTCTAGGGGAGACATAGGGCTTAAGGAGACGGCCTAGAGGCGATTGCTCAAGATGGCGGCTGTACACGGGCTCTTATGGAGAAAGCTGGCCGAGCGGCTACTGCGCAAGATGGCAGCTATACATAGGCTCTTATGGAGACAGGTGGTCCAGGGGAGACATAGGACTTAAGGAGACGGCCTAAGGGCGATTACGCAAGATGGCGGCTATACACGGACTCTTATGGAGAAAGCTGGCCCAGAGGCTACTGCACAAGATAGCAGCTATACATAGGCTCTTATGGAGGAAACTGGTCTAGGGGAGACATAGGACTTAAGGAGACGGTCTAAGGGCGATTACGCAAGATGGCGGCTATACACGGACTCTGATGGAGAAAGCTCGCCCAGAGGCTACTGAAAAAGATGGTAGCTATACATAGGCTCATATGGAGAAAGCTGGTTCGGGAGAAATATGGGATTTAAGGAGACATCCTTGGGGCGATCGCGCAAGATGGTGGCTGCGTACAACTTCCTAGTGCTAGGGCCCCCGAGGCAAGATGGTTGCTGTACATTGGTTATATGAGACTAACTTTAAGGAGATGGACCAGGAGCTAATGGCGATACATTGTTCTTATAGGCCTAACTCTACACAGCTGCCTCAGGGGCTCACAACGTTTAACATATTACCTATTAGTTTGATCAGCCTGTTATTCGAGAACTGAGGCAAGGGCTACTATGCAAGATAGCTGCTACACTCTATTCGTATAGACCTAACTAGAAGGCTGCCTCAGGGGCTCATATCTTGTTACTTATGACCTATTAGATTGATCGGCCTGACATTCGAAACCAGAGAAAAGGGCTACTATGCAAGATAGCTGCTAATCTGTATTCGTTTACACATAATTAGTGGGCTGCCTCAGGGACTCACAACTTGTAAATTATGACCTATTAGACTGATCAAACTAAAATTCGAGAACTGAGGCAAGGGCTGCTATGCAAAATAGCTGCTATACTCTATTCATATAGACCTAACTAGAGAGTTGTCTCAAGGGCTCACAACTTGTAAATTATCACCTAGTAATTTTATCAGCCTGACATTCGAGAACTGAGGCAAGTGCTGCTATGCAAGATAGCTAATATAATACTCTATTCGTGTGGACCTAACTAGAGAGCTGCCTCAGGGGCTTACAACTTGTAACTTATGACCTACCTGTATTAGTTTTACTAGCATATCTTTCGGGAACTGAGGAAAGGGCTACTATGCAAGATGGCTGCTGTACTGTATTCTCATGGACCGAATTCTAGAGAGCTACCTCATTGGCCTCACAACTTGTAACTTATAACTATTAGTTTTATCACTTAACTTTTGGGAACTGAGGCAGGGGCTGCTAGGTAAGATAGCCGCTGTTCATTGGTTATATTAGACTAACTTTATGGAGCTGGGCTATCGCTCATCTTTCTCACCAGCTGCCCTTCATAACTTAAGTCTAGCACAGGAGCTAGTGGTGATACATGAACTTTATGGCACTAAGTTGGGGAGAGCTCTGCTAGGGCTTTTCGAGCATTGGGCTAATGCTGGGGGTTTCACCCATCTAACCGGATACCCTTCCTAACATCAGTCTAGCGCAGGGGCTCTTGCGTATACATAGGCTCTTATGGGACTAACCCTGGGGGAGAGCTGCACTAGAGCTTTCGAGGAAGGATAGCCGCTTAAAGCTAAAAGCATAATCAGAATGATGAGATGTAGCTAAACATAGAATGTTGTTATAACCTAACTTTGTAATCTGTTAGAAGTGATTAACTTCATTCACTGTAGGATTACAAAAAATGCTGTCATCTTGCATAGTAGCCCTTGCCTCAGATCTCGAATGTCAGGCTGATCAAACTAATAGGTCATAAGTTACAACTTGTGCGCCCCTAAGGCAGCTCTGTAGAGTTAGGCATATAAGAACAATGTATCGCCATTAGCTTCTGGTCCATCTCCTTAAAGTTAGTCTCTAGCATTAGGAAGTTGTACGCAGCCACCATCTTGCACAATTGCCCCTAGGACGTCTCCTTAAGTCCTATGTCTCTCCTGTGCCAGCTTTCTCCATAAGAGCCTATGTATAGACGCCATCTTGCTCAGTAGCCTCTTTTTTGCTACGTGCTTTACGTCGCACCGACACAGATAGGTCTTATGGCGACGATGGGATAGGAAAGGCCTAGGAGTTGGAAGGAAGAGGCCGTGGCCTTAATTAAGGTACAGCCCCAGCATTTGCCTGTTGTGAAAATGGGAAACCACGGAAAACCATCTTCAGGGCTGCCGACAGTGGGATTCGAACCTACTATCTCCGGGATGCAAGCCAGTAGCCTCTCGGCGAGCTTTCTGCATAAGAGCCCGTGTATAGCCGTCATCTTGCGCAATCACCCTTAGGCCGCCTCCTTAAGTTCTATGTCTCCCCTGTGCCAGCTTTCTCCATAAGAGCCTATGTATAGCCGCCATCTTGCACAGTAGCCCCTGGGCCAGCTTTCTCAATAAGAGCCCGTGTATAGCCGCCATCTTCAGCAATTGCCCGTAAACCAAGATGGCGACTGTCCACGTCGGAAAGGTTATCTGCCTGTAAAACTGAAATTAGGCCCTTCCAAGATGGCGACTGTCCACGCCATGAAGGGTAACTGGCCGTAAAGCTGAGGTTAGCCCCTCCAAGATGGCGACTGTGAGGTTAGGCTTGCTCTGTTATGCAAAATCCACGCCGGGAAGGGCAACTGGCCGTAAAACTAGGCCCTGTGCGGTTAAGCCCCTCCAAGATGGCAACTGTCCATGCCAGGAAGGGCATGTGCCCGTAGAACTGAGGTTAGGCCCTCCAGGATGGTGACTGTGAAGTTATGCTTGCTCTCTTATGCTAAATCCACGTCCGGAAAGCCAACTGATCGTAAAAGTGTTGTTAGGCCTCTCCAAGATGGCGTCTGTGAGGTTTGGCTCGCTCTATTATGCAAAATCCGCGAATCGACAATGCCCTACTACTAGGGGCAACGACCTTGTGTCGGAACCGTCATAGGTATACCACTAGGGGTCAATGACCTGGGCCGGAGGAGGAGGATTCCGCAGAACCCCTGCAAAACCTGTACTGTCACACGGCGGGAACATTCAATGCGCAGGTGATCCGGGGAGTTGCATATAGCATAGACTTTTCTTATCCCTCAGATGAAACATGTCCCCAGTACCCCTCTATGATTACGAAGGATGGAATCTGCTGTTTTAACTGAATTTTCATTTGTCAGATACCATTGGAAACTGATAGACGGTAGAACTGAGACCACGATTCATCATAAATGTTTTTATAATTATATTTAATATATTTAATATACACTGACTGACAGAGCAAATGCAACACCAAGGAGGAGTGGTTCGAAAGGGATGAAAGTTGGGGAAAAACCAGAGACGGCACGGACGAATAATTGATGTTTATTTCAAACCGATATGCAGATTACACAATGCGCACGGCATCGACTCAGTAGGATGTAGGACCACCGCGAGCGGCGATGCACGCAGAAACACGTCGAGGTACAGAGTCAATAAGAGTGCGGATGGTGTCCTGAGGGATGGTTCTCCATTCTCTGTCAACCATTTGCCACAGTTGGTCGTCCGTACGAGGCTGGGGCAGAGTTTGCAAACGGCGTCCAATGAGATCCCACACGTGTTCGATTGGTGAGAGATCCGGAGAGTACGCTGGCCACGGAAGCATCTGTACACCTCGTAGAGCCTGTTGGGAGATGCGAAAAGTGTGTGGGCGGGCATTATCCTGCTGAAACAGAGCATTGGGCAGCCCCTGAAGGTACGGGAGTGCCACCGGCCGCAGCACATGCTGCACTTAGCGGTGGGCATTTAACGTGCCTTGAATACGCACTAGAGGTGACGTGGAATCATACGCAATAGCGCCCCAAACCATGATGCCGCGTTGTCTAGCGGTAGGGCGCTCCACAGTTACTGCCGGATTTGACCTTTCTCCACGCCGACGCCACACTCGTCTGCGGTGACTATCACTGACAGAACAGAAGCGTGACTCATCGGAGAACACGACGTTCCGCCATTCCCTCATCCAAGTCGCTCTAGCCCGGCACCATGCCAGGCGTGCACGTCTATGCTGTGGAGTCAATGGTAGTCTTCTGAGCGGACGCCGGGAGTGCGGGCCTCCTTCAACCAATCGACGGGAAATTGTTCTGGTCGATATTGGAACAGCCAGGGTGTCTTGCACATGCTGAAGAATGGCGGTTGACGTGGCGTGCGGGGCTGCCACCGCTTGGCGGCGGATGCGCCGATCCTCGTGTGCTGACGTCACTCGGGCTGCGCCTGGACCCCTCGCACGTGCCACATGTCCCTGCGCCAACCATCTTCGCCACAGGCGCTGCACCGTGGACACACCCCTATGGGTATCGGCTGCGATTTGACGAAGCGACCAAGCTGCCCTTCTCAGCCCGATCACCATACCCCTCGTAAAGTCGTCTGTCTGCTGGAAATGCCTCCGTTGACGGCGGCCTGGCATTCTTAGCTATACACGTGTCCTGTGGCACACGACAACACGTTCTACAATGACTGTCGGCTGAGAAATCACGGTACGAAGTGGGCCATTCGCCAACGCCGTGTCCCATTTATCGTTCGCTACGTGCGCAGCACAGCGGCGCATTTCACATCATGAGCATACCTCAGTGACGTCAGTCTACCCTGCAATTGGCATAAAGTTCTGACCACTCCTTCTTGGTGTTGCATTTGCTCTGTCAGTCAGTGTAATTATATTTCGTGAAATAATTTCTGATTTTATCATTCGGCTTTTCCTGGGGAATATTAAAATGACGAACTCTAGTCAACCCCAATTCCAACTGCTTCACTAACTACCGGTATTGTCTCTCCACTAAAAAGTTCGAGTGTGCTCTGTTTCAAATTTATGAAATATTTTCTCGATAATGGTTGATGTAATTACCTTGATATATACTGCATTCTTCGGGGTACCCTGGAGAGCTGCTAGCTGGTCGATGTTTACGTACTTCTAGTGTTTCTGAAATCCAGGTGTGTTTTTCCGCTGCTGTTGGTCTTATATAACTCCGCTGGAAACTGCATTTCAGTGTCTTTTCCGAATGCTTTGCATGATTACTTGTAAACTGAACAATCAACTAAATCAAAACACTAATATCTCGGAAAATATTAGCAAGACTTCTTGGTAAAAATTCACTGATCACTGCCTTGTTCTTGCTTAATGAAAACAGAACTGATTCGTCTAACTCGCTCGGCTCTCTGCGAATAACTAGGTTCAAATTCTTGAATCGGATGGGAATCGAACACGGGACTCCTTGTATCAAAGTCCAGCATGCTAACCATTTAGCCATGAAGCTGGATAAAACTCCTGTCTTCGTCCCGAGGTGGTAGAGTTCTTTTCAGACAAACCCCAATGGAGACGAACTACGTGTAATATTTTAACGCCATACTAGCCCTCGTGTCATTCTTAAACGTCTGGTAGTACCAGGCCTCTGATAACGGCAATAGTAGCATTATTAATTACGCTACGAAAGGGAACGTTGCACAATTGAACTTTCTCTTAAAGCAATGACGACAACCATCAGCAAATAGAAAAGCTGTATTTTATAGTCATGAATTAGATATAATCGAATAAGAAAATCAAGCATTTTTAGAGTAGCACAATTTAGTACTCAGCGGCTTAATCTGAAAGTAAAGTCATAGTGGTCTACACAAAGAGAGTCTGCCATTTGTTTAAAAATGGACGAAACTAATTTTTTTACACTAAAATCACTGTAAACGACTTTTTCTGTTCTGATACATTATTTCTTTTATAGCGGCTCGTTAATGTGGAAATATTTCTGTATGTTTATTAAAAATGATACCATCCGATCGTCACATCTAATAGTTTGCTCTTGTTTATATATTGTAAGTGAATTTAATTAATTTACAACTCGCGCTTAAAGAATTTTTAAAACACTGCATAAAATCATTTGTCAATGACTTCAATAATATTTTCAATTTGCAAATTTAACTATAGACAAATTATACCGTATTACACGTAATACTATTAAAGTATATCATTTTTGCACTGGGATAATGTTGGTGAAATAGGGGGCCAGTTCACATATATTGACTCATTTATGTTATTTTCACTTCTTTCTTCAAGTCTGTCGGTCACTAGTTTTTTTAATGTGTAGGTGAGGACATTTTTTCCCTAAGCATCAAATGTTGTCTTTTGCCAATAATGTTGTGAGCAGTCGTTTTTTATACATGTTTTGAGATTTTAGTAGATAAAAGAATTCATCAATACGCATTTTCTAAATAGAAAAGATTATACTTGCTGTTAGTATAGAAGAAACTAGGAAAAGGATAATATTTCATCAATCGTGTATACAAATAAATGTATAAATACTGTATTATTCATTTTGTCAAGGCCAAGGATAAAGTTGGGACAGATCAATGAAAGTAACAAAATTGCTCTAGCCCATACCAGAAGACATAGTGCATAAACACTAGGTCCTGCCAGCAAATGCAGCAAATTTATTTCATTACATCTACTTACTAGTGTTATGCAAAACACGCTCTATGCTCGGTTCATATTTGTCGAGTATTGGCATGACCGAAAGCTACTTCTCAGAGGTGTGGCGAGTTTTGTTCGTTCGACTTGCGCCCTTCATACTACTATATATAGCAGGGATGGCGAACCTATGCCACGTGTGTCATTAGGTGACACGCGAACACAGTGTCGGTGGTACACCACATGCACATATTAAAATTTGTATGTACATTCTGTACTATAGACTACATATCTCGTGCATCGTATAGTCCTAAAGTTTCACGTTTAAGAAATAAATACCGAAAATCTAAATTCTAGTTCCATTCGAACGTGGAGTATGGCAACACTACAACACTGATAGGTTCGGAAGTCAAGTGAAATAAATGTCAGAAGCAGCCGACGAGCCATTCGCTCACCCATATCAGTGAATTAGTGAAGTTTGGTTTGTTTTTGGTTGCCAGCATCGCGTAATTATTTTTAGTGAGTAACTGTTTTTGTTGTGACTTTTGTAAGACAAATATTTGCCAAGAAATTATCCCAATTTCGAGATTTGAAGAAACTATCGCACTTTATTTCAAAACCTCATATTGCACAAATGAATCTTTTTTTGGAGTGATTAGATATTGACAGTTTAGAACTGGAGTTGACTAAATTTTAAGAAAGCATGTTTGGGTGAAATAGGTCGTACAACTTGATGAAGCATTAGTGAAAATCGAGTGTGCTGTTGAAGGTGAATACTCTCTCCAAAAGGCGGAGAACTTAATACTTGAACAGTGGAACAGTCTCCCACAAAAGTTTTCGGCCATGAAGAAACTTGCTACGGCGCTACTTACTTTGTTTACGTCATCATAGGCCTGCAAGCAGCTATTTTAATAATCGTGGTCGCCACGACATTTACATAATTTGATTGCCCACCCGAATTAATTGTATATATATCATGTATCATATGTAATTGTATTCATTATTAACGTCGATCATCATCATTTATGTAATTGTACGTAAGAACGAGATATAATTTTTAATTGTAATATATTAGAATATTCCGTGGTAATGTCAAGACAGGTCTTGCGCTAACAGGCTACTTGGTGTCTCGCAATAGTCCAGGAAGGTTAATTTTGGATGGTTCTTGGAAACGTACGCAACAGCAAGAGGAAGATACCTAATTTCGTTGTTGCGACGCTAAATTACCCCATATCACGTGCTCCTATCAGGAGGGCTTTTTCTGTCAAGGACAGACACTTCATCTATATATCGACAGGGTAGTGACGTATATCGGCTCTCATTGTTACGAGATGTCATGTGACACCAAGGGAGGAAGGGGGAATCTGAAGAGGATTTATATAGATCTACACGGCGTGGTGAAGATCACCCTTCATTCTGATTCTGATTCTGATTCGGTATTCTGATTCTGATTCTGTATTCGGCATTCTGCATTCTGCATCCAACTCTGCTATTTGAGTGCATCGCTTACGATGTGCTTATACTCAACATTTCTTATCGGCTCTGTGAGACTTACTCAGATTATTTAGAAAGACAAGTTCAAATAATATAGAAGGACTGGATGTTTTCCGTTCTCTCTATTCAATTAATTCCGATGTGGAATTTCACATTGTAAGGCTGGTACTATGTTAATAGTACTCAGCACAATAGGGAGTGATAGATTCAGGGTGGAATCCATTCCATGCAGCAGATGCCAAGGATGATGCTGGTGGAAGAGGGACGACAACGATCAACCACGGAAGCAGACGACGAAAAGATCAACCTAGGTGAGCATTAGTAATCCCTGTTAACGCAAGTCCGCGCGTGTAGTAATGAATTGTAATCTCAGTCAGTAATTTTTAATTTTGGTAAAAACTCGTTTTTACGTAATTTCATCTTTTTAAAATATTTTTTTCTTTTTACATCGTTAAATAATTCACTTTTTAATAGGTTCCCTATGTTTTTCCACATGGTATTTAATGGTTAGTATCCCTATACCTCATGACCGAGATAGTCTCATTAAATTATGTTTAGTACTTTTTATATCTAAATTCGGTTTCAAATTACATTTAATTTCGAAGCCTGGCGTCCAGCGTACAATTGTTTTTAATTATATATATGGAGTGTTTGATCCGTTACACTATTTTCTACAATGAACGTTGTGAAGACAAGTTATGAACTTAACATAAATAACGAAGCTACTATGTATTTTTTCGGTATTCGCAAAATACGACCGTGGAACATGCAATTACATGTATTTGGTATTTTGCAATATATACCAGGTGGCTCACGGACGCCGTACCTTCTACTTATAAATGTCCCGCATGCATAAGTGATGTGTGGGGTGTCTACCAACGGATTTTAACAGGGGAACTACTGCCAGCGGGCAGGTCACGTCAGAATATGAAGAGATAAGAAACAGAGTCACACTCGCAGCATGTTACTCAGCGCTGGCGGTCGAATGCACCCCTTGCATTACTAAACATCGTTTTCAACCGCATAGTTCTAGGCCGGTGTGTGGTACAGCCGCACTATATTTACTGTCTGCTTATCGCCAATGGCTAGTGTGTTCAGTAGCGACGAATACATAGACATTATTTTAATCTGGACAACCCGGTCGGAATGCAACAGAAGCTCCAAACAGACGTATGCCTTCTACACACGTACTTCACCGAACATTATTATTTTTGTTTCATACAAGCATTTGCGTGGTGTGAACGTGGGAAACCACGGAAAACCATCTTCAGGGCTGCCTACAGTGGGATTCGAACCCACGATCTCCCGGATGCAAGCTCACAGCGAATTATTTGTAAAATAAACTTTATCTGTACAAGCCTTTGTGTCTTATCTGCTAATTCTTTCCTTTATTTTCCTTAATTATTAACATAATTTTTGGTGGAAATAAGCACCAAATGCCATTCGTCGCGGCTAACCGATTTGTATAGCGCTACGGCAAGTAGTGGAGACTTTGCATGTGCTGTGGGGAAGGATAGTAGGGGTATAATGTTTTTGCCAAGGTCGTGGACACTGAGTTATAATTCACCGGTATGCCGCACGCATTCGTCAGTCTGGCAGCCTCTTCAGTGTCTGTTAGTTCCTTAGTGTGTATTATAATACTAAATAACTTTTAATTGCATGATCATGCCGTACTTCTATTTAATTGTACCAGCTGAGCTAGCCGTGGAGTTAAGGTCGCGCAGCTGCGAGCTCGCACCCGGGAGATAGTGGTTGCGATTCCCACTGTCGGCAGCCGTGAAGACGATTTTCCGTAGTTCCCCATTTCCACACCAGGCAAATGCTGGGACTGTACCTTAATTAGGGCCACGGCCGCTTCCATTTCATTCCTAGGCCTTTCTCGTCCTATCGTCGCCATAAGACCTATCTGTGTCGGTGCGACGTAAAGCAATATAGTAGAATATTTTTTTACAATTGGTTTTACGTCGCACCGACACAGATAGGAATTATGGCTACGATGAGACGGGGAAGGGATACGCGTGGAAAGGAAGCGGCCATGGCCTTAAATACGGTACAGCCTCAGCACTTGCCTGGTGTGAAAATGGGAAACCACGGATCGGACAGTGCGATTCGAAAGCACTAACTTCCGGGTGCGAGCTCGCAGCTGCGCGGCCCTAACTCCACGGCTAGCTCAGCCGGTACAATTAAACAGAAGTACGGCATGATCATGCAATTAAATGTTATTTAGTATTTTAATACACACTAAGGAACTAATAGACACTGAAGAGGCTGCCAGACTGACGAATGCGTGTGGCATACCGGTGAATTATAACTCAGCGTCCACGACCTTGGCAAAAACATTATACCCCTACTACCCTTCCCCACAGCACATGCAAAGTCTCCACTACTTGCCGTAGCGCTATACAAATCGGTTAGCCGCGACGAACGGCATTTGGTGTTTATTTCCGCCAAAAATTATGTTAATAATTAAGGAAAATAAAGGAAAGAATTAGCAGATAAGACACAAAGGCTTGTACAGGTAACGTTTCTTTTACAAATAATTCGCTTTGAGCTTGCATCCGGGAGATCGTGGGTTAGAATCCCACTGTGGGCAGACCTGAAGATGGTTTTCCGTGGTTTCCCACTTTGACACCACGCAAATGCTGTTGCTGTACCTTAATTAAGGCCACGGCCGCTTCCTTCCAACTCCTAGGCCTTTCCCATCCCATCGTCGCCATAAGTCCTATCTGTGTCGGTGCGACGTAAAGCAATTAGCAAAACAAATAATAATAATAATTCCTAGTTCCAGGTGGCTAAAATAAATATGTAATGTTTACTCCACAAAGTGGCGAGGGGCGGGGGCGACGTTCCCTTCTCGCCCCACGCCCTAATCGCCGCTACTGTTTGTTAACACGCCAAAGATGCAGAAAAGGAAATTTAATCACTTGTTAATTTATACATGTGTAGACATTCCACGCGATAAAAGAGTTGCTTGTATGAAACAAAAACGATACTGTTCGGTGAAATACTTGTGTAGAAGGCATACGTCTGTTTGGAGCTTCGGTTGCATTCCGACCGGGTTGTCCAGATTAAAATAATGTCTATGCATTCGTCGCTGCTGAACACACTGGCCATTGGCGATAAGCAGACAGTAAATATAGTGCGGCTGTACCATACACCAGCCTAGAACTATGCGGTCGAAAACGATGTTTACTAATGCAAGGGGTGCATTCGACCGCCAGCGCTGAGTAACATGCTGCGAGTGTGACTCTGTTTCTTATCTCTTCATATTCTGACGTAACCTACCCGCTGGCAGTAGTTCCCCTGTTAAAATCAGTTGGTAGACACCCCACACATCACTTATGCATGCGGGACATTTATAAGTAGAAAGTACGGCGTCCGTGAGCCACCTGGTATATGTAATAACATATTATGAAACATAATTTGGAATTAGGAATAGAAGTCGGTGGTGGCGATGGTGAGTGGGGGCGGGGGTTGTATCCATTGCAAATGAAAATAACAAGTGGCACAGTAGACAATTGAAAATGATAATCCAGACCTAAAATGGCACACTAGTTGGAAAAGGTTCGCCATCCCTGGTATATAGCTTCTTCACGCGCTATCTCACTCACAGGTAAAAGTGCTCTCCTCCCTCCATCCTTGTTTAGCCGTATTCTGCTAAGTTTGTCACGTGTACCTCATTTCTCGAAACATAAAGCTTTTTCCTCAATGGTGGACTCATGACTGGGCATGAAACTGTCAATAGTTAAACTCAGAGACTTGGTTTCTACTCTGTACTGGGCTGTGCCTGCCTCGTATGTAAGAGAAACTGGAAATAACGTAGTAAATATCACTCCTGTTGGAGAAATGATTAATGAAATTCACGTTCTGTCACGTACAGTATATTCCTCGTGGCTAGCGTAATTTATTGTTCTATATACGGGAACTAAATGCACATTATTAATGTATAATCCATATATTTTACAACTAGCCATACAGAAGACATTTTATAAAAATTGTACAAATTAATAAGTTATTATAACACATACAGTTAAATATGAACTTCAACTCAAAATTCATGGTTAACGTAGCCATTCCATTACCCTCCGAATTCCAGACCTCTGGTCTTTGTGAACTAAGGCTTACTCATATCTGGATGGACTACTTCGCTTGCAACGTCAGTAAAGCAAGCAACATCATCCTCCCTAGTCAGCAAACCTTACTTCGAACATGCCCTGTCGAACGAATTGGAGGAAACTCGAGCATGTTAGCTTACACGCTCCACTCATACGTGATAATGGTTGCATATGCAGCAAGGCACATGTTGCACCGTATTGCTCACCCATCTCAAGTTCGAACAATGCACGCCACTACTACTTACATACTGTATGTATATTTTTGCATAAAATCAGTTTAAAGTCATTTAATCTTGACACTCCAATAAACTATAACACTTCACGCACATAAATAAATACAAATTATAATAACGTTTATTATAGCAAATTATATACTTTCCAAAAAACTTGCGAGTGTGTTGTAATGTTAGAATACCGAGCTCGATAGCTGCAGTCGCTTAAGTGCGGCCAGTATCCAGTATTCGGGAGATAGTAGGTTCGAACCCCACTGTCGGCAGCACTGAAAATGGTTTTCCGTGGTTTCCCATTTTCACACCAGGCAAATGCTGGGGCTGTACCTTAATTAAGGCCACGGCCGCTTCCTTCCCACTCCTAGTCCTTTCCTGTCCCATCGTCGCCATAAGACCTATCTGTGTCGGTGCGACGTAAAGCAACTAGCAAAAAAAAAAAATGTAATGTTAGAATAAGAAACTCGCAACTCACGAGCAAACTGCAACTCTTACCAATTAACACGTTAACTGGCAGTCAGAACAAAACGATGATGAGAGTTGTGATTTTCGAATACAGTTTTAGGCAAACTGTCTTCGCTCCATTTCTCCATTTATTTACTGCAAAGGTAAATATAATAACGTTTATTATAGCAAATTATATACTTTCCAAAAAACTTGCGAGTGTGTTGTAATGTTAGAATACCGAGCTCGATAGCTGCAGTCGCAGTGGGGAAAACAAAAATAACTAAAATGTCTAGGTTTGGTTTTCTTCAGGTTAGAGATTCCCTTTGAGAGCATTTATTTCTGGTTCAGGGACTGGCCTTTTGTTAATCGGCTGACACAAGTAAAAGTTTTACAAAATGCAATTGAGGGGTTGCCGACAAGAACCCCACTAGTCAAGAAAATCGAAAAACGAGTTATAGGCGCCATTTTGTAGTGTTCAGCATTATGCACTTGATTACACAACTAATTCTATCAAAACAGTTCAAGTCGTAATGTATTAGCCTCTAAACATACGGCGATTCCGCAAAAACCCCACAAGTCTGGACTGTTGCTAGCGAGAACACCACTACTCAGTGGTGCTTCAGGCAGGTGCTGCGAGAGCGGTCTGCTCAACTCCCGATAAACCACTGATAAAGCTACACTTTTGTTCACAACTGCCCGCGTTCCTCTAGGTTGTACTCCATTTCTCCAAGGTTTTACGATAATATGGACACAAATGGTCCAATGAGGTTATCTCAATGCTGCTACATTTCACAAATAGCATCCTACACTCCGAGTTAACGGATGAGCTGGTTTCAATAAGTGACAGCTCTCCTGGGCAAAACAAAAATAAAACAATGGTATACTTCCTCTCCTGTGTAGTGCACATTCTCAAACTTTTAAAACCGGTTACATACCTTTTTCCCGTTCGTGGTCATAGCTACCTACCAAACGACCAGGACTTTTTACTTATTTCTGCTCAACGCAGGACATCGCCGAACTTCCTGAAGAGCGGGATGAAGGAATTCTAAAGGCCCGAACGCGTCCATCTCCATTTGGTTTGGAGATATTCACCCACAATGATTTCAGGGATTTTAAAAAAGCAACTGACAGTTTGTTTTGTAAAAAAAACCAAAGCCAGCATTCAGGCTTCAGTGTGTTCGATCTATGCGGTGTGACTTCAAACATAAAGCTGTATATTTGCGACAAACGTACCGTGGTCCTTGGAGCCGTCACATCATCACAGATCCGAAGTTCAAAACTCCTGACACAATCAAGTTACCAGGGGCTTTCACATCCCCTCCTGCAGTGAAACCTGCGAAGGCTAAGAACATATTAAAACCTGCCGAATACCTCGCAAATCCTGCAAGCAAAGAGTACTACTCAAGCCTCTTTGGCACAGCTGCATCAGTGGATGTACCTACAACCGGTTGTGACTATGAAACAGACAATGATGACAATAGTGATGGATGTGAAGATTAATGTTTTGAGTTGTCATTGTATGCTGTATGTCACATTTTCCTCCTCTTTCTTTAATAACTAATCATTTATATTTGTATGGTATATAAATATAATATTATTAGGCATCATCTTATTGGTGTTGTATTGAATTCTGCAAAAACCTCACTAGTCCAATCCATTTTCCTTCTTCAAGCCCAGAGAATATGATTTGGTATCACTCAATGAGTTCTGATAACATCCCTGATGCCTACAGAGTATTTAGACAAAACAGAAACAAAAATAGCTATTTTTGGGACGAAGATATGCGGTTTGCCTCGTTTTTCCATAATTGCGATTTTCTGACAAGTGGGGTTCTTGCCGGCAACCCCTCGATTATTCTAAGGAAAATTCTAAATGATTGTGACTATACTAATACACATTCCCCTGCTCACTACATATAACACTACTAATCACCACAGAAATATACAACAGTAATTTTTTCTATTTGTTTTACGTCGCACCGACACAGATATGTCTTATAGCGACAATGGGACAGGAAAGGCCTAGGAATGGGAAGGAAGCGGCCGTGGCCTTAGTTAAGGTACAGCCCCAGCATTTGCCTGGTGTGAAAATGGGAAACCACGGAGAACCCTCTTCAGGGCTGCCGACGGTGGGGTTCGAACCCACTATCTCCCGAATACTGGATACTGGCCGCACTTAAGCGACTGCACCCCACATAGGGTTTGTTTCAGGAAGGGCATTTGGCATCCGTAAAACAGAGCTTAATCAACATTACTGCGATACCAGATAACTGAAAGAAGGCCAGGTAAGTAGAAGAATATCGTAACTACCTATATCTGAAACATGATCCACACGAACTGATAACAAATATGTCAAAACGAGAAGAATATTGTAAGTTTCAAGGACATAACCATTCAAATATATTGGTATTTCAACACTTACAATATTTAGACAATATACGGCAGTTATTTTTTCATTTTTCTGTATTTATACGATGGTAGTAAAAAGCCCAAGCAAAACATTTTAGACAAGAATGACTTGATCGGAAGTGTAGATAATTGACATAGTTTAAAATTTATTAAACATCTTAAAAACAGCAAAATTCACCAAAATTAAAATTTTTCTTTATTTTTTCAGTAAATAGTTAACTATATTCAGAGATAAAACTTTAAAGACGCTGGCTTTCGTAATAGTTCTAATTAATGGGTTGAATTTTTAATGAATTTTGCACTATCAGTCAATTATCTACACTTCCGACCAAGTCATTCTTATCTAAAATGTTTTGCTTGGCCGTTTTACTAGCGTCGTGTAAATACAGAAAACGGAAAACATAAATTATATTGTCAAGTCAGTTCCTGTTTTCTTGTTTGAGGTGGGGGGGGGGGAGGGTTGGACCGCATAACCCCGCTGGGCACGGTCCTGAGTGGTAACGTGATATGTGTCACGAAGTTGTCAGCTTGCATTCGAGAGATAGTGGATTCGAACTCCGCTATCGACAGGCCTAAAAATGGCTTCCCGTGGTTTCCCATTTTCTGTTAAATGCTGGGGCTGTAACATAATTAAGGCCACGGTCGCTTCCTTCCCACTCCTATCCCATCCCCGACATAAGACAAATCTGTGTCAGTGCGAAGGAAAGCAAATTATAAACAATCTTTGATTTACTAGTTATGTAACGACAAAGTGAATAAATGTACAAATGCAGTACTGGACACTTGAAGTAAAAGTAGGCCTACACAAAGAAGAGAGAGAAAGGGAGGTGAAAAAAAAGGAGATTAGAGAGCTTGCAGATTGAGGAAATATTTACTCATGGTGTTTGCCACATACCTATCGTCGGCCGCACAACTGTCACGGGAAGTTTTCCTTCCTGCTCCTTAACAAGGCTCTCAGCTAGTCGTTTGGAGTAAGTATAGCAGTTAGGGTGAGGCCCCAGCAACCTGCAACATTACAACACATATTCACTGTATATAGTGAGGGAAAAAGGTAACTGGGCTGAATTACAGTTACCTATGAAAAAAATATATTATTCAACTACAGTCACAAAGTGCTTTTCCAACAAATAATCAGTAAAATTACAATGAGAATTTCTTTACGGAAGCCAGTCTTAAGGAAATCAGTGTCTTTTCGCACTGGACTGGAGTGACACCGAAGATCGCACGGAACAAGGTATTACTCAAAATGATTTTTTAAGCATAGAGGCATTGTGTGGTTAAACTTGATAACTTGGAACTTTCAACACAATTTCTCCCATAACATTCAATTTTACACTGTGATATGTAGGTCTTCAAATAATTTGCAAATAAATTACAAAATAAATGGTTTTTAAAGTTTCCATCACTAAGCTTCAGTTCTTGGGGGAAGTGCATGTTTGTATTTGTGAAAGATGAACTTGAAAGTATACCTGTGTAAGAAACCACTTCTCTCAGCGCTGATGAAGCTACTGGTTCTGTTGTAGTACTGAAAACGTTATCTTCATCAACGTTTGCCCGTTTCTGCTTCCATGCGAAGATGCTATATATATCAGTTACTAGAATGAAGCTATTAATAAAATGTAAAGATTATAATTTTATTCCAAGAAGTAAATTACGAACAAAAATATATATTTTATAAAAAGTAACGATTACAACTAATAAAAATACTAGAAAAGGTACTATATTGTACAAGGAAATGCCTATGGCCTGGAACATAGTTTTGTTTATATGAATATTTGCAACGGGCCGTCTCAAACGTATGTGTAGAGTGCTCGAGGTAACGGTACAGCACGGAGATGCGAGCAATGAGCGAGATACGTCACCAGCTGCAAGTATGCGGATGACGCAACTATGACGCGAACTTCACCCGACTGTCTCGTATATACCAGAAGGATTTTACTAACTTCTAAACCCTTTGAGATATTGGAAAATAACAAATATAATCGTGTAGCTCATTATCTAAATGTCAACATGCTATAATTTCATGAAAATCGGTCCAGGGATTTTCAAGTTATTCAGCGAAAAAGAAACTGCATTTTTTCACGAGGAGAAACAGCTGACCTCGACAATCCGTATAAAAGGATAGGGTCAAGCAATGCATATGCAGTTACAACTTGCAACTCACAGCTGACAGACTATCATGCTGGTCTCTGCGTACGGGTCTGCAAGAGTCGAACCCGGTAATTTTGTCGCGTAATATCTTCGATACAATCTTCGTCATACTTGTAAAATTGTATAGTATTTTGGAACTTAGAAAATTTCCAGTGCTTCGAGACTAACTTAAAACTTTTACAGTGCTATTTCAGAACTTATAATATTTCTGCGGTTCAAAAACTTAGTATTTTTCTTGTGCTAGAAAGTGAACAACTTCACTTAACTTACAGTAGTCTTGTGCTAACACTCAAACGTGATTTACTTTGAACTGGTATAGTGAATAGCTGACTGAACATTAAGGCTATTTTACGATAATTTAACTGAATACTAACTTTATTCAGTGGAAATGATCCATAAAATCTCTTTAATTCGTGTGCGACGAATATTTAGGAAAGTTTGAACTAAACCAAACTTGTGTCGCGAGTTAACTACATTTTACACTTTGTAGCATGATAGTCATTTGAACTCGTATTCAATTAGAATCCAAACATTTGTTATACATTGAACAAACTTTGAATTACTTGTGTGGATAGTATAAACTGTGTGCGATAAACTGTGTTTCGAACTGTGTTTCCATTTAGTCAAGCAATAATTACTTTCTGCTAGTGACTTAACGTTTTAATATTGACTTAGTAAAATCGTGCCAATTTGACACTCGTTACCCACACCTCCAGTTGGACTTTCTCGTGTTCGCTAAATTCATTAGTGACACCAGAAACCCTGACAGAGTGCCTTTTTCACAGTATCAATCTAATGTTCAAGTCGACGTGGGACTTAACGTGGTACATCGTGGGACTTAACGTGGCACATCGCTGGAGATGGTATGTGGTACTATGGTGGACATCACGACATCGGTTGCAAAGGAGTTCCAAATGCTGTTAGCTGAACCGTATTTTCCATTTCCAGTTTCAAGACTAACCAGGTGATATAAGTGCCTTTACCAACAATCTTACAACAGAATCAACTTTTTATGAAAGATTGAACTTTAAGACAGTGCTTTCTTCATTTTTGACGAATTATCATTGCTAATTGGAAGTCACATAATTCACATAATATTTCCAAGTGTTGGACAGTACTCATAGAATACCTGTAGAACACAACACTAGACTTTGCAAGAAGATTAACTTTACGTTCTTTTACATTATCAAGTGTTAACTTTATAAAGAGACTGTAAGAATTTTGAAATTATAACATTTTAGAGAGACTATAGGATTATTCATTCTCAAAGTGAAGTGATATTTATTTTCACATAATATTTTGCGTTATTTCTCAAGGAGGACTCTATGAGGTTGATGAAAGGAATTATTGATTTTGAATTTCATTTATTACAAACATTAATTGAAAATTTATGGTATTGCTGGAGTCGGGCAACATTAAATTCAACAGAAGATATTTCAATTTGATTTTTCCATTTTCAAATTCGAAATAATAGAGGAATTATTCATTCTCTTTACAAGTTGAATAAACTTGAAATTTTAAAGTACCATCTATTACTTCGCACTGAGAATACCACTCTCTGTACCTGCTACTAGGAACTGAACACCCCTTAGTTATGTCGCATGCCCATTTTCCCTTGACGTTTCCTCGTACAATATATATATATATATATATATATATATATATATATATATATATATATATATATATATATATATATATATATATATATACATACGCGTGTGTGTGTGTGTATATATTGTACCAGTGTATATATTTTACACATATATACCAGGTGGCTCTCGAACGCCATACTTTCTACTTATACATGCCCCGCATGCACAAATGATGAATGGGATGTCTACCAACTGATTTTCACAGGGGAACTACTGCCAGTGGGCAGGTTACGTCAGAATATGAAGAGATAAGAAACGGAGTGTCGCTCGCAGCATGTTACTCAGCGCTGCTGGTCTGATGCACCCCTTGCATTAGTAAACATCGTTTTCGACCGCATAGTTCTAGGCTGGTGTATGGTACAGCCGCACAATATTTGCTGTCTGCATATTGGCAATGGCTAGTGTGATCAGAAGAGGTGAATACAAAGACATTATTTTAAGCTGGACAACCTGGTCGGAGTGCAACAGAAGCTCCAAACAGACGTACGCCTTCTACACACATATTTCGCCGAACAGTATTTGTTTTTGTTCCATACAATCAACTCTTTTATCGAGTTGAATGTCTACACGTGTATAAATTAATAAGCTATTAGATTTCATTTGGGGCCGATGACCTTCGATGTTAGGCCCCTTAAAACAACAAGCATCATCATCATCATGATCATCATAGATTTCATTTATCGCATCTTTGGCGTGTCTACAAACAGTAGCGGCGGTTAGGGGATGGGGTGAGGGGGGACAGTCGCTCCCACCCCTACTTTATACAGTAAATATTACATTTTATTCCACTTAAGCTAGCTGGAACTAGGAACTGTTTTAAAAAAGCTATTCACGCCTTGTTCTCTTATATGCTAAATCTTCCCTTTATTGTATAGCGCTACGGCAAGTAGTGGAGACTTTGTATGCGCTGTGAAGAAGGGTAGTAGGGGTATATATTTTTTGCCGAGGTCGTGGCCACTGAGTTATAATTCACCCGTTTGCCGCGCGCATTCGTCAGTCTGGCAGTCTCTTTAGTGTCTGTTAGTTTCTTAGTGTGTATTCTGCCCGACTCGTTGGCTGAATGATCAGCGTACTGGTCTTCGGTTCAGAGGATCCCGGGTTCGATTCCCGGGCGGGTCGGGGAATTTAACCTTCATTGGTTAATTCCAGTGGCTCGGGGGCTGGGTGTTTGTGCTGTCCCCAACATCCCTGCAACTCACACACCACACATAACACTATCCTCCACCACAATAACACGCAGTTACCTACACATGGCAGATGCCGCCCACCCTCATCGGAGGGTCTGCCTTACAAGGGCTGCACTTGCTAGGAATAGCCACACGAAATTTTAAAAATGTGTGTATTCTAATACTAAATGATTTTTAATTGCATAATCATGCCGTACGTCTATGTAATTGTACCGGGCGAGCTGGTCGTGTGGTTAAGGGCGCGCAGCTGTGAGCTTTCACTCGGGAGATAGTGGTTTCGAATCCAACTGTGGACAGGCCTGAAGATGGTTTTCCGTGGTTTCCCATTTTCATAGCAGGCAAATGCTGAGGCTGTACCTTAATTAAGGCTACGGCCACTTCCTTCCCATAAATTCTATCTGTGTCGGTGCGACGTAGACTCAATTGTAAAACAAGATATTTTTAATTGTAATTGTAATTTCAACGCGAGAGAATACCAACTTTACTTTCTTCTTCTTCTTCTTCCTTAATCTGTTTACCCTCCAGGATTGGCTTTTCCCTCGGACTCAGCGAGGGATCCCACCTCTACTACTTCAAGGGCAGTGTTCTGGAGTGAGAGACATTGGATCGGGGGATACAACTGGGGAAGATGACCAGTACCTCGCGCAGTCTGCCTCATCTGCTATGCTGAACAGGAGCCTTGATGGGGGATGGGAAGATTGGAAGGGATAGACAAGGAAGAGGGAAGGAAGCGGCCGTGGCCTTAAGTTAGGTACCATCTCGGCATTTGCCTGGAGTAGAAGTGGGAAACCACGGTAAACCACTTCCAGGATGGCTGAGGTGGGAATCGAACCCACCTCTACTCAGTTGACCTCCCGAGGCTGAGTCTGTCTGTCTGTCTGTGTATTCACCGCTGCTGATCACACTAGCTACTGCCTATATGCAGACAGCCAATACAGTGCGGCTGTAGCATACAGCAGCCTAGAACTATGCGGTCGAAAACGATGTTTACTAATGCAAGGGGTGCATTCGACCGGCAACGCTGAGTAACATGCTGCGAGTGTGACTCTGTTTCTTATATCTTCATATTCTGACGTAACCTGCCCGCTGGCAGTAGTTCCCCTGTTAAAATCAGTTGGTAGACACCCCACACATCACTTATGCATGCGGGACATTTATAAGTAGAAAGTACGGTGTCCGTGAGCCACCTGGTATAAAGCTCCGTTTGGGACTTACATGTAATAATTCTTATACATCCCAGCTCAACTTAGCAACTTCAGTAACATCTATCTTTGTGTAAATTATGTAGCAGGGGGCGGGAAGCGCCTCTTCCTTCGGGCAGCAGTTCAACCACCAGGTAATGGCCGTTTAATAACTTCTTTTCTTGCTAGCTCAGCAGTTTAACTCTCGGGGCAGGTCCGAAGCCTTTTACCATGTAACTTTCCTCTAAAATGTAAAGACACTTGGTATCAATTCTATCGTTTTAAACTACAAATTGGGATAGAGAGTGCTTAACCCTCTCGAGCTCCCACTCATATTGCTTTGAGGTGAACTTATTTTCACAACAGTTGCTTCCCTTCTAGTGTAATGTAAATCGTTTTCTTATATAAGTCACCTCTTTAGTATGGAATTAGCCCTTGCATTAGCGGCCTAGTGCCAGGTAGGTTTTAGTAAAGTATATTAGGAGTGCAGTTTTGCCTCCTCTCAAGTTGGTATTGTGGAGGCCATGTAATATTTCTGTTTCTTCATTGAATAGGCCTGAGTAGGTTGGGTATTTTTACCCCTGTGTATATGTCCTTGGAGGACAGCTTGAAAGTGGAGTTTGGTGTGGCCTTTGATAGGCTTGAACTTAAGAGCGGGTTGCTCTTTCTTAAAATTTGTTTCTGCGTGCCTCGAGGAGGCTTTACTGTGTAATTGGGAGCAAGAGCTCCTGGGCATGATTGGGGTCTTCTGCCCCTTTGTTGAATCTTGTATATCGTAAGGTTGGGCTTATAGCTCAAGAATTGTGTGTCTGGCTCTCGGAGCCCAAATCCTGTAACATTGTAATTGTACACTCTCGATTTGTTGTTTAGCTACTGAGTACCTGTTATATTTGTTATTTCTTGATCTTGAAAAGAAAATATAACCTTGTTAGATTAACTTTAATTTCGTATTTTGAGACCTGTTCACCCCAGCACCTTCTTTCACCTCTGCACATCCACAATACTCCGTAACAATAATATTAATAATAATAATAATAATAATAATAATAATAATATCGAATTTGCGAATGCTGTGTGCCAGATCAATTGTTATGAGAATGGAATGGTTTCAGTATTGGAAAAGGAGTACCGGTACTGAATAAATATACTGTACGTGTGCCCCCATTGAGATTGAGTCGGATGGTGGACTCTTATAGTGTATGAGGGTGAATTTATATGTGTTAGGCTCTAGAACTGAGTGCGATATCTTTTTGGAATTATGAAATAAAGAGACTAGAAGTTATCAATATTATGTTGAATTTAAAGTGTACAATGCGACAGAAGAAATGTCGATGCTATGCGGTGAAATGCTCCCCGTCGGACCGAACTGAAATATCGCGACGTATTTAAATTCTGTTCACAAGTAAATGAGGTTTACTTGGCTTGATGATAAGAATATTGTGCTCATACCTGATAGTATGATACTCAATTTTAATTAATGGGAAATTTAAATGATTATTAAAACTAGGGTTTGGCAACATGTTGCTTATTTTTGATTGGAGAAAAAATCCTTAAACTTTCTGGAAATTCTGTTAGTTAATTAATACATGGGATGCAGCCTATTTTATAAATTTGAGATTTGATCTTTTTGTGCAGAATAACTTAAGTAATGCATAGAGATTTTTATATGTGTTGAGAACAGTAAAGGTAAATTTGAAAGTAGAAATCTATGCTAAAGGCTCCTAGGATGAGGATCAACCCATCTGACCGTAGTAAAGTAAACTTGTGGCCTCATCCCGAGGTGGTGCAGCTCTTTTCAGGCACATCCCCATTGGAGGTGACCTGCATATACCCGAACCCGGGCCTCCGACGACGGCAGCTAATAGTGCTAACCGTTACCGTAGGGAGACGGACATCTGACCATGAAATAAGTATGCGACATGGTCAATGGTCACTTCAGTGAGATAATCCGATAGTCACTGAGGCACACGGTCATACACATTTGTTAAGTCGCCGATTTTCGTTTGCATGTTATTCGCCTGCGATACGTTTCTTATAATAATAATAATAATAATAATAATAATAATAATAATAATAATAATAATAATAATAATAATAATAATAATAATAATCAGAGCAGTTATCAAGTGGAACTGAACCTAACATGGAAACTCAATACTTGTATAGACGTGTAATTAGTGTATTTTATTTGTAATTTATTGCAGATTCATCGAGCGTTGTTGCGCGTTCCGTTTCAAGGGAACTTTTTCTTCATTATTTTGTGTATTCAACCCTTTAAGGTCCTTCGAAGGATACCTACCTTCCTTACCTTTCAGAAAATCGGCATGAGATCTATCTCCTGGGTTGTTGATGGGTTCTTCGTCACTTGCTTAGGTAAGAGGCGGGTTTCAGTAATTGAAACTATTGTCTACGATGAGAGGACTCAAGTTAAAAGAAATGGATATTTTATCAATGGCGAATTCTGACAACTTGTGACCTTTCACAACTTCCAATCAACGAACTCAGTTCTGTCCATTTAAAAGAAAATAATAACAACGATGATGAGAGACGCTGGCTTTGGAGATCTTAACTCAATTGCCTGAGGGGCATCCTTACTAGAATCCACCGCCTTAATTTATGAATGAAATACATACATTCTGGAGATCCCTAAGATCGGTTTCCAATGGGACTGCATGTACCACCATAATGATTCGTAATGATTCAGTCCTCATAACACGAGCTCTGGACTCTTGATATTATTAAGGCAGTCCAATCGGTATGTGCCACGCAGTGGTTACACGGCATGGACCCTTAATTGAATCGATGTGACCTGCGACCATGTCATGGACCGACATCTACATTTGTGATTTACGTTAAAGTCATTGTGGATGATCACCGCAAGAAAAATTATGCTATACTGGCAGACGGCCCTAATCTAAGTCACTGAAGTTGATGACCCCATGACCATCCAAACTTCTAAGCTGAAGGCTGAACACACTTAAGTTACAGTAGTTGATGACCAAGGTATCCACATTAATAAATCCCCAGCACATCTGATGCTTAACAATTCAAAATCAAATAACAACAAACGCTCACAACACTTGTGGGAGTAAAGTCCCTTGCCATCGGAAGGCGGAACACACTGTCATAACTACCGGTACCACCGGGCGAGTTGGCCGCGCGGTTAGGGGCGCGCAGCTGTGAGCTCGCATCCGGGAGATAGTGGGTTCGAATACCACTGTCGGCAGCCCTGAAGATGGTTTTTCGTTTTTTCCCATTTTCACAGCAGGCAAATGCTTGGGATGTACCTTAATTAAGGCCACGGTCCCTTCCTTCCCATTCCTAGGCCTTTCCTCTCCCATCGTCGCCATAAGACCTATCTGTGTCGGTGCGACGTAAAGCAAATAGCAAAAAAAAAACAACTACCGGTACCATTTATTTATTTACATGATATCATTCAAAAAGTTTAGACTATAACACTAATAATTATTAAGAAACTAGCTTGGATAACCCTAACGTTAAATCCTAAAATAAATTTACACGCAACACAAAATAAAACAACCCGCGTCAAATCGCTTATAACGCCTACGGTTATCCCTTGGACTAATTCCGGCACCTCTTTCAATATGATTTCAGGCCGATGAGACTCAAGTGTAGTAATGCACCTCACCCAACTCTAGGGTGAATGGACTACTGCACCCCATGTGCTCCACAAGCATTACCGCATATCACATAAACGTACATTTGTGCCTTGGTAACCAACAACAACACAATCACATCACGAACTCTATGAATTAACAGCTATAGTGACGTTCAAATAAAATAATCGCAAAACTTTGGACAACCCTCGACCCCACGAAACAACATCACTACAGATTCTCAAATTTTGACACCCCTGAAAATGGTTATTCACAACATAACATACCATCATGTCATTTCAGTCGCCTCGATAATGAATCTAAGTCCTCTACTAAACGACTCTCTTCTAAAATAATGAAATCTAATTCCAAACATTTATTATAAATGACAAAATCTCAGTTACAATTTGTTTCTAACTATGAACTGGCTCGACCACCCAACAGTTGGCTTACTACATGGAACAAGACTTCTTCTCGCTATATCTTAAAAAGCACACACAGTACCTTGACCTTATCAAATGAAAACCTCGCCTCACATACAACTCGCTTGAAATACAATTCTTGACCAACACATAATATGCGCACAGATTTAATTTCAAACGCCACTTGAAATATTCTTATCCATCACCGTCCTACGATTTCACGTGGGATTCTAACTATGGAATATCATTAAATTTCTCAAAACAAATCCTCGGGTTCCCTACAATGAAAATCCCAGCACAAAGTCTCTTCAACACTACAGGATTTCAACAACCTGATCCACATTCCTTCCTGTTCTGCAAGGCTTGAACAACTTGCTACCACAAATTCTTTTACGCGATCCACTCTGTTGTTACATAAAACAATCTGTGACAAACTAACCATCTCACCCCGCATATCTGAGTTTGACAACACAATATTTCCAAAACAGAAACTCACAACTTGACTTACAAAAATGTTACCGTTATTTTTCTCTCATCAATTCTACACAGATTTTAACAGACATTTGGAATAATATTTCCCTTGGGCAAATCACACACCGGTCTCGCCTCGTACTTTACCTTGACAAAAACACATTATGGTGTGCCTTCCACAACAGCTGACATTTCATCATTATCGCGCACTCGCTCTAAATGGTAAACCACGGATTACACTTACAGAAATTTCATCTTTACACTGCACAGAATTTCGTGATAAATTAATGTCCTAACTTTGGCAATCAACAAATATAGAAAATAAGCGTATGGAACTGATACTTTGCTCTAGACATTATATTCGTTTTACAACCATCAAATCTACTACTGCACAACATTTCACACGCTAGTTTTGCGGCTTTCCCGATTATCCAAGAAACAGAAAAAATTACCTTTTGTAGTATTCCTCTGACATGTTCATAAAATCAAAGGGTGAGCAAAATGCATCATAGATACAAAAAAAAAAATTGGTGAAATCATGGAATAAAATGTACTTTATAAACAAATGTAGTCTACATACCTGGAAGTCGTACGTGGCCTTACGTATTGACAGGCCCACCAGCCTCTCTCATTCTTTATCTAGCCATCTCGATAGATAGCGACTTTACAAAATATATTCTTCCTTTTATTTATATTTGGTATCATTCACCTGAAAATAATGACATAATCAACAAAATGTCCTTCACACGTTCTCCTCCTCGCGAACTGAACATGTTCGTCAAATCACCGATCTGCAAACGCAATAAAGTAAAACAATGATATTTTCTCATTCAACTGCAGGACTTCGGCATTATAATGACTGTCTGTTGCCTGGACGTGAATTTACATTACGGTTCCACAGTACGGAATACCATTAATTTGACTGCTAATCTATCTCCACTTGGAGATGACGTTAGATAGCCACCTTTGGCCAAAAATGCCTTCCCTTCTGGTGACTTAGTCTCCACAATAAGTTTATAATGTTAGTCTGAATGACGTGCGGTCGGTTCAAATTCACTGGAAACAATGCGAGATTTGCAAATGGCGCGGCGTGCTTTTATAAACCACTCTCATGCCACCCGCATTTACCGCCAAAAGTTTACTGACACTGTTTCCACCCCACAGAAAATGTAATTATGGCTGATTATGACATAACACATAGTTGCTTAGTTTAGTAGCGGTGTTGATAATAAGCATTAAGGGTTTCTCTTAACAAACTGAGTTGTTAAATTAACTCATAAGCTAGGCACTATATTTTGGTCGATGTAACAGAGTTTAAACGAACAGACGCGTGTTTCAACAATTTTCCTTCTGGAGCTATTTAGCGGTCTGAAGTCTTTATCACTAACAACCAAATTGTTTCACTTACGATTTCCTGACGTTTACTACGACAGTCTCGTCGCAAATTCTTCTTAAAATGTACTGTTACTTAAAAAATGTAGTTCTGCCAAATTACTTCTTATTCCTGCACATTCTACACGTGTGGGTGACGTAATTTCTGTAGCGCCGTCTCTGGTCAGAAATTAAAAAATGCAGCTAGGGCTCCTCATGACTTGTAATTTAAATGGTGCCTCATGTAATGAATTTAGGACTCTGGCTCCTTATGACTCAAAGGTCATGGGTTCAGTATATTCTATTGTGTTTGACAAGTGATTTTGTGTTGCTGTCATAGTGAACCAACGTCCTCAGTGATGTACGTAACTGACCCGCGATGGTCATTGTACAGTACTAGATTAAGGATAGGATGACCAAAAGTGCGGGTTAAGCAGAAGCAACATTCCTAAAGTCAACGCATTATTACAATGATAGGTTCCTGAACAGATGTGTATTTTATTTGATTATGTTATTTGAGTTGATTTGATTGTTAGTGATCGAAACTTCAGGCATTTTAGAGTAATAAATAATCAATGTGGATGTTAATGGGTGGTAAATATTTAACTGAGAAATTGACAGGTATAATGTCGTTAACGTCTGTTCAGTTGATAACATTTTCTGTTTTAATTGAGCCGAATGCCCTCCGACTGAGTATGAATAATTAAACTCCACTGTAAAATTTTGTATGAATAAAGAATTATATACTCATGACCAAGTCAAGAGATATATTACGTGTATGAATAATCAAGTTCCGATGGACATGACAAGCCATGAAAGTCTGAAAGTGACCAATTTTAGGGAAGGTCCAGTGTTCGTTATCTTGAGGGGCACAACCGCATGTTTGTAAACGTATCTCAAATGACATGTTTTTTTACAATTTGCTTTACGTCGCACTGACACAGATAGGTCTTATGGTGACGATGGGACAGAAGAGGGCTAGGAGAGGGAAGGAAGCGGCCGTGGCCTTAATTTGCTCGCTGTGAAAATGGGAAACCACGAAAAAACATCTTCAGGGCTGCCGACGGTGGGGTTCGAACCCACTATCTCCCGAATACTGGACACTGGCCGTACTTAAGTGACTGCAGCTATCAAGCTCGGTTATTTTAAATGACAGGAACAGTATCGGTCCTGCGTGCTTCATTACTCTATTGTAATACTTGACCTGTAAATCAGCTTTGGTTGCATTGATTCAACTATGACTCAAGTTCACATTTAATAAATTCCGCGTTAATACTTTGATCTATTTATTTATAATTAAATTTACTTCATTTTCACCTATGATAATACATTGTAATATGATCATATCAAGGGAAGAGTGAAGGTACGCCGATCAAGCGGCATATTAATAATGGTAGCTGGTTGATGTTGTAATGCACTTTTTATATCTTCTATTTATGTAAATTATATTTAACTTTAATTGTAATTAACTCAGTCCCAATAATCTCATTCCATTTCTGATGGACGAATTACATCATTTCACGTACTCAATCTTTTCATGATATTTTAATTATTACAGTCATCAATAAATTAATGATGTTAAATGTCTTGTCTACTCGTTTGTAGCTTAGCTCTTAGATTAGAATCATTTATGTACCCCAAAGAAGAAGACGAACCAACTGACGGTCTGCCCCCTGAGGTACGTAACGATAACGGTAGGTGCTCGAGCAGCGCTGAGGCAGAACCCAGAACCCACGAGACTACCGAATCGTGCTGAAGAAGGGGATTTAAATGGTACAGAATCACATTCGACGCACTGCCTGTCCTTACAATATTACTTTCCTCACTTTTAGATACGCTCAGTTTCAAGATACTCGAACCTACAAATCTGAAACTTTGCTACATTGAAGATTTAATATGTGGCTATTCATTACTGTATTTTGTTTTGTGATTTCTTTAATTATCGTCATTTATGAATGTTGTTTTCAGTCTTCAAAGGTCAGGCGACAATTTAGAAATTTATTTTCCTAATGACATATGATAATAATTTCGTGTGGCTATTTGTAGCCGAGTGCAGCCCTTGTAAAGCAGACCCTCTGACGAGGGTGGGCGGCATCTGCCATGTGTACGTGACTGCGTGTTATTGTGGTGGAGGATAGTGTTATGTGTGGTGTGTGAGTTGCAGGGATGTTGGGGACAGCACAAACACCCAACCCTCAGGTCATTGGAATTAACCAATGAAGGTTAAAATGCCTGACCCGCCCGGGAATCGAACCCGGGACCCTCTGAATCTAAGGCGAGTACGCTGACCATTCAGCTAACGAGTCGAGCGTGGCATATGATGATGTAATGGAACAAATAGGGTAGATTTAGATGCAATATGTTTTGGATCACTACAGTTAACAGTTTGATTTCCTACCTTTTATAGTATTTTAACTGAGCGTATCTAAAAAGAAAACATGCAAAGGGTAAGAAAATCACTTTAAAATTTTCTTGATATAAATCTTAACTGAATAAAACTCAAGAATCTCCCTGTTGCATACTACTCACCCACTCGTCATCTAGACTTATTTTGACTGATCTTGCTCCTATTTCTTGTATTAGTGTATGTATTTACCCTTGAACATAACAGGCGTTCATTCCCAACTATTTCTTGTATTAGCTTCCACCATAAACGTCTTTTTATCTTCCATTTTATTGTGTCGAGCACCGACTGACTTGTGCTGTGGTTGGTTCCCTGGATGTTCATGCACCCTAACTTTTACTGCATTTACAATACTAAATGATATCACAGTCCGCCTCTTTGGTGTAGTGGTTAGGGTGATTAGCTGCCATCCCCTGAGGCCCGGGTGCGATTTCCGGCTCTGCCACGAAATTTGAAAAGGTACGAGGCCTGGAACGGGGTCCACTCAGCCTCGGGAGGTCAACTGAGTAGAGACTCGTTCGATTCTCATCTCAGCCATCCTGGAAGTGGTTTTCCGTGGTTTCTCACTTCTCCTCCGGATAAATGCCGGGATGGTACCTACCTTAAGGCCACGGCCGCTTCCTTCCCTCTTCCTTATCTATCCCTTCCAATCTTCCCATCCCCCAACAAGGCCCCTACCGAGCTCGATAGCTGCAATCGCTTAAGTGCGGCCAGTATCCAGTATTCGGGAGATAGTAGGTTCGAACCCCACTGTCGGCAGCCCTGAAAATGGTTTTCCGTGGTTTCCCATTTTCACACCAGGCAAATGCTGGGGCTGTACCTTAATTAAGGCCTCGGCCGCTTCCTTCCCACTCCTAGCCCTTTCCTGTCCCATCGTCGCCATAAGACCTATCTGTGTCGGTGCGACGTAAAGCAACTAGCAAAAAAAAAACAAGGCCCCTGTTCAGCATAGCAGGTGAGGCCGTGTGGGCGAGGTACTGTCCTCTTCCACTGTTGTATCCCCCAACCCAAAGTCTCACGCTCCAGGACACTGCCCTTGAAGCGGTAGAGGTGGGATCCCTTGCTGAGTCCGAGGGACAAACCAAGCCTGGTGGGTAAGCAGATTAAGAAAGAAAGAAAGAAAGAAAGAAAGAAAGAAAGAAATGTTATCACAGCATCATGGACTTCCAGTTTGAGGGATTCATATCCCGCAAGAACATTTTTAGGCACACGGTTCAGAATTACACTGTTAAAAGTCTTGTTAACATATTCAGTTTTCCCATGCAATCAATTTCTCAGGAAATCAGGATGGCAAAACCTTTATAAATTGTCTTGATAAGGAGCATTGCTCCTTCAGGAAATTCGTGGGGTTTATTGGTTTCCTTATTCCTGTTGCACTTGCACCATGAACCATACAGATGATGGTGAGATCCGCAGTCGTGATTTTCATCCAGGAAATCGTTCTTGATATAAGCGTCATGCATCTCATGCATTATGTCTTGCTTTACACGAAAACTATAACTCGAATGTGTAGACAGGTTTTGTTTTCTTGCATTGACTTCAGTTGGTTGAAACATGTCTCTCTCTTAAGCCCAGATTCTTGCAACCGGTCGTAATTATTATTTAGTTGAATGCTGACAATAGTATACACAATGCGTTCGTCCGCAGCCGATTTTTACGTGGCGATATTAATTGTGTCTACTTTGTTTATTACAACTTCGTTGTTTCGATATCTGAAAAACCCGAAATTTTAAGTCTTCATAAATGATTCCTGGGTGAGTACAAAATGAAAATTAAAAAATCTTATGGGGAGGATGATTTTAACCCTTAATGATCTGAAAAGCCACCTACCTACCCTATCAAACTTCACAGAGCTACTTCAAGCATGCATGATCGAGCCTTATAACTCTGTATTCATTAGGACATCGAAGTTCTCTCCTCGAAAAGCTTCTGCGTTAAAGTCTTATGGCCTGATGTTTACCTTTATTGAACGCTCCACGTGGCGCAAGCTATCACATCTGATGTACATTACGTAAGCGCCAAAGTTTACACTATAAATTGAAAAAAGATATTTTTGCATAGGTTTCCATGTGACGAGACTGTACAAAATGGCGGGGGTGGGTGTGTTAATTGACACGTCTGCAATTGGTCACAATCCATCGCGTTATTTACGATACCGCGACTGCCCTTTGCTCTCAAAGGAAAATGGCCTCTTGGGCCAATCAGATACGCAATTGCAACAGATATATGGGTGATGTAGTTTGTGTAGTAGAGTAATATAACATAATAATGATCAGAAAAGTGGACTTCGATCTATGTAAGAGGGCATGCTGTACGGTTTTTGCATTGTACAGGTAAGCCTCTATCACGGTATGTACTGAGGTAGATTATTATTTGATGGAACAAATCTTAACTGCGCACAAAATGAATTTCATATTCGTGCTACTCCATGTGCTGCAGGGTGAGTGACTGTAACTGTATTGCGGGTTAAGATCTCAAGTGAACAGTGCAGTAGTAGTTACTCCGCTCCACTACCTTCCTTTCCCTTAAAGGCCATGGGTCTGCGCAGGTTTGTGTGATCAGGTAGTAATCTACCCTTACATAAAATTGTTGTGAGATGTTGCATAAGATAATAAGATACATTTAAGTCCTAGCATGTTGCATATGTTCAATAAAAATAGGCGCAGCTGATTCAACAGTTATATACCAGGCGGCTCGCGAGTGCCGTACGTTCTACTTATAAATGTCTCGTATGCAGAAGTGATGAACGGGATGTCTACTAAGTGATTTTCACAGGGGCACTACTGCCAGCAGGCAGGTTGCGTCAGAATATGAAGAGATAACAATCAGACGGTTGCTCGCAGCATGTTCCTCAGCGCTATCCGTCTAATGCAACCCCTTGGATTAGTAAACCTGGTTTACGACCGCATAGTACTGGGCTGGTGTATGTACTAATGTACAGCAGCATTGCATTTGATGTCTGCATATCGGCAATGGCTAGTGTATTCAGCAAAGACGAATACACAGACATCATTTTAATCTCTGGAGAACCTGGTGAGAATGCAGCCGAAGCTCCAAACAGACGTATTTCGCCGAACAGTATTCGTTTTTGTTTCATACAAAAAACTCTTTTATAGAGTGTAATGTCTACACGTGCATAAATTAATAAGTTATTAAATTTTCTTTTCTGCACCTTTGGCGTATTTACAAATACACCCTGTTATGGAAGGTGTGCAGTAAAATGACTGCTATTTGTTTCACAACATCCACAATACAGCATGTTGTAGCAGTCTTTCGAAAACGAGTTGATCAGGCATCCCATGCATCACTAGTGTATGCGGGACATTTGTAAGTAGAAATTACGGCGCTCGCGAGCCGCCTGGTATATACGACGGCATGCCATTAAACAACAGGAATTATATTTCAGCTTTCAGGAAGGTTTATGCAAAACAAAAATTGTATGTGTGAAATGGTTCCTTAACACTACGCTATACATGTGTTGTAACAATCGAGCGGTATGCGTCTGTGAAATAGCTTGCACAATATGGCCACTCGACCGTTGGCTACAACATAGAAAAACAACGAAGCGTTTCTTTCTTTCTTTCTTTCTTTCTTTCTTTCTTTTTGTGATCCTAGGTAGTGGTAACTTCTGAATCTGAAATCATGACAAGCAGAGAGAGCTTCTATTTGCAGTTGAGGAAAGGGCTCAAATATTAATGCAGAAGGCCTACTCTTCTTATGAATGCATTAAAGATGAAGGGATGAAATTCTCGTACGGTAGCTCAACAAGTAGGATATTATTACCTAACTCTGTGCTGTAATAAACTTCGAACAACTTCAGTGATTACGTTGAAATACATGAAAATGATGCCGAAACATTGCCTGTACATTAACTTCTCTTATATTCCCCTGTCCTCCACTCCCCATCAATGAAAAGTAACGAAAGATATATTTTCTGGTTTGCTCACATATTTATCCATCAAATCATTTGCCTTGACCTTTCCATTAAATTACTTAGTCATGAAGGTTATGTTTTTCTTGAACGTTCTTATCTATTACGGCATTCAACTTCTAAGCAAGTTGGCTTCGGAGTGCGCGTGGTGTAGTTGTTAGCTTATATTCCGGAGATAGTGAGTTTAAATCCCACCGCTGGCTAATTTGAAGGTGGTTTTCCGAGGCTTGTATTTAAGTATGAGGTGGTCATTTGAAGCACTTTCTGTAACGATAAGCAGCTTTATGTTACTGATGTACGTACATGACTTAACTGGGAAAATATTTCAAAAGGGTCAGGTGTTCATGTGAACTTTTTATTGTTTCGGAGTCTCATGCCCAGCGATGAAATAAGTCTCAGATGGTACGAAACATTCCGTACACAAATACAATTACCTGAAATCCTACAGAATTGCATGAAGAGAAAGTTTATTGACAGAGGAATTCGCCTAACAATACTGATTGTAAATAAGGAAAACTTACCCGCATAGCTCCATGTAACTTCAAACGTACACATTTGAAGACGTCAAAATATAAGAAGTTTCCCCGGAATGCGTCACCAATTTTCTCAGTTTTCACTAATGCACTTGGTTTCCTTGTTTTCTTTTCGTACACATTCATACACATTTAAAGTAATAAATTGAGGGAACAATGAAACAAAACATGTCTATTCATTTTCAAGGACAAAGGGCTGGTAACGAAACTCCCACTCGCAACTAACCAAGACTGTAAGTAGACCAACTTACTTGGGTGTGATGGCTCGCAAGGAGTCCTCGTCCAGCCACTCCACAAGGCGCATCACATCGTGAGGGTTAGCGGAGGCTCTGTATAAGTGTTCATACAGCACCTCTTGCTCGCAGTGGCAAAACGCCGTTGACAGGTGAACCACAGACTAGGAGCAAAAACAAAAAAAGTCTGTCATATATATTCTTCTATGGAATTATATTGTAATAAGATTCCAATAAAATGCTAAAACTGATCCAAGAAACACTAAAACAACTGAGTCAACGATACAAGTTTCAAAAGTTCTGGTGTACGTAAAAGTTATGTAGGCTCCAAATTTCCCATAAAACTACAGGCACGCAAAGCATTTATACTGTAGGTAAATAAGTTGTAGGAATGTGTCAAATTTTACTCAGTTTTTCTCGAAGTAACGTTAATCCATTTGATTACAAAATTCACGAAACTTACTCGTAAGATTACCAGTGTTTCGCCCCGGTGCGGCATGGGCTCATTAGTTGGATACTGCAGCTTCCGACTGCCAGTTAACTTGTTATTCTTATTCTAACATTACAACACAGCTGTAAGTTTTATGAAAACGTATTATATATTGTATACATTGCTATAGTAAACGTTATTATCATTTATATCTATTTTTTGCGCATGAAGTGTTATAAGTTATCGGATTGTGAAAAGGAATTGATTTTAAAATGATTTTTTTACAAATATACATATGTAAGTGATAACACAATGTTTAGGTCCTATAGCCTATATTTATTTGTGTACACGACTGATGAAGCATTAACCTTTTCTTACCAAAATTTCTTCTATACGAACAGAAAGTATAATATTTAACATTTAGAAAATAAGGATTCGTGAATATATCTTCCTACCAAAATCTCAAAACTATTGCATTCAACATTATGCCAAAAGATAACAATGTGGTATTATGGACAGACAGACTTGAGGAATGAAGTGAAAATGATAATATAAATGAGTCAAAATATTTTAAATGGCCCTCTATTTCACTAACATTACCCAAACGCACAGTTATATACTTGAATAGCACTAAATGAAATATATTTTGGCTATTAATGTAACTGTGCAAATTCAAAATATTATGAAAGTCACAGACAAATGATTTGTGTGTAGTCTTTTAAAAACAATTCTCTAAGTGCAAGTTTTAAACTAATTAAATTCACGCATAATATATAAACAAGAAAAAACTATTAAATTTGACACACAATTGGCATCATTTTTGAAAAACATACAGAAATATTATGTTATCGAGCCGCTTTAAGATTCTTTAATGAGTCAAATGTGTGAACGTCTTTTATAATAATTTTAGTGCAAGAAATGGGTTTCCTCTATTTTTAAACAAATGGCAAATCTCTTTGTCTAGACCACTGTTAAGTTACCTTTTCACTTACCGCATTGAGTTGTAAATGGTGCTAATCTAAAAATGTTTGAACATTTTTATTCGATTAAATCTATTTCATAACTAAAAATATAGCGTTTTTATTTGCTGATGGTTTTGGTTATTGCTTTAAGAGGAACTTAACTATGCAAACCTTCGCCTTCAATTAACTAATGTTTCTTCTGATCTCGTCACGTTTCTTGAAGACATCCTATTCCATAATAATAGCCCCTTCCTTGTGCGCACTGTTCAACTTATCAATTAACAGTGGCTGTGCACCCAGCGAATGGAAATGTGCAAACGTAGTACCAATTTTCGAAAGTGGAGGAAGAGAAAACACTGATAATTATAGGCCGGTGGCAATAATATCTCTCATTTGTAAGTGTATGGAACTCTTGGTAGGAAGGAACGTGTTGGAATTCTTACGGGAGGGAGACCTGCTGACATGGATCCCCAAGGAGTTGATGAGAGGCAGTGCTACTTCGATCAACCAGATGTGATTCAGGTGCACAGCCTATCACTTGATTGGAGCAAAGCCTTTGACCAAGTGCCGCATGAACGACTTCTGTTACAGCTGCAACAGCTTGGTAAACGAGGAAGATTAGTGGTATGGGTGAGGTTCTTCCTGGAGGGTCCAACTCAGTGTGTGGTATACAGGGGGCTCACAACACATCAAAGTGACATCAGGAGTAGTTCAAGGTTCTGTGATCGGTCCCCTGCGGTGCCTTGTATTTGTGCTCAATCGTCCCGGTTGTGTAACAGTACACATGACACAATATGCAGATCACACTGTACTATATAAAATTATAAAGAACATGAAAGGTAATTTTGGATGTTAAGGTTTCCTAAACTGAATTGTTTATAGTTCGGTTTTGGTGTTCAAAAGTTATCTACACTTCTATCTCATCCCGCCAACTTAAAATTTCTACCAATGAGAAAATGTGTATATTTATGTTAGTAAACAATAACGGATTTTGATATTTACTTTATTGTCCAATGAAAATTGTGGGTGTATCAGGGTGTCGACCCTGAGAAATCTGGAACCTTCCTCTCCGCTATAAAAAGCGTTCAATCAATCACTACTGATCTACATTTAGGGCAGTCGCCCAGGTGGCAGATTCCCTATCTGTTGTTTTCCCAGACTTTTCTTAAATGATCGCAAAGAAATTGGAAAATTATTGAACATCTCGCTTGGTACGTTATTCCAATTCCTAACTCCCCTTCCTATAAATGAATATTTGCCCCAATTTGTCCTCTTGAATTCCAACTTTATCTTCATATTGTCATCCTTCCTACTTTTAAAGACACCACTCAAACGTATTCGTCTACTGATGTCCTCCCACGCCATCTCTCCACTGACAGCTCGGAACATACCACGTAATCGAGCAGCTCGTCTCCTTTCTCCCAAGTCTTCCCAGCCCAAACTTTGCAACATTTTTGTAACGCTAGTCTTTTGTCGGAAATCACCCAGGACAAATCGAGCTGCTTTCCTTTGGATTTTTTCCAGTTCTTGAATCAAGTAATCCTGGTGAGGGACCCATACACTGGAACCATACTCTAGTTGGGGACATTTCGGGCAATGTTTTCTTTGTGATCACTCCAGTCTAGAGTGTGTTCGTAACGGAGGCAGAGGGAAAGAGCTCCCTCGTCCATCTTCGGCAGGTCCACCAGCTCAAGGTAATGGCAGATTCTGCTTGAAAGCTAGCTCGAGGGGAAGGTTTCAAATTTCTTTCGCAGTGTAACTTTTATTTCTTAATGTAAATTTTCAAACAAGCCCTAAAGGACTTACTCGAACTTGGGCAATAAAGAGTGACGAATCCTCTTGTATTCCCTCTCAACTTGATATTGAGGTGGCTATGATTTTGTAGTCTTTAAAATCTACCTAGTAATTTCTGTAACTTAAATATTTTTCTCCGTCTAGTCACCTCCGTCTAGGCTTAGCCTCTGTAACGTCAGACCGTAAGCCCAAGTAGGGTTTGAAGTATTTCTTGTAAATTTCGAGGAGTGCAAGAGTTCGCCTCCTAACATTTTGAATTTAGGCCAGTAACTTTAACATTTTGTTTTTACCAAAGGCCAGGTAGAGTGGGTACTTGTTACGCCTGATACAGTTACCTTTATTCATTTCATTTTTTGGCAAATCAGACTGCTAAGCAGTTAAGACAGTGAATAATGTTTCATTTTGTTAAATGTAGCTTGTGCCTTTGATAGGCCTGGAAAGTGTAAATTTGGAGACCAAAGATGCTCTTCCTACTGGTCTTAAAGACATTGGGATATCCATCTCTTTGACTGTTGGTTGAAAGGAGCATTAGTGCTCATGTGAAATTTGTAATTAGGGAGCTTCAAGCTCATATGGTTAAATTATTGTTATCTGATTATTCTAGACCTCTCCAAAATTGTTACTCAAGCTTAAGAGCTAAATTTTGTACCTGATTTGTTATTTGCTTAGCAAAATGTGAAGTTCAAAATTTGAAAATGAACAAAGTATGTGAGGAAGAAATATAGCTCCAGTTTTACAGTTTTAAATTAATCTTCTGACTTTTCTGTATCCACCCATTCATTCCCGCATCTCCTTTCACCTCTGTAAACCACGGTATCCTCGTAATAAGTGGTATCAGAGCGTGGTTGAATGGGTCTGGATAAAGCCCCTTTTGACGGCACCTCATAGAAATCGATACCGATCTCTAAAAAGTTTTTGGTTGCTGGAATTTCTCACATTTTGTCAGCTTTTCTATCTCTATGTCTAGTTCTCGAGAAGTCCTTGCACCTGGGTACTTGCGCAAGAAGGAATTAATTTATGAACTTCTAGTTAGGAGGTCCAGTCTTGTGGCACGGTTGCGGCAGATATTGCCGAACTTATAGAATTTTTAGAATTTCCCATTTGTATCCCGGTTTTTGGGGAGAAGGATATTGATGAGGCTCTGTCCACTATCACTAACAATACCACTGAGCAGGAGTCTGTCGTTAGTTCCTTTGAAGTAAGTGACCCTTCTACCAATCAACTTGAGCGTGTTCAAGCTAGATTATTCCATTTTTACAATAGGGCTAGGGACCTATAGTCTTTGAAATTGAAGGACGATCACGCTAAGGAAGCTAGCAATTTATTGAAACATCTTTCTGACTTGTCCAATAGGGTTAGTCAAATGTTGTCCGGAGCCACTAGTGCTAATTCAACTTAACTCTAGTAAGTCTGCCGAGAGTAGGAAATCGGTGGTTAGATAACAAACATCTGCCTCATCGCAACAAGTATCTGAGCATCTAAAACAACTTCCACCTTTCTTTATTAGCAATGCAGCATTTGAACCCCCTCCAACTCCAATGTCGTCCCCTATTATTTCGCCAGGTTTTAGCAGCTTGCCCCACCGCTTAGCCACGTTGCTTAAGGGAATATCCAAATTTTCGGTAAATTCCACTAATGACGTGATTTCCTTTTTAAGATTCCTAGTTGGGTTTCAGGATCATGCTTTGGTATTTGCTCTGTCTCATTCTCAAATTCTACAAATTATTTACTCATATCCGGTGCGCGCCCTTTCTGATAAAATTGTGAAATCAACGGCTGATAGATATTCTATAGAAGACTTCCATGCCCATCTTTTGGCTAACTTCATTCCAGGTAGAGCAATGCCATCCCTAATACAGAAGCACTACTTCCGAGTCCAAAGGTTGGACGAGAATTTGGCCGATTTCATCCAAGACATAAAATTCTATACGCGGATATTCGCTCTTCATTTTCCCGAAGATCAAATCGTACAGACCATTGTCGAAGGAATTTCTCCATCATACAGGTCGTACTTATGTTTTGCTTCTCGACCTCAAACCTTCTCTGAACTTGAGGTAAAGGCAGTGTCAGCCGAGGGAGTGAGGTACGCTGATACTCGAGTCGCTAGGGAGCCCCCTCCGTCATTTAACAGTTCTCGTCCTCCAACTCGCCGAACCTTCCCTCCACGCAAGTGTTATGCGTGCGGATCAGCAGGACATCTTCGCAACAAGTGTTCTTTTGTAAAAACTAGTAGAACTAGGAATGGAGCTGGCCCATCCCAGGGTTGTTTAAGTGTGGGTCGTTTGCCCACCCGGCCAAAAATTGTACTTAACCTAATAGCACACCTTCCTGTTCTACTTCTGGTTCTTCCTCCACTAACTTAGGCGATAGAACGTGACTAGCGCCGTCGGCCGAGTCACCAAGTTCAGCTTCACGAGGCTCATCCCACGTTAAGTCGGGCCTCGAACACTTTGAGGAAGATACCCTCTCTAATTTATTATTTGAAGGCCCAAGAGAATGCCTTAGAATTGCTTCTGAGACCCCAGGATTCGTGCCATTTCTTAAGATTGAGAAAAATAATGAACCAATCACGGCGCTCTTAGATTCAGGAAGCGTTAGCTCTATTACTTCTGAGGAGTGGTACTCCAAACTGAAAGCCTTTTGTAAATTTCCAGACTATTGTTTGTCTTCTTTTAAATGCGTTCCGGAAAGTTCTTCACCTTTAGAAATTTTAGACTTCATTTTTGCTAAAATCCGCATTTCGAAATTCACTTGGAAAATTAAGTTGTTCGTTGCCTAACAGTTGTCTTGCCCCGTAATATTGAGGACCGATTTCATGTTGTACTCTGGTCTTGTGATCGATCTTCAGAGCAAGTCGTGCACATACAAATTTAGTAGGAACGCAAATATTCATCTTTTAAAATGTAATTCTGTTTCATATTCATCTATTTCGAATAACCAGAGTGAGATGTCGTTAGATCTTAGGAATCTACCTGACGATCAGGCTGAGAGTATTCGAAGGTTATGTCAGTCTCTTCCAGATGTATTTTCGAAAACCCTTGGTGTCACTGACCTAGTTGAGTATAGGATTGAGGTAACGGATTCGATTCCCGTAATATTTCATCCATATAGGCTATCTCCACCTAAAATGAAGGTTCTTAAGGAGATTATCGACAAAATGTTGAAGAATGGCATTATTCGACATTCAAAGACGACGTATTCATCGTCCAATTTTCTTGTACCGAAACCCCAAGGTGGTTTCAGGCCTGTCATTTATTACAGGACTTTAAACCGTAAGGTCGCATTGCAGTCAGTGTCCCTTAATGATCTTCATTCTTGTTTCTCATGGTTTCGCAAGGCTCAGTTCTTCACGATCTTAGATCTTAACCAATCATATAATCAGATTCCTCTGGCGGAAGAATCCAAACATCTGACGGCCTTCGCTACTGATTGAAACTTGTATGAATACAACTGCGTGCCTTTCTGGCTCCCGAGGGGCGTGACTGTTCTTACAAGACTGTTGGATAGAGTCTTCTCCGACATCAAATTTAAATAACTGTATCATTATATTCACGATGTCGTTGTGTTTTCTGAAACCTTTGGAGAACACTTAGATCGTCTTAAGAAAGTTCTAAATCTCCTTCGTAAGGCTGGATTGACAGTTAATTTAGCCAAGGTAGCTTTGGCTAAGACTTCTATGTCATTCTTAGGGTATATTGTGTCGCCCGATGGAGTTTCTATCCACCATTCTAGAACGCAGGCTAATCGTGACTTCAAGCCGCCTAAGTATGTCAAAGGAATTGCTAGGTTCAAAGGCATGGTGAATTTCTGCAGGAAATTTATTCCGAACTTCGCTAATAGGGCGGCGCCCCTAAACCTACTTCGTAGGAAAGATGTCATGTTCGAATGGGGGCCATCGCAGCAAGCTGCGTTAGAAGATCTTAAGTTAGCTCTCTGTAACGCTCCAGTATTAGCTATGCCAGATTTCTCTAAGACATTCATAGTTCAAACCGATGCCTCTTCATCTGCTGTTGCCGCCATTCTCCAAGAAACCGAACACGGAAGGCGACCTATTGCCTATGCGTCCAGGACCTTATCGGCTCAAGAAGCCAAGTACTCCATCTATGAATTAGAAGAACTTGCAGTCCTGTCCGGAGAATCTCCTCCTTTATCTGAAGCATGTTAAATTTGGGTTAGAAACTGACAATCAGGCATTAAGTTGGGTTTTAACTAGGCCTCGCCGTACAGGTCGTATCGCCCCTTGGGCTATCCGTATTTCAGCTTTTAAATTCGACGTGCGACACATTAGAGGATCAGAGAATGTGGTCGCAGATGGATTAAGCCGCATGTTTTCTGGTGACGTTGATTCTATTGAACAGGAGGAAAGTTCTTCTCCTTCATTTCCGAACCTTCTTGTGTTAGTGATATTTTGACTGATGTCCCTATGTTATTTCGCGACATCAAAAATTATCAACGGGAAGATCCAGTGCTGGCGCCTATTATGGAAACACTTTCTTCTGGGAAACATGCCGTCCCTTATGCGCTGAGAAATGGGGTTCTGTGTTGCCCATCGAGGTATGATCAAAAGATGAAAGTAGTTGTTCCAGCTGTTCTTGTGCTCATGAAGTTAAAGTACTATCGTGCTCCCCAATTAGGGTAACACTTAGGCGTCTTCAAAACGAGAAATAGAAATGTTCATCTGGAAGAGTACGGACGGCGAAATCAGGGAAATGGTTAAAGCCTGTAAATCTTACTTGCTTAGTAAGCCCACCTTGTCTACTATGCTAAGGCTATTGTCATCTCATCAAGCATATCGCCCTATGGAACGTTTGTATATAGACTACGTTGAACCCTTCCCTCAATCAATGGAGAACGGGAATAAATTCATCCTTGTATGCGTAGATGGCTTCACCATATTTTCATGGTTATTTCCGTCTAAGCTGGCTACCACTCAGTCTACCATTTCTTGCCTTAATACTATCTTTGCTTTTTTGTTCCTTGTCAACACATAGTCTCCGATAACGCTAAGGCTTTCATATCTAATTTGTTGCGAACATTCTGTTTTTACTTATCCATATCCCATGTCACTACGTCTGCGCATTACTCTCAACCATCTCTGGCTGAGCGCGTTAATCGTAATCTTCGATCTTCTTTGATAGCCTTTCATCATAAAAATCATTCTAGATGGGATACTTCTCGCATTGTTTACCTTTTGCGCTAAATTCGGCTGTTCATGAATCACTCAAGTTTACTCCTGCCTCTCCCATGTATAAGTTTGTTCCTAATACGCCGTTGTCTAATCTATGGACCATCATTAGATATTGCCAGAGACAATAGACCCCGATAATATCAGGGACGTGTGGAAGAAGGCTAAAAGTAACCTTAAGGCTAAGAGAGATATAATCGTGGACGGAGACCCACCAATTTAAAGGTCGGAGATCAGGTCATTGTTAAGAATTTCGTACCTGCAGGCAAGCTTGCGTCCAGATTTCATGGACCGTGTATTATTTTGGATTTATTAACACCGGTCACACTTTTGGTGAGCAATCCAGACAGCGAAAGAATATTTAGAGTTCATTTGTCACAAGCAAAACCTGTATAAAATCTCTGTTTTTCTGTGTAAGCTGCTAAGTCATGACACTGAAAAGATAGTTATATCTCTTTCCTTAACACCATAGATTCTTTAATTTCATAAGTTAGTTTGTAAGTTAGGAGGAGGAGGCCTTCTGCCCCGCTAAAATATATATAGGGTATTACCTTTCATGTTCAACCTGCTTACAAACCTTCCCTTCTAGTAAGATTTGCCTTTCTTCTGTTAACCGTCTGCCATTACCTTTTTCCCACCTACAAAACCGAGCCTGCATTTCACACACTCATTATCGATGCCTTCCGCCTTATCTGCACCTCCAACATAAATTTAAACAAACTCTCCCTCTCTCCATAAAAACAGTCACTGTCGACCAGAAAATTATTGTTTCAGTGCCCTAATTGCCATCTGCGGCCGGGTCACAACAACTGGCAAGTTATGCTGGCGCGGAGCAAGGGCTCACCCCGATCTGCCCAGTCTCCTTCATGACGCCGAACTTGAGCACCATCTTTACCGGCAAGGGCTGAGGTGCGGTACCACAACCGCCTACTTCATTATGGGTCAGTGCTTCAATATCTGGTCCGTGGCAACCATCACCATGGCTACCCCTCTCAAGGTAGCGGGGAGGATGTATCTGAGGGTACTTGGGGAGTTCAGGGGACCCCATCCGGGTACTTCAGCGGCTACCGCCCTTGACGTCAAACTTGGACTGTATCTTCCGGACTTCTACATACATACATACATACATACATACATACATACATACATACATACATACATACATACATACATAATCATTATAGACTGTTATGCCTTTCAGCGTTCAGTCTGCAAGCCACTGTGAATTAACTTAAACGTCGCCACAATCCTCGATTTGCAACTAGTGTTGTGGCCTCATTTAGTTCTATACCTCTTATCTTTAAATCGTTCGAAACTTAGTCTAACCATCGTCGTCTTGCTCTACCTCTACTTCTCTTACCCTCCATAACTGAGTCCATTATTCTCTTAGGTAACCTATCCTCCCCCATTCGCCTCACATGACCCCACCACCGAAGCCGGTTTATGCGTATGGCTTCATCCATCGAGTTCATTCCTAAATTAGCCTATGTCTCCTCATTCCGAGTACCATCCTGCCATTGTTCCCACCTGTTTGTACCAGCAATCATTCTTGCTATTTTCATATCTGTTACTTCTAACTTATGAATAAGATATCCTGAGTCCACCCAGCTTTCGCTCCCGTAAAGCAAAGTTGGTCTGAAAACAGTCCGATGTAAAGATAGTTTCGTCCGGGAGCTGACTTCTTTCTTATAGAATACTGTTGATCGCAACTGCGAGCTCACTGCATTAGCTTTACGACACCTTGATTAAATCTCACTTATTATATTACCATCCTGGGAGAACACACAACCTAAATACTTGAAATTATCGACCTGTTCTAGCTTTGTATCACCAATCTGACATTCAATTCTGTTGAATTTCTTACCTACTGACATCAATTTAGTCTTCGAGAGGCTAATTTTCATACCATACTCATTGCACCTATTTTCAAGTTCCAAGATATTAGACTGCAGGCTTTCGGCACAATCTGCCATTAAGACCAAGTCGTCAGCATAGGCCAGACTGCTTACTACATTTCCACCTAACTAAATCCCTCCCTGCCATTTTATACCTTTCAGCAGATGATCCATGTAAACTACGAACAGCAAGGGTGAAAGATTACAGCCTTGTTTAACCCCTGTAGGTACCCTGAACCAAGAACTCGTTTTACCATCAATTCTCACTGAAGCCCAATTGTCAACATAAATGCCCTTGATTGATTTTAATAATCTACGGTTAATTCCATAGTCCCCCAGTATAGGGAACACCTTTTCCCTCGGTACCTTGTCATATGCTTTCTCTAGATCTACGAAACATAAACACAACTGCCTATTCCTCTCGTAGCATTTTTCAATTACCTGGCGCATACTGAAAATCTGATCCTGACAGCCTCTCTGTGGTCTGAAACCACACTGGTTTTCATCCAACTTCCTCTCAACGACTGATCGCACCCTCCCTTCCAAGATGCCAGTTAATACGTTGCCTGGTATACTAATCAATGAGATACCTCGATAGTTGCAAACCTTCCTCTTCCCTTACTTATAGATAGGTGCAATTACTGCTTTTGTCCAATCTGAAGGTACCTTATCAACACTCCATGCTAATCTTACTACTCTATCAAGCCATTTCATCCTTGCCTTCCCACTATACTTCACCATTTCAGTTCTAATTTAATCTATTCCTGCTGCTTTATGACAATGGAGTTTATTTACCATCCTTTCCACTTCCTTAAGCGTAATTTCACCAACAGAATTTTGCTCCTCCCCATGAGCTTGGCTGTTCGCAACACCACCAGGAAGATTTTCTTTTACATTGAAAAGGTGTTGAAAATATTCCCTCCACCTCTCCAGTGACTCCCTGGGACCGAGCTCGATAGCTGCAGTCGCTTAAGTGTGGCCAGTATCCAGTAATCGGGAGATAGTGGGTTCGAGTCCCACTGTCGGCAGCCTTGAAGATGGTTTTCCGTGGTTTCCCATTTTCACACCAGGCAAATGCCGGGGCTGTACCATAATTAAGGCCACGGCCGCTTCCTTCCAACTCCTAGGCCTTTTCTATCCCATCGTCGCCATAAGACCTATCTGTGCCAGTGCGACGTAAAGCAAATAGAAAAAAGATTCCCTGGGATCTATTATGCGTTCACCTGAATTACTCAAAACACTGTTCATTTCCTTTTTCCCTCCCTTCCTAAGATTCTTTATTACTGTCCAGCAATGTTTCTCTGCTGCTTGACCTAGCCTTTGCAGGTTATTACCAAAATCTTCCCACGACTTCTTTTTGGATTCAACAACTATTTGTTTCGCTCTGTTTCTTTCATCTACGTACAAATTCCTGTCTGCCTCGGACCTTGTTTGGAGCCATTTCCGATAAGCCTTCTTTTTACGTTTACAAGCTGCTCTCACTTCATCATTTCACCAAGATGTTCGCCTTTTCCCATCTTTACACACAGTTGTTCTTAGGCATTCCCTTGCTGTTTCTATTACAGCATCCCTGTATGGCACCCATTCATTTTCTATATCCTGAACCTGCTTACTGTCTACTGTTCGAAACTTCTCACTAATCATATCCATGTACTTCTGTCTAATTTCCTCGTCCTGGAGATTTTTGTACCTTTATTCGTTTGCAGACAGATTTCACTTTCTCTACCCTAGGCCTAGAGATACTTAGTTCACTACAGATCAGATAGTGGTCTGTATCATAGAAAAATCCGCAGAAAACTTGTACATTCTTAACAGATTTCCTAAATTCGAAGTCGGTTAAGATATAGTCTATTATGGATCTGGTACCCCTAGCCTCCCACGTGTAGCGGTGAATAGCCTTATGCTTGAAGGATGTATTTGTAACTGCTAAGCCCATACTAGCACAGAAGTCCAGCAAACGCTTCCCATTCCCATTTGCTTCCATATCTTTCCCACATTTACCAATCACCCTTTCGTATCCTTCAGTTCTATTCCTAACTCTCGCATTGAAATCGCCCATTAGCACCATTCTATCCTTGCTGTTGACCCTGACCACGATGTCACGCAATGCTATGTTGTGTGGAATGGTATTCCTTATAAACAGCCCTACCCCATATTCTGCCCTTCCCTCTCTAACACCCGTCAAGTACACTTTATAATCTCCTGTCTCTTACTCGTTATCTCCCCTTACCCGAATATCACTTACTCCTAGCACATCCAGATGCATCCTCCTTGCTGACTCAGCCAGTTCTACTTTCTTTCTTCCATAAGCCCCATTAATATTGATAGCTCCCCATCGAATTCGATTTCGTTCGCCAAGTCTCTTCCAAGGAGTCCTTCGCCCGTTAAATGGGAGTGGGACTCCGTTACTCGCATAGGTCCGAGGCTTGCTTAAAATGTTCGGAGCTCGGTAAATTCATGAAGCAGGATGCTACCCTACTTACACATAGCCCAAGTGAGGATCGCTCATCTGACGGGTTATGGACACCGGTGAATTGTACAGTCCTAGCCGCCTGAGCACAAGGAGGGCCATGACTCTGAATATTGTCCGAGATGCCCACTCCCATTCCATAGCAACTGGTATCCCGGCTCTCAGGACCACTTACTAGGCCACTCAGCCGTTGCCAATGCTTCACGAACTAGGACGTGACTACAGTAACTCACAATGAACCATTCTACTGTTTCACAAATACTTCAAGACTTATTTACGGCATAATAACTTACAAATGAACTCTCCATCAAGAAATTTTCTGACTGCAATCTTCAACTTAAAATTCTCCTAAAAAGTAAAATTTTTAAACTGTGTCACCTGTGTAAGGACTTTAGGGGGTGGAGGTCTGTACCGGAGGTACACCCGCCCCGTGCATTTGAAACCAGCGCCTTTCATAAAGCCATCTATAACTTAGTCGTCAAACTGTTTGATACAAGAAATCTGGACATTTTTCGACAGATGTCGCTACTATCAACTTATGTTGCGCCCTCTGGGGTGAAGACGAACTATTAATTTTCAAACTAATTTTGGATGTCAAGGTTTCCTAAACTGAATTGTTTACAGTTCGTTTTTGGTGTTCAAAAGTTATCTACAGTTCTATCTCTTCCCGCCAACTTAAAATTTCTACCCATGAGAAAATTTGTACATTTATTTTAATAACCAATCACGGTTTTTTATATTTATTTGATTGCCCAATGAAAATCGTTCGTGTATCAGGGTTTCGACCCAGAGAAATCTGGAACCTTCCTCTCCGCTATAAAAGCTGGGACATTTCGAGCCATGTTTTCTTTGTGATCGCTCCAGTCTAGAGTGTGTTTGTAACGGAGGCAGGGGGAAAGAGCTCCCTCGTCCATCTTCGGCAGGTCCACTAGCTCAAGGTAATGGCAGATTCTGCTTGAAAGCTAGCTCGAGGGGAAGGTTTCAAATTTCTTTCGCAGTGTAACTTTTATTTCTTAATGTAAATTTTCAAACAAGCCCTAAAGGACTTACTCGAACTTAGGCAATAAAGAGTGACGAATCCTCTTGTATTCCCTCTCAACGTTATATTGAGGTGGCTATGATTTTGTAGTCTTTAAAATCTACCTAGTAATTTCTGTAACTTAAATATTTTTCTTCGTCTAGTCACCTCCGTCTAGGCTTAGCCTCTGTAACGTCAGGCCGTAAGCCCAAGTAGGGTTTGAAGTATTTCTTGTAAATTTCGAGGAGTGCAAGAGTTCGCCTCCTAACATTTTGAATTTAGGTCCAGTAACTTTAACATTTTGTTTTTACCAAAGGCCAGGTAGAGTGGGTACTTGTTACGCCTGATACAGTTACCTTTATTCATTTCATTTTTTGGCAAATCAGACTGCTAAGCAGTTAAGACAGTGAATAATGTTTTATTTTGTTAAATGTAGCTTGTGACTTTGATAGGCCTGAAAAGTGTAAATTTGGAGACCAAAGATGCTCTTCCTACTGGTCTTAAAGACATTGGGATATCCATCTCTTTGACTGTTGGTTGAAAGGAGCATTAGTGCTCATGTGAAATTTGTAATTAGGGAGCTTCAAGCTCATATGGTTAAATTATTGTTATCTGATTATTCTAGACCTCTCTAAAATTGTTACTCAAGCTTAAGAGCTAAATTTTGTACCTGATTTGTTATTTGCTTAGAAAAATGTGAAGTTCAAAATTTGAAAATGAACGAAGGATGTGAGGAAGAAATATAGCTCCAGTTTTACAGTTTTAAATTAATCTGACTTTTCTGTATCCACCCATTCATTCCCGCACCTCCTTTCACCTCTGTAAACTACAGTATCCCCGTAACAACAACAATAATCAAACCAAACCAAACCAAACCCCATGGCACTACAGCCCTTGAATGGCCTTGGCCTACCAAGTGACCGCTGCTCAGCCCGAAGGCCTGCAGATTGCGAGGTGTCGTGTGGTCAACACGACGAATCCTCTCGGCCGTTATTCTTGGCTCTCGAGACCGGGGCCGCTATCTCACCGTCAGATAGCTCCTCAATTCTAATCACGTAGGCTGAGTGGACCTCGCTCCAGCCCTCAGGTCCAGGTAAAAATCCCTGACCTGGCCGGGGATCGAACTCGGGTCCTCCGGGTAAGGGGCAGGTACGCTACCCCTACACCACGGGGCCGGCCAACAACAACAACAACAACAACAACAACAACAACAACAATAATAATAATAATAATAATAATAATAATAATAATAATAATAATAATAATAATAATAATAATAATAATAATAATAATAATAATAATAATAATAATAATAATAATTGTATGGGTTTCACGTCCCTTTCAACTAATGCAGCTTGGATGAAAGGCCAGCAAGCTAAAGCCATTCATCCATGGGGCCGGAGATAATAATCATCATCATAAGGAGAAGAAGAAACGTCGGAATACACTTTCCGACATAAAATAGCTATCAAACTTAGGTATTTTTAAAATAAAATGCAGAATTTACTTTACCCTTATTCGTCGTCCTCGTCATTGTCTGCAAGGTGAATCACAAATCTATCTTGGTTGTTATCCATGTCGTGTTTCATGTACTTCTCTTCTATCGTAATGATGCGTCGAACACAAGCAGACCAGCCCTCTGGACCGATTGTTCCAGCTCCTTCACATAGAAGCTGACACACACCAGCACTCAAAGTTAGGATAACATTATTTTTTCTAACATACGACTTCATCTGAGCTCAGATCATTTCTATGGGGTTTAAAATGCAGTGATATGGAGGGAGTCGCAACATTTCATGTCCGCATGGGGCTGCGATCTCCTGTACAGCGTGCCTTTTTCTGATGTTGACTGATCTGATTTCCTGCAGCTTGTGTTTTACAAGTTGCTTTGCGTCGCACCACAGATAGGTCTCGAGGGATAGGAAAGGACTAGGAGTGGGAAGTTAGCGGCCATGGCCTTAATTAAGGTAAAACCCCAGCATTTGCCTGGTGTGGAAACGGGAATCCACGGAAACCATCATCAGGGCTGCTGACAGTGGGGTTCGAACCCACTATCTCCCGAATACAAGCTCACAGCTGCGCACCCGTAACCGCACGGCCAGCTCGCTCGGTTTTCCTGCAACATAACTGCCTTCATGCGTATAGGTTTTGCCACGGAAATGTTATTGTACTCCATAAAATCAACGATGTCCTTAATATTGCTGTTCATGGAAGGAAATCAAATCAGCTGTCGTGAATGACTGTTTGCGTTATCCATCAAGATGACACATTTTCGGTCACGTGGTATGTTCTCTATAAGATGGGACCTAAACCAATTTTCTAAAACTCGAGCTAGGCTATCAGCTTTGCAGTCTCCAATGTTTTCAACCGACAATTAAAGCGAATATTCGCAACCCAGCCCTCACTGCACGCAGCATGCAATACCATAATACGCTTGCCTCACGATATTGGTGCTTTCAATATGCAATTATAAGTTCCATCACTCCACCCTTTCTTCACAATGTCATGAGTGCCGTACCAAGTTTCATCTAGATCAGGGATGACATAGCGTGTCAGTTAAGGTCTTGTTTATGTCTTTTCGCTGTCTAGTGTGCCACTGGTTATTTTCCTTTCAAAATCATCATGAAACACTTCATTTAGGTATTAGATTGCATTACATATAAATGCATTCCACCAAATGTTTCATGATTTTATTTTGCAAACATCACATAAAAGGACATTTCAAAACAGGTTCATTTTAAGAATAAGGTATATTTTTGCTTTAACCTAATAAAATATGTGAAAATATGGCCATAGAATTAATTTAGACAACTTCTTTATTAAAGCGTAATGTAGCTAGATGCTTTGTTGCAAGATTTTCGATCTATTTATTACATGTTAAGAAACACTAAAATATGTTAGTGTGTTGTCTGACGTGCCCTAGAAGTCGTGTTCGCGTGTCATAGGTTCGCCATCCCTGATCTAAATAGACAACTGTGCGCCCCTTGGAATGCAACTTCGGAGACGGTCTGTGAATTTATATCGCCAAGCTACTATTCTAACAGATTCCACTTTAGTCCGATTTTTCCTCAGAATACGGAAACAAAACCCAAGTTTTATTAACGGCTGTCGTAGAGTAGTTTTTTTTCATAAGGAAAGCCACACACACCTTTCCAATTCAGTTTCTGTACGGTTGGTGACTTACTTTTAGTAAAGAATCTATATACCTCGCGTTTCACCAAGTCATACCAAAATTATCAATTTTATTAAAAGCAGGCTAACCTTATTATTACCACACTTTTTCAGAGTTTTAGCACAACTTTTTACGACTTTCCTAATAGGTTTCCTGTCATGTTTCAAAATTTTAGCTGTCACCGAAATATAACTCTTGCCTACGTTGTTTTCCGTAACGTATTCGTATGTGTTACATACCATCCGTTGATTTTGCTTACTTACATTATTTGTCGCCTTTCTTGTCTTCGCAGAACTACTACTACTCGGTTCAGTAGCACTCGTGGACACGGAACCAGTACTACTCGGTCGAGTATCACTGCTACTGGTGCTCGGTTGAGGATCGTTTGCGTGCACTGGCAGATTTAATTCAGGATATTCAGGTGCGTTAATTTCCAGGTTTGATTCTCACTGCTGCCACATTACTGCGTGAAGCTAAGTGAAAAGCAATACACTTCGCAAATATTAATTAATAAACAAATATTACAAGACTTTCAAACAGCGAACGAAGCACGTGCGAATTGTCTCGAGTTGAAAAAAAAGACACTGACATCTGTTTAATAAGAGGTGCATTGTCAATAGAGCTGTAAGGATTTCTCTTGGGGAATGAGAGCTTCCGTTTCAAAGCCCACTACCGTCGTAAATGACCCCTGTAAGGCAAGCGAGTGGCCAGGAGATGAAACTGTTTGAATGCCGGTTGGTATTCGTTGCCCATATCAGCTGTACCTGCGAGGATCTTCCACCATGCAATCATTATTTTCTTTGAGCGAATGTACATGTTAAAGCTTTTGGTCTCACGGCCCACTAACTACTTTTCAAGGTTTCCGGAGACGTCAGGGGGGCGGAATTTTGTCCCGCAGTTCTTCGTTTCCGTGCCGGTAAATCTACCGACACGGGGCTGGAGTAGTCGATCTCCTTCTAATACCACCGGACTATCGAACCTGTCAACTTGGGCTCAGAAAGCCAGCGACTTAATCGTCTGAGCCATTTAGCCCGGTAATGTACATGTTAATGAAGAGATTGCCTTCAAACGAAATGTTAGTCAGGCGAATGCGTGGACAGTTAAATGGTTGTTCTGTTTGGCACAATGTTGAGGTCTTGTTTTGTAATGAGACTCTGTCCAGCTGGCAAGACTTCAACATTCTTGGCAGAGCTAAGAATCGAACGTGTGCCTCCTAGTCAGTAGTCTGTAGACTAGAAATGTTATCTAAAATCCTGAAGACTTAAACGACGTTGAAGAAAGATATCAAGGTCAATGAGACATAAGCATACTTGCCGACCATTGTTGGATGCTCAACAGGGACAACCGAAGCCATACACAGCAGAAGATCTTTCACAACAATAATGCGGCCATGGCGATAATGTCTGCAACATTACATATTGTGCCGTTATACTGGCACTGAAAATATATAGCGACAATTAGACATTATTATGATAGTGAGGAAGTTTACCAATTTCTCATGAGAAATGAGACTGATAACAGTTATTTGGAAAATATGTCGACATTTTAGCGCACATTTCAACAGATTTTCTTTGTTGAATTTATTCTCTGTTAACTATCAAGGATTGAATTTAAAGAATGAATGTTCAAAATATTTATCGTCAGTAATTCAGTATTTGCAAAACATAGTCATTGCAAATTTCCCAACATTTATTACGTGAAAGCAAGATACGATTTTGATTTTCCCATTTAACGCATCGGTATTAGGTTGAACCACTCAATTAGGTCGAAATTCACAGGCTAGTGTCGTTACCGTGAACTAAGTATGTTTTCAAGCAATCAGACTTGAATATTATTGATGATGTTCTATTCTTGGAAATGAATTCTTATCGAATGTGGTCAGTAATCTGTCCCAATCTAGTGCAAGCATCATGCTCACCCATCAACAAAGTACACAGTATGGGCCTACATTTAATTTCAGTTTTCATAAACAACCTGTGTGCAGGAATAAATACATTGTCTTGTGGGGTCTTCTTTTGTGAACCAAAGCTACTTGAGGCTTCTAAATGGTTTGTGGAAGTACCCGACGCCCCATCTCAAGCATGCCTGATAGTGGTGTTGATTATTACTTTAAGAGGAAGTACAAATGGGCAACCTTCATCTATGCTCAGCATACGAACATATGAGTATATTTTGTTCCTATGCTTCCTTTTTCCGAATATTTTAAAACAATACAATGAGAGATTGTACTCACCTTCAGATTTTCCATGGCCAGACACAGTTGTAGCACACGATGAGTGCCTGTGGTGTTGTGTTGTACTGAAGGTTTCAGTTCGGCCTCCAGTCTTAGTGAGGCTGCACAATGGAACACAATAGACACCTCGGATAACAGAGCATCTCGAACTTCCTGCTTGAGCCCTAGTTCAGGCAGAAGAACGTCACCTTCCACAGCAACCAGCTTCTTGATGGAGGACTTGTTTTCCTGTCTCAGCCGATCAAAGACCTGAAATTAAAGATCGTTTCCCTTTGAAAGGAGGTACGCTTGAGTTTCCTTCAGTTTGACTGATCGCTTACACAAACATGTGTAAACATTAAGAATAATGTCCTTACCTATATTTCTACACCGATATGCAGCACCTAACCTCACAATTCATAGCGGAATTTTGCCCAACGCTCACCGATGTCAACCGACCTCGTAACGTCCAGCATAACTGATATGACGCCGCCGATCTAGGAAAGCTAGATACATAGTCAGTACGGGGTGTGGTCACCTTAAACAGTGAAATATGCAGTAGCACGAGTTTCCATATTGAGGTGACATTGTCTTGGGGGTCCTCTTTGTGAACCAAAGCTACTTGAAGTTTCTAAATGGTTTATGGAAGCACCCGACGCCCCGTCTCAAGCATGCTCTATAGTGGTGTTGGTGATTATTGTTTTAAGAGGAAGTACAATTGAGCAACCTTCATCTATTAACACTAATAAGAGGGTCAAATTTCAGGCAGGGTAATCCAAAACGAATAATATTGTCGGCTTCTATGAAGTCATCCACAGACAAACAGGTGCTGCCTTATAGAGACAGAGACCAGCTGAAAAGCCTGAGATACTGTTAGGACGATATCTCTCTACTTACTACCTATATGAACTGTTACACAGGTGCGAACAAACAGACAAATGCGGTCTACGTAAGCCCAAGGTCAACCTGCCCCTGACAACACAGTTGCCTCGACTGTACTTGCACCAATGTTATCACCGTATGTGAACATGTAGTGATCACTTCGAGGACTGAAATTGAATGGTATACAACCTCAGCGTTCCCCTGTCTAGCTCAGTGTTCTACGTACCACGCTGCTCGAGCAATGATCGGTGCGATGTACAAGGGTTGGGATTTTAACAGTAGTAACTCTTAAATTACTACGGGTATAGAATTTTAGTCGTTTCAAAGTTTTACTGCCCTCCGATATATTCAGTACTTCTGTTTGCAGCAATATGGAAGGTCAGCCTGTCGTCGACAACACCTTTTTTTTTGCTAGGGGCTTTACGTCGCACCGACACAGATAGGTCTTATGGTGACGATGGGATAGGAAAGGCCTAGGAGTTGGAAGGAAGCGGCCGTGGCCTTAATTAAGGTACAGCCCCAGCATTTGCCTGGTGTGAAAATGGGAAACCACGGAAAACCATCTTCAGGGCTGCCGATAGTGGTATTCGAACCCACTATCTCCCGGATGCAAGTTCACAGCCGCGCGCCTCTGCGCGCACGGCCAACTCGCCCGGTGACAACACCTATTTGGTCGATCACTTGAATAGAGCAGTCTACTGCCGAGGGAATAGTTGGAACAGTTCTGGATCGAAAACCGTGAAATAGTTTCATCTTAGTGATCAAGTCAAAGTCACAGAGCCTTAACATTAATAATAACAAAGTATTATTTAATAGTTGTCACTCGCCTAACTACGCTGTATGTACAGTAAAGGTATCACTTTTTAATATCGAATCTATCGAGTTCATGGTTTCCTTGCCTGATGAAAATAAATAAATGTATATGAAAACCCAATTGACATACACGATTACTCTGTACTTTTCCGAGGCCAGTACACACATACACCATGGGTGTTAACAATCATATCCTATTTCAATGTGAACAATTCAAACAATATACACACAATTTCATTATGCAATTAACCCAGCACAAAATTCTGTACCCCACCAGTGTCTCTAGTATAACACGACATCCTACACCAAGTCTAGTAAATGTAATACAAGAGTTCCTTGACAATTATTCGTTAGTATTATAAACCATAGTCCAGGTTGAACGACAAGACTAAGTATCTTTAAAGAATCAGCTAGTGACAACGTAAAAGCTAGACGAAATAAATTGATAAAGGACGAAAATCAGATTAGTTGATTATTAATATCGTATACAATCAAGATATCACAGATATTTGTGTGGTCACAAAAAAATCAATGTTTTAAAAAATTATGTGTGGAGTCTGGGCAAAGGCGCAAGCAGAGCCCACCAGGCTCATAATAATAATAATAAGAAGAAGAAGAAGAAGAAGAAGCATAACTACTGGAGCTTCCCTACAAATTGACGTATATACTTCTCTGAAGGAAAATGGCAGTCTAGTGTGCAGCTTACGGCTGCACAGAGAGGTTCGTAAAAAGCAACGAGGTATTCATTTCACCTTTATGTTTTTTGAAATTAATTTCCGTGCGTATAAAATAACGTTTTGCGTGACACTTATTGTCATGTGGATTGGCCCAAAAAGAATGTGGGTTGGCCTACTTGCGCTGACTTCGCGGACGTTTCCCTGTCGGTGTGAATGCTATTCTTTGGAACTTAACCTAAAGACTGAAATTAATGTTTTATGAAATATAAGGGGTGGAATTTTTCTTTCACAGAAGGGCCTTGCCTTCGAATGCGTATATCCACAAAATCATTGCCATGAGTTTTATCAAGTTGACTGTGAAAGAGTATACGAATTGAAGTCTAGGTATACATAGAGTTGGCGTCAAGAAAGGCATCCGATCTTAAAAGTGGATATAATCGACAGCTAGTGTCGACCTCAATTAATTGTGAAAAGGCCAAGCAAAGCAAGATAATGCGAGACATCGCAGTGGATAGTCGTAGCTCCTACTGGCAAATTATTAATATCTCCACATTTAACCCTCCTTCAGCTCATCATGTCTGGTGAGGCATGTGCATTTGTATCGTACTATATCATAATGAAACTTCATATCTACTGACGTGCATGTAGGGTAAATAAATATAGAGACAGTTTGTTTGGAAGTTATACTTACAAGTATTGGGATTTGAAGAATTATAGGCGTTGAAAGACGTAAGATCATCACTCCCTCTCTCTTTCTGCAGCCAGCAGCCACCCAAGACCAGTTGTTAAGACATTCGTGAAATTATTGGATGTGACTCGAACATAAACTTGATTTGACGATGGAATGGAAATGGGTGAATTACACTAGTGCCCCAAAGTTAAGCACAATCACTAAACGAGGCCATACCGCCTGATAGGAATGTCAGACGGATTACTGAACAAACGGAAGCTGAATCACACACCATATGTCACACAACTTGTCCAAAAAGACAGTGTCAGAAAGGTTCTGATAGCTAAGGTACACTTTTGACAACAACTAACAAAAGTTGGCTATGTCTTCCACAACGAAATATGCTGTTAATAGGGTGTATGGTTACCCGTAACGGCCACACATGCTTCGCACCGACGTGGCATGCTCTCTATCAGATGGTCCAAGAGCTCTTGTGGTAGCCGATCCCATTCCACAGAAAGGGCAATGCGAAGGTCTTGGAGGGTCCGTGGTGGAGGCTGATGGGATGCAATTCGCCTCCCCAATGCATCCCAGGAATGTTCTATAGTATTCAGATCCGCAGACCTCGCTGGCCAGTCCTTGCGATGTCTTCCCAGCCAGAAATTCATCCACCAGAGCAGCGCGGTGCGTTCAGGCATTATCGTCCATTAAGAGGAAGTCTGGACTAACCGCACCTCTGAAGAATCGAACATGTGGTCTCAGTACCTCATCCCTGTATCTCCGAGCATTAACAGTGTTCCTTTGGACCACCCATGAAGATGTGCAGGTCCGTACGGCCATTTAACATGATGCCGCTCCACACCATGACGCCACCACCACCATACTGGTCCCGTTCCACGATGTTCCTGTGGTTGTACCGGCTACGCGATTCTCTCCAGATTAATGTGCGACGGGAATCGATCTGCAAACTGAAGCGGGATTCATCTGTGAAGATCACATGCCTCCATTCATTCATGCTCCAGTTTCGATGTTGACGGTTCCAGAGTAAACGGGCCCGTCTCAGTGCTGGAGTGAGCGGGATGCACACCGCTGGACGTCGGGTAAACAGCCCTGCTGTTCTGAGCCTTCGGTACACAGTTTGTCGGGAAACGGCAACCCCTGAGACGGCTGCAAGCTCCGCCGACAAGTGCCTTGCAGATGCACTCCGATTTCGTCGGGTGGTTAAGGCCAGGTATCGGTCCTGCTGTGGGGTGGTTATCCTCGGTCGACATGGTAATGGCCTACGATTAAGATCTCCTGTGTCTCGAAATCGTCTCCAAAGCCTGGAAATGACACTTTGTGGCACATCAAGGATTCGGCGACTTCGGTCTTTATCTGGCCTGCTTCCAGGCGACCGAGAATTCTACTCCGCAAAACGGGGTCCAAACGGCGTCGTTGTGCCATTATGTCGTCACGTTCACCGCGAGGTTACACTCCGCACACTATAACAGGGCAAACACGACTGAGGGAATATGGGGCGCAGGCACTGGCTGTGTTTACTTTGCGCTTACGCCGCTAGTCAAAGAAGGGAACACTCCTTTCCTATACAGAGCGAACACCTAAGGTTGGTAGCTGCATATTTCATGCGATTTGTGGTCTATTTTCTGTTGCTCTGCTTACTCGTAAACCGAGCTCGATAGCTGCAGTCGCTTAAGTGCGGCCAGTATCCAGTATTCGGGAGATAGTGGGTTCGAACCCCACTGTCGGCAGCCCTGAAGATGGTTTTCCATGGTTTCCCATTTTCACACCTTAATTAAGGCCACGGCCGCTTCCATTCCTTTCCCATCGTCTCCATAAGACCTATCTCTGTCGGTGCGACGTAAAGCCAATAGCAAAAAAATAGCTTACTCATAATTTATGCTTTAACTTTTGGACATTATGTAGAAGGAGAAGTAATTTAGAGGACACTTTACGTGACTACCTTTGTAAGCAATGCAAAGTCCATACATCGGCCGAAATCGGAGACCATCATCTTGTATATCACAGACATCAACGATATTTCGTATTATGCAAGAATTGCCCTATCTGGATAATACTAATACTGTAAGATTAGCAGCTGGCATAACGAATGTCACGTAATATGGTGAAATATGAGGTATCTTCATTACTTTCATCACCAAAATATGGTTGTAAAATCATCAGCTGTTTATTGATAGTATTATTGAGGCTCTGCGACTTCATCCGGTTGTATTAACAGTTAAACAGACATAGACTATCCAAACAGTGGAAGTTAATCAACTATATGTGCTTTCCTACTACTGTAATATTGATCAAATTAGAAATATACACAGTATTTAAAATCTTCCAAAGTTTTAAATGTAGCTTTACATAAATAATATTTATATCGGGCAATGTTCGTTTAAGTGGGATAAACAGGGTCAAGGCTACGAAACAAGAATACCTTTATCATGTTACACCCATAAAAAGAGAATATTTATCTTGGAAATGACGTTCCAAGAACCGAGCTCAAAATCACGAGGTTTTCGAAGTCATCTCCGCACAGGCCATAAAGGCTCCTGGAGGGGTGGAAGGTAAAGGCTTCCACTACCCGTAACCTCAACACTTGGTGGGGTGGAGTGGTTAGCTCTACGCCCGGCCGTCCTTTCCCCCAGGAATTAACCTGGTACTCATTTTTGGGGTACGCTGAGTGAACCTCAGGACCATGTTCACCTCCGGAATTGTTAAATCACGTTTCTTAAATTTTACGACTTCGTGACGGGGAATCGAATCCACGTCCTTCCGGGTGAACCGAGGTGCCTCAGCCAGGCAGACCCTACGAGGTTGTAGAATCATTGAGTATTCAATACTACGTCATTTAGATTAGGTAGTTAGTCCTCTCCTTCTTGATCTGTTTACCCTCCACGGTTGGTTTTTCCCTCGGACTCAGCAAGGGATCGCACCTCTACCACCTCAAGGGCAGTGTCCTGGAGCTTGAGACTCTGGGTCAGGTGGTACAACTGGGGAGGATGACCAGTACCTCGCCCAGGCGGCCTCGCCTGCTATGCTGAACAGGAGCCTTGCGGGGAATGGGAAGATTGGACGGGATAGGCTAGGAAGAGGGAAAGAAGAGGGTGTGGTCTTAAGGTAGGCACCATCCGGGCATTTGCCTGGAGGAGAAGTGGGAAACCACGGAAAACCACTTCGAGGATAGCTGAGGTGGGAATCGAACCCACCTCTACTCAGTTGACCTCCCATGGCTGAGTGGACCCAGTTTCAGCCCTCCTACCCCTTTTCAAATTTCGTGGCAGAACCGGAAATCGAACCCGGGCCTCCGGGGGTGGCAGCTAATCACACTAACCACTACACCACAGGGGCAGACGAGGTAGTTATTCTAACAAAAAAAAATTGTTAGCATCTGTCCCTCTGCTCTATCGCTCAATATAATCACGCAAGATATCCGGTTATACCAGGTGGCTCAAGAACGCCGTACTTTCTACTTATAAATGTCCCGCATGCACAAATGATGAATGGGATGTCTACCAACTGATTTTCACAGGCGCACTACTGCCAGCGGGTAGGTTACGTCAGAATATGAAGAGATAAGGACCAGCCTGTCGCTCGCAGCATGTTACTCAGCGCTACGGGTCTAATGCACCCCTTGCAATAGTAAACATCGTTTTCCACCGCATATTTCTAGGCTGGTGTATGGTACAGCCGCACTATGTTTGCTATCAGCATATCGGCAATGGATAGTGTGTTCAGCAGCGACAAATACACAGACATTATTTTAATCTGGACAACTTGGTCTGAATGCAGCCGAAGCTCCAAACAGACGTAGGCCAATGCCGCCTACACACGTATTTCACCGAACAGTATTAGTTTTCGTTTCATACAAGCAACTCTGTTATCGAGTGGAATGTCTACACATGTATAAATTAATAAGTTATTAAATTTCCTTTTCTGCATCTTTGGCGTGTTTACAAACAGTAGCGGTGATTAGGGGGTGGGGCGAGGAGGGATAGTGGCACCCTCCCCCAACTTCTTGGAGTAAACATTACATTTTTTTCACTTTAACCAGCTGGAACTAGGAATTACTAAAAAAAAAGCTATTTGTACAAACCTTGTTGCCTTATCTTCTAATTCTTTCCTTTATTATTTAATCATTAACATAATTATTGGTGAAAATACGCACAAAATGCCGTTCGTCGCGGCTAACCGATTTGTATAGCGCTGCGGCAAGTAGTGGAGACTTTGCATGTGCTGTGAGGAAGGGTAGTAGGGGTACATAATTTTTTGACAAGGTCGTGGACAGTGAGTTATAATTCACCCGCTTGCCGCGCGCATCCGTCAGTGTGGCAGTCTCGTTTAGTGGCTGTTAGTTTCTTAGTGTGTATTCAAATACTAAATTATTTTAATTGCATAATCATGCCGTGCTTCTATTTAATTACACCGGGCGAGCAAGCCGTGGGGTTAGGGGTGCGTAGCTGTGAGCTTGCACGCGGGAGATAGTGGTTAAAAATCGTACTGTCGGCAGGCCTGAAGATGGTTTTCCGTGGTTTCCTATTTTCACACCAGGCAAGTGCTGGGGCTGTACCTTAATTAAGGTCACGGCCTCTTCCTTTTCACGCGTAACCCTTTCCTGTCTCATCGTCGCCATAAGTCGTATCTGTGTCGGTGTGACGTAAAGCCAATTCTTCTTAATCTGTTTACCCTTCAGTGTTGATTTTTCCTCGGACTCAGCGAGGGATCCATCTCTACTGCCTCAAGGTCAGTGTCCTGGACGGTGAGACATTGGGTCGGTATACAAGTGGGGAGGATGACCAGTACCTCACCCAGGCGGCCTCACCTGCTATGCTGAACAGGGGACTTGGTGGGGGAATGGGAAGTTTGGAAGGGTTAGACAACTAAGAGGGAAGGAAGCGGCTTTGGCCTTAAGTTAAGGACCATCCCGGCGCTTGCCTGGAGGAGAAGTGGGAAACCACGGAAACCACTTCGAGGAGGGCTGAGGTGGCAATCGAACCCACCTCTACCCAGTCGACCTCCCGAGGCTAAGTAGACCCCGTTCCAGCCCTCGTACCACTTTTCGAAACATCGTGGCAGAGCCAGGAATCGAACCCGGGCCTCCGGGGTGGCAGCTAATCACACTAACCACTATACCACAGAGGCGGACGTAAAGCCAATCAATTGTAAAATAAATTCAATTGTAATTGTAATTTCAACGGAAGATAATACCAACGTTCCTTTCACTGGGCTGGATTATTTGTTTTGTGTTATGTTATTTATTAAGCAAATCTATTTAACCTACCCCATGGTTTGTTTGTGAGACCTGGTAAAAATTTTAGTATAAAGCGTTTAATCACAATATCAAAAAAGTATTACAAATAAACCACGGGGCAGGTTAATTACATTTACGTAATAAATAACATAACACAAACTAAAGAATTTAGTCCGGTGAAAGTAAAGATGGGGAAGGTCGGGAGGTATCGGACGGCGGCTGGTATCGGACAATTCACAGATGTCTTTGTTAGCAGCATGTGGCAGAACTTGTTTAGCTACTCACAGGTCCGCCTGCATGTTTGAAGGGTGGGTACATACTATTCAGTCGAAAGGCAGGGTCGTTTATGAATGGTGGTGTATTTTTGTCCTTTGTGTGATTTTCGGCCGGCACGGATTTTTTTTTACCAAGAAGTAGCAGCAACAAGGATAAGTTGCATTGAACTTTAAGTACATTAGCAGAAGCAGTATTCTTTACTCTGTAATATCGTGGGTTTAGAATCAGTTTCTTTCCGAACGTTCTCGTTCAGTTCCAGTTGTTTCTTAAGGGAGTCATTCGGGCGGTATTGGACACGAAACTGGCGTGCGGTATCGGACACATAGGTTGCAGTTCCGCCCCGGTTACTGATAGTACTATCCTTTGTTTTAGGTAATCATGGGGAAGATACGAGGATAATGGGAAGAAAGCAATAGAATATTAGCCGTGAATAGTGTCAGGGACAATAGAATGAGTATTAGAGAGGCCAGTCAATGTTCCTCTGTTCCACAAAAGCACGTTAGATGATAGAATTAAAGCTCTTGAAGCTGGTAAAGAGATTCCAATAAAAGCGTGTACGGCGAACAGTGAGACTTTTCAGAGAACATTCTCAGATGAAGAAGAGAATGACCTGTACATGCATATCAAGGCCCCGACAGTCAGCTCATGCCACTCATCAAAACAGAATTTTTAAAACTTGTGTATCAATTTGCTGAGGAATTGAGAGCTGAACATAGATTTAATAAAACTAAAATGATGACATGAAAGACCCTTTATATGATGTTATGAAAAGGCATTAAGACCTCCGTTTGAGGACGGCTGAGTCTATCAGCTTGCAGCGAGCAGTAGGCTTCAACAAAGAGCAAGTGGACATACTTTTGATAAATTAAATGATCTTATGACTAAATATTTGTTTAGTCCATCAAGAATCTTCAACGCTAATGAGTGTGATATTTGCAGAATGGCTAAATGTTAATTTGTTTTATTTTGAATGTGAAAAAATAAATATTTGTTAAAAAAGATTGACCGTCCGATACCATCCTCCATTTTTCAAACCTACGAAAGTGTAATGACGTCCTTAATTTGTTAATATTTTCCGTGTTTATAATTGTGATTAAATATATTCTAGTGAGTACGTTGATACAAGAATATAGATGCTTATAAAATGCATTACATGAATTTTTCCCTATTCCATAAAAAGAATTATGGCAGAAAAGTTAAACTGTTCGATACCTCCCGATTTTCCCCTATCTCCCGTTGAAATTACAATTAAATATTTTTTTTTACAATTGACTTTACGTCGCCGCGACACAGATACGACTTATGGCAACGATGAAACAGGAAAGGGCTACGCGTGGAATGGAAGAGGCCGTGGCCTTAATTAAGGTACAGCCCCAGCACTTGCCTGGTGTGAAAATGGGAGACCACGGAAATCCATCTTGAGGGCTGCCGACAGTGGGATTCGAAACCACTATCTCCCGCGTGCAAGCTCACATTTGCGCGCCCCTAACCACATGGCCAGCTCGCCCGGTACAATTAAATAGATGTACGGCATGATTATGCAGTTAAAATCAATTAGTATTTGAATACACACTAAGAAACTAATTAGCACTAAAAGAGAGTGCCAGACTGATGGATGCGCACGGCAAACGGGTGAATTATAACTCAGTGTCCACGACCTTGTCAAGAAAATATGTACCCTTACTACCCTTCCTCATAGCACATGCAAAGTCTCCACTACCTGCCGTAACGCTATACAAATCGTTTAGCCACGACGAACGGCATTTTGTGCGTATTTCCGCCAATAATTATGTTAATAATTAAAAAATAAAGGAAAGAATTATCAGATAAGACAACAAGGCTTTTACAAATAGCTTTTTTCAATAACTCCTAGTTCCAGCTGGCTAAAGTGGAAAAAATGTAATGTTTACTCCAAAAAGTTGGGGGAGGATGCCACTGTCCCTCCTCGCTCCACCCGCTAATCACCGCTACTGTTTGTATACACGCCAAAGATGCAGAAAAGGAAATTTAATAACTTATAATTTATAAACGTGTAGACATTCCACTCGATAATAGAGTTGCTTTTATGAAACAAAACCTAATACTGTTCGGTGAATTACGTGCGTAGAAGGCATTGGCCTACGTCTGTTTGGAGCTTCGGCTGCATTCCGACCAGGTTGCCAGATTAAAATAATGTCTGTGTATTTGTCGCTGCTGAACACACTATCCATTGCCGATATGCTGATAGCATACACCAGCCTAGAAATATGCGGTGAAAAACGGTGTTTACTATTGCAAGGGGTGCATTAGACCTGTAACGCTGAGTAACATGCTGCAAACGACAGGCTGGTTCTTATCTCTTCATATTCTGACGTAACCTACCCGCTGGCAGTATTGCGCCTGTGAAAATCAGTTGGTAGTCATCCCATTCAGCATTTGTGCATGCGGGACATTTGTAAGTAGAAAGTACGGCGTTCTTGAGCCACCTGGTATATGGCATGTCTCCAGTAGTCTCTGGCTTCCTGTGTGTGTGTGTGTGTGTGTGTGTGTGTGTGTGTGTGTGTGTGTGTGTGTGTGTGTGTGTGTGTGTGTGTGTGTGTGTGTGTGTGTGTGTGTGTGTGTGTGTGTGTGTGTGTGTGTGTGTGTGTGTGTGTGTGTGTGTGTGTGTGTGTGTGTGTGTGTGTGTGTGTGTGTGTGTGAGATGGACTCTACACTTGTATCAAACTGGGAAGCTGCTTTTCCTTACCATATCCGCCGAGCACTACCAAATTCGAGGCACTGAACGACTTACAACATTGACCATGGGTGCTGCTGGAGTCAGTGTGTAATGCTGTATGGGGTATCAGTTTTGCAAATATCAGTAGGATTAAGCTGGAATATTAACAGGTCATTAAAATTCATTTACCCAGCATAATTTTGTATACGTTCCTGCAAACAACAAACATTTAGCTTTAATGATTTTCACTCTGCAGTCTTTTAAATACCTCCGTAGATTCCTGAGCAACATTTTATTTACATTGCTAGTTCTGTCATATTCTATTTAATAAATAGTCGAACCTGACTGTCGACAGCCCTAAAGATTGTTTGCCGTGGTTCCCCATTTTCATACCACACAAATGCTGGGGCTGTACCTTAATTAAGGCCACGGTGCTTCCTTCCCACTCCTAGCCTTTTATTATCCCATCGTCACCATAAGACCTATTTTTGTCCGCGTGACGTAAAACAAATTGTAAAGAACAAACAAAAAATAAATATTTATTTAATTCTTCTTCCGGGTTGAACCGTGTTGTTGTTTTCTGTACATTCCGTACAGTTTGCCGGCTTTTCGAATACATTGCAGTATTCTTTGTCAAGGCGACTGAAATATCCCTACTTGATCCGAGGTAATCAGTCTCCCAGGCAGCAATCACTGCAGCAATTCGAGACATCGCAGTAGATAATCGTAGTTCCTACTAGCAAATTATGAATATCTCAACATTTTATCCCTCGTTCAGCTACCCTCACATCATGTCTGGTGAGGCATGTGCACTTGTATCGTACTATATCATAATATGGGAGACTGTTTACCTCGGATCGAGTAGCGGTATTTCAGTCACCTTGACAAAGAATACTGCAATGTATTCGAAACGTCGGCAAACACTACAGAATGTACAGAAAACTCCAACACGGATCAACCCGGAAAAATAACCGAACAATTCTAAACATCATGAAAGCTTCACTTCTAGAAAAAACTAATAGTTGAGATCTGCTGAAAATAATTCAAAAGTCGTTGTCTTTATCACGTAGGCTAATCCCCGAATAGGGAAATGGAGTAATTAGGACGAGACAGGAAGTTCTAATGTTTTGTTGTGATTCTCAAAATGAGTTATCGAGTTAAACACCAACATCTGCACGAAAGCAGAAGCAAAAGGCGATTGTAATTGGGTAGCGTCCCCTATAGATGAAAAAAATACTTTTCCTTTCGTAGGTATTATCGGTTTTCAATTTTCTGATTTAGTGAGTGAACGATTCGAAACTTTTGACACAGTGATTTTACAAGATGTTTGTAAGTAAACATAGTATGAGGAGGGAATTTCAAAAAAAATTATTACTGCTGGAATATGCTCAGCGAATTATTTTGAATGTTTATTCGTTCCTTCGCCTCCCATAAGTCCAACCCCTCGTCCACGTCTTGGGAGGTGGGCAACGGCATGAAGTAAGGGATGGCCTGCAGGGGTGATGTACAGCGGGGACTGTGTGTGCCCCATGATCGCTACGGTAGCTGTGAAGGCCCTACAGGAACCCTGAAATTGACGGCTAACGGGGCCCTGGTGAAGTCCTCAACGGCAGATGCGACGGAAAAAGAGACTTTTGGAATGGCAAATCTGGCAGACGAGGCAACCCTCTTCCCGTGGGGTTTAAAGAAACAAGGGGAACCACTGCCTTGTGGTGAAGAGGGATCTTCAAAGGCTAAGGGAGACAACCCCTACAGAAATCAGCAGGTTTGGATGCTTAGGTGGCAGTCCCACCACCAAGCTCGGGTTGCTGTGGGCTAATAACTCGCACAGTCTTAAATATAAACTATTAAAGAAACCGAAGTGAAACACAACCGGGTGGATAATAAGTTGACGAGTTTTGGCATGAAACGGAAAACGAGAATAGGTTTTTGGAATGTCAGAACCCTGAGAGAGAGCAGTAAATTGAAGCAGGTGGCTAAAGTGATGGAGGAATACAGACTGGATATCCTTGGATTAAACGAAGTACGGTGGCCAGACTTCGGAGAAATACAGGCTCTTAATAGGTGCACATTCCTGTATTCTGGGCAGATGGGGGAGGATGCAAAACATAGAGAAGGTGTAGGATTGCTATTGAATGAAACTGCAAAGAGGAGCCTCCTTGATTGGAAACCCATCTCAGAAAGACTGATGACAGCTCGATTCAAGACCTGGGTTCGCAATGTGACTGTGATCCAGTATTATGCTCCCACAGAAATGTCAGAAATTAAAAAAAGAGGAAGAATTCTACTGCCAGCTAAATGAGACTATTAAGAAAGTGGGAAAGGTAGATATTATTATTGTGATGGGGGATTTAAATGCAAAGGTTGGTTCTAACAATGAGGGACTGGAACAAATTATGGGAGTGCGTGGAGCTGATGACTAACGAAAATGGGGAGCTTTTCATTTATTTCTGTGCTAGCCATGATTTGATAGTGGGTGGCATTTTATTTCCTCATAAACGATGCCATAAGATTACATGTGTGTCACCAGATCAGGTTACAGAAAACCAGATAGACCACAGCGCCATACGTAGAAAGTTTAGAAGATCATTGACTGATGTTAGGAATAAAAGAGGGGCAGATATTGGAAGTGATCATCACAAGGTAGTTGCAGAGTTTAGAATGAAAATTGTGGCAAGTGGAAGGAAATTTGAAAGGCGAAACAAGAAATTTGATTCAGGTATATTGCAAGATGAAAGTCAAAGGAATGAATTCCAGATAGAATTAAGAAACCGCTTTGAAGCTCTTGCTGTTGAACCAGATCTTATGATGGATGTTGAATTATCATGGAAGAAAGTCAAGGGCATATATTTAGACGTTAGTGAGAAGGTGCTTAGATTTCACAATTATCTCAAGAAGGAATGGATGTCCGATGATACTTGGAAAAAATAGAGGCTAGAAAGCTAGTTAAGGCAAAGATTAATATGTATAAAACAAGACAACAGAAAGCCGCAGCACAAAAGGAATATGTGGAATGTGATAAGAGTGTGAAGAAATGCGTAAGAAAATATCATATACAGTGGGTAGATGAACAAGAACGAATGGCAGAAGAGGCATCAGCAAGGGGAGATGCTAAGGAATTGTATAGTATCACAAAGAAACTGTCAAGGAGATGATTTATCAGGAATAAACCCGTAAAAAACAAGAGAGGTGAACTACTGACCACCCGGGAAGAACAGCTACAGAGATGGAAGGAACATTTCTCAGAGTTGCTCAATAGAGATACAGAACAGAATGGTAACCAACAAATGGAACTAGTAGATAGTGACCCAAGAATAAATTTACATCCTCCAACCTGTTCAGAAATAGAGAAGGCCTTGAAACACATAAGAACTTGAAAAGCACCCGGTATGGATAATATCGTGCCAGAAATACTTAAAGCAGATATTGAGACCTCGGCAAAATTATTGCACTCCCTGTTGGAAAGGATCTGGAATGAAGAAAAGCTACCAGCTGAATGGAAGAAAGGCCTGATTGTTAAGATACCAAAGAAAGGGGATATTACTAAGTGTGATAACTGGAGGGGAATTACATTGTTGTCGGTGCCAAGTAAGGTGCTTACAAAGATCATTTTAGAGCGGGTGAAGGATGTTGTGGAATTGCACCTTAGAAGGGAACAGGCTGGTTTTCGTAAAAACCGTAGCTGTGTCGATCTCATAAACACTGAGAATAATCTTGGAACAAAGTTCAGAATGATAGAACACCCTCTACTTGACTTTCATTGATTTTGAGAAGGCCTTCGACTCTGTAAATAGAAGAGTTATGTGGCAAACACTTGAAGAATATAGTATACCACAAAAGATTCTGAATATTATAAAGGATATGTACGAAGGTTATAAATATCAGGTTCTGCATATGGGAGATCTTACTGAACCAATAGATGTGACCTCGGGAGTTCGACAGGGCTGTATTCTTTCTCCGACGCTTTTCCTACTTGTGTTGGATAGTGTGCTCAGGAGAGTGTATCGAGGTCGGAAAAGGGGGACCCAGTGGGGCTTACAAGATAGGTTAGAAGACCTTGTTTTTGCAGATGATGTCTGCCTACTGGCTCAACGGTTCAGAGATATGGAAGAGAAGATTAAGCAGTTGAAGGAGGAGGCAGAGGATACTGGACTTAAGACCAAGGAGATGAGGGTCAATTCTAAGATTGATGATAAATTGTCTATAGATGATAAAGAGGTAGAACAAGTAGACTCCTTCATATATCTTGGGAGTATGGTTACTACGACTGGAGGAGCAGAAGAAGACATTAAGAGTCTATCAGGAAAGCGAATGGTGCTTTTGTTCAATTGTATCCTATATGGAGAAACAGGAACATTTCTAGAAAAACTAAGCTACGACTTTTTAACACAAATCTCAAGTCCGTTCTGCTTTACAGCTGTGAAACGTGGAAAGTTACCCAGAAGACGACTAAACAACTGCAAGTCTTCGTGAATCGCTGTCTAAGACGTATCATCAACAGACGATGGCCGTATGTTATTTCAAATGAAGATCTATGGGAAGAAACTAACCAGCAGCCAATTGAAATGCAGATAAGGGAGATAAAATGGCGTTGGATAGGACATACATATTTTTGCAATTTTGTTTTACGTCGCACCGACACAGATTGGCCTTATGGCGACGATGGGACAGAAAAGGCCTAGGAATGGGAACGAAGCGACCGTGGCCTTAATCAAGGTACAGCCTCAGCATTTGCCTGGTGCGAAAATGGGAAACCACGGAAAACCATTTTCAGGGCTGCCGACAGTGCGGTTAGAACCCACTATCTCCCGGATGCGAGCTCACAGCTGCGCGCTCCTAACCGTACGGCCAACTCTCCCGGTGGACATACTTAAGGAATCCCGCTGGAGCCATTGAAAAGACAGCGCTCGACTGGAACCCTCAAGGCGCTAGAAAGCGCGGACGTCCGAAGATGACCTGGAAAAAGACGATCGAAGAGGAATGTCTAACAGTGGGAAAAACTTGGAATGAATTGAAGAGGTTACCCAACAATAGGAACAGATGAAAGTGTTTCACGGAAGCCCTATGCTCCAGGAGGAGCAACAGGAAATAAGTCAAAGTTATTTGTTCCTTCAAACAAATTCCACATAGGAAGTCGGACAAAGACAAAGCATCAAAGTGTCAAAGCATCACATCCGAAACATTTTAACACTTTTTAATACAGTATTAACCTTTTGCAATAAACATGTATAATGAATACAAACAACTGATGACATACACACTCTGAACTTCATAGTTCTGGTTCCTTCAATGCTAAACAAAAATAGGACATATACTGATCACATTTTAACTTGGGTTGATTTTTCATATTTTCAGTTTATTAAGTAGCCCGTGTCACATTAATACCCTATACTGAAACAATAATTACAATATTCAAACACTGTTACGCCATGAATTAAAACTGGTATAATAATGAACCAAATCCTGTTGACATCTTCTCATTGCCCTTATATGTCCATCTTTCCATTCGTATGCATTGCTGAAATGATGGCAACTACAGTTGTCTTGGTTTCCGTCTGTGTTCCATAATGAAGTGAATGGTTGCAGCAGTCAGCACTTACACAAAACTTAACACGATGTGTTAATGTATCTCTTTGTTGACAATGTTCACATATATTGGAGTCAAACCGTCCATGTCGGAATAACTTATCCTTTGTTGGTATATCTTCATTTATTGTTAAGTATAAAGTTGTTTTCCACTGAAGAGGAATCCATTTATGAGCGATATTATTCCATATTAGTTTACAGTGTCGTGAAGGACACTTTGCCTGTATTGTAGGTGGTTTAATATTCCGGTTAATTATATGGTTATATATGCGTTTTGTTGTTACAACTGAAATTGGATTTATTAAAGTTATTGGTAGGTTATCTACAGGCTAAAGGTCAAAACTCGTTTGAAATGCAGTGGCAAATTATGACGAGAAGTGAGAAAGGCCACACTTCGGATAATATTATTCAGAACCGCTTTAGCATAATCATCATCTGGTCCGCGCTCACAATTAATAACATTTCGCGCGACGAGTGCAGTGCATTTAGCTTCCGCAGAAACTAGTCGTAACCCTCCACACTTAATGCATTGGTACAATTATGTTCTGGGATTTTGTAGTGTTGTCCTCTCCATAAGTAATACTCTATAGCTAGATCGATTTTCTTAACTATTATAGGTAGTGGATGTAAAATCTGCGCTACGTACCACAGTTTACTTAGTGAAAAGGTGTTAACTGTCTAAACTTTTTGACATATATCGAAGTTTTAAGGTGTTCAGCAAATAGGACATAGCGAACTGTATTGAGCAGTTTTCTCCAGTTGTCATCTATCATTTGAGTCAAATTCCCAGAAAATATTATTCCGAGGATTTTATGTGTTTCGGCAGAGGTAATCCAGTGATCTTGTGTCCGCCAGAGCCCAAATGGTACTATTGCAGATTTGTGTGGATTTGCTCCAGAACGATGTTGAAAGTCGTCTGTGACTAATCTTAAGTCTTCTAGCTGTTTGGGCTGTGTCAAAATAACAGTGATGTCCGCAAAGACGTGTGCTTGTAAGGACGTTGCATCTAGTTGTATCCTGGAAGCTTCAAAGTTAATTGTCTAATGAATGGTTCCACACTGATGGCGAAGAGGAATGTAAAGAGTGGACAACCTTGTCTAATCGATCTGTGAATGTGGACTGTTTTGGAGAGAAAGCCATTAATTTGTAGTCTGGATGTTGCATTGCTGTATAAGTTTCGTAGTGTTGTGATTATCCTGTTTGGGAAAGCAAAACTTCTTAGGACAGATCATAGATAAGAATGTCTAACGCAGTCAAACGCCTGTTGAAAGTCTATGCTGACGAGTGCGGCAGAGCTGTTAGGTTGAGAGGACATGTGCTGCACAAAGTTACGTAGAGCTGAAAGGCCATGTATGATGCTGGAGTTATTCAACACATCATGTTGCTCGGAACCAAAGATATTAGGTAAGGTGAGTCGTAAGCGTCTGGCAAGAATTGTTGCAAACAACTTGTAATCTGCATTAATTAGTGTCAGTGGACGGTAATTCGACAAGGATTTGGGTGACTAAATCTTGGGTACTGACACCATTATTCTTTCAGCAAAATTCTTCATCTGTGAATATTCCTTGGAAAAGTAACAGTAAGTCGTTCTTTATGTACTGCGAATAGGATTTGTAAAATTCGAAAGAAAGACCATCAGGGCCGGGTGATTGTTTACAACATGCGTCGTTGATAGCTTGTAACAGTTCATCTTGTTGTATGTCGCTCTCTAGTTGCTGGGCGTCATCTATTGAAAGTTTTTTCTTTACAGGTTGTAAAAAAAACTGACTGTTGTACTTTGTTGAGGAGAGTCCTGAGCAAAAGAGAAATCAAAGTGATCGGTTGCCGTTGTAATAATATTGTAAGTTCCAGTAATGGACCCCCCCCCCTGTGGTTTGTAGTTGTGAGATAACGTTTTCCCTACTTCTACCCTTCTCTTTTGCGATGTGGTATAACGACGTCCTTTCGTCTTCTTCTAAGGAAGGAATACGTGTGCGTGCCTGTACAACCTGTATATCTTGTTCTTTCATCTGACAAGAGTATATGTTTAATTTCTGTTAATTTATGCCGTACGTCATATCCGTGCTGCTGCTCACGACTGTAGTCGTGTAAGGCTTGTTCGTTTTCGTTCCAGAGCTTTATGAATCCACCAGAGGAGTTGTGAGGAATAATGCCGTTTCCTGTCGACTATTCGTTCGCACATCGTGTAAACATTTTCTGTGGCGTCTGTAGTTCCCATCTGGAGTCTTTAAAAGTGTATTGTGTACGTTTCACAGAGAACTTTTCCCCGCGTCTTCAGAAGATAATCTCGTCTGTTCCCGAGGAAGACGTTTTCTAATAATAAGAGTATGTTCGCTGGTTTTGAAACTGATCAGTCCAAGGACTGAAACAGAAATATTACTACACCTCCCTCGACAGATATTGTCACTGAAACTCTTAGTAATAACGTTCCATTTTTTGGCCTAGAATAAGATACAAGCAATCATGGTGCAGTAAAGATGTTTCAAATTGCCATCCGATGCTTCTATTACTAAAATAGTGGCATTCAATTTTTTTTGTTTTTGCTATTTGCTTTACGTCGCACCGACACAGATATGTCTCATGGCGACGATGGGTTAGGGAAGGCCTAGGAATTGGAAGGAAGCGGCCGTGGCCTTAATTAAGGTACAGCCCCGGCATTTGCCTGGTGTGAAAATGGGAAACCACGGAAAACCATCTTCAGGGCTGCCGACAGTGGGAATCGAACCCACTATCTCCCGATTACTGGATACTGGCCGCACTTAAGCGACTTCAGCTATCGAGCTCGGTATAGTGGCATTGAATTACAAGCATGTCCAATTGAAAGTTCTGAAGGTATTGCCTCCTACATTTGAAATACTCTAAAACAGTATTACATTATTTTCAGACGCATTAAACTTGCTGGAAAGGACGCCGGTGTTAATTTTGGAGGCCGTGCACGCAGGGGAGGGAAGAATGTGTTCTCTGCTCTCAAAAAAAAACTTGAATGAAAACATAATAGATGTTGGATCTCCTGCTCGCATAATTGTTTGCATCACGGAGCTGATGCTCTTTCTGTTGATAGTGAATCTGTGGTAATGAACATTTTAAACTTCTTTCATATATGTGCAATACGCATTCAGAAACCGAAAGACTTTCGTGAATTTGCTGATTTAAATTATCTGCAGCTTTTAAACCATTAAAAAATAGGTAGTTAACATTTTATCCAGCAGTATAGAGGATCCTGTAATTGTTCCCAGGTCTGAAATCCTACTTCCCTCCTCAGGATAGGAAGTTAGTGCCTTCATCATCTAGAAACTTCCTTGAAAATGACTTCACAGGGCTCTATCTTTTGCTTCTTTCCTCCAACCATGCACATTTTTCACTATTAACATTTTGTCAGTTGAGAAAGAAAATAATTCAGTTGTGGAAGTACTTGAACTATTAAAATATAGCCAATCTTCATTGAAAAATAGACTTAATGTCAATTTATTCTCCTTAAAGACAGACCGACTTTGAATACATTTTCAAAAGATGGTCTGGAAAATGAATGCAAGGTGTTTATGGAGAATGTATCTTGCTTGTATGCAACCTGCACTGAGAACTCGAATAAATGGGTACATCCTATGGAAGAATTCAAGTGCTCAAAATTGTTGAAACTTCAAATCATTATGGTTCTTAGCTTTGATGATAGTGTACTATATCTTCAATATTTACAGTAAAAGGTTGTAGAAAAATAATGTAAAATTATTCGACCAGTTTTCCGTCATGACTTATTTTAAAAGTTCAACTTCGGATAAAGACACAGCACTATACCGGCACATAATAGTATTATTACATTATTTCCAAATGCACTGAATTTTCTGAAGACCATGCTAATGTTTGTTAATTTTTGGGGCCTTGTACGCAGGTGAAGGAAGAATGTGTTCTCTACCAGTGCCAGATTATTGAGCTATTTTCTAAACTTTTAAACATTTGCCAGCTTTTCTTTGCCGTACCAGGGAGCAATACCTCCAATGAAAATGTGTTTGCGTTCATAAATGCTCAATGGGAAAAGGAAAGGAACCGTTTGTTGGTAGAATCAGTGAAAGGAGAGTTATTTGTGAAGTTCAATTTCAAGGATATGTCGTGTGAATAATTTTGTAAGTATGTGCTTCAAGAAAATAACACCCTTCTTCTTTCACAAGTAGGTTCTGTTGAAAAAATACAGCTTCAGGGAAAATAATTACGCAAGAACTGTTCGTTAAGTAAAGTTTCGTAAACCTTTGTAAACCATTTTTGTAATCAAACTGATAATGACAGGCATTTTTTAAGTTCTGCGTTTTGCTCAGCAATGTCCTTCATTTGGAAATTTTCAGTTCATAATCCTACAACTGAATAACCCGCACTATGCAACCAACTCAGTTTGTTTATACAAAAGGCCATTGAAATTATGTTACAGGATTTACAGTATATTATTTTAACATATTTCTTATTAGTAACAGTATTTACTTCTGAAGTCTCTAATTAAACCAAGAGAGACATCATGTTAAAAATTTATAAATTTCTTAGGAAATATCATCTAAAACTGAAGATTCGACCATATAAAGACGCACAGACACAAGAACATTAACAGAGGCCAATGGATAATTCCACGCAGATCAAAATATCTATTTTAGATCTCGGGATAAGAAAGTTAGGATATAGAAGTATATGAAAAATCAGGACGAATTTTAGAAGGAATTGTTTCAGTGGAAGGTGGGGCTGTACAGCCAAGGCAGTGAAAGTGTGCTCGGTTTACACTTTCAGGAATCAAAAGAAAATTAAAACAAAATTTCCACTTGTGGCGACACACATGGCCCTGGGGCTCACTAAACCTACACCAGTAATGAGTACTAGGAAATGTGGTTGGGCATAGAGCAATGACTGCTGACGTCACACAACACCTCCAAGAGCTTTCATGATCTGAAAAGAGATGACCTTCCTTTGACTTTATTTTCCACATGAGATTTTTCTCGTTATGTGACGAAGGGGAATTTTCTAAGGAACGGACGCTTATACCAGAAACAGTGAAATAAAAGAAAACATATTATTGTCTTCTACATCCAAGCACTGTGAAAATCAATTATTCTAAATCGGCCGGCTGGAAAGGCGCTTGACTTTTCTGCTCAAAAATATGGCACCTAATGCTTGCCCAGATTTACTGGTACGTTAACCAGCTCCCTTTCCAGTAACGTAATCTGGCTCTCTGGCGTCTCTTAAAATACAGTGTCGAGCGCTGGGCCCAAGCAAATGAAGCAATTCCCATGTGTTTTCCACGACGTACAAAATTAACTAGGTACATACCGTGGTAAAAATCCCACATACGAAATATGAACTGGACATAAATTTTCCTCCACCTCCCTACACGGACGGAATGAAGACAAAATCGCATGTAAAATGAGATGATAGCGGTAATAGCTAACTACCACTGCAATGTTTTCATTCCTCTTCTGAAGCGGGAGTGGGCCTCTTAAACAGTGACGGAGTCTCTCAGGACAGGAGATTTGTAGAGAAGGCAAGAGGGTTGGCATCCGTCGCCTATACTAGGAACTGCCCCGGCATTCACCTTAGCGCAGGAGAATGGAAAAACCATGGAAAACATTGTCAGGATAGATGACGGTGGGGACCAGCCCCTCTCCGTCTCCCGAATTCAGAGACTTAGAGCCACGGTAGAACCGTGACTACCGCTCTTCTGATCGGCTGATTAGTCGGCTGGAATGCAGAGTTGTAGAGCCACGCACCAGCCGCGGTCACCCCGTTTCTCCATTCACCGACCTCACTAGCTAAATCAGCATTCAAATTAGGCCTACCTCCAAATGTTTTAAAACTGAAGTAGTGATTGCTATTTTATCTTGTTTGAACACTCAGGTTTCCTCTCGTTTTGCTCTGCTTCAGTTAGCGGCAGAGGTTACGCAGCGAAGCTACAGGAGTTCGCTGTTTGCTCCAACAACAGATGTATGTACTCACTAAACACGCGACATTTAGCAATGATGCATGCATTATCTGTCTGCGCTGCAATTCCTACGTCAATCACCAGAGCGGCAGGCTCCCTTGAGTGTGGAGTCGAGGGCAATAACATTTCTGAATGAGGTGGAAAAGAAACTTTCGCTTTTTACCCGCATTGCAAATTTCAAATGATGCTATGCACTGCACAATGAGGGACACATCAGTGACAGGTTGTTTTTCTTACAGTCAATAGTCGATTATATAATAGGAATACGTTACATTATAGTTTATAACCGATTTGTTTAGATTTGGATTAAATACCTTTCTCCGTTTAAATATGCTACTGATTTTATAACTTATATTTTGAACAGATTTCTTAACTGATATCTTAAAATACTGTGTGATTACGGTGTAAGAAGGATGTTTCTAGAAAGCTCACATTTTCGAATTTCTTACTTGAATCCAGTAATTCACCTGTCTATAAGGTCACCACTGTGAAAACCGCTAGTAGGACGATAAACACATAAATTATTCGCTAATCGGCCAACTAGGGACCACGATGGGTTTCATCATACATTCTGACATCTATTCCATTTTCGTTTGGTCCAGTAGGTTTTCATTACCTCGCTGTGCCGAGCACGTCATTCCTCTGACCCAATTGTCCATTTCTCGTCTCCCAAAGTCCCAAAATTCATGATGCTTGTTGTTAAAAGATCTCGTTTGTGGTCGCTGGCCCATTTCTTCGAAGGCTAACTTGACGTGATGTTATTACGGATTTCACGCGGTAATAGAGCCACCTTCAGCTGGTGGATATTTTGCAGCGGTTGCGGACGTGCCACTATGTGTTTTCCCACGATCTCCCATGGGTATGCTCAGTAGCGTAGCCAGAATCGGCAGATGGTTGGTTGGGGGGGGGGGGGGTAGTTAAAAATGCTGATGGAACATCATTTGCTTTCCAGTTTCATTCAGAAGGAGGAATATGGGAGGGAAATAAATACGCTATACATTGTCATTTGCTGCACTGTAACGGTCTGTCTGTCATTAGTAAATCATAATTTTTTGTCTGAGCCGAGAAGGTTGTTGAAGGCAGTAAACTTTATTGTCTGCCGTGTGCGGGTGAAAAATCAGACCTTCGGTTATCGTGTGCGATATAATAGCGTGTCGTGTGTTCGAGGGTAATTTTGTTTATGTTCTCTTACAGGTCTTTAAATATAAGCCATAAGGAAGAAAATCACATGTAAAATGAGATGTTTGAAGCCTCTGGTTTTCCCAAATACTATCAATAAAAGGACTAACATGTTTGAAATGGCATATTAAATAATTCAGAGGCAGCTGGTGTACAAAATGGAAGCTGATGTCAGTATTGTCCATCGATCAGGTATGTTCTTTACGCCTGTTCTTTAAAGTAGTCCTGTGATAAACCTTGTCTTCATTCCGTCCATTTGGGGAGGTGGAGCAAAATGTATGACCGATTCATATTTCGTATGTGGGATTTTTACCACGGTATGTACCTAGTTAATTTTGTACGTCGTAGAAAGCACATGGGCAGATTTTTGTTTAGGTTGTATGTTGAGATGTCATTGGGGGGAGATGTAATAATATTCTGTGCGTTATATATGAAATTTTCGTGGGAGATAGAGAAGTTCGTTCATTTTTGTATGTCATTCTTGTGTTATTCAGTTAGATGCCGCAGAGCGCAGATTCGCGTTCGTATGGTGGAATTAAGGATGTTTTGTGTGTCATGTATAGGAGGGCTGTGAACGTGTAAGAGCGAGGTATTTCATGGTTGGATGAAGATTTAGGCACCTGCGTGAGTCAGTTAAAAGTTGGGCTTAAATTAATATAATAACTAGCAGTTTCCCGCTGGCTCCGCCCGCGATGTGCAAAGTATGCGTTGTTCGTTACTACCCTCACCGATGTATTTGCAAGGTTTCGAGTTAATGAAATAAAGCACATGATCTGCTGTGGTAAAAGAATGTAATATTACGTCAACAAAACACTCGAAAATACATCACACAATGAAATTGAATTAAACATTCCTTGGAACAACACTATGCGCCGAACTGTTAAAAAGTCCTTCAAAGATCTTCGTCATGGAGACAAAATTGTACTCGTAACTTTATTTCAGAATCTACCAACATAAGTAGTTGTTACCTCAAAAGAAAGCGCTTGATCAACTGACTGTTTTTAGACTAAAACGAACTGCGTACCTCAATTAGAACGAAAGATATGATTGCTTCAATGAGAAAAAATGTTGAAGAAATGAGACGTCAAATTGAACGTGCACTCATAACTTTCCTCGGAATCAACCAATTTGAACAGTTAAGAGCTTAAATGAAAGAGCTTGATCTACTAACTGTTCGTAGGCCAAGATGAACTCCGTACCACAATTAGAACCAAGGATATGGTTGTTTGAAAGAGGCAAAAAATTGAAAATCTAATAATTTGAGGAAGGCGCAAGTTAAGTGATTTATGGTACCTGATGACAAATTTGTGCATGAATACCGAAGGAAATCGACCGGATAGAATGGCTGGACTGACTGACTTTAGTTTTCATATTTTTTTATATATAGATATTATGGATCTGCCAGGTTGTGTATCGTCTTCTATGGCACAGTATGCTGATGACACCATCATTTATAGAGCCATTCGCAATGAGAACGACGTAAATAAGTTACAGTCAGATCTGGATAATGTGGCTCTGTGGTGCCAAATAAATAGAATGTCTATAAATGTACAGAAATGTAAATATATACGCTTAACTAGAGCAAGATCACAGTTACAACACCAAATTTCACTATGTGGTAAAAACTTGATGCCCTGCGCCTCAATAAAATTGCTTGGCATTCACATTTGCAGCAATTTAAAATGGAACAAGCATGTGGAGGAAATAAGGTGCAAATCATACAGAGTTCTGGGATTCATCCGCAGATCTCTACTGGGAGCCAGGAAGAAAACAGTTCAGACAGCCTATTTGTCATTAGTACGGCCTATACTGTTGTACGGGCTTCCTTCCTGGCACCCTACTACAGTGGAGAACATGACGAAACTGGACAGAGTTCAACGCCGAGCAGAACGACTAATTACTCAACATGGTCATTTAAATACAGCCAGGTCACTGCTCCCCCCCCCCCCCCATAACAAACCTATGTAAACAAAATAGATATTGCTTTCCTGAGAAAATCCCTCGCAGGTAATATTCATATAAACCGTTTCAAGCGCTTACAGCTGAACTATCATTCCGCTCAAAGACGTGGAGGTGTGTCCCTTTTCCCTCCATTTGCAAGAACAGTATCATATCAAAGTGGCTTCTTTAATCGTTCTGCTCGGCTGTGGAATGAACTACCACCACAGATAAAAGAACTACCTCCAGAGAAATTTTGTAAAGAGGTAAAAAGGATGTATATATAATGAAACCTTCTGTACATAATATAATTTTTCTACTGTGTGAATTTTCAGTATGAGTGAGAGGACGGAGGAAAGTTTATGGGGTCCCGAGTGAGGGAGACTGTATTGTATGTGGGTATGAGTGAGCCGGCCTAGCTAAAGTATATGTGGGGATTCTAGAGAGATACAGATTGAGAGAGAGAGAGAGAGAGAGAGAGAGAGAGAGTGTGTGTCAAATTACTTGAATCTTGAACAGGTCTTGTGAGTATTATGTAAATATGCCTTGTAAGTACGGTAACTGTATATAAGCACACTATGTAGAATGTAATTGTATATTTGAATATTGTAATTTTAAGTGGTGATGGAGGCACTTTCGTGTGTGTGGGGCTATGCCCTTTCTCCATTCACCATCCATAAATTGTACCTACAATTAGTGGAAAATAAATAATAATAATAATAATAATAATAATAATAATAATAATAATAATAATAATAATAATAATAATAATAATAATAATTAATAATGACCGGAGAAATATTTATTCTGCTGGGCAATGAGACATGGCACGGATTAGGCCCATGTATTAATTTATTTAGTCGAGAAGAAGTCATCTAGAAAATGTCAGTGGGGAAGAGAAGTGCCAGGGTTCAATCTGATGAGACTTGGGATTTTGCGTTGGAATGAAAATGCCATATTTGTGTCCGGAGTGCCGTGATATGAAAAGGAGAAATGGAGAGGAGTTCGTAACTGTCCGAAGTTTATTTGTGGAGAAAGAAATGTTGTCCATGTGTGTGAGACCATGAGACATAGTGTTGTTCTCTTGTAAAGTGATTCTGTAGGTGAATCCGGAAGTGTTATATTCCTGGCGAAGATACCAGAGGAGATATATTGGTACCGGGATTTTGTGGAAAACCCGAGGAGAAATCCGTAGGACAGTATTCATTGAAATGTGGGAATGACCCTAATTTCTGATTTTGTGTGAGTCAAAAGAGAAAAAGGGAAAGGCGGTTATGTAACTCCATGGAAAATGTTTAATTCGAGACTGGCATGTAACGCGTTCCGCCAGTCTGATTATTTTGTTACGGGATAAAAGACATGGATATTAGACCGCAGTATTTGGTGTTAAATTATATATTTCTTTGAACTGCATGAGGTGTAAATTTAGTTCAGCATGGAACAGTAAAAGTTGCGCCGAGTAAAAGTTGCGCCTTGGAGATTCCTTGCCGGGAGTAGAAGTGGTTTGACAGCTGTCATAAGCAACTGCTACCTGCGCTGCACCGCAGGGGCTTATTTCCAGGTTCAACGAATGGTGTGAATATCTGTACAACTGAGATTTTGAAATCTGCGTATATAAAATAACATGTCCTGAGCCCAAACTTCTGGACATAAAGAAATGAAATTTTCGGGATACATTTATATTAGGGTGTAGGTGCTCACTAAGGGAGGATTTTTGGATATTCCGTCGCTGAGGGGCGAAAAGGGGGTGAATTTTTAAAATGAGGATGTCTGTATCTCAAAAATTTGAAAGTATACAGACGTAAAAATCGGTATTTGGAATCTCCCTTAAAAATAAAGAAACATGTATTTTTTTGTTTTCAGAAAATCCCATTAAGGGGGATGAAAAAGGGAGAAAAGTGGTTGATCACCTTCTATGAGGTGACTTATATTTTTAAAAGTTGAGATGGTGCAGACGTGCAAATTGGTATTTGGAATCTCCGTTTGAAAATAAAGAAACACGTATTTTTGTGTTTTTGGATAATCCGACGAATAGGGGTGAACAGGAGTGACAAACGGGGTGAATTTTTAAAAAGACTATATCTGAAAATTATCTCAGATACGTAATCAGATACGACGAAAACTGGTATTTGGAAATTCCTGTGAAAGTACAGAAACATAATTTTTTTCGGAAAATCCACTTAAGAGGAAGTGAAAAAAGGGAGTGAATTTTTAAAATTAACATATCTACAGTATACCTGAAAAATTTAAGATGTTGCAGACGTGAACATTGGTATTTGGAATCTCTTTTAAAAATAAGGAAACACGTATTCTTTGGTTTTCGGAAAAAATCTTGACGAGGGGGGTTGGAGGAATAGAAAAATTAGTTGAATTATTTGTATGAATAGATATATATTGTGCCATTTCACCGTTCTATAGTTGCAGTATTAGGAACAAAAATGGCGTTCCAGCTATTAATGGATCAATATAAAAGCAATTAACAGCGGTACGAGCCGAAAAGATAATAATTTCAACCGGCAATCACGGAAAGAACTACTCTTAGAAGGCGGTGCGAAAGAATGACGAGAGCGGATTATTTAAAACCGATTATTGAAAAAAAGACTTCCATTAGAACTAAATCTCAATCCAGCACTGCATCGAAAAAAGGACGGAGTCGTGTAAAGAAACGAACTACTTATCAGATTCTATAATCAATCATTGAAGAAGAGATTAAATCCGCGATAGCCCGCTTAACGTCAGCTGTAGTTTGACATATAGACGTGAAAATTATAGACCAGCTATAAGGAAACGTCAAGTTGGTTCTGTACTACGTCACGGTTGGGCTCGGAAACATTATATTTGCCCGATACTGCACAACGTGAAGAAAGCAGAATTCAACGGGATATAAAGTGCAATTCTAAAAGCACGTAAAATTTACATCTGTTCGGCGAGCAAGGCGGTTGAAGATAAGAGAACATTTAGAGCTGTTATAAGCAAATTAGACGGACCAGAATACATATATTCTTTCCTCATTAGCACTACGAAACAGATTACAGCATGTATAAATCAACTAATGCCTTATGTTATTCTGTTCCTGACGTAATGAAGACCACTATGATGTTCTAAGAAGCTGAGGCAGAGACTACTCCGGCTATGGTGGCGCTTCACGAGATTGATGACCCAGGAGGGTGGTAATCAGCTGAGAGGACGAGATGGACCCGATTACCTAAGCCGAACCATGGAGCGAGGCCTACCATTCCTGACGAACAACAGCGAGATGGAAATCACTACCCAATAAGCAAAGTTAAGTCCCCTATGAGTCGTGTCGTAAGTAGAAACCTTTATTCTTTTGGTTAATATGTGATGTGCATTATGACGTTGTGTGTGCGTAGTTAATATACAAGTGTAGTTACAAGGAAATAGGTATTCATCTGAAGTTACCGTAAATCCCATACATAGATGTAAAATACCAGTGAATGCCGTTCGCAAGTTTATCAATATGGTGTTAGAGAAGTGATTGATATTTTTTTAAATCGATGTCAGTGAAGTGTTAGAGTATTAAGTGGAGGTTAACATACATGCGTGATGGCTTTACCAAAATAACAAGCGTAGAGATCGTATTTAGGGAATGTTTAAGACAAAATATAGTTGCACAGTTTAATGTTATGATGTGCTGTTCTTTGATACTATGGCAGTAATGATAATGGTTTTATATGTGTAGGTTATGGCACATATGCTGCGTATTTGATGTAACGAGTGCCTTGAGACGCACTAATATGAATGCTACGCGATAATTGAAGTGATAAATGGTAAATGAAATAATGATATGAGTTGATAGTAGATTATGATGGTGATAGTTATTGTTATTTTGAAAGTTGGTCATAGTATTCTTCGAGAGATGGTAGTATGTGTAAATTGCACATGCTAAGGTATATGTTGAAACGTACTGTTTTCAATTGCTATTTTTTATTCCCTAATATATAATATAGATTAGGATACGATCTCAATGCCATCAGTATAGAATTAATTGAGTATGTAGGATCATCAGAAGAGCCGAGAGGCCAATTACGTCAATATTTAGGCCTTCACTGACATATCTACGGTCGTTTTCATGTATTATCACACACGGCAACTTAACTTATGGTTTTATGGGAGCAGTTTGACACATCACTGGTAACTTAGTCTTTCATATATGGACTTTAGATGAAGGTAGAGTCTTCTAATGTGTCAATTTTTCCACCTATGATATTATTCGTTGGAAGGTTAGTTAAATACACTTGGTAATGCTATATTAAGCCATATACGCACTTTAATTGAATTTCAACCATGAATTAAAATAATAATTGAATGATTTTAGCCACATAAGCCTTATGATAGAATTAATTTGAGATTACTTACGACTTAAAGTGGACTTAGATTTGCTTATATGGAGATCAGTTAATATGAAATATGAAACATTATGAAAACTGGAAACCTCAACTAGTGAAAATCCTTAAGAACAGACATTATTTTCTCACACGATTTTCCTACTGTGCATGGACATTGATGTAAAGTTTTCAGCTAAGTGATATCCATTTTTCTAGTCACATATGAATTTAGGTTCAAATGATTGAATTTTCGGTAATTTTGAGGAGCAATCCAGCTCAATAAGGAAAGATTCCAGATCTTAATTAATTAATTAATTGATTAATTATTGGCCACCTTCATTGCGTTTTCCACATTCTTAATTGAAACCCCAATTTGAAATATTGTATATAGTAGGGAGTATAGTTTTGTTTTACTTAAACCAATTGGATGCATCTGATTATTACAACTATATTGAATAATTTTTCACTTAATTATGTATAATTTAATTTCTTCTTTTCATTTAATTTTCACGGATGTTACTTAATTACGACATAATTTTTCGACAGGCCAGGATTAGCGTATCGAAGAATGAGGCCTGATTCCATTTATTTGTTAAAGGTTTTCCAAACCTGTTTTCTTTCAATGCAACATAACTACGGCACTTAGGGATGCTGATTGCGTATGAAACCAGCCACATTGTATAAAGTAATTTCTCAAGATACTCTAAGTGATTTTCAAATCATACTTAGACTGATTTGTTAATAAAAGCTGAGTAGTGAAAATATTAAAATTCTTTTAATGCCTACTTAGAATAAGAGCTAGATATAAGCTTATAATGACTATTTCTGATTGCGATTTTGATGATGACATGTACGAATTTCTTAACAAGCCGTAATAACCTGAATTTTACGATAAATTTCGGCAACATGCAAGTTTGGTATCCGACTGATAGCGTGTTGGAGACGTCCTTCTACGTAGGTTGGGATTTACCATAGGCCATCGGTGTACTTTCTCACGCGGAACTCACAACCCAGCAATATTAGGTAGATGGAATCGTTATTAAGAGCTAGTCTGGAACTCGTGTATCCCCACCTGGACGCGGGAGCGGTGCAATATATATATATATATATATATATATATATATATATATATATATATATATATACTAAAAAATCTAAAGATGTTACAAACGTGAAAACTGGTATTTGGAATCTCTTAAAAATAAAGAAACACGCATTTTTGTGGGGAAATCAACTCTCAAAACTGAAGATGTTACATTCGTGATAATTGGCATTTGGAAGCTCCTTTATAAATAAAGAAACGGGTATTTTTGGTTTTAGGAAAACTGACTTAAGGTGGGGAGGGTGAAAGGAAGTGAAAATTTTAATTCTTTTTATGGAGAAACTTCTATCTCAAAAACTTAAGGTTACACACGTGAAAATTTTTATTTGGATTCTCCTTTAAAAATAAAGAAACACGCATTTTTTGGAGGGGTGGGGGAAATCAACCTAACAGGCTGGGGTGAAAAAAGAGTTGAATTATTTTTATGAGGATACTTATATCTCAAAAACTGAAGATGTTAGAGGCATGAACATTTGTACTGTGTTTGGAATCTTCTTTCAAAGTAAGGAAACACATCTTCTTGTGTCTTCGGAAAATCCACTTAAGTGGAGTGAATGAATTGAAAAATCAGTTGATTTATATGTATGATGATACTTATATCTCAAAAACTAAAGATTCTAAATACGTGAAAATTGGTATTTGGAACCTTCTTTAAAAATAAAGAAACACGAATTTAATTTTCGGAAAATACACTTAGATGGGGTGGGAGTGGGGGAAGGACTAAACGAGGGGTTGAATTCTCAAAAAATGAAGATGTTACAGATGTGGGAATAGGTATTTGTAATCTCCTTTAAACATAAAGAAACATGTATTTATTTTTTCGACTTAAGAGAAGACTGTTTCTCGCATGTCGCACGGTCGTATTAGCCCCAAAATGTAATACCACAAACATGGTTTACAAAGAATTTCTGTGGTAAGTGAAACTCAATTTTTGGGTGAGATTTTATACTTTATGAATTTTCAGATACCGGTAATGTACAATGCCGAGGAACGATTACTTTGTTCAAATGACAAAATCCACGCGAGCGAAGCCGAGGGTAATTGCTAGTTAATATATATAAAATGTTAATCACTCTATCAATGTTGGTTTCTTGCACATTTAAAAGACCTGCATCGTATTTATATAAGTGGGTCAAATGGGTATAACTACTTAGTTTGACTTTATTTACAAACCAAGTGTGGAAACATGGAATGAGCTTTCCAGTCTTATGAAGAATATCCACAGCCTGTTTGTAGCTAACTGACAGGGTCAGGAATAGAATGAATGAAGGACGGAATACCACTAGAGGAAGAAAATGCTGTCGAATTCGAGGTCTGGCGTGCTTTTCCGGACAAAGATTAATGGATGGCAAATGAAATGATAGCGAATTTGTTGAATGAAGAATGACCAGTGAAAACAGAAAAAAACTGCCTCACCCTACTTTTCCCCTGACATGCACCCCTTATGAAGTGATAGGGGTCAAGAGTGAACCATAGCTACTGCCAAGGAAAGGAAATTGTGTGCCCTGGCGAGACCTATCGTATTCCCCTGGGTATAAAAGATTAATAAATGACAAATTAAATTGTTTCAAACCGTGATACTGATACAAAGGTGAAGAAATCAGAAATAATATTTTGAAAACCCTGATAAGGACACTGTCACATTCTGAAACACGAAACTTCCCTGTGGAATTCTCAGACAAACAAGACCTCTTGCTAATGAGATCCTAGAATGATTAATGACCACGGCGCAAGTTTTACTGATTTTAACACGGCGCAACTTTACATTTACTCGGCGCAAGTTTTACGACACCGTTCAGCATTATGAGGCAAGAGGGTCTTAACCCCTTATGCGGAGAGCTCGGCACACACCGGCTCACTCCCAGGTGGGGAGCGATTTCCCTGCTTGAAGAAAATATTGAATTACTTGATTTAAAAAATCTTAGACTAAAATGAACTATTGAAGGGCCCATAAGAGAAATATTTACTTGAATATAATGTATTTAATTGTTGAAAAATTATATTATTTTAATTTTTCAATACTTCGTGCAAAAACGTACTAAGTGCTTTCATACTGTGATATCGAGATTACTTCTTCCTAATAGCAAAGCTCTGGTTTTCGTTTATACAGTAACTTTTGCCTGAATATTTTAGGCAGTTTACTAACAATCTCTTCCTGGAAATAAATGTTTCTGCATATGTAAATTGTAGATTTACAAAGTTTATATGTACTTAAAAGATTTAAAATGGAATAAATTATAATACTCACGAAATTTTCTGTTATGTTGGTTAGCGCTTTCGAGGGATCAAGTTTATATAGCCTACCCACAATTCATAAGTGACACACACGGACTATATTACACTACAATACAGGTAATAGATACAGTATTTACAGTCTTCACGATGTTATGTCTTTTAGAGCTGTTCATTATGATACACGCGGAAGCAGATCATGTTGTATAACATGTCTCGGCTTCGCATAATTTATATGATTCCATTCCGAAACGCGATCGTTTTCTTGGTAAGTAAACTTTCCACCCTAGCCACCCTTTCCATAGCAAGAGGTTCTCATCAACTGACACTTTGCCATCAGGGGTATAAGCTTCCGAACATTTTGCTAACAGGTGGTCAAATACTTGATTTATCTTGTATATTTTGGGAGGAAGTTGTCCATTATTCACCTCATTGTCAGAGATATGTAAAAAGCTATGGAGGAAATATAATAATAATAATAATAATAATAATAATAATAATAATTGTACCGGTTGGTACACGTATACGCCGCACATTTGAATTTTCCGCCTTAAAGTACTCCTCTACAGCTGAAACTCTGAACTTTAAAACTGAATTAATTCAACCGTTTATCTGAAGATGTCACTGTGTTAATTTCGAATTGTTTTTGTTTACTAATTATCAAGAAGTGTGGACATTCTCTCACAGATGTCTCTACCAAAAACTATGATCATGCACCCTGGTGCGAAGTGAAGGAACTTTTCTTGAATATATTTTGTATTCATAAGTTGTTGTCTTTACTACATTTCGTTCTTTCGTTGGTGGGTTGGCAATATTAATCTTTTCTTTCCGCCAGTTTTGAACTTAGCCAAACCCGAATTTCTTTAATTAATTTTGGACCAATAGCGTCCTTCTTCTCCAATTTTAATATGTAAATTCTGGGCAACCAATAAACGCCTGTGGATGTGTCTTAATTATTCATGAAAGGACTCGAATCTTCCATGAGGGTTTAAAAACTGCTGATTTTCATGGCTCGCCGCCACTTCAACAACATCTAGCTTAGTGTATGGAAGTATAGCGGGGGGCGGGTTGCGCCTCTTCCTTCGAGCAGCAGCTCTTCAGCAAAAGTAATGGCCTTTTAACATCTTTATTTCTTTCTTGCTCAGCAGTTTAATCCCCGGGGAAGGTTCGAAACCTTTTCAAAGTATCCTACCTGTTTAAAAATGTAACTTAGTGCCGGCTTATGTAAACATTTTCTAATTACTTTAACTGTAAATCGGGGATAGAGAGTGCTTTACCCTCTCGAGCTCCCCTTCAATTCGGATTTGAAGTGACTAGGTTTTCATAACCGATTTTCTTCTCTTCATTAATGTGTTAAATTATTTTTCTTATACGAGTCACCTCCCTAGTGTGGGAATAGCCCCTGTGTAATCTGCCTAGTGCCCCTTAGGTTTTAACAAGTTTCATGTAGGAGTGTAAGCAACGCCTCCATTCATATTGGTATTTTGGGCCATTTCATTAACCTATTATTTTTCTTTTAAGGCCCGGTAAGCTGGGTACGAGATACCCCTGTTCCATTATAAGGTGTGCCTTGATGGCAGTTAAGTGTAATAGTCTGTTATTGCCTTTAATAGGCTTGGACGATTGAAAGCGGGTCAGCTCTTTCTGGTATTTTGAAAGGTACCTCTAGGAGGCTTGACATTACGAAGTGGGAGCAAGTGCTCTATGTAATTAGGGGTTTTCTACCCTTTGATAATTTGTGGTTGTGAGCCGAGAGCTCAAGGATTGTCAAATTGGGGCTCGAAGCCCAGGATTTGTAAAGACACCTTAACTTGTGTTTTCGATTGTAAAATTATCATTGTACCTGAATATTCATTGTTATTTCACCTAGTGAAAAAATTGTTAAATCTTGTTATCTGTTGAAAATATAACCTTTATTTAAATTTTAAATTCATCTTTCGGACTTGTAGTTAGACCCATTCCAGCCCGCACCTTCTTTCACCTCTGCTGATCCACCAAAACACGGTAACAATAATAATAATAATAATAATAATAATAATAATAATAATAATAATAATAATAATAATAATAATAATAATAATAATATTGTAATTGGCTTTACGTCCCACTAACTACTTTTACGGTTTTCGGTGACGCGGAGGTACCGGAATTTAGTCCCGAAGGAGTTCTTTTGCATGCCAGTAAATCTACTGACAAGAGGCCGACGTATTTTAGCACCTTCAAATACCACCGGTCTGAGTCAGAATCGAACCTGCCAAGTTGGGCTCAGAAGGCCAGCGCCTCAACCGTCTCCGCCACTCAGTCCGGCGAGAAAAAATCTCTTCTGTGTCACCAGCTCATAGAAAAAAGGCGTAGTGAACAAGCGATTGCGGGAAATAGTGTCCTAATTTAGGTTTCTGTACAATTCCAGGAGTTTGCATTTGAGTTTGACGAGTTTGACCGGAATAGTTTGCTTTAGTTTACCATTTAATTTAATAGCTATTTATGTTTTCTTTGTGGATATCGCATTTGTATCATTCGAATAAACGTGTGTAAATAATAGGAGAACGTTATATTACCGAGCTTGATAGCTGCGGTCGCTTAAGTGCGGCGAGTATCCAGTATTCGGGAGATAGTAGGTTCGAACCCCACTATCGGCAGCCCTGAAAATGTTTTTCCGTGGTTTCCCATTTTCACACCAGGCAAATGCTGGGGCTGTACCTTGATTAAGGCCACGGCCGCTTCCTTCCCACTCCTAGCCCTCTCCTGTCCCATCGTCACCATAAGACCTATCTGTGTCGGTGCGACGTAAAGCAACTAGCAAAAAAAAAGAACGTTATATTTAGTCTTTGTAGTCGTATTTACAGTAGTTTGATAGTGTAGGCTTATCGCAGCGTTGCTTGACGGGTAATGACTAATAGAATAGAATAGAACATCTCTTTATTGCCCACCCTAGTATACACCAGCGGCTTACAGGCAATAAAGACTGCGAAACACACAGAAACAAAAAATTTAAACAAACAACATCTACTATATATCTCTTAAAACTACTTAACTACATACTCTAACTAATTTGGTGACGCCGCACAGGCGGAACACCAGACCATGAGCTGCGCCACCCTTCACTAAAACTATTATTCTACTAACTACAACTAACTAACAAAAAGAAAAAATGAGACAACTGGCTGTTCGCGGTATCCCCTGGTAAGGAAGGAGCACCTTCCGCCCATGATACCACTATCAGCCACACCCGTGGGTCAGATGTCATCCCCACCTAAACCTCGTTGGCAATGTGCTTCCCTCCCATTCTTTGCGAGGCGAATCGCAGAGGCGGATACCAAACCGTCTGCGACCCGTCACGCTCTTATCTACTGTCCCGCCTACTAATCCGAGCGTCTTACATACACATTGCCTGCTTCCATCTTTGATTCTCCAGTATCTCTATGTGCGGACATGCTTGTTCTTTTCGCCTTGGGATGGGTCTTTCACACCCCATCCTTCCACCTTTTATCCCCCCTCCCTTTTCCAAATATTTTCATCTCTCTTCCTCACTTACACCTGTTCATCTACCTTATAGTAACTTATGCACTGATTGCTTATTTCAACACTATGTCCTAGAGTTAATATTTTATACACCATTTAACAACACTGAACTTGTCAACACTTCTACAGTTTTCCTATTCCTCGCCGATCTTTCATCTTATTTGCGTCTCTTAGTCCAAGAAAACGCTAAATAATTGCACATTTCTTTACATTACCAATTTCAATACACCTGTACAACCCGAACTTGCCAACAGTTCTACAGTTCCCTTACTCATCACAGTTCTTTCCTCTTATTTACACCTCTTAGCCTAAAAAACCACTCACTATTGCACATTTCTTTACATTACCAATTCAATTATTATTTTCACCTCGGGATGGGTCTATCACACCCCATCTTTCCATTTCTTATACCCCCTCCCTCCCTTTTCCAAATCTACCCATCTCTCTTTCTCACTTAGACCTGTTCATCTACCTTATAGTAACTTAACCACTATAGTTTACACACTGCTTTCTTATTTTAAACCCTATGTCCTAAAATTAATATTTTAAACATCTTTTAACAACACTGAACTTGTCAACAGTTCTACAGTTTCTTTTTCATCTTATTTACGTGTTTTAGTCTAAACAACCACTAACTAATTACACACTCCTTTACATTACCCATTTCTATATACCAGGTGGCTCCCGGACGCCGTAATTTCTACTTATAAATGTCCCGCATGCATAAGTGATGTGTGGGGTGTCTACCACCTAATTTTAAGAGGGAAACTACTGCCAGCGGGCAGGTTACGTCAGAATATGAAGAGATAAGAAACAGAGTCACACTCACAGCATGTTACTCAGCGTTCCCGGTCGAATGCACCCCTTGCATTAGTAAACATCGTTTTCGACCGCATACTTCTAGGCTGGTGTATGGTACAGCCGCACTATATTTACTGTCTGCTTATCGACAATGGCTAGTGTGTTCAGCAGCGATGAATACACATACATTACTTTTAACTGGACTGCCAGGTCGGAATGCAACCGAAGCTCCAAACAGACATATGCCGTCTACACAAGTATTTCACCGAACAGTACCGTGTTTGTTTCATACAAGCAACTCTTTTATCGCGTGGAATGTCTACACGTGTATAAATTAACACGTTATTAAATTTCCTTTTCTGCATCCTTGGCGTGTTACCAAACAGTAGCGGCGATTAGGGGGTGGGGCGAGAAGGGAACGTTGCCCCTGCCCCTCGCCACTTTGTGGAGTAAACATTACATATTCACTTTAGCCACCTGGAACCAGGATTTTTTTTGCTAATTGCTTTACGTCGCACCGACACAGATAGGACTTATGGCGACGATGGGATAGGAAAGACCTAGGAGTTGGAAGGAAGCGGCCGTGGCCTTAATTAAGGTACAGCGCCAGCATTTGCGTGGTGTGAAAATGGGAAACCACGGAAAACCACCTTCAGGGCTGCCCACAGTGGGATTCGAACCCACGATCTCCCGGATGCAAGCTCACAGCCAATTAGTTTTAAAAGAAACGTTATCTGTACAAGCCTTTGTGTCTTATCTGCTAATTCTTTCCTTTATTTTCTTTAATTTTATTAACATAATGTTTGGCGGAAATAAGCACCAAATGCCGTTCGTCGCAGCTAACCGATTTGTATAGCGCTACGGCAAGTAGTGGAGACTTTGCATGTGCTGTGGGGAAGGGTAGTAGGGGTATAATGTTTTTGCCAAGGTCGTGGACACTGAGTTATAATTCACCCGTATGACGCACGCATTCGTCAGTCTGGCAGCCTCTTCAGTGTCTGTTAGTTCCTTAGTGTGTATTAAAATACTAAATAACTTGTATTGCATGATCATGCCGTACTTCTATTTAATTGTACCGGCTGAGCTAGCCGTGGAGTTAGGGCCGCGCAGCTGCGAGCTCCGTGGTTTCCCATTTTCACACCAGGCAAATGCTGGGGCTGCACCTTAATTAAGGCCACGGCCGCTTCCATCTCATTCCTAGGTCTTTCCCGTCCCATTGTCGCCATAAGACCTATCTGTGTCGGTGCGACGTAAAACCAATTGTAAAAAAAATTCTACTATTTTGCTTAATTTATGCACGTGTAGACATTCCACGCGATAAAAGAGTTGCTTGTATGAAACAAACACGGTACTGTTCGGTGAAATACTTGTGTAGACGGCATATGTCTGTTTGGAGCTTCGGTTGCATTCCGACCTGGCAGTCCAGTTAAAAGTAATGTATGTGTATTCATCGCTGCTGAACACACTAGCCATTGTCGATAAGCAGACAGTAAATATAGTGCGGCTGTACCATACACCAGCCTAGAAGTATGCGGTCGAAAACGATGTTTACTAATGCAAGGGGTGCATTCGACCGGGAACACTGAGTAACATGCTGCGAGTGTGACTCTGTTTCTTATCTCTTCATATTCTGACGTAACCTGCCCGCTGGCAGTCGTTCCCTTGTTAAAAGTAGGTGGTAGACACCCCACACATCACTTATGCATGCGGGACATTTATAAGTAGAAAGTACGGCGTCCGGGAGCCACCTGGTACATGTTCATCTACCTTATTGTAACTTATCCACTGTCGTTTACACACTGCTTGCTTATTTTCATCCACTATGTCCTAGAGTTAATCTTTTAAACATTTTTAACAACACCGTACTTGCCAACAGTTCTACATTTCCCTTACTCCTCACAGTTCTTTTATCTTATTTACGTCTCTTAGTCTAGAAAGCCACTCACTAATTGCACATTTCTTTACATTACCAATTCAATTATTATACCATCTCTTTACAAGTTCTCTCTCAAATTACCTTCGTCTATCTAATTTCTTTATAACAAGGTTTACCTACCTCACCTTATCTAGCAATTACCTACTCATCACTTATTAGAATCTTTTACTCATATTTACAGGCATCTTCTATTATGTTTAGATTATCTGTCATTTAACACTTTTTCAACTCATCCTCGTCCCCATCTAACTATTTCAACTCTCTTCTTAATACTAATATCTACAATCTTTTCTTTTTGTCACTACGTTAACTGAAACATAGCACATTCGACATCGTAATACAATCTTCTTTCAATATCTACAATTTTTATTCTTTTATTTTTTATAATACATCCTTTTCCAGTATATTCAGATCTCCTCTTATTTTTTTACATTATATATAATCTAACAGTTTCGCCTACATGTTTCCTCCCATTCCTCTGAAACACCCTTCTACCTATTATTCCCTTAATTTCCTTAAAATATAGCTCTAACCAAATTTAAATATTTTGATATATTTCTTCCTCTTTCCCATTCTCTGCATAGCCATGACGTCATCTTATAACCCTTTTCTATTTTTTCTATCTCTTTCTTATTCAACACTTTCTTTTTCATCTCCTCTAACTCACTACATTGAGTAAATATATGCAGGTCCGACCATCCCTCTCCACATAAAATACATCTATCCTTATTTTCTCGACCTATCCATCCCCTATTTTTGGAATTCCCATAACCCACCAGTATAAACCTCTTTTACCCCTCCTACCCTCAAATTCGGTTATCGGGTTCGTAGTCTCCACGAATTTGTTTAATACTGATAGTGAGTCTCTTTCCCTACATTCCATTATTAAACTCTGTCTTTCTATATCAGCCACTCTCTTTTTTACCCTTCTCCATACCCATTCTTTCCTCTCTCCCCATCTCTCACACCCTTGGTCTCCTAACCCTAGCTTTCGTAATTTATTTTTGCACTTATTCACCCAGTACCCTTCGTTCTCCATACTTTTCTGGAACCTATACACCTCTTGTAATAAATCTCCTCCCTTCCCTTCTTTCAATCTCATCCAATACTTCATCACCCTCTTAGCTATTGTAATGTCTATCGATTCTTTACATACTAATCTAGTCTCCACATTAGCAGTACAGTTTGGAACCCCCATCATAATCTTACTAAATTTTGCCACCACCCGGTTTAATTCATTTCTATTCTCCTCCAATCCTCACACTTCTACCCCATATAACATTTTTCCTTTAACCATTGATTGGAACACCATTCTCTGAATTTTGTACTTAATATCCGGGAATTTATTTTTTAATATCCCCACTACTGCAAGTGCTCCCCTCCCCTTAAGTATGGCTCTTCTGATCTGATCCTTCCAGGTTCCGTTACTACTAATTATTACTCCTAAATACTCAATTTTTTCTCTAGTCTAATTTCTTCCTGCTTTACTATCCAAAATTTCTTCCCTTTCTTGCCTTTCCTTTTCCTACATATCATTATCTGCGTCTTCTGTACATTTATTCTAAGTGCCCATCTTCTAGTGTATTCCACAACCTCTTCTAACCCTTTTTAATCCACTTGCTGTTAATGCCAAGACCAATAAATCGTCAGCAAATAGCAGTCCCAGTATCTCCCTTTTCCCTATCCAAGGACATTGCCAGCCCTCGCCTCCATGTCTGTCCAATATATTATTTATAAACAATAAAAATATTATCGGCGACAGCTTACAGCCTTGTCTCACACCCCTCTTCGATTCAATACACTTACTCAATTCACCGCCCCCCACTGTAATTTAATCATCACCATTACTTTATCATAAATTCCTTCTATCGCCATCCTCATTTTCTTCGATAACTCAATATCCCTTAATCTAGTAAATAACGCCTCCCTATTCACTGCATCGAAGGCTTTCTCTAAACCTATTGCTGCTACATATAATCTCATCCCTGCTATCTTGACATACTTCGTAATTAAGGTATCCAAAATCCATACATTATCCACCGTACTTCTCTCTTTTCTAAACCCATTTTGATACTCCGATATCCTTCCATACTTCTCTGCCCAATTTCTAATCCTATTGGCTAGAATTCCTGTATATACCTTCGACAGTGAGTCAAGGAGTGTTATTCCTCTATAATTGTTTGGATCACTTCGACTCTCTTTATTCTTGTATATAGGACATGATATTCCTTTTCTCCATTCGCTAGGAAATTTCGCCATTTCCCATATCTTGTTGAAAAATGTAACCATCACCTTCAACATCGATTCATTTGTCCCTGCTTCCTTCCATACTCTGTTGGTAATACCGTTCGCCCCACCCGCTGCTTTCGTTTTTACTTTACTTAACACACTAATTACTTCCTGTCTTGTTATCACCCCATCTAGTAACTGTACACCTACTTGTAATTCTCTTAGAATATAAGTCTTGCCCATGTCCTCATGCCACTCTCCCCTCCCACCCAAAAGATCTGTAAAATATCCTACCCACTCATTTTCCTCTATGCTTGTTCCCTTCCCCGTAGGCCAAGTTTTCTTTAATTTATAGTTTCCCAAATCCTCTCAAATCTTTTCTCTTTGCAATATCTGTTCACTCTTTCTGCTTCCGCCTCTTTCCAGCATTTCTTTTTCTCGTTCAGTAACTTCTTGTAATCTCTTCTTAATTTACAATATTCCCCTCTTTTTTCTTGCTTCCCTCCTTTCTTAAACTCTGTTAGAGCTGACATAACTACCTCACGTTCCTTCTTACAGTCTTCATCAAACCACCCCGTGACTCTGTTTTTGTCTCCCTCTTCTCTTATCTTCACTTTCTTTCCCACCTTCCATTCTGGGAGTTCTATTATTTTAAAACTTTATCTACGTCCTCTTCTTCCAGCGCCCTTTCACATTCTACCCTTATACTATCTCCCATCTCACTTAGCTCTAATCTTAATTTCTCAATCGTAGTTTCATTCCAAATATACTTCCATCCCTCCCTATATCTCACCCTTTTTCCTACCCCTCTCTTCACTACACCATTATCGTCTCTTAATTTTATCTTAATGGGTATGTGATCTGTTGTCCCACATTCTACCACCTCAAAACTTATTATTTTCCTTAAAGCTGATTCCGTGCTTACTCCTATATTTACCACACTCCCTCCCTTCGATGTGATGAATGTCAATTCTCCCATACTGTCTCCCTTCATCCATCCGTTTAAGATATATAATTTTTCTATAGTACACACAACTCTAGCAACCTTACACCATAACTATTTATATCTTTGTCTTTACTGCTTCTTCTGTACCCTCTCACTTCGGTACCCTCCCTCCCATAATCTGGTACCCTATTACTCACTCTTGCATTCAATATCCTATTAATATCATTCCATCTTCCACATATAAATCTTTTATTTTGTTTATTTCTTCAATCAGTTCTTCAAAAAAATTTATTCGCATAAACTGAATCTTTAGGATGATTGTACAATAGAGCTAGACAAATTGCCTCCTTCTCTTCACTTCCCATTTTAATTCTAAACCACACCACCCCTTCTACACCATTCTGTATTCTCTCTACTCTCCCTACTATCTCATTTTTTATTAAAACTGTTATCCCACCAGGGTTTCTTCCCATCCTCCCCATTTTTTCTTTGTGACGTTGACTACTCTATACCCATCCCATTCAATTTCTACCCCTTTCCCTAACCATGTCTCTACTAGGGCAATGATCTCAAACTCCTTTACTAATTTCTCTATTTCTTTATTCCCTAGCTTCCCCATCAACCCCTCAATATTCCACAACCCTATCGTCATATCTAGTTATTTATTCCCTCCCCCTCTCTGTTTCTGTGCTTCTCTACTTCCACCCCTACTCCTTGTCACTCTTCCTTGCAAGTCTTCTCCATCTCTCTCCTCTCCTTCCTTTCTCTCGTCCTCCTTCCCTTTCTCCGTACCTACGCCTTTTGTCTTTCCCCATAAATCCTTCAAACTTAATGATATTTCCTTATTTAGCACCTGTCTTCTCTCCATTTTACTTTATGTATTCCTTTTACTCGGGGAGGATAAATCTTTACCCTGCTTTTTATTATCTTCATTCGAACCTTTCACTTCACTCCGCACCACTCATGACACATTACTTGCTTCCTCCACCTCTACGTTACGCTGACTCTTCAAGGTCTCTGCATTCCCAACCATCTGGTTGCTGGCACTGCTGTTCAGCAGTTCTCTACTTTCTGCACCTGATGTGATGTGGACTTCGCTCACTTCCGTAATATAACTCTCCTCTACGTCACTGCCACTTCTCCTTATGCCCTTCCTTGCTACTCCCTCTCCCGTCAAGGACTCCTTCTGTTGCTGTTGGTGTTCCTCATCAAGTGTTTTTAGCCGGCCCACCCCCATGTACGATTCCATCTGCCGTCTCCAACCACCAATTGTTGCCCTCTAATATATGCTTTAAGGCCTTGTTTCTTTGTGTCTCTTAAATGTCTGTTCAGGATCCTGTTCTCCTCGATGGCTTCTCTGTTCATCTCCCTTCTTATCCACACTTTCTCTCCTTTTAAATTGCTCGAATTTCTTATCAAAATGTCAGCCATCAACGTGGATAATAATTTCACTCTGATGGGCCTCCTCCCCTTAACTTTCCCCACACGATGCATATCGTCTATATCAACTTCACTAAAGTTGATCTTCATCCTATTCTGGACCACTTCCACCTCTTTGTATACTAGTTCCACTTTTGACTCCTTTTCCTCTTCTTGGACACCATATATAAAAATATTCTTTCTCACACTTTCTTGCACACCCCTCTCTACTAATCTCTTAGTTTCTCTCAGGTCCCGCTCCAAACTTCTTACTTTCTGTTTCAACAAGTCCAACTCATCTTTATTACACCCTTCCTCTTCTAATATCTTCTTTACGTCTTCCTTAATACTCAACTTTAGGTCCATAAACTCCTTGGATAGCTCTCGAAACATTTCTCTTATTTGCTCCGTCTGACAAGCCTCTCTTATCATCTCTCTTATCGCTTCGAACTCTTCCCATCCAAAGGAACCCACTGGACCTGGGCCAGGATTAACTTCCACTCCTCCTATTATCAACAGCACCATCACCACCGCCGCCACCAGTAGAGTAGCCACCATCCTCCTTTTTTCACCCTTCAGCTCCATTCTTGTCTCCATTCTGCTTCCCTTTTTGCAGTTCCAGCTACCAATCGCTATCCTGTACTGTGTCAACGTATTACCCATTGCTCCGCGCTCCACTCAGCACAACCGCACTCCTTGCTGACTCAAAGACGACTCGGGGTAATGACTAATGACCTACATGAGGATGAATCCATGAGATAGTTGGGCCGTAGATAGGATTGGGAAATTGATGTAGCTTTTTAATTCACCCTATGAGAATGTTGAATTTGCCACTAAAGCACATGGGACCAGAGCCATACGGGAGATCATGGATGAGCTTGCCCTAGTCATTGTCCAAGGGATATCGTTGCATTCTGTCCTGTTGTAAATAGTTAATCGAATTACTATTATTATTATTATTATTATTATTATTATTATTATTATTATTATTATTATTATTATTATTATTATTATTATTATTATTATTTTACATCTCATAATTTTCTCCATGGCTATTTTAGGGTCTTGTAATTGGGGTGTCCATGAGTTGGGTCACAAGTTATATTTCTAATGTAAGGTTATCGCAACCAGGGATGATGATGATGATGACGGCATGGTTTATTCGTATTTAACTTAGTATGTAGTGGCACAGAATTTCTTTTCCAGATCTTCGATTCGGATCAAGTTCCGAAAATATTTGCTTCGAGATAATTTACTCGGCGGCCGCAAATTCAGTTGTCAAAACCACTAGGTAATCCGAGCAGTTATTTTTCTCCACCCATCAGGTGTTTGTTTGAATATTTGATCAACAGTTAAGCTCAGAAGAGTGTGCGCGTGGTAACATGTTTTCAAGTGCTCACTTGAAACTTAACCTGGAAGGCGTAGTTGTTGTTGGTTAACTTTTAACTCATTTATTAATTTTTGCTTTTTTGTGAGGGGATTTCATGGTATTTAGAATGTAATTAACGTAACATCAATAAGATTATCATACCGCGCTCTTGCTTTGGAGGGATGCGTTGGCCATCAGTCACGTTTATTTATTTTTTATTTCAGTGCATATTTGATTGACCACATTAACTCAACTTTACATAACCTCACTGAAAGATCAATTGGGACATAACCACTTTTTATTTCAACTTCAGTGAAGTGACATCATGGTCATCAACCATGGATGCTTAATTTCACATTATTACTGCCGGTGATCGGTTCCTGGTGGTAACTGAAGGTTACTCAGTTCAGTTAAGGGTCCATGTCGTTCGTCCCACGTGATCGTCAGATAGTGGACAGCCTTAATATAAGAGAATGTCTGGAAATCAGCTGGTATAATTTCGTGTGGCTATTTCTAGCCGTGTGCAGCCCTTGTAAGGCAGACCCTCCGATTTGGGTGGGCGGAATCTGCCATGTGTAGGTAATTGCGTGTTATTGTGATGGAGGATAGTGTTATGTATGGTGTATGAGTTGCAGGGATGTTGGGGACAGCACAAACATCCAGCCCCGAGCCACTGGAATTAACCAATGAATGTTAAAATCCCCGATCCAGCCGGGAATCGAACCCGGGACCCTCTGAACAGAAGGCCAGTACAATCAGCTGGTGATGTTTAGGCATTACAGGAATTGCAGCTTAATCCGCGGTTGTTTACCGAACCGAATATTAGTGCTTCCAGGTTGTTGTTGTTGTTGTTGTTGTTGTTGTTGTTAGTGTTGGAAGTGGTTTCGTTAAGTGACAGCCCTTCAGGCAGGTTGTAAAGGCGTAAAATATCCTGAAATTGTCTAGCTGTTCATCATTAAGGTCATTGACCCCATATTTTCAGTCATGGCCTATTTGTTTCTTGGAAATAATTCGTGCTCATATTCTTCAATAAATAGAGTTAGTTTGCATATGCCTTTACCGGGAGAGTTGGCTGTGCGCTTAGGGGCGCGCAGCTGTAAGCTTGCATCCGGGAGATAGTGAGTTCGAACCCCCATTGTCGGCAGCCCTGAAGATGGTTTTCCGTGGTTTCCCATTTTCACACCAGCCAAATGCTGGGGCTGTACCTTAATTAAGACCACGTTCGCTTCCTTCCAACTCCTAGGCCTTTCCTATCCCATCGTCGCCATAAAACCTATCTGTGTTGGTACGACCTAAAGCCACTAACAAAACAATCCCACACCTGTGGGTTCACGGGTGCAAACTGCGTCGCACATGTAGATTTGGCCCTGTTTTACGGCTGAATTCACTTCCTGACCCCAACCCTATACGGAGGGATGTAATCACTATTGCGTGTTTCTGTGGTGGTTGGTAGTGTAGTGTGTTGTCTGAATATGAAGAGGAAAGTGTTGGGACAAACACAACCCCCAGTCCTAGAGCCAGAAGAATTAATCAGAAGCGATTAAAATCCCCGACCCGGCTGGAAAATTGGAAACCATGGAAAACCATCTTCAGGGCTGCCGACAGTGGGGTTCGAACCTGCTGTCTCCCGGATGCAAGCTCACAGCCGCGCGCCCCTAACCGCACGGCCAACTCGGTGTGGGAAAACGCGGTAGGACAAGAAGATTACTACGTCCTACCTTTCCAGAGTCGCTGTTGACATCAAGTTTACACTCGTCGACAAATTGTATTTTAGTGCATTCTCCAATCCCTATGTAGGCTACTATACAGAGGAGTAACGGGACACATCGTACTGATTGCAGGTTATCCACGAGCTGAAATGAGAGGTGATATAAAAATCACTGTTCACAAATGCTCACTCACCGGCAGGTTTAGCATAGCATCAAGGCGTTTCTCTGGAGGTACATCACGTTTGGGACGAATAAGAACGTAGATTCTCTTCAACCCTGGCAAGGAGCGGAGCAATTTCTCCAGTAATACTTTGCCCATGAACCCAGTACCTCCGGTTACAAATACTGTACAACCATCGTACCATTCTTCCACTCCAACCATGCTGACTCTGCAAGAGAAACATAGAATTGTAACATCCAGATGTAGAAAATGTTTTAAGTAACGCACTTTAAAATTAAGGCTTACTTCCTTTGTAATTTAATCCATTCTTTAGTTTAAGCACCAACACTTGTTCTTTAATTAGATAATGTTTGTAGTTATTTGCTTTTTACGTCCCATTAACTACGTTTTCGGTCTTCGGAGACGCCGAGGTGCCGAAATTTAGTCCCGCAGGAGTTCTTTTGCCTGCCAGTAAATCTACCGACATGAGGCTGTCGTACTTGAGCACCTTCAAATACCACCGGACTGAGCCAGGATCGAACCTGCCAAGTTGGGGTTAGAGAAGGCCAGCGCCTTAACCGTCTGAGCCACTCAGCCCGGTTAGATAATGTTAACCAGAATGCGGAGTTTCTCCTCTTTTACAAGTATGAGGCAGGAGAAAATCCAAGTCTCCCAACAAGTTCAGTTTAGTCTTCTTACGTTGAAGTGTGCATTTTGGTCGTATATCTCGTGTCCAACCATTTGTACAGTTCCAGTGTTGGCCGATAGGTTTTTAGAATGATTTACTCATTGTTTTCAAGTGTAAATATTTCAATGTACACCCATCGCTGTTTTGAAATGCTTTTTCCAAAATAGTCTTATGGAAGAAGTTCCCTAGAACGCCTTTCACCAGTTTGTCTAGGCATCATATGTTCACCGCGATAAATTCAACAGCTGTAAATGTTTATATTTGCAACATCCCAAATGCATGGCAGGAGGGAGACATTTGTCATTTATAAACACTGTAAAAGTTGAAATCCAAATAACTGTAGAGAGATAACGTTGTTATATTCACTAAGTTATATACAGGGGTATTGCAAACAGACAATATGCCTATATTTGTGCAGAGTGGTGTTCGATCCTATCGAGACTTCAATCACCATTCAAAAAGGGAATGGTGGCAGATTATAATAGATTAGTAATATAAACAATTATGGATAAATACATCAAGAAGGAAAGAAGGAAATTATACATTACTGTAACTGATTTAGAGAAAGCTTTTGATTCGGCGAGAAGACAAGCTGCCGTCTATAAGTCATTGAGTCAGATCGAAATATCAAGGAAGATGATAAGAAAACTGAAAATACGCATGCGGAATTTAAATGTTCTATCGAAGTGATGGGGGAATAGTGGGGGAGATATTTCAAAGTTAGATCTGATGCAAGGTTGTAAACTATTATTGTTCATTATCAATACGTTTCCATCGACGATAGCCTTCTACTCGCATTAACACCCGTCAAGGTGCAAAAGAGTATTGCTGTAAAGGCGAGAATGTAAAAATGAAGTCCCAGGAAACCAGCTATGGCGTGTAATTTATTCAGTCCGAAGACTGATTAGATCCTCAATAGTTTAGTTAGGGGTCAATGAAAAGAATTGACAAACATCCCAAGAGTAAACAGTACAGGAGGGATAAGACAAAACTAGAAGTTGTTTAAAAATGAATACCTATGGACGACAATAACTTTCAATGGTAGTTGACAGAACAGATAAAGACAGCAGAAACGAAGGAGTAAGTGCTATGAATATTACAGTAAAAATATATTGGATAGAAAGTCGCCTAAAGTAGTTAAAGTTAAACTATCACACAGAGCAGAAATTTATGGAGCTAGAATTGTTGCATTGGATGTAGTAAGGAATGGAGCAATGTAGGGAAAGAAATTGGTCAAAGGATGACAGAAGATTACATTAGAAGGTGATCCAAAGCGTGAAAGGCATAGAAAGACAAACAATGAAAACAGAATGTAATAATAAGAGAACATTAGTAGAATTCACGGACCGAAATGTTAGCTAAAAGTACAATGAGAGGGATAATTTGATGATTAATGGGAATATATAAGAAAAAAGCCAGAAGACAAGAAAGTAAAGGAAAGCAATGCATTCTATGCAATAAGGAAACTGAAGTGGTACACCTACTAAAAGATTGTAAAGAAACAAGATAATCAGAGAAATATATATATATTTAAATGTCAAGGAGATAGAAAAGATTGTAAATTAATTTTAACTTTACACTCGTGTTAAGTTGTTAAGCAATGAATAGAAGAAACAGGGAGAACAGCAAAACTATGTAATAGTATCAGAGGATTGTGGGGAAAAGAAATGTAAGGAAGTTGGAAATAGAGAAGATGCTTGCAACTGATAGTAAGGCTATGCAGGAGGAGGTACCTTAGACCCTGTAGGTTAAAGTTTAGGAAATACTGTATCTCAAATTGTAAGTTAGCTTAATTATTAAAGATACTTTTAAGTAGGATTTATAGGATGCCAACTATCTCTATATCCAATATATATACAGCGTGATTCAACCGCCCCTTCCAATGTAGTTTTATGCAACCCACTATATTCATTCCGTCCTGGAAACATCTGCTCTGCCGTTATGCACAGAAAAAACAACCTGGATATTTTGATATTTACCGCCTCATCATGGTAGGACGCCGTAATGTTATACTCGTATTAAAAACTGAAATGCGTGTGCCTTCTACTGTAGATAATATCGACTTGAAACGCCGGCGAAACACTAAATTGATAGTGTGACCGCAGAAAACCTAATACTTGCTATAAGCTGCCCAGGGTGCCGTACGGGTGCCGTAATTGGTAAAAGCGTGGCGGAGCGGGCTTGCATGCCAGGTGGCAGGTTCGAGTCCGCGGCGAAGATCACAACGTTTTTAAAAATCTGTCTAATACGTACCGCACGCAATGTAAGTTGCTTGCTTACATGCAAATTGTGTGTGAATGAATGTGTTTGTGGCCCTAAGAAGGGCCGATTAGTTAGGAGACCGGAAATTATAGGAACACAACTGCCCTGACAAAGTTTTATCGCAGCAAATGCTCGATGTGATGAGCTGATGACTGTTTTGGTTTATGCACATTCGGGCCCGGTGTCCAGTAGATCGTCTTGCGTGCTTAAGCAATCCAGGTGTAATTGCTTGGCAGGCGCCCGTGATGAGTTGTCGGAGCTAGTCAGGGTTTTCCGGCACTTGAGTTTAAAAGAAGTTCTTCAAATATCCGCACAAGAAGAAGTCTAACGGCGTTAAATCCGGTGATCTGGCGGGCCAAAAAACAGGGCCTTCTCGTCCTATTTCCCTGGCAGTTCCTCGTTCATATGGTTACGAGCGGCCGAAGTCGAATGTGGTAGAGCTACATCCGGTTGCAACCACATCGTCAAATGATCGTGCAAGGGCACATCCTCCAGCAACCAGGCGATCCCCCAAGATTCCACACCAAACATTCACTCCCCATCGTACATGATGGGCCGCCTGTCGCATCCAGTGAGGATTGTCCGGACTCCAATAGTGCATGACATTCCCATTATAGTGGAAGCGCGATTCGTCTGAGAACAAGATATGCGATACGAATGCTGCATCATTGTCCAGCCTGCCTAATAGCCACCGGCAGAACTCCATTCGAGCTTCGAAATCCCGCCCATGGAGCTCTTGGTGTAGCTCAAGATGGTATGGGTGAAATTTATGTTCATGCAGTATTCGCCAGACGGACGGCTGGCTGGTGTTCACCTGTCGTGCAGTCGCCCTTGTACTGATGTGTGGATTATTACGAGCTGCTTCCAGAACGCACCTACCAATGCAACATGTGTCGACATGTCTGTGGTTAGCCCACTACACCACGGTGACGGTTGCGTCCAATTTATCAGAAAGCTTACTTGGTGTAAAACTTCGTCCCGCTTCACTAAAATACACACGTTTTCTATCAGTTTGCCATGGCTGTTAGCGATAATTTCATAACCAATCGAAAGCTTATAATTGGCACGTACATTTTACATAACCGTATGACAGTTTGATGTATTGTGTAAATACCTGTCGTATATATGTTTTGGCAAAAGTCGTGCAGTGAAATGAAATGTCGTATGGCTTTTAGTGCCGGGATATCCCAGGACGGGTTCGGCTTGCCAGGTGCAGGTCTTTCTATTTGACTCCCGTAGGCGACCTGCGCGTCGTGATGAGGATGAAATGATGATGAAGACAACACATACCTCGTACACCCAGCCCCCGTGCCATTGGAATTAACCAATTAAGGTTAAAATCCCCTACCCGGGTGGGAATCGAACCCGGGACCCTCTGAACCGAAGGCCAGTACGCTGACCGTTCAGTCAACGAGTCGGACGTCGTGCAGTAATGACGCAGTAAGTGCTTCAAAGGCGGCTGTAGCTTGGTATACGGTAAAGAAAATTCGACCATCACCCCACTGACGTTCGTTTGGATGCCTAAAAGCAGAAACGTTAGGCGCGGCTGACACGCTGTATACACCCAAGCTACCCCTACACCACGGGACTGGCACGTGCTGTAGATACGGTGAGTCATTCTCACAGGGTGTGCATTTTACATTTTTGATAGTTCATATTTCTCTTGAGTTAGGACGTTAGTGAGGTTAGTTTATTGTCAAATATTCCTGAATAGAGCAAATGTATTAAACCTATTTACTTAAAACTAAAGTTAACTGTTAAACATGCTTGATTAAACTGTACTTGAAAGTAACAGTTTGATGGTTTACTTGTTCACTTGAGCAAGTGACGCAATCATTTTCTTATTTTCCCTGTCATGAACTGAATATTTGAGCCGTGTGCTATTGTTAATGATAACATCTTTACAGTTTTCGCTTAAAGTCTATGACTGTTCCAAGTTGAACTTGAAGTGAATCCCTTTTAATTAAGAGTCAACTCGATGTTTGTAAGGTATTCCGCGTTGGTATCCAGTTGGTGGAAAACCCTGATATAAGAGAACATTCATAGTCCACTCACTCAGGTCGAGTATGCTTGGACACGGGCGACTAATATTTCAGGATTAAAACAAATAAACCTTCGGTTTCACTTGGAATCAGATTTTACGTTTTCAGGACTTTTGTTATTAGTAACTTACTCTAAAGGCAAGGAAGCCTAAAGGCAATGCAAAACATACAGAAAGGAAGCCAGTTTTTTTTTTGCTAGTTGTTTTACGCCGCACCGACACAGATAGGCCTTGTGGCGACGATGGGAGAGGGAAGGGCTAGGAGTGGGAAGGAAGTGGCCGTGGCCTTAATTAAGGTACAGCCCCAGCATTTGCCTGGTGTGAAAATGGGAAACCACGGAAAACCATTTTCAGGGCTGCCGACAGTGGGGTTCGAACCTACTATCTCCCGAATACTGGATACTGGCCGCACTTAAGCGACTGCAGCTATCGAGCTCGGTAAGGAAGCCAGTGTATTCATGTGTTCACTTCTAAATAATTATAGATTTTGTTTGTTTGCTTTTGTTTTCATGGAACTTTAATTTCATTTATATTTGCACAACTTCTTTCCGCATATTCGTTCTTTTTTTAAATAAAATCTTAGTCAGTACAAGTCGATTTTTTTAGTTCCAATTATTCTCTTTCTTACCCCGTCGAATAACCGATGATGATTAAGAACCCAAGAAATACCTGATTTTAAACGAGTGTCTGTAGGTATTTTTCTCCCTATCAGCCGCGCTAAGTAATGGATCATTTCAGGGTGCACTTCTTCTGAGGCAGTGTAAACCAAGAAAGCGATCGTATGGCTGTATTTATTTGGCTTGCTTCACAAAAATCGCAATGCTCTATACAACACTGTAAACTGCAACAAAATCCTTTCGGTAGTTTTTGAAATTAATCCTCTCTAACACAGGCACCTTCCGAAGGCTTTACTTTGTAATATGTATAGATAATGAAAGCCGGCCCCGTGGTGTAGGGGTAGTGTGCCTGCCTCTTACCCGGAGGCCCCGGGTTCGATTTCCGGCCAGGTCAGGGATTTTTACCTGGACCTGAGAGCTGGTACGAGGTCCACTCAGCCTACGTGATTAGAATTGAGGAGCTATCTGACGGTGAGATAGCGGCCCCGGTCTAGAAAGCCAAGAATAACGGCCGAGAGGATTCGTCGTGCTGACCACACGACACCTCGTAATCTGCAGGCCTTCGGGCTGAGGAGCGGTCGCTTGGTAGGCGCAGGCCCTTCAAGGGCTGTAGTACCATGGGGTATGGGTTTATAGATAATGAAAGTGTACATTAGCATTTATATTAACGACAACTAAACTTCTTCTATAACTTTACGTCATGTGAGCTTCATTTTACGACAAAATTTGCACCAACCAAGACATCAATCCATGAAAACAGAATGTTGAGATTAATCCTACAAATTCAACCATGTTAAGACTGGTCTATTATCTCCAGGATTCCCGGGAATCTTGCTTATTCGCAGTAAATTCTTACTAGTTACGTGATAACTAGTACCACGCTACTCTTGTCTTCCGCGCCACCTTGAGGAAGATTAGCGACTTCATTCTGTGTCGAATGCTGAGTCTCCAGCAAACTGATCGGCCTATCAACGTCGGTCGTCAGTAAAGTTTACGTTCCACATAACTTTAATGTAAACTCTCTGTACCTGGTTGGTGCAGTTAACCCGATAATTTGTCGTGCTTTGCGTATGAAATATAAATCTACACTAGGGTAGTATTGCATTAAAATAAATTCCACCGGGCGAGTTGGCCGTGCGGTTAGGGGCCGGCAGCTATGAGCTTGCATCCGGGAGATGGTGGATTCGAATCCCACTGTCGGCAGCCCTGAAGATGGTTTTCCGTGGTTTCCCATTTTAACACCAGACTAATGCTGGGGCTGTACCATAATTAAGGCCACGGCCGCTTCCTTCCCATTCCTATCCCATCGTCGCCATAAGACCTGTCTGTATCGGTGCGACATAAAGCCACTAGCAAAAAAATCGCATCATACTGCGTGGCTCAACATCGATTTCATCTAATAATAATAATAATAATAATAATAATAATAATAATAATAATAATAATAGTAATAATAATAATAATAATAATAATAATATGAATCTCATTCAGGTGGGTCACAATAGCCACATTAATTCATGTTTGGTACAGGCCGGAGTTAGATGAATGCCGTACCTGAAAGCCAGTGGATTTTCCGGTGGATATACACCAAGCAGTCACTAGGTTTGGAATCTTGGTCGTCAGTATGGAAATCTAGGATGTAAGTTAGTATGCTATCACACATAATAATAATAATAATAATAATAATAATAATAATAATAATAATAATAATAATAATAATAATAATCCGGCTCTTTGGATGAATGGTCAGTGCCGAGCTCTTTATTTCAGAAGATCCCGGATTCGATTCCGGCCGAGTCGAGGATGACTCTGGCATAAGGTATTTGTGTTCATCCTAACATATTTTTCTTAAGCATTCAATACACCACATTATCAACCACCAAGGAAACTTATACGGGCCAATGACCTTGGATGTTAGGCCCCTTTAAACAGCACGCATCATCAGAAACATACAGTATAACAGTGAATGCATCCGTCCACATAGGTTGCCGTCAGGAAAGGCATCCGCCCGTAAAACAGGGCCAAGTTCATATGTAAGACACAGGTAGCATCCGTGGCCTAATCAGGTTGTATAAAAGCGGTGGAATAATAATAATACTAAATGAATAAATAATTTCATGTGGCTGTTTATAGCCGAGTGCAGCCCTTGTAAGGCAGACCCTCCGATGAAGGTGGACGGCATGTGCCATGTGTAGGCAACTGCGTGTTCTTGTGGTGGAAGGTAGTGTTATGTGTGGTATGTTGGGGACACCACAAACACCCAGCCCCCGAGCCATTAGAATTAATCAATGAAAGTTAAAATGCCCGATCCGACCAGAAATCGAACCCGGGACCCTCTGGACCAAAGGTCAGCATGCTAACCATTTAGCCATGGAGTCGGACATAATAACACTTGTGATATATATGGAGAGAATGTCAATAGGCCTACTCACTTGTTTGAAGACCAGGAGATGCCGGAGAGATCTTGGCGGTCACACTGACAGTCTAGCAGTGAGTTCTGAGGGTCGCAGTTCACCGTATACTAAGGGACAAGCTCCCCTCTCCTGCTTCCAGTAGGAGAAGGGGCCGTTGGGAAGAACCACAGGACCTTCGCCTAGCGGAGATATCTTCTCGCCAGAAGCACAGGCGACAGCTCCAAGCGCCGGCACAGAGCTATAGGAGTTATTCAAGGTAACTAGAATAAAACGTAGGCTACTCCGGCGGTAGAAGCTTCCATTGGCTGGAACGCTATGACGTCACGCGATATGAACGATAGCGCGTAAGGTACACAGTCGCAGTACAGCAAGCCTATGAGTTCTCGTGCCTGTGAAACATCTTCTCAATCTTTCATCAAATAATAGTCTGGTTTAGTCCGATTCGATATGTAACGGCACTTCCAATAGATTTAGAAACGTGAAAATGCGTTAAATTTCGTCACATGCTGAGCAGTTAGAACATCAACTATCAAATGCATGACATATAATACGATAAGAAATAAAATATTGTCATACAACTCAAAATAATTAATTTATTCCTGATGAAGTAAATATTTATATCAAATGGCATAAGAAAATATACATCATATCGACATATGTATGGAATTATATTAAATTATTAAAACGTACGTGTCAGAAGACTTAATTACTTGATGAACCAGCCCAAGGCTTATCCTTCTTATTGGCATATTTTCTCAGTGCTACCGCCTTACTCTTTGCATTAAAATGCCATTTAATGTCCTGGTTCTTACGTAAAGATAAATTATTTTGTCATGAAATACTGGAAATTTTGACTTAATAATAGAAATAAGAGTTTTCATTACGTTTTTGCATCTGGATACAGTCTTACTGTGAAACACGCCAAATGAAATTTCGAACTGGGCTACATTTTTAACCACTCATGACTGGGATGTGTGAAGCCCCCTTTTGAAATAACCGAGATCCAGTAACAGGTCTCTTCTCGCACGACATTTTTGTCTCTTTCTTTGTATTTACTGTATATCGGATCACGGATACTGTATTATTTCACGAGCTTCGAAATATATTCAGAAATATAAGTCATTAGCACATAATTGAATTGGCGTATGGCTTTCAGTGCCGGGAGTGTCCGAGGACATGTTCGGCTCGCCAGGTGCAGGTCTTTTTGATTCGACTCCCTTAGGCGACCTGTGTGTCGTGATGAGGGTGAAATGGTGATGAAGACATCACATACACCCAGCCCTCGTGCCAGCGAAATTAACCAATGATGGTTAAAATTCCCGACCCTGCCGGGAATCGAACCCGGGGTCCCTGTGACCAAAGGCCAGCACGCTAACCACTTAGCTATTTTTTTTGCTAGGGGCTTTACGTCGCACCGAAACAGATAGGTCTTATGGCGACGATGGGATAGGAAAGGCCTAGGAGTTGGAAGGAAGCGGCCGTGGCCTTAATTAAGGTACAGCCCCAGCATTTGCCTGGAGTGAAAATGGGAAACCACGGAAAACCATCTTCAGGGCTGCCGATAGTGGGATTCGAACCTACTATCTCCCGGATGCAAGCTCACAGCCGCGCGCCTCTACGCGCACGGCCAACTCGCCCGGTTAACCATTTAGCCATGGAGCCGGACAGCACATTATAATGTTAATGTTACTGGATTTTACGTCCCACTAACTATGTATTTGAGCACCTTCACCACCGGACTGAGATACGATCGAACCTGCCAAGTTGGGCTAAGAAGGCCAGCGCTCTACCATTTGAGTTGCTACTCAGCACATAACAATAATTATAGAAAATATGATTTTCATTCAGACATTTATATCTGACACCTTTTTACCGTACGAGCTGTAATAATGGAGATATTCAAGAGTTTATTACAAAGTGTTTCAACAACAACCAAGCATTGCTGACGAGGAAGTACTGTTATGCCATCACAGTAGCAAACAAACTGACTATGATGGTTGTTGTCGTAATTGTCTTTATAATATGCAAAATAATAATGTTATTTGTGTTACGTCTCACTAACACCATTTACGGTTTTCTGAGACTCGAGGTACCGTAATTTCGTCCCACGGGATTTACGTGCCGACAATTTATAGCGCCACACACGTTTCCATAATATGTTGACTGTATTTTAATCAGTACAGTGGTTCTACTTCAGATACTGACAACACGAACAGTGTTCACGTAGTGAACCACTATAAAATTATTATGTATCCGTGATCCGATATACAGTAAATACGTAGAAAGAGACAAAAATGTCTGTCGGTCGGTCGGTCACTTGCTTTCTTGGCTTACGCTGCGTGAACCATCAACGATAGACCCCAAGTATAAGCGTACGAATTGTAGAGCATAGGATCCTCTACAAAAAAAGTCCGCGATGGCACATACCTATTTCCAACCGGCTGCCCTCTAGAAGCGATTTTATTCTACAGTCCGCGGTAAAAAATATAACTCCTTAAAATTAAATAAATATTTCGATATTATCCTCGAGTTCCTCATCAAAATAAATTGTTTGGGCCCCTCCAGTATTTTATAAGGATTACAATAACCTTGTCAGGACATTATTTGCATGAATGGTTCAGAAGTTATGACCAGTTTAGACTGTAGTGGTAATACGTGTCAGCAGGATGGGCGAGCGCTGTCTCATATCACATGACGTCACGCAGAAGGCGGCCAGGGAGAGGAACAAGTGAGCGCGATGCGGGAAGAGACCCCCCTGGGAGTTATTATCCAGGGTCATTATCCAGAATATCTCAACCTGGTCACAAACGTTTACATAATATGTTGACTGCATTTTAATCAGTACAGTGGTTCTACTTCAGATACTGACAACACGAACACTCTTGACGTAGTGAACCACTATAAAATTATTATGTATCCGTGGTCCGATATACAGTAAACACGTAGAAAGAGACATCCCAGTCATGAGTGGTTAAAAAATGTAGCCCAGTTCGAAATTTCATTTGGCGTGTTTCACGGTAAGACTGGATCCAGATACAGTTTGTTTGGTTTTTTTTTTTTTTTTTTTTTTTTTTTTTTTGCTATTTGCTTTACGTCGCACCGACACAGATAGGTCTTATGGCGACGATGGGACAGGGAAGGGCTAGGAGTTGGAAGGAAGCGGCCGTGGCCTTAATTAGGATGCATCCCCAGCATTTGCCTGGTGTGAAAATGGGAAACCACGGAAAACCATCTTCAGGGCTGCCGACAGGGGGGTTCGAACCTACTATCTCCCGAATACTGGATACTGGCCGCACTTAAGCGACTGCAGCTATCGAGCTCGGTGGATCCAGATACAAAAACGTTATGAAAACTCTTATTACATTAGCACATAATAATGTTAATGTTATTGGATTTTACGTCCCACTAACTATGTATTTGAGCACCTTCACCACCGGACTGAGACAGGATCGAACCTGCCAAGTAGTTACAAGTGGATGGAGCTCCGCCACATTCGACTTTACCAATTCGTAAAGTTACCCGCCGTACACATCCATATTGTTGATATTCGAATGTAATACTGCCACGAAAAAGAAAGTGGAAGCTAGAAATCTCGAAGAAGCCCTTTGTTTAATTTCTAAAATATTTTGGGACAGACTGAGTAGCTCTTGTGGTCTCCTGAGCTCAAGTTGGTGGTTTCGATTCCGGCTCAGTCCGGTGGTGTCAGATTTTCCAGCATGTAACATAATTCCTGATGAACAAATTTCCAACTCCTCCTATGTGTCTGAAAACCGAACAAGTAGTTGGTGATACATAAAGCAAGTAGGGCGTACGGACGGAAAGAGTTTACCACTGTGGCTGTTTCCAGTTTTAAAACATAATCCAGTACTTTAGGAATGCTTCTGCGGATGGAAATGTTTGCGTTATTCATTACTTCCCACAATGGGTGTGCAGGGTGGCCTGCTGTAACTTCCACCTTGTTCACTAGGCTGCAGGGGGACGGGGGAGGTATATCGGGCCGTATAGCTGTGAGCTTGCATTCAAGAGATGATGCGTTCGAACCCCACTGTCGGCAGCCCTGAAAATAGCTCTCCGTACTTCCCATTTTCATACCAGGAAATGCAGGGGCTATACCTTATTTAAGGCCATGGTCGCTTCCTTCCCAGTCCTAGCGCTGTCGTCTCCCATCGCCGCTATAAGACCTGTCTGAGTCGGCATATACATAAAATTTATCCATACCATCTTGAGCTGGGCGGGAATCCGAAGCTTGAATGGAGTTCTGTCGGTGTCTATTAGGCAGGCTATACAATGATGCAGCATTCGTATCGCATACCTTGTTCTCGAACGAATCGCGCTTCCGCAATAATGGGATTGTCAGTCGCCACAAAATGCCCCATTAGAGTCCTGACAATCCTTACTGGGTGCGACAGGCGGCCCATCAGGTACGATGGTGAGTGAATGTGTGGTGTGGAATTTTGGGAAATCACCTGATTGGACCTTATTTCCTTGAAGGCCACTGGACTGGCCCACGCTACCTGCACATTCCGCGTCAGGAACTCCCACTGCTGCTGGAGGATGTGGCCTTGCATGATCATTTGACGATGTAGTTACAAGTGGATGGAGCTCCATTACATTCGACTTTACCCATTCGTAACCATCTGAACGAGGTACTGAAAGGGAAATGGGCAGAACAAGGAGGCCCTGTTTCTTGGCCCGCCAGATCACCGGATTTGAAGAACGTCGTTGACTCTCAAGTGCCGGAAAACCCCGACCAGCTCCGGCAGCTCATCACGGACGCCTGCCGAGCAATTCTTCTCCTTTATCTGTTTACCCTCCAGGGTCGGTTTGTCCCTCGGATTCAGCGAGGGATCCCACCTCTTCCGCCTCAAGGGCAGTGTCGTGGAGCTTCAGACCTTGGATCGGGGGATACAACTGGGGAGGATGACCAGTACCTCGCCCAGGCGGCCTCACCTTCTATGCTGAACAGGGGCCTTGCGGGAGGATGGGAAGATTGGAAAGGATAGACAAGGAAGAGGGAAGGAAGCAGCTGTGGCCTTAAGTTAGGTACCATCCCGGCATTTGCCTGGAGTAGAAGTGGAAAACCACTTCTAGGATCGCTGAGGTGGGAATCGAACCCACCTCTACTCAGTTGACTTCCCGAGGCTGAGTGGACCCCGTTCCAGCCCTCGTACCACTTTTCAAATTTCGTGGCAGAGCCGGGAATCGAACCCGGACCTCCGGGGGTGGCAGCTAATCACGCTAACCACTGCACCACAGAGGCGGACCCATTTTCAACACTTGCTTTCTAAAAATCTCTCTTTCTGTTGCTTCTTCTCCCTTATGTTGTTTCTTTCCAAATCTTTTTTGACTTCATGAATCCAGGTTGTTGTTGTTGTTGTTGTTGACTTCTTGTCCCAAAGATATTTGAAAATATTTTTGGTTAACCTGTTGTCATCGATTCTGTATAAATGTCCAAAAAATATCATTCTTCTCTTCCACGTTGTATCAGTTATGTTTTCTATGTTCCGGTAATTTCATCTTTACTTCTTGATTTCCAGAGTTCTGTAGTTCTTAGCGGACCGAGTATTTTCCGTATCATTTTTCTTTCCAGTACTGCTAATTTATTCAGCTTGTAATTCAGTACTAGACATTCACTCGCGTACCGGTATATATATTCCGGTTTGGCTACTGTGTTGTAGTGTTGCTGTTTGAGGTTTCTAGCTATACACTCCTTGTTGTAGACATTCCTAGCTATACCGTATGCTCTTTCCATCTTGTGTATCCTTTCTTCTACAGAGGAATTTTCCAAACCATATTCTCGAATTGTTTCCCCCATATATTTTAATTTCTTTACCTTCTTTATTCGACCAATTTCTGTTATTAAAAATGCTGGAGCATTTTTTATATTTGTCATTTTTTTACATAAATTCCCAAACGACTACTTCTGACAAGAGCTTGACTTGAATTGCTGTATTTTTCAGGTTTTCTGAAAGTACTCGTATGGTAAAATCATTTGCAAATGCTAGACAGTTTATTTCAACACCTCTGTTCTTTCTTTCCAGTTTTATTGGTGATAGCTTGTGATAGCTTATTATTATTACCACTATTATTATTATTATTATTAGTAGTAGTAGTAGTAGTAGTGTATGTATGTTGGGTATTCAGCCCGAAGGCTAGTTTGATCCTCTGATGCTCCGCCAACAGCTGTCATAAATAGCCTAGGCGTCACTGAAAAGTCGTACTAGGGAAATGAGGAGTGAGGTAGTTTCCCGTTGTTTTCCTCACCGAGCCAGCAGTTGCTATTAGATATCAGTCTGCCAAGCCCACTGAAATGCTTGCACCAACCGACCCTATGAGCGACATTTTCACACCATTCATAACAGGGACTGGCTGCATAAGGCATGGTATTACTTTTTTTTTTTTTTTTTGCTACTTGCTTTACGTCGCACCGACACAGATAGGTCTTATGGCGACGATGGGACAGGAAAGGGCTAGGAGTGGGAAGGAAGCGGCCGTGGCCTTAATTAAGGTACAGCCCCAGCATTTGCCTGGTGTGAAAATGGGAAACCACGGAAAACCATTTTCAGGGCTGCCGACAGTGAGGTTCGAACCTACTATCTCCCGAATACTGGATACTGGCCGCACTTAAGCGACTGCAGCTATCGAGCTCGGTCATGGTATTACTAGCATCACTCATACCTCAGTCACTTTCATAATGTCAAAGCCAAGGATGAGACTGAGACAGGTCAATGAAAGTAACAAATTTGATATAGCCCATACCAGAAGACATAGTGCACTGTAAACACTACATCTCGCCAGCAAAGGCATATTATTATTATTATTATTATTATTATTATTATTATTATTATTATTATTATTATTATTATTATTATTATTATTATTATTATTATTAACGTGCTAGGACTAAGGAACCAAGCTCTGTATTCGAGAGTTAAGTGGGTTCGAGCCTTATAGTCGGTTGTCCTGAGAATGGTTTTCTGTGGTTTCCCACTTTCACTTCCAGTCAAATGTCGGGACAGTTCCAGTTCATACGCCACAGCCGATTCCTTCCGTCTCCTTACCCAATTTTATTCACCATCTTCATATCATCTTCATTAGTTCCTCAATTGAGTACGGTGACAGGAAGGGCATTCGGCCGTAATAACATAGCATATAATTTCATCTCGGCTCACCCCCGACCCCGTATCAGGAAACGGGAAGACCATTATTATTATTATTATTATTATTCGTTAGACCACCTCTGAGCTACGTTTACACAGACCACGCGTCCTGCTGTTATGCCTTTTTCTTTGCACTCCCACCAAACGCCCCTAAGTATTGAACCCATGACCTTTGTGCCAAAGGGTTCAGTATTTTACTTTTCCTTTCTAAGTCTTAAACGGAGATGTATCCTGGTTTGGCAAGTTGTTTCTCGGGTGCATCCCTCATTCCTATAATTTTCTTCGTAAAGGTTGATTTTCGTTGATCCTTGACACCCACCGCTTATAACGTGGAGGCCTTGCCAACGTGTCCCCGCGGATTTGATCCATTTTCAGTAAGCCTGCAGATCATGACGAGAACATGCCGATTCAATTTGCAAGGTGCAACTCTGACCCAATTACAAGAAAATGTAATTTAAATACTTCGAGTGTGCTTCACAAGAACAGCACATGACACACTGCCACGGATCGAATCTCCTCCGGTGATGTCAGAAAAAGTTAGGCTTAAGATGGAACACATTACGGTATATGTATAGGTTCATTTGTTTTTGAGAAAAGTGTATTTGCCAGGAACTTACACAACACCTTTCTTTGAGAGACTGTGCAATCAACTCTCAACAAACTGATCAACCTTACATTCTTGGTGGTCACAATCGAGGTTTAGAAGATTATTTCGACTGACAAATTCATTACTTTTTATTTCGCATGTTTTAATTCTAAATAATCGTATTGATTTTATGTCCCACAATCTACTTTTACGGTTTTCGGAGTGTGTTTTAATTCTTTCGACGTGAGGTTAACAACGATATTATAAGATAGAAGGAGAACACGATAAAATGTGGAAGAATCTCCTTGAACAGTTGGATTTTCCCCTCTTTCCTATTTCTTATGTACAAAACATACACTGGCATACTTGAGGAAAAAAACACGATGACCTCGCATCACACCACTACTCTCCGGCTGCAGCCCGGTGTCTATTAGCGGCTTAAAGGATTTACTACGGTTACTGTAGCTGGAGTTGCCAAATCGTCTACTTCATTAGTACCAAAAGAGCCAGAGAATAAAACATTTTTATGGAATTCATTATTTGCCATTTCGATGTAAACTGAGTTATTTATTATTATTATTATTATTATTATTATTATTATTATTATTATTATTATTGTAGCGCTAGAATTCAGGCGTGAACAAATAATGTTCATTTTTTATTATGGCAATCTAAGGTAGGTTATGAGGTTACGGAAATAGGCGCATCCTGAATACGTAAACGCAAACTTAAACGACACATAAAATTGGACTAGCTCAGTGATAGGACGATGGGCTAGTAATTCGCACTTGGAAGGCGCCGTGGGTTCAAATCCCTCCGTCGGCTGTTCTTGAAATGATTCCTGTAGTTTTCTCTTTCACCTCCGCGTAAATTTCAGAACATTATAAGGCTGAAATAGCCACACGATTAATAATAATAATAATAATAATAATAATAATAATAACAATAATTTGTTGTTGTTGCTGTTGCTATTACATATATAATTGTTAACAAAATAAATGATCATATCACCTAATTTTATAGCACTAATGGTCTGTGGCCTTTGAGAAGTAAACCACTTTGAAAACTGAAAATAATACTTTATTTCTACTGAATGAAGAGATGGCTGAATAATTATTCATGATAATTAGCACAATTATTGGTTCCTCCATGGCGCAGACGGTCGCATGTCGACATCTGACAGTTAAAGGAAAGCAATAACTAGTAAGGCGTTAACTCTCACTTTAGAGTTTAGAGTGGTCTGCATACCATAAAAATCTTTGAATATGTTGGATTTTTTTATTTACAATTTATAAATATGTGTTAAAAGGGGAAAAGAGGCATTTGATTTGAAGTGTGTGTCCCCAAGAAAACTATTAATCATTTATCCATTACATTTCTTAGTATTTAAATGTTACCTTAATCCTCGTCGTCTTCGCTCTCCTCTTCAGAAGAATCTGTTTGCTGTATACAAATCCTCTCATTGTCAAAAATGGATTGGATGTTATTGTAGCTATTTTCTATTTTCACCACGTGGCTGATGTAATTTCTCCACTTGTCGGCTGTAACGAGCAAACAGGCTTCCTTCAAGGATTGAATCATTTCCTTCAATAGTGTCTTTCTTAGATTTTGTGATTCAGTTCTCCTTTCTATCTCCTTCCACACCATCTCAATTGGACTAAACATGCAGTGGTATGGCAGTAAACACAAGACTATATGTCCATAACTGGCTCCCAATTCGTCAACAACATACTCCTTTTTACTTTCTCCAATAGGCGTGTTCTCCGCCATAATTTCAGAAAGTACTTGAATTATAGGATCAGGATGAGGGACAGGAATATTTTTATCGATCATATATTGAAGGATTCGATCCTTCTTCCAGGACTGATTGGGTTTAGGATATAATATACGGTTGTTGTAGAAGGCATTGTCCACAACAATCACAGATGGCCGTTCTAAGCATTGTAGTATCCTCTCTTGAAACCACTTTTCAAAGATTTTCGACTTTTTGGTGCCAAAGTAATCCGCGGAAGCATCCGCCATCTTAGTACGTGCAACTAGAAGGGCATCACACCGAGTAAGTAGCTGCGCGCGTTGAGTCACGCAGCTATCAGCTTGCATTCGAGAGATAATGGGTTCTAATCCCGATGTTGACAGCCCTGAAGATGGTTTTCCGTGGTTTCCCGTTTACACACCTTGCAAATGCGGGGCCGTACCTGAATTAAGGTCACGGTTGCTCCTTCCCATCCCTAGCCCTTTCCTATCCTATCGTCGCCATAAAGTCTATTCGTGTCGGTGCGACGTAAAGAAAGCACTACTAATAAAACAAAACCGTCCACCGCAATGAACAATAACGATTGTATCGCCTTTGTTGAATGGGGTTGTTACAGCACACTTGTCAGAATCATCTGTCCAGTTCTTCATTCTGCAGGAGTTACTGTCGAACCACGTTTCATCAAGGTATACGTTTAACCTTGGGCCCGAAGATCTTGAAGATATCTGTACCAGCAAGCAATTCACTTCACATGATTTAGCATTTTTACACTCTTTAAGTGCATACAGGTATTTAAACCCCATACGTTTCAGAAGACGATTAAGTGTCTTCGTCCCGTATAGAAACTGGCAGTCTGTCCCAGCTGTCTTCTGTTTCACTCATTCTGTTAGGTCACATATTGTTGGAGATTTACCGTCCCTATAATACTCAAAAACTGTTCGACGAAGCAAGTCCCGAGTGAAAAGTCTGTTTTATCAAATTTAAACTTCTGCTTCTGAACTTTCTTTTTAGTGGGTGTTTCATAGGTATTGACATCACTGATTTTAAGTTTTTTTCACCGTAGTAAAAGAGATTTCTGTCATTTTCGAAGCTAAATTATTTAAATTTTTACCAATTATAATACTTCCATTTCCTAAAACTTCCCATAAGACATTTTAACGATCCTCTCCAGCATATTACGGTTTGTTTTTGTAATTTAGCACCTCTGTCAATAACATTTTCAATTTTAGTTGGAGTTAATGGTGGTGAAGAAGAAGAAGAAGGATGTCTACTCAGCTGATTTAATTCCGCTTCACTACACTGTAATTCATGGTTTACATGGCCGGAAATAGACCAACATATTACTGCTCTTGCACTAAAGTGGTAAGTTATAAATATTACAAATTTCACTTACTCCATATATTATTAATGATGCTCACTAGGTCACTACAGTGCACTCGATACGAAGAAAGAGTAAAGAGTGAAGGGAGTCGTTTGGTAACCTCTCCACACCAAGCAAGGATCACTTAGCAGGGTTCAGGGTATGATTGACAGCTGGCTTCCAGGAAATGAGGCCGTCATATTTTGTCCCCAAGTATACCTTACCCTCACCCTAAAGCTAATTCTTGCCTGAAGTGCTGTTCACTAATGTTGTTCGTCTTGAATAATAGTGGTGTTGAAATAACAGTGGTGCCATCACTGTCCCCACCTCACCGTTTGCGTAAGTATAACGCATTTCATTTTTTTAATATGTTTTACGAGTCTGGTGCCATAAACTTCTCATCTTGCAAATATTGAAGTTCACATGTCTCTATTTAGCTTACATACATCAAGGTTCACCTGACCATTTGTGGGTTCAAAAAAAAGTTCCTCTGGGCTCCTTTTCACTTCTTCTGTTCATCCACCAGCAACCAGTTTTTTAACTTTAGTTTCTCGGAGAAATCCTAAGGTATGCCAATGTAAGTTTCACCTCTGTACAAACATATCCCACTTAAAAAGTACGAGTTTTAAATTTTGAAGCAATCCCTTAGTGCTCTCCACCTCCACATCTGTTGTTGCCTCTTTGGCCTGAAGAACGAAGTTTCAATGGTTGATATCGGAGATATTGAAGACATCAAAACAAAATAAACAAACAAACAAACAAACAAACAAACAAAACAAAACAAAACAAAATAAAACTGTCAAGATATCTTCAATTCCATATATATATATCTGTTAATGACAGTTTATTTTCGAATGGCTGTTCTCAGTCCAAAAATGTGTGATGCAAATTGACTCCATACTGTCTGCTCTGGCTGACCATCGCGTTTGAGTTGTCTAATGTAGAGAGCTGCCAATGGCGTCTTGTAGTGTCTCCCATCTTTAAGGGGATATGGAATCGCCTATCTTCACAATGTTAATTTATAGGAACGTTTTCTTGGGAACCATGTTAGGTACATAACCCAAATTTTTACTCTGTATGGAAACAGCTATTCTATGTATACTGAAACGATAATATGTTTTAAACAGGAATATTGGGGGAAATATATATTTTTCTTACCTAAGAATTTTTTTCATCACCGTTTTTCAATATATTATGACCAATAACTTTTTGAAGAAACTGCAGATCTACATAAAATTGTTTCCATGTATGTAAAACTTTTAAGTAAACATATCCTGAAAGTTTCTTTATTTTATGTTGAGCAGAAACTGAGAAAATGTTCGCTGAATGCAAAAAAGTAAATTTTCAGGAAATTAAGTTTAAAGTTAAAACATCTGCCCCACAGTTTGCATCATCTTCACCACATCTGAAGGCATCCTGCAGTCTTCTTTTGCCACCCCTTATCACATGTGAATTTGGCCTTGTTTTATGACCGGATGCCCTTCCTGACGCCAACCCTATATGGAGTGAAGTAATCACCATTGCGGTTTTCCGCGGTGGTTGGTAGTGTAGTATGTATGTTTTAAAACATTTCGCTTTCCAATGTGACATGTACGCAGTGTGAGACATATTGGTGGTAGTGAGAGAGATATTGTAAGTTTCCCTGTTGGTCAGCATGAATTCGATGTTCGTTTGTCTCCACTTATTCTTTGAACTTACTGTTTGTGTACATGCATCACATTAAGTTGTGTTTAATAAAGCATCATTGTTCAGTTTGTAGTTCAAATGCCAAGGGCTAGTGGAAAATTATTCAAAAAGCCATACGCATTGTCAACATACATAAAATTTTGAAAGATAACCATCCATGACAGACGGCGAACAAAATGGTGCCACGCCACTTCCGAGAAATATCTAAATTTAACGTAGTTAGAATTGTGATAGAGCAATGTTCAGTGAGGCTTCAAGGAATAAAAGTGTTTTTGAAAATTTGAACAAAAATCCGATTCTATATCCCCTTAAGGACTGCTGACGATTACACCAAAGAATGTTAGCGCTTCACGACAACAGCTCTGAGTTTCTGCCCGGCTCCATGGCTAAATGGTTAGCGTGCTGGCCTTTGGTCACAGGGGTCCCGGGTTCGATTCCCGGCAGGGTCGGGAATTTTAACCTTAACTGGTTAAATTCGCTGGCACGGGGGCTGGGTGTATGTGTTGTCTTCATCATCATTTCATCCTCATCACGACGCGCAGGTCGCCTACGGGAGTCAAATCAAAAGACCTGCATCCGGCGAGCCGAACTTGTCCTTGGACACTCCCGGCACTAAAAGCCATACGCCATTTCATTTTTTCTGAGTTTCTTTGACCCCTCAAAGATTCAAGCTGTGACAGACACAGAGAGAAAACAGAGCCAAATAATCTTTTCTTAGAATATGACCTTGTACACCTCTGTAAGTTATGCTGTAAGTCTGAGATATTTGACACGTTTTCGTACCCTTGCCCTCTACAATCTTGTAGTGGAAATTCATTCTTTTCAAGAGTTGATCGAATCGTATCAGCGATGACCTCGTCCGTTTTAAATTTTCAATGTGCAAACTCTCAAAACCTCTCATTGGTCTTATAAGCCAAGTTCCTGTTCTCATTCTCCTCAAAAAAATCAGGTGCTTAATGCTCCATATGCGATGAGCCGGGTGTCACATCAGCGATTACTGAGTAGTATTTTGCCTCTTGTTCACTTAAGATAGCGCCAGTCACATGTTCTGCGCAACACTGAATGAACTAAATCTGGATTTGAACACTTGCTGAGTGTGATGTTTTACTTTGTTGAAGTTATCATTGAGGAGTGAATCATAATGGATAATTAATTCTAAGATCCCAAGAAAGCTACCATTTCCGGGATCACCAAAAAGATGGGTATCCCACCTCAATGACAAGCCTCTTTCACCTAAAACATAATCACGTCGGATTAAAATCTTCCTTCACTTGTCAACTTCAGAGAGCATATTATAAAATGCAGAATCCTGAGTTAAACGTCTCTCCAGATAACATGCTTCATGATTAACACTATTTTCATGTGGAGGTAACCTAATCTATCACACAGTCTCTTCCTAATATATGTTCACTAGAAAAGCCCACAGGAGAACTTAATACTAACCTTGAATCATGGGCATCTTGCTAAAGATACGGCAGAGGAAGCAAAATAAAGCTTTTGCATCGAGACTCCAAACCAGCCAATCCCTTGGCATGCGTTGACTATTTCTCAAGGTGCAATTCGAAACAGAGCGAGGAGATATATTACCCTCCACGTCACATGGAGGGCCGATGACCTAGATGTTAGGCCCCGTTAAACAACAAGCAAGGTCACATGGAACCTGGAACTGCCTGGGGAGTTCTTTAGACACGTGAAGAGCTATCTCTTCATTTAGTCCAGTAATATTTCTAGTGCCCAGACAACAAAATCAAAATTACAAGAAGGTGTTGCACATAATGTTATAGTTGAAGGCCTACTCCTAGAGCATGGAGGATTCAATTGTAATGTATTAATTCTTTTTTTCTTGCTACTTGTTTAACGTCGCACCGACACAGATAGGCCTTATGGCGACGATGGGACATGAAAGGGCTAGAAGAGGGAAGGAAGTGGCCGTGGCCTTAATTAAGGAATAGCCTCGTGTAAAAATGGGAAACCACAGAAAACCATTTTCAGTGCTGCCGACAGTGGGATTTGAACCCACTATCCCCCGAATGCTAGCTCACAGCTGCGGGCCCCTAATCGCACGGCCAACTCTCTCGGTGTATTAATTCTTCATTCGGAATATTCATTTGATTCACTTCAACTTCATCAGTGGGCGTAGAGTCAGTAGACAGTGTCTAGGTCTAGTAAAGCACTAGTATTTCGTCTCCATTGCGAACTTCGCTTATTTGGTCCAAAGATTCACCTTCCGCTACCTGTTCGCACGTTCTTGTCTTCTTCAACACAACACCAAAGCTTTAAAATGTCTATCCTTTCTTAGAAAATACATCTCTTTCCTCCTCCTTTCTTTTCTGTGCACCAGTTTTATGATAATTCATTTTAATCTGGTACAGGTAATCAGCAAACACATTACATAATTAGCGACTAACGTTTAATATTACCATGGAGACGCACGCTAACTAGATTAGTTCCTAAACAAGCCAAGAAAATGTTATACATAAACTGTTGGCTGTTGGCAACAACGGATTACAGATTAATGAAGTAACGGGCACTGCGGATGTTATTTTTTTCTCGCTCGAGGTCGTGCCAAATGCAGCAAGTTGCCGGTAGTTCGTTTACGTGAAGAAATATCGTACAGTCATTTGTCAAGACCTTGACAGGTGCTTCTTATTTACCAGATTGGTTGTCTCAAGAGCGGTTTGTGAACGTATTCTTGGTCTGAAAGATCAAGCTAAGTGTTTCTGCTGTTTCCTGTACATTTTTAATACTGGACTATTTACAATGTGTACATATAATTTGCTGCCTGAGATGTATAGTACAGCGGTATAACTAGATAGGAAGATGGACAGCTATCTCAATTGGCTTCACTCAAGCCTCAAGTTTTTTTTAAGTCCGAGTGATATCTATTATTATTACTTTATTACTGTCACATAATCCCTTCGCTGACTGACAGGGATTCCTCTACCAACTGCTACTCCGGCTAACGATGAAAGACCCCTCCTTCAACTGAGATCCTGCTTTGATAACCGTCCTGGCTTCTAGAAAACTGTATTGTTTTCCTAAACGGGTAAGGCTTCGCGAACCTTCAGGAACGCCAATCAGCGGCCTACATTCCTGCACTCTCTCATTTATTCTGCGCTGATTCTATTATTCTTAGCACAGAGAGTCTTCTTTACTGATCACACCGAACTCTATGGAAGTTCCAATGCTGCAATATTTCCTCGGTTGGTAGATGCAGAGTGGGTCTCGGCCCCCAAGTGGCCATGGCTGGTCCGTGGTCCAACAGCTCTGCACTCTGACCGGCCAACCGAGCAGGGGAGGGGTGGCCATGGCTCTACCGTGGCTCTACGCCTCTGTATTCGGGAGACGGGACAGGGCTGGACCTCATGGTTGGCCCCAAAAGTCGGCTGTCCTGAGAATGGTTTTCCACGGTTTTCCATTCTCCTGCACTAAGGCGAATGCCGGGATAGTTCCTAGTATAGGGCATGGCCGCCAACCACCTCACCTTCTCCGCACATCTCCTTCACCGTAACAAATCTCCCGGCCTGAGAGACGGCGTTACCGTCTAAGAGGCCCGCCTCCCCCTTCAGGGGAGGAATGAAAACGTTTAGTAGAGAATAGCTGTCCCGGGTTCGTAAATCAGGATACAACACATTTCAATTATTGATATATAAATTTTACGTTCTTATTTAACCCTTTTTCCAATATAGTGTACGATTAGGCCTTTCCGCCTCGGTTACAGCCATGCCTACCACTCCCTCTAATCTTGCGTGTAGGCCTATATAAAGTAAGGACATCTACGCATTAAGAATCCTATTTTAGGTAGTCTAAATAGCAATTAACAGGGTTAAAATAGGCACTGAAAATAGACACTATCAAAATTCGCATAAACTTGTAACCGAGCGAGGCACTAAAGAAGTAAAGAAGTGGAAATCAGAGGCAAGGCTGTTTGCAGAAGATGTCATTCTGTACAGAGTAATAAATAAGTTACAAGATTGAGGCAACAACAAAATGACCTCGATAATGTTGTGAGGTGGACAGTAGGCAATGGTATGATGATAAACGGGGTTAAATGTCAGGTTGTGAGTTTCACAAACTGGAAAAGTCCTCTCAGTTTTAATTACTGCATTGATGGGGTGAAACTTCCTTTTGGGGATCATTTTAAGTACCTAGGTGTTAAGGAAAGATCTTCATTGGGGGTGATCACATAAATATGATTGTAAATAAAGGGTACACATCACTGCACATGGTTATGCGGGTATTTAGGGGTTTTAGTAAGGATGTAAAGGAGAGGGACTATAAGTCTCTGGTAAGACCCCAACTAGAGTATGGTTCCAGTGTATGGGACACCTCACCAGGATTACTTGACTCAAGAACTGGAAAAATCCAAAGAAAATCAGCTCGATTTGTTCTGGATGTATTCCAAAAAAGAGTAGCGTTGCAAGAATGTTGACAAGTTTGGGCTGGGAAGACTTGGGAGAAAGGAGACGAGCTTCTCGACTAAGTGGTATGTTCCGAGCTGTCAGTGGAGAGATGGCGTGGAATGACCAAAAAAACCAAACCCCATGGCACTTCAGCCCTTGAAGGGCCTTGGCCTACCAAGCGACCGCTGCTCAGTCCGAAGGCCTGCAGATTACGAGGTGTCATATGGTCAGCACGACGAATCCTCTCGGCCGTTATTCTTGGCTTTCTAGACCGGGCGTGGAATGACATTAGTAGACGATAAGTTTGAGTGGTGTCTTTAAAAGTAGGAAAGATTACAATATGAAGATAAAGTTGGAATTCAAGAGGAAAAATTGGGGCAAAATTCGTTTATAGGAAGGGAAGTTACGGATTCGAATAATTTACCAAGGGAGATGTTCAATAAATTTCCAATTTCTTTGCTATCATTTAAGGAAAGGCTAGGAAAACAACAGATGGGGAATCTGCCACCTGGGCGACTGCAGATGAGTAGTGATTGAGTGATATGGCTACGAGGATTAGGCCACGTATTGTCAACTTGCATTCCGGAGACAGTGGGTTCGAACCACACTGTCAGCAGCCCTGAAGATGGTCTTCTGTGCTTTGCTATTTTCACACCAAGCAAATGTGCCTTAGTTAAACCCGCGGTCGCTTCCTTCCCACTCCTTTCCCATCGTCGCCATAAGACCTATATGTGTAGGTACACAAATAGTATTGTGTATAAACTTGAGTCCGCCTCTGTGGTGTAATGGTTAGCGTGATTAGCTGCCACCCCCGGAGGTCCGGGTTCGATTCCCGGCTCTGCCACGAAATTTGAAATGTGGTACGAGGGCTGGAACGGGGTCCACTCAGCCTCGGGAGGTCAACTGAATAGAGGTGGGTTCGATTCCCACCTCAGCCATCCTCGAAGTGGTTTTCCGTGGTTTCCCACTTCTCCTCCAGGCAAATGCCGGGATGGTACCTAACTTAAAGCCACGGCCGCTTCCTTCCCTCTTTCTTGTCTATCCCTTCCAATCTTCCCCATCCCCCGCAAGGCCCCTGTTCAGCATAGCAGGTGAGGCCGCCTGGGCGAGGTACTGGTCATTCTCCCCAGTTGTATCCCCCGACCAAGAGTCTGAAGCTCCAGGACACTGCCCTTGAGGTGGTAGAGGTGGGATCCCTCGCTGAGTCCGAGGGAAAAACCGAACCTGGAGGGTAAACAGATGATGATGATGATGATGATGATGATGTATAAACTTGTATTAACTACTTCTTATTCTTCCAATTACCCCACACCGTGGTGGAGTCACGAGTGCGAAGTGGGAGGCACATGTGGACTTGGCTCTGTTCTACTGTCGGATGCCCTTCCTGATGCCAAAGCTATGCGGAGGAATATATTTAGTATTCCGTGTTTCTGTGGCGGTTGGTAGTCTTGTGCGTTGTGTGTGTATGAAGGATAGTGTGTTGGGATAAACGCAAACTCCCATTACCCGAGGCAAGGGAATTCACCAGAGGTCATACCAGGAATTGAACCTGGGACCCTCTGAACCGAAGTCCTCGACGTTGACCTTTCAGCCAAAGAGTCACACTTTGTGCTATCTACTTAACAATTTAAAATGTAAATTATTTCCTGAACGATGTTAAATAGTGCTTTTAATGTATTTGGAAGTGCCAGTTTGTTATTAAGATAAATTCCGTGAAGACAATGAAATTGTTGAAACAGCTAACTCTCCAGCTGCGTTGTATTTGACTACTACCGTGCTACTACGTATTAGTTTTGTACGTGTTTCGTGAGTCCGCCTCTGTGGTGTAGTGGTTAGCGTGATTAGCTGCCACCCCCGGAGGTCCGGGTTCGATTCCCGGCTCTGAAACGAAATTTGAAAAGTGGTACGAGGGCTGGAACGGGGTCCACTCAGCCTCTGGAGGTCAACTGAGTAGAGGTGGGTTCGATTCCCACCTCAGCCATCCTGGAAGTGGTTTTCCGTGGTTTCCCACTTCTCCTCCAGGCGAATGCCGGGATGGTACCTAACTTAAGGCCACGGCCGCTTCCTTCCCTCTTCCTTGCCTATCCCTTCCAATCTTCCCATCCCTCCACAAGGCCCCTGTTCAGCATAGCAGGTGAGGCCGCCTGGGCGAGGTACTGGTCATTCTCCCCAGTTGTATCCCCCGACCAAGAGTCTGAAGCTCCGGGACACTGCCCTTGAGGCGGTAGAGGTGGGATCCCTCGCTGAGTCCGAAGGAAAAGCCGAAGCTGGAGGGTAAACAGATGATGATGATGATGATGATGATGATGACTTGTTTCGGGAGACAGCACGCCCTTCATCAGCGACTTGTACATCACAAAACAAAACTTCCCATATTCCAGGATCTAACAACCTTCACTTATACAGAAAACATGTTTAAATCTTAAACTAATACTGTAAATAATTATATACACTTACGAATTTGAGAATATATTGCCAGGGCGGGGCCAACTATTACCCGTAGTATTTACATAGTCAATAAGGGCCAATTAAGGACCAAAAAAGGTCAAATTTATTGATAGTACGTACTTTTTATTTATTTCTTCTGTAAATTTATGAGGGGCTGCCTGGCCGAGGCGGTAAAGGCGTGCTCGGTTCGCCCGGAAGGACGTGGGTTCGAATCCCCGTCAGGAAGTCGTAACATTTAAGAAAAGAGATTTCCACTTCCGGAGGTGCAGATGGCCCTGAGGTTCACTCAGCCTACACCAAAAATGAGTACCAGGTTAATTCCTGGGGGCAAAGGCGGCCGGGCGTAAAGCTAACCACTCTACCCCATCACGTGCCGCGGTTAACAATGGGAGAAGCCTTTACCTTCCACTCCTCCAAGGGCCTTCATGGCCTGTACGGAGGTGACTTTGCTTTTTGCTTTGCTTTGTAAATGTATGCCTCATTTCAGTCAGGATATTACCAAATCGACAGAATGTCCTCTCAGCCTCTCACGATATCAACAGGCTGCAGGCCTATCTCTGCCGAACAATGAGATATTTCGAAGCAGAAAAAAATCAAAGACAACATTTTCAGAAAGTTAATATGCGTTTATCACAAAACAGACGCTAACGGCCAAATTGGCATTTATAGACACTACTAAATGCCTTTAATTAGTCTTAAATTTGCCTAGAATGGACTTTCAACCTTACTCCACATGTCTGACAGGTACAGCAATAGTAGGCATTTTAGGAAATATACTCAGCTTACATATTACCAGTATTAGGAAGGTATCGTACCGTACCGCGAAGTGCACCAAATTCTCTCCGTAACTACCCACTGAGCATGTGATTCACTGTTAATCAAAGACTATGAAAGGTTATAAAGACATTTTCTGCCCTCTAATACTTCGTAATCATATGCTTAGTGATGTACCAGACTTGAAGAGAGAAAGCGGAAGAATTGCCGTGATGTAAGAGGTAAGCCAGTGCCCCGCTCGCTGCTCGAAGTTCAACCTGCTAGCTATGTCCACCGCCCGTACGAGAAACCTATCGCCAGATTGTACTCAGAAAGCGTCTGTACAGAGCTCACAAAGCATACATTCAAGCTGATTTGATTGCTACCGTACTTGTTTTACGTCCCACCGACAGGGGCAAATATTATGACGACGAAGGGGTAGAAAGGGCTAGGACTGGGAAAGAAACGGCCGTGACTTTAAGATACTACAGCGGCAGCATTTGCCTGGTGTGAAAATTGGAAACCACGGAAATCCATTGTTACGCCTTCCGATAGTAGTATTCGAACTCACTATCTCCCGAATGCAAGCTGACAGCTACGTGACCAAAGCCGCGTAATCAACTTGCTCGTTTATCTAAAATGAAAGCGAACACTTTCATTGAGGCAAATCATTCAGTACGATCATATTGTGTAGCGTGGTGATGCAATATCCGTTACTCTAGAGTGGTTACACATATGAATGGTTGACCACACCGAAGGAGTTCGTTTCTGATTTACACAGAGTAAACTTTTATTATCAGTCCAGGAATCTGTTCTTCATTCCCTGCTCATAACGTAAGTTGAAAATCTGTGAACTGTTTGTGAAACATAACCCCTTCCTTCTATAGATCATCTTCCTGTTCAGAGGCTGATGCTTCTCCTTTTCTCGTGGACAACAGCTAATATTTTCAATGTGAACTGGACCCCGTGCAGTGCTTTCAGCAATATCAAGAACCTATTGCAAATGGGTTAGATTCCACATTAGTCTGGTCCTACTACGAATCTAAGTGCCTCGTGTAGCATAATTATGGCTGGCCCCATGGAGTAGGGGTAGCGTACATGCTTCTTACCCGAAGGCCCCGGGTTCGATTCCCGGTAAGGTCAGGGATTTTACCTGTATCTGAGGGCTATTTCGAGGTCCATTCAACCTGCGGGATTATAATTGAGGAGCTATCTGAAGGAGAGACGGCGACCCAGGTCTAGAAAGCCAAGAATAACGGCCGAGAGGATTCGTCGTGCTGACCACATGCCACCTCGTAATCTGCAGGCCTTCAGGCTGAGCAGAGCGCTTGGTAGACCCTTCGGGACTGTTGTCCCGTGGGGTTTGGTTTGATTTTTCGGGTAGCATAATTGAGAAGAGAATCTTGACCATCTTACATGTGAATTTCCACTGCCCCTTCTGGCTAACACGATTACATGACAGTTCCCCACACTAACACTTCCACACACTGCCAAAAATACTGACACTTTCCCACAGCACTTGGACGCGTCTACCTGATTAATGACTCAGAAATAAACTCGAGTGACAATCCCCCCCCCCCTCCAAGGCTACAGCGCGAATACCATCCCGCCCAACTACCTCCCGCCACCCCAAATATAAAGATTAATCAAAGATTATTATTAGTCTATACTGTACTAATAATAATATATCTATACTGTGCCCTTGTGATGGCGTGTGTGGCGGCGATCCTCTAGTAGATACTTGCCTCGGTTGCTGAAAAGAAAAATACTTACCGCACACGTAGAGTCTTACCTCAGGGCTGGACCGTACAAATGTTTCCTCGCCCTACGACCGACGGGGGATGCAAACAATTACTACGGGTCAAGCCAAACTACAAATAACGTAGCCCAGACTGATTTGAATTTTAATGAATGACATTTATTGACAAAACTTGAAATTAAGAAAAATTTTAAAGTTAAAAAGAAGTTGGAGACATTTAAAAATAACTTTATTATCGTTAACAATATGAAGTTAAAGTTGGAATTCTAGAGGACAAATTGGGGCAAATATTCATTTATAGGAAGGGGAGTTAGGGGTTGGAATAACTTACCAAGGGAGATGTTCAATGATTTTCCAATTTCTTTGAAATCATTTAAGAAAAGGCTAGGAAAACAACAGATAGTTAATCAGCCACCTGGGCGACTGCCCGAAATGCAGATCAGTATTGATTGATTCATCAGATCATAGAGGCCGGTTATTGTTCATATTTACAAACATCGCAGGAAGACTGGTCTGCTGGTTGTGACGGCGGTCCATTCAGATCCCAATATCCACCAAGCGTATGTCCAGAAGATTGAAATATACACTGATCTCACGGCAGAAGCTCATAAAGCGTGCGAAATGGACCTGGAAACGGTGATGCCTTTAGTCACCTCCGCCACAGGACTTGCCATATAAGACTTGCCATATAAGCTGCTACACCTGGAGGATCCGGACGTCGCCAATACACTTCCACAAATGCTGAAAACTCTCATTCTGAACACCTGCTGCATGACAAGAACCCACCTATCACAGCAGTAGAGGTCGGGCGAACTTGATAACATCCGTCTCTTGAGCGGTGAACCGCCATGGCTGGTGTAATAATAATAATAATAATAATAAGGTTGTGTGTTCTCCCAGGATGGTAATATAGTAAGTGAGATTGAATCAAGGTGTAGTAAAGCTAATGCAGTGAGCTCGCAGTTGCGATCAGCAGTATTCTGTAAGAAGGAAGTCAGCTCCCAGACGAAACTATCTTTACATCGGTCTGTTTTCAGACCAACTTTGCTTTACGGGAGCGAAAGCTGGGTGGACTCAGGATATCTTATTCATAAGTTAGAAGTAACAGACATGAAAGTAGCAAGAATGATTGCTGGTACAAACAGGTGGGAACAATGGCAGGAGGGAACTCGGAATGAGGAGATAAAGGCTAATTTAGGAATGAACTCGATGGATGAAGCTGTACGCATAAACCGGCTTCGGTGGTGGGGTCATATGAGGCGAATGGAGGAGGATAGGTTACCTAGGAGAATAATGGACTCTGTTATGGAGGGTAAGAGAAGTAGAGGGAGACCAAGACGACGATGGTTAGACTCTGTTTCTAACGATTTAAAGATAAGAGGTATAGAACTAAATGAGGCCACAACACTAGTTGCAAATCGAGGATTGTGGCGACGTTTAGTAAATTCTCAGAGGCTTGCAGACTGAACGCTGAAGGGCATAACAGTCTATAATGATAATGTATGTATGTATGTATAATAATAATAATAATAATAATAATAATAATAATAATAATAATAATAATAATAGAATAAGCCACCTCCGTGACATTAAAGTTGTGTCTTCTCTGAATGTGCATCCACCATTAGTAAAAACTGAGAACTTCGTGAAATCATAGAAGTTTTTCCTTTTGAAGACTAGATGTCTCAGGTAGCAATGTTTTAGCGCAATCTTGGATTCAGATCCTCTTACTAGTCATGGGGAGTGTTTGCATCTGGAGGTTGAAAATACCGTAGACTTTATCTTTTTTTTTATTCTCCGAAGTTATAAGAACTGCCATTAAATTATCCCGCCCATCTAGAGGCGTGATATCAAGTTGTTCAATTTATCATAACTGTTGATATTAAAACCCCTTGACCCAATCAAAAAGGTGCTTATTTAAAACATCTATATTATTCTGCCAAACCACTATATAAGAAGCGAATTTTGGGCATGAACTGTCTGTAGAAATAAACATAAGACTTGAATAGTATCGATTCACTAGCCTGCAAAATAAAACTTTTTTTGTGCGGTGAAAACGAAACTAGGTGGGTTTTATGAATTTCTTAACGCAGAATTCGAGAAAAAAAAATAGTTTTGGCGAATCACGTCTGGTTTGGTGGCAATTTTACAAAATATTAATTTGTTCTTACGTAAAATTGTTGATACTTAGTATTGATTAAATTTGATGTATTAATGTAAATTTCAGCTTGCAAAACGTAATCATATTTTTCATGCATTGAATACACATAAATGCTACTTTGTAAGCAAGTAGATAGTATGTATTATATTTTTAATGCATATTGAAATTCGTGAAACTGAAGCATAAAGCGCCTATTTAGTTTCGACTGTACAGTTGCTTTTAAATTAATATAACCGTACCTTGAATAAAAATTACATGGTTAAACATACATAGTTTTGTTACTTACATTATGTGCAGGTTAGATTCACACCTCCGTCTTTTCCCGTTTTCCGTGGAATTTCCGGGTTTTTGAAGTTCTTGAATGATCTCTAGAAGGGTCGGCTCGTGCAATCGACCAACAGTAATCGGCCATCATATTCACATCCCAACGTCCCTGATAGCATCGTTCTGCATCGTTGGGATCGTGGTGAAACCTTTCACCTTGTTCTTCACTGACAGCTCCTAAATTTAGAGGGAAATAATCCAGATACGAAGCTAAGAAATAAAGCTTAAGGCTCATATTACAACCGAGTTCCTTAAACTTTACCATCATTTTCCTTACAATTTCTCTGTATTGAGGGTCTTTAATGTTGCCAAGGAATTTAGTCACTACATCTTTGAATGGAACATGCCTCTTTCTCAATTTTGGTCATCGTGTCTGTGAAAATTTTATCCTTCATCTCTTTACGAATCTGTGGTCCATCAAATACGCCTTCTTTGATTTTTGCATCTAATAATGAGGGAAATTTAGTGGATAAATATTGGAACCATAGGCTACTTTTATCTAATGCCTCGACATACAGTTTAATCAATCCAAATTTGATGTGCAAGGGTGGAAGTAGAATTTTTTCACGGTCAATAAGACTTACATTCAAGACATTTTTGGATTCTGGTTGTAGTTGTTTCCTTTCTGTCCAATTCACTGTATTCCAATGTTTATCCCGTGCCCTGCTATCCCATTCGCATAGGAAACAGGGAAATTTTGTATAGCCTTTTTGTCGTTCCAACAACAATCCAATGATCTTCAAATCACCGCAAATTTGCGACCCATACTCATGATATTTAACTTTTTCAAGCACCAACTTTAAGATCTCGTATGTTTCAGACATTTTTGTGGAGTGTGCAAGTGGACGGATGCCAGAACATTTGTATTATGAAGCAAAACAGCCTTTAAACTTATTTTGGAAGAGTCAATAAAAATACGCCAGTTGCTAGGATCATACTCTTTCTCTCCCAATCGACGTAGAAGATTTGAAACATCCGTACAAAATACAAGTTCGTCTTCTTGAGTATAATACTTTCGGACTGTTATCTTTGAAAGGAAACTTCTTTATCAGTCCATCATAAAGATTGCACAAGGGCTGGGGTTTTTAACACGTCTGATTATTCAAGTGGTCTAAGATGAAAGACAAACTCTCAACTGTCTTATCTTCAATCCTACATACCTTGCGGCCTATTGCGTATCTGGGGGAGATTATTATGAATTTACCAGGAAATCGCCAACTACAAAATGAAAATTTAGACAGCAATAAACCTATAATAAAATGCAAACAATAACAAATCAAATCACATAATTGTATTCTAAAACATTTGCGCGAGAACATCTCTCAATATTACATCTTACGAATTCATGCAGATATTAAACACCGAATTGCGTCAAAACTAGACGTGATAGGAAAAAAATAGCATCATTTTCGGAATCAGGGCAGCGATTTTCATAAGAATTACATATTTTCTATTTTACCGCAAAATCATGTTGGCTAGTGATTATTTTGAACTGTGTTGTGCATGTAGAATTTCTTTGGATCGACTGTTTTGTTGTTGTTGTTGTTGTTGTTGTTCACAATATGTCTTCCGTGTGTCTGTATATGTGTGTGTTAAACTCACCGCCGTCTCGATCCTCCTATACTGCCTGCTCTATGCGAAGCTTTTGCGACTAGGCTGCGACAAAATTCCTCCGCTAGATGGCAGGCATAAACGCACTATGTTCCAAACTTATTCTAATGACGCCAGCCTACAAAACACTATGCAGTATGGTCATATGTTCACTGAAGCTCGTAAATTACATTAGTAATATTAAATATCGGCAATATTACCTGTATGAAGTCGCAGTTGGCCTCTTCATGCACAATTTAAAGATTTTCCTGAACGAAGGCTTGGAGTGGTACCGTACTTTTTGTGTTCTTTCCCACGCAATATCAGTTAATAGAGGTCTTAAGAACTTGGTTAGGATAATATCACTAACAATTTGCTGATGCTCTTTGACCTCACACTGTAACAAAGCACATTTTGAAAGGGAAGACCTCGCAAGTCTTCGTATTACGCTCGTACGTTTGAAGGACTTCGACAATAGGGCACAGCAGCTTAAACAAACTCCTGCAGATACTTCACCAGAGCAACGAAACAAGGTTTAGGGTATCGAACTCCTCCTCTGTCCTGATGCATAATCAGTTCCATTTAGCGGTGTCGAAGCTCTAGGCAGTGAGATGTTGCTGGCGCAAATGTCACACTCCATCCTCTCTTCAACAACACGATCCAAGTACTGGTAAATTAGGATTTGATTTCCTGTTTCTAGTTTGATAGGGATATTGTCGTTTGGATATTTGAGATTGTCCAAAATGTCTAAACGTGAAGACATTTGTTTTGTGCCGGGCTGAGAGGCTCAGACGGTTGAGGCGCTGGCCTTCTGGCCCCAACTTGGCAGGTTCGATCCTGGCTCAGTCCGGTGGTATTTGAAGGTGCTCAAATACGACAGCCCTCGTGTCGGTAGATTTACTGGCACGTAAAAGAACTCCTGCGGGACTAAATTCCGGCACCTCGGCGTCTGCGAAAACCGTAAAAGTAGTTAGTGGGACGTAAACCAAATAGCATTAGTATTTATTATTATTTGTTTTGTGATTGTCCGTCACAATTCTTATCACAAGGAATCCACTATCCCCACAGCTTTAATCACCTTCTGAAAAAAATTCCGCAGCCTATTTCCAATCATTCGACCGGGTCAGGAATGGAATGAACGAAGCCCCCATCTAGCAACGAGGATAGAAATTGTGCCGGCTGCCGATGCCTGTCGCACTCCTCTGGGGCAATGATTAATGAGTGACAGATCAAATGAAATGATATTCAAGAGTGTTGCTGGAATGAAATATGACAAGGAAACCCGGAGTACACAGAGAAAAACCTGTCCCGCCTCCTCTTTGCCCAGCACAAATCTCACAGGGAGTGACCAGGATTTGAACCACGGAACCCAGCGGTGAGAGGCCGGCGCGCTGCCGCCTGAGCCACGGAGGCTCCATCGCCTTCTGAAGTAAGGTGTAAAGGCACAGATTCGAGAGTAATCTGAGGATATCTAATTACTTCCTTTACTAGGTCCTTGCCTAGATATAGCCGACAGCCACTTTTCTCTCAATTCTCTTCTAGACGGTATTTCATTGAGTCGTATCACTTCTGGCTGCGGACCACCTTGCCGAGATTGGCAAAATGGTATACACCAGTTGAATATTTCGGGGAAAGAATCGGAATTTTCAGATTTACAAAAAATATACCTTGCACAAACGGAAAGAGACACGTACATTTTAAAATCACTTTTGAAATATCTATAAGCATAACATGATTAATTCATCTCTCAGTTCTATACAAAATATCTCTTGTACAAAGGGAAGTGAGCAGACACGTTTACTCATTGTACGAAATAACTCAGCTTTTCACACACATGCATGCACCAATAACACAGTTCTACACCCGCACTGACAGCGAAGATTGTGCGTCTACTACTGCACTCTTACGGCGACTTGAAGAAATATTGATAATCGTACCTTCCTGTGTTAAACCTGTGGCATAGAGCAGACAGTATAGGAGGATCGAGACGGCGGTGGTTAAAATAAATGTGTTCGATTATTGAGGAATTGTACCCGTGTTTTATCGTTTTTGAAGTTCATTCTCAACATTTGGCGACCGAGACGGGATATTAGACAGTTATATAATCATAGAAACCGTTTCATAAGTAGTATCTCAAGCATGGAAGTGAATATAGCAGTGACAAAGAAATCAATAGTGGTATTACGGCGATCAATAACCAAGATTTATAATTAGCTCGACGCGTTGCTACAGATGCTGGAGAAAGATACGGAAAGTATAAGAGCACATACGGATCTATTAGAAACGATCATCAAATAACAGGTATGGATACTCGTACCTTCACTGATAGATTGAGAACGTGGAGGTTAGGGAATGCGAGTGAAACAAAGAAGTCAATGTGGCTGAGGAGTATAAGTTCAAATTTTATAAGGTTAAGACTGTTGTTACGAATTCATTAAATGAAGATCGGAACTCAGAATCAACTGTAGTATCAGTTAATTCTACCTCGTTACTCCAAGATAAGCGCTTATACAAACTGCCTTTATTGGAATTGAAGAAGTTCGGAGGTGAACTAAAAGACTGGCTTCCTTTCTGGTCGCAATTAAAGAAAATTGACGAGGACCCTCTTTTAGACCCTATTGATAAATTCCAGTACATCATACAGGCCACAATTTCTGAATCCAGAGCAAGAGATTTAGTTGAGAGCTTTCCTCCTACCGAAGAAAATGATTGTACAGCAATATCAAGTCTCAAAGCACGCTATGGGAAGGATGATTTGCTTGTAGAATTGTACATTAGGGAGTTGTTAAAATTAATCTTGCAGAATGTTGTGGGCCGTAATAAGGTAAGTTTCTCATCTCTCTATGATAAGCTTCAGAGACATATAGGAGCCATGGGAAGCTTAGATGTCACAACGGACAAGTAAAATTCCATGCTTTTACCGCTAGTAGTGTCATGTTTGCCCCAGGATATTCTAAGCACTTGGGAGAGAACTTCTTCAATCGCACTCATTGGCCAGTTATTCAGCTGCTGAACCAGGGGGCGCTGGTGTCAGTGAACAAAGTGTGATTTCCAAGAATCGTTTAGAAAACTGGTTGCAATTTCGTCGATGTGAAGTAGAAGAGAAACATATGATTGCTTTGGCTATGTCAGGTTTTGGTGTTTTGCCTCCGGTAGATATCAAGAAGGACAAGAGCTTGAATTACGCCACTAATACGAATGAGAATATTCTTACACCGGCAGGTCTCCTTACTGTATCTAATAGAGAAACAAAAGGATGTGTATTTTGCTCGTCTAATCACAAGTCTCAAGACTGTATTAAGGCCCAGAAGATGACTTTGCAAGAACGCCGTCTTGAACTTGAGACTAAAAGATGCTGTTTTTCTTGACTCAAGGTCGGATATCCACCGAGAGAATGTAGAAATAGGCCTAGGCGCATCGTTTGTGGTCGAGGACATTTTGTGGTTATGTGTGATACGTTTCCACAAACTCAGGTAGAGTCAGCCGTAGAGATACCGAACTCAACAGAAGAAAAAATGGCTTTTACTGCACAAGTCCAGAAATATGAGGCTTTAGCTAGTTTGTCAAACCATTGTGGGGTGTTAATGCAAATACTAGTTGTCAAAGTTCGGGGGCAAGGAGACGAGCGGACTGTAAGAGCATTGATTGATGCATCATGTTCCTACATTTTGAAAAGTACAGCCACGGAAATGGTGTATCAAACGGGCAAAGAGGAAAATATCCAACACTCGCTATTTAGAGGTACAACCACTGGAACATACCATCATTGTGTACACTATTTATCTCTCTAGTCTGGGTGGTAGCTACAACTGTCACTTTGAAGCATTAGACAAAACAAGAATTTGTGGTTCCATACCTTCAGTACATCAGTGTCCTTGGATTGAAGATCTAAGTAGTCAGGACATTGTTTAGAATGACATCGAATCTTGATTTGAATGCTGCCTACCCTGAACATAAAATCATTCTCCACTACCTAACAACCTCAATATGGCTGAAAAGAGACTTAATTCCAAAGTTAAAGGATTAAAATCTGAAGGCTACTATGATGCATATCAGTCTGTACTGGACGAGTGGATATAGAAAGGTGTAATAGGAGAGGTATCTGAAGAAACAATGGATTCTCCCTGTCATTATTTGCCACATCGTCACGCCGTGAAGCAGAATAGTACCACGCCTGTTCGTTCAGTGTTTTATGCATCGGCATATGGACACAAGAATCCCAGTGTAACCAGTTGTGTTGAAAAGGGACCGAATCTCATAGAACTACTTCCTTTCGTATTGGCTCATTTCCCGTTGAAGAGAATTGGGGTAATGGTCGACATCCGGCGTGCTTTCCTGCAGATCAGCATCTCTAAAGGGGACCAGCCCTTTTGAGATTCTTGTGGATCGACCGCAAGGGTACCTTAAAGATCTACCAACACTGTCGTGTAGTGCTTGTAGTGGCATATAGCCGTATCTTCTTGGAGCAGTAATCAAGTACCATCTGCAGACTGTACTAGACCAGTGTAAAGAAGGTAATCATCTTATTCTCAAGATTTGTTAGAACTGTTAGCTCAGAGTTTTTTTTGTTGACAATTGTTTGACCAGTGTAGATGATATTAACCAGTTGCAGCAGTTCATCGACGAAGCAACTTCCATCATGAGTGAGAGAAAGTTCGAGCTTCGAGGGTTGGAGCTCACAAACCCTTCTATGCTGTTACCGTGTTTTAGCGGTAGGTAGAGGTGAAAGAAAGTGCGGGTGTGAACGGGTCTCAAGCTACGAAAGTAAAATTAATTTAAAATTTAACAAGGTTATATTTTCTTTTCAAAAACAAAGAAATAACAAGCATGGCAGGTGCAAAGTAGCAAGTCCAAAGGGTAGTTACAATATTTACAGGATTTGGGCTTCGCGCCCTGACTTCACAATGCTTGGGCAATCAGCTCAGTTTTACCCCAAACACAAGTTTCAACAGAGGGGCAGAAAACCCCATTCATGCCTAGGAGCCCTTGCTCCAAATTACACTGAAAAGCCTCCACGAGGCATACAACACTCAATTTTCAAAAGAGCCACGCGCTCTCAAATTTAAGCCTCTCCCAGGCCACACCAAACTCCACCTTCAAGCTGTCCTCAACGGACATAAACACAGGGGTAAAATACCCAATCTACTAAGGCCTATTAAGTGAGAAAAGGTTAATTATATGGCCTCTAAAATACCAACTTGAAAGGAGGCTCTCCGCACTCCTAATACACTTTATTTAAAACCTACTTGGCACTAGGCCGTTAATGCAAGGGCTAATCCCATACTACAGAGGTGACTTCAGAAAAGAACAATTTACATTATATTAACGAAGAATAGGTTGAGAAAAATAAGTTCACCTCAAAACAATATGATTGGGAGCTCGAGAGGGTTAAGCACTCTCTATCCCGATATGCAGTTTAAAAGATGAAATAGATACAAGTTTCTTTACATTTTAAGAAAGGTTACATAACGGAAAAAGCTTCGGACCCGCCCCAAGAGTTAAACTGCTGAGCTAGCAAAGAAAGAAGTTATTAATTGGCCATTACCTTGTTGACCGCTGCCGAAGAAAGAGGCGCTACCCGCCCCCTGCTATGTACTTTACACACTGAAAGATGGAACAGAAGTGGCGCAGAGACCCTAAAATCAGCAGTTTATATACTCTCGCGGAAGGTTCTAGGCGTTAGGGGAATGAGAACACCCGCCCACAATCACTTTATTGGAGAATAAAGAGAAACCCCTACACAAGATGAAGAAGAAACACATTATTGGTGGAAAATTAATTTCAGAAATTCGGGATTGGCTAGATTTAAAACAAGGGGAAAGAAAGGGGTAATATTGCCAACTTAACCAATGACTGAAAGAAATTTAACAAAGAACAAACTTTTGAAATAAAATTTTCTCCAAGGAACAGTTCTTTTTCTTCGCACTAGGGTGCACTATTGTAGTTCTTCAGTAGTGTCCTCTAGAAGAGAAAGTTCACACTTCTTACTTCAAGCAAAACAAAAACACATCAAAAATGACACAGTTCTAAAACTCCAAAATTTACAGGTAGTGACATCTTCTGAGAAGGTAGAAAATTAATACCGTCAATAAAGTTCAGACTTCCTCCAGCAGAGGATTTTCAACTGGCGCACCTTTTAAATTAGCGGCGTGGAGGTGTACCGCCCGGTACATATGCCATCAGCAAAGCTTACCAATGTATTCGGATTGCTGTGGGATAAGTCAGAAGATACATAAATGTAGAAAATTTAAATTCCCTTCGCCTGGAGAAAATCACCAAGAAGATTATTCTCTCAGAAGCACATCGGATTTTTTACCCCATTGGAGTAGCTTGTAGTGTCACCTTGCTTCCCAAACTTATCTTGCAGCAGACATGGGAATCAGGTATGGGTTCGGATCAGAAAGTGAATGAGGTCCTTAAATCGAAATTCTTGACCTGGATGAGGGATTTTCCATACTTAGAAGAAATCAAAATTCCCAGATGGCTACCGGGGTCAGATTCACAAGGAAACTGGACACGTCATATCTTCTGCGACGCAAATCAACTCTCGTATGCAGCTGTGGCTTACCTACGTGTTGAACATCAGGATCAGGTTCATGTCCAACTCATCCTCGCTAAAGCAAGAGTCTCCCCAATTAGTAAGCCTAACAAGAAAATGACAACCCCGAGGTTGGCGTTGTTAGCTGCAACAATAGCTCCTAGGATATAATCTAATATTTTTCACGATTTCAACATCCCTGGTGTTTTGGAGTGGTTTTGGAGTGACGCAACTGCGGTCGTAGCATGGATTCAAAGAAAAGATCAATGGGATGCGTTCATATCCAACCGAGTTAAAGAAATCAAGGAACTGACTGCAGGACAGGAATGGAGGCACGGTCGAGGCACCATGAATCCTGCAGACCTGCCTCCCGTAGTGCTACTGCTAAGAAGTTGTTAGAATCAAGATGGTGGGAGGGACCTAACTGGCTAAGAGGACAACAAGTACATGTCCCAAGGTAGACGTACAGTTTTTTGAAGAAGAGATTACCCGCAGCATAGAAGAAAAGTGTTGTTTTCTCCAGTTGAATCTGATTGGTATGTTTGCCCGCTTTTCTGCTTTTAGACAAAGAATACGTTTAGTTGGTTGGTTATGTCGCTTTGTGAAGAATTGACGAACGAAAAACATGACAGATTCCATGGTAACTTGACAACAGAAGAATTAGTGGTGGCTGAGCTTAAAGTTAAAAAATATGGCTCAGAAACAGGCTTTCTCTGCAGTGAATCACCCAAAGTTGTCGAATTTGGTCCCATTCATTGATAGCAATGGAATTCTACGCCTAATGACAAAAGTCTCGCATAGGAAGGATGTAAACGATTTTTGTCAACCAGCTGTTCTGCCTAGTTCCGAGCATCCTGTTGTATTTCACCTGATAATGGATTTACATAAAAAATCGTGTCACGCCGGTCCACAGATGATGATGACTCTACTCATAGAAAAATTTTGGGTCCTTCGTGGAAGACTAACTGTTCGATCAGTTCTGGATAAATGTCTTCATTGTAAGAAGCAAACAGTCAAACATTTAGAAATTAGTCCGGCACCTCTTCATGAAGATAGAGTGTGAAAAGCTAAGATATTTGAAGTTACAGGTGTCGATTTAGCAGGTCCGCTATACCTAAGATGGAGAAGGTCAGTAATAAAAAGGCATGGGTGTGTTTGTATACTTGTGGAGTGTATCGAGCAGTACATTTAGAGCTTATTTCTTCCCTCTCAACTGACACCTTCATTCAGAGTTTTAGGAAATTCACTAGCAGAAGAGGTCGGTCATCTCTTGTCTATACTGACAATGGTACTAACTTTTCTGTAAATGCTAATGCATGTAAGAAATTGGACTGGGATGCTATTAACCTTTACAGCAATGACAGAAGAATTAAATGGAAGTTTAATGCTACAACTGCATTTTGGTGGGGTGGTTGGTGAAGGCAGCTTATCGGAATACTGAAGAGACTACTGCGTCGTGTCCTAGACCGAACGTCAGTAGTAGGGCAAAAATAGTTCGACAGCGGGCCAATCAGAGGCCGCGCTGCGGGTCATGTAACTGCTGCGTCAGCACCTAGTAGTGTAGCTATGCCGGTTCCAGACCTGAGGTCAATGACCCCTAGTATAGTAGGTGAGCAATGGAGATTTGAGGATTTTTGCATAACACAGCGAGCCTAACCTCACAGTCGATATATTGAGGGGCGTAACCTCACTTTAACGACTAGTTGCCCTTCCCGACGCCGAAGAGAGCAAGCTTAACCTCATGGAGGGGCCTAACCCACGTTTTACAGCTAGATGCCCTTCTCGACGTGGACAGTCGTTATCTTGGAGGGGCTTTACCTTAGAGGATGTAAGATGAGCTTCCCGACGCTATCTTAAGTAGTGGAACAATGATGTTTCTCTCGACGTTGTTTTAAGTAGTAGGGCAATGGGGATTGACATAAGTAAGCACTTGGCGGAGTCTAACTACACAGGGCCGTAGTTTTACGGCAAGATGCCCTTACGACGCCAATTGCACAAGATGGCTGCTACACACAGCTCCTTATGAGATTAATCTCTCTGTTGGTACAAACACACTTCTATGAAATCAGCGCGCACACATAGACGTACTTCTTTTTAATCACTGCAGATAAAATGATTTTACTACTTAGCAGGGGATATTGTAAAAAATCTTTGGCCTAAGGAGATGGATTTCTGCGGGATTCGAACACATGCAACAGAAAAAATATGTATAAATTTCGAACTCTGATTTTGTTACAATAGAAAACACATGGATTCAAACCCTGTTCTCTTATCGCAAACACCATAGAGAAAGAAAAATGATAGGATTCGAACTTAGATCCCAGGGGGGAGAGGAATTGATGAACTTCTTCTTAAATAAAAAAATCACTGCTACTATGCAGGTAAAATATTGCAAGACAATGCGATTTTCTGCAACTATATCTTCTGTCTATATTCATATTAGAATTTTAAAACATCACAACAGCCTATACTTACTCTCTTCTTGTAATCCTAGGAATCGAACACGTGATTACTTAATTGTGCAACGATAACGCTGTATTCATTGACAGAATGGCAACGCCAGTTCAGCGGAACGATAGAAATAGAAGATAGATGTACTTCCTCACTACTACTATTCATGTGATTAGCGTGCACAAGCGGTATGCTACTAGGAATCGAACCTCCAGCCACATAGAAGGTATCGTAACTTACAACAGATGTTTAGAACACACTGTCTTTAAAATCGATCTACAAAATACAGAATTAAACATTACATTTCTCGTAACAGAATAATCACTACTACCACGATTAACATTACAGTTTGAACCGGCTATGTTGCGATCCCGGGGCTAACACGTCCTCAACCTTACAGTCTAAAGTTGATTACGGCTAAGATACAACTTCTATTAGTTGCCTGGTGCAAAAAATGAGAAACTACGGAAAACGCATCTTCAGAGTGCGGTTCGAACCTGCCCGCTCCAAGCTGATAGCTGCATGCAGTAGCATGTGAATAAACGGTTAAACAATAATCACTGCCTACTATTACCCTGCATCGTAAAACTACACACTCATACACAAGACGCATCCGGTTTTCTAAGGCGTTGACGTGTAAATTATTAACACTGCACAGTAGAAACGCACACACTTACCTGAGATCAACAATACTCACATATTGAAAGGTAAAAGAACAGATCTGCATTTAACACGCAATACATTCAAAGTAACTATTTGCATGCAGCGAGCTGGCTGGCTCGCGACCGGAAATAAGCGTTAAATTACTAATGACACAGCAGTGTGCGTCGACTGTATGTCGTGGTTTACAGAGGAATATTGTCCCGAGTTAAGATTACGTGAATTTTAAATTGCCAACCACCACAAACATAAGGTGGCAAAAGTGAGGTTTAGCCCCATCAAGATGGTAGCAGTGAAGTTATCGATGGTTCGAACCCCACTGTCGGCATCCCTGAAAATGGTTTCCCGTGGTTTCCTATTTTCACACCAGGCAAATGCTGGAGCTGTACCTTAATTAAGGCCACGGCCACTTCCTTCCCACTCCTAGCCTTTTCCTGTCCCATCGTCGCCTTAAGACCTATGTGTGTCGGTGCGACGTAAAAAAACAACTAGCAAGAAAAAGAAGTTATCGATGTTCTGTTGTTCAAAGTTCCACGCCAACATGGTTAAAGAGGACAGCTGTCATCTTGACAGGTGTCAAAAAAGCACGCGGATTTTAAATTCCGCGCCACTACGTGCTTAAGGTGGCAGCAATGATGTTTAGCGCCGTGAACATGGCAGCATTGAGTTTAGCGATGCTCTATTGTCCTTGAAAGTGAGGTCAGGGTCCGTTAGGATGACATCTTTCACCTTAGCAGCTGTCAAAATAGCACGTGGTCAAGCACGTGGCTTTGTTTACAAACAAGAGCACGTGGTTGTGACGTCACGGTCACGTGGTATACTGCGGCAGCACGCGATATTCAAAATCTACCCAGGCCCATGCCGTTAGAACTTGTCAAAAAGCACGTAGATTTGAAATTCCGCGCTCTACGTCGTTAAGTTAGTGCAAATAGATAGGACATGCTAAGATAGCAGATGCCATCTTAACGACATAGGCACGGAATTTAAAATCTACGTGCTTTTTGACAAGTTCTAACGACATGGGGTGGATTTTGAATTTCGCGTGCTGACGCAGAATACCACGTGGCCGTGACGTCACAACCACGTGCTCTTGTTTGTAAATAAAGGCACGTGCTTGACCACGTGCCATTTTGACAGCTGTCAAGTGACATCTGTCATCTTAACGGACCCTAACCTCACTTTCAAGGACAATACGGCATCGCTAACCTCACTGCTGCCATCTTCCCGGTGCTAAACATCATTGCTGCCACCTTATGCACGTAGTGGTGGGGAATTTAAATCCGCGTGATTTTTTGACACGTGTCAAGATGACACCTGTCATCTTTATCCACGTGGGCGTGGAATTTTAAACAACAGAATATGGATAACTTCACTGCTACCATCTTTTTTTTTTTTTTGCTAGCGGCTTTACGTCGCACCGACACAGATAGGTCTTATGGCGACGATGGGATAGGAAAGGCCTAGGAGTTGGAAGGAAGCTGCCGTGGCCTTAATTAAGGTACAGCCCCAGCATTTGCCTGGTGTGAAAATGGGAAACCGCGGAAAACCATCTTCAGGGCTGCCGATAGTGGGATTCGAACTTACTATCTCCCGGATGCAAGCTCACAGCCGCGCGCCTCTACGCGCACGGCTAACTCGCCCGGTGCTACCATCTTGACGGGGCTAAACCTTACTTTAGCCACTTTATGCATGTGGTGGTGGGCAATTTAAAATCCACGTAATCTTAACTCGGTACATTATTCCTCTGCAAACCACAACATGCAGTCGACACACACTGCTGTGTCATTAATAATTTAACGCTTATTTCCGGTCGCGAGCCAGCCAGCTCTCTGCATGCAAATATTTACTTTGAATGTACTGTGTGATAAATGCAGATCTGTTTTTCCCTTTTAATGTGTAAGTATTGTTAATCTCAGGTAAGTGTGTGCGTTTCTACTGTGCAGTGTTAATAATTTACACGTCAACGCATTAGAAAACCGGATGCATCTTGTGTATGAGTGTGTAGTTTTACGATGCAGAGTAATAGTAGGCAGTGATTATTTTAACCGTTTATTCACATGTTACTGCATGCAGCTATCAGCTTGGAATGAGCAGGTTCGAACCCCACTCTGAAGATGCGTTTCCGTAGTTTCTCATTTTCGCACCAGACAAATAATAGAAGGTGTATCTTAGCTGTGATCAACTTTAGACTGTAAGGTTGGCAACGTGTTAGCCTCCGGATCGTAAGATAGTCGGTTCAAACTGTAATGTGAATCGTGGTAGTAGTGATTATTGTTTTAAGAGAAATGTAACGTTATTTCTGTATTTCGTAGATCGATTTTAAAGATAGTGTGTTCTAAACATCTGTTGTAAGTGACGATACCGTCCTACTATGTGGGTGGGGGTTCGATTCCTAAGAGCATATAGTTTGTGTGCGCTAATCACATCAATAGTAGTAGTAAAAAAAAAGTAAACTCGTGTCCTCATCCCGAGGTGGTGCAGCTCTTTTCATGCACACCCCCATTGGAGGTGAGCTGCATGTACCATTTCAACCACATGCCAGCCCTCCTGGCATTCTTAAATTTCTGGCAGTACCGGGAATCGAACCCGGGCCCCCAAGGACGGAAGCTAATAACACCAACCGTTACGCTACGGAGGCGGACAATAGTAGTAGTGATTATTGCTTTATGAGGAAGTACATCTATCTTCTATTTCTATCGTTCCGCTGAATTGGAGTTGTCATTCTGTCAATGAATCGTTGCACAATTAAGTAATCACGTGTTCGATTCCTGGGATTACAAGAAGAGAGTAAGTATAGGCTGTTGTGATGTTTTAAAATTCTCACAGCTCTCGCGCCCCTAACCGTACGGCCAATATGAAGGAATATGTATTTATTTTTCATGTTATATACAGTCCGCCTCTGTGGTGTAGTGGTTAGCGTGATTAGCTGCCACCCCCGGAGGCCCGGGTTCGATTCCCGGCTCTGCCACGAAATTTGAAAAGTGGTACGAGGGCTGGAACGGGGTCCACTCAGCCTCGGGAGGTCAACTGAATAGAGGTGGGTTCGATTCCCACCTCAGCCATCCTGGAAGTGGTTTCCGTGGTTTCCCACTTCTCCTCCAGGCGAATGCCGGGATGGTACCTAACTTAAGGCCACGGCCGCTTCCTTCCCTCTTCCTTGCCTATCCCTTCCAATCTTCCCATCTTCCCATCCCACAAGGCCCCTGTTCAGCATAGCAGGTGAGGCCGCCTGGGCGAGGTACTGGTCATACTCCCCAGTTGTATCCCCGACCAAAAGTCTGAAGCTCCAGGACACTGCCCTTGAGGCGGTAGAGGTGGGATCCCTCGCTCAGTCCGAGGGAAAAACCGAACCTGGAGGGTAAACAGATGATGATGATGTTATATACAACATCAATTGAACGTAAGAACTTCATTTATAAGTACCCAAGGTTATACTGTAATGTTTTGTTTATTGCTAGGTGTTGTAAAGACTTCAGACTGACCCAGGGCAAAGCACATCACCAACAGTAGTTTACCATGACTGTCATGCTTGCTGCAACCCTCTCATGACGTACAGACCTGCCTTAAAGTCCTCCTTATTTGGTGCCTGTATTATATAGTGTGAATTATCTCCATAATTTGTAACTTTGGTCATGTGAAATGTTTATATACTGTGACCCAAACATGTGGGAGGTAATGGCGTGGTTTATACACCCCAAAACAAAACAAAAATCAATCTGAACATATGCCCTAGAGTCGATAGTTTAAAGGCTATGCCTGTTTTAATTATTAGCTGAAATGGGTGTGGGGGGGGGGGGGGGGAGGGAGTTGGGAGCTCGTATTTAGGATTAGTTTGGAGTCAGGCATGGCATTGCGGACATTGTAGTACCGTCCTTCGCCAGCGTGTGGAACAAGGTTGTCATCGAATACGTGCAATGCATGGACTGTTCGAATGATGCGGCTCTATGGCTGACTTTTGACTCAAGCGGCCCCGGTTTCGATTCCCGGCCGGGTCGGGGATTTTAACCTTAATTGGTTACTTCCACTGGCCCGGGGACTGGGTGCGTGTGTGTCGTCCTTAAACAAAAATTAATGAAAAACGAACAGATAATTACAAAAATAAGATAAGTGTATCTATATAAATAAAATTGTTCGTGTCTGTTTGTTTGTCTGTTTGTTCCACCATCACGTCGAAACGGCTGGATAGATCTCAACCAAACTTCATATTTAGAGTATACTCCTCCCGGGGAAGGTTTCGATATGCATATCATTTTTAAATCTTTGAATACACGGTTTTTTTAGGAAAACCAGAATGGTTTTTCCACCATCACGTCGAAACGGCTGGATAGATCTCAACCAAATTTCATATTTAGACTATACTCATCCCGGGGAAGGTTTTGGATATGCATATCATTTTTAAATCTTTGAATACACGGGGGGTTTATAGGAAAACCAGAATGGTTTTTCCACCATCACGTCGAAACGGCTGGATAGATCTCAACCAAATTTGATATTTAGAGTATACTCATCCCGGGGAAGGTTTCGATATGCATATCATTTTAATATCTTTGAATAGACGGGGGTTTATAGGAAAACCAGAATGGTTTTTCCACCATCACGTCGAAACGGCTCGATAGATCTCAACTAAACTTCATATTTAGAGTATACTCCTCCCGGGGAAGGTTTCGATATGCATATAATTTTAAAATCTTTGAATACAAGGGGGGTTTATAGGAAAACCAGAATGGTTTTTCCACCATCACGTCGAAACGGCTGGATAGATCTCAACCAAACTTCATATTTAGAGTATACTCCTCCCGGGGAAGGTTTCGATATGCATGTCATTTTAGAAACATTGAATACACGGGGTGTTTATAGGAAAACCAGAATGGTTTTTCCACCATCACGTCGAAACGGCTGGATAGATCTCAACCAAATTTCATATTTAGAGTATACTCATCCCGCGGAAGGTTTCGATATGCATATCATTTTAAAATCTTTGAATAGACGGGGGTTTATAGGAAAACCAGAATGGTTTTCCACCATCACGTCGAAACGGCTAGATAGATCTCAACCAAACTTCATATTTAGAGTATACTCATCCCGGGGAAGGTTTCAATATGCATATCATTTTAAAATTTCGAATAGACGGGGGTTTATAGGAAAACCAGAATGGTTTTCCTCCATTTTCTCTTATACTATTGATTTTCTGTAAACTTCGTTTACCGTACGTGAAACGTCTCTTCATTATAAAGAACTTTCGTTATGTTCATAATTTACCTTACTCTTTACATGACGGAGAAATTTACAATCTTCTGCTGGTACCATGCTCTGCATTGAGTGACCGACAGACCGACAACGAACCTACAGGTTACCATGGCAACGTCTCTGACTGCATGCCAGCAGGGAAGTAACGTATTGCCATTTTACTCATCATGCTTTTGAATTCGTGGTTGTTCCTTAGGTAGAAGGCAAGAGAGGCGTCAATCGGCCTATCTGCGGGATATTGGCGGAATATCGTTGGATGTTATAACCGCCTTCGAATAGATTAAGTAATAACACCATTAGTCATCTTCTTATTATTTGTTTACCTAGGAATCAATGGACCTAAATTTCCCCTCTGTTACCGCTTTATTATATCCATAACTCACACTAGCATAATTTATTGAGGGGCATTTGATTTTCCAATACATTCACTTGGCATTTACATATTTGTCGTTATCCGGCTGTCCTCAGTTATAATCCATTTTCTATTACTTTCAACTCTCTTAACTGTATTATTTTCTTCCTTAATTACGCCGTATGTACGCGAGTGCTACAAACTACTGGATGTATTTCCACCAATACTCATATTTAGAATACACCTGTCCTTGATAGGTTTTAGGGCAAATATTGTTTCTAAATCCCTGAACTGACTGGGGGTTTATACGAAACCGAAACAGTGATTTTGCACTTCCACGAAATATACACAACCAACGTTAATTTAAATCTACCTGCCTTGGTAGAAATTAATTTCTAAACCTCTTTTCTCATGTGCATCATTTCGATACGAGGATTAATAAGGGAGATATCATTAACGGACCGTTTTTTTGTACAAGTCCCATCCGACTTAACTCACGAGCGGGTGCGTGTAAAGCGTATTCCTTACAACTTGAAAACTACTGAAGACATTCGAACCAAAATTCATATTTAGCATCCACCTGTCCAAAGGTAGGTTTTAAACGTAAATAACATCTCATGTTCCGGAATGGACTGGCGGTTTATAGGGAACCGAAATGGTGATTTTACTCTTCCACAATATATACAGAACAAGACCAACCTGACTGGAAATCGACCAAACGTGATGGAATTCCACCTCTAAACCATTTTTTTTTTCATGTGCATTTTTTCGTCAGGAGGATTAATAAGGGAGATATCATGAATGGTAAGTTTTGCAGGTTAAGTCCAGCGGACATAGCCAAAAAGGTGTTTTACATGGAGCAGATTCCTTATCTATATAAATCAAATCGTAACGACTGTGTGCCTCTACACTGACTATTTTGGCGAAATTTTCGTACAGCTTTCCGTTTAAGGGGTAATAATGACCATCTGCATAATTTTTGATTTAGTTTCCTGAAAGTCCTAATTTTTACCCGCCTCGCCCAAAATCCAGATTGCGGCATAATCTGCCAGAAGAAAAAGAAGATAATTGAAATTTGACAAAATTATACGTTTTAGCCTGTAACGAACGGAAAACATCCAAGATCATTAAATTTTTCACTTTTTATCCCCGAAGAATATCGAAATATGCAGGCAATTTTAATGATGGTGCAGACCTTCGGAAATTCCTATCACATAACAGATTGCACAATCTCCGTTCAATTTGGAATGATCTACAACCTTGGTCTTATGTCTTTTTGCCGTATCTGTATCCCTTTTACGTTTGATTTTTCTCTATTAATGGATGTTAAGTCAATTTGGAATTTTCACATGCATATTTCATACCTTCGATTACTTATATGAAATACAGAATCATCAAACTCTTCACGAAAATTGGCCCACCCAGTAGCCATATATGAGTCAAATGCTATGTATGTAGCTGTCACATAATTATCCGAAAATTAATGTAATGTGAGATAATGTTACAAGAACGTTACCCTGTTCCACGTTTCTACCTCAATCTGACCCAAGAATAGATGACATATCATAGGACCAGCCATTTAGGCCACTAAATCCGGCGTGTCTTATGGTATAATCCTTTGTCGATATGACGTACGTTTAGTAGCAGTTAATCTGTAAATGAAGGTCTTCAATATTGTAAACACGCATATACTTTCGTATGTCGATCTATATATATTCACTGATGTCGATTTGTAGTGATCGAGAAAGGGTTGGTCTGCTATTGTAATCAGTACTCCCCACACCGACTTTGACTGGCAGTATGAAAGGGTTCCTTCTCCAACTCCTGTGTAACTGTCATTAGTAAGGAAGGTCTACAATTGTAATGAATAGTTCACTCCTCGATTTGACTTGCAGAAGGCAAGTGAGCATGCAGTTTTGTTTAAAACTCCCCTACCCGATTGTGTTTGGCAGTAGGCAAGGGTGCCCGCCATTATAAAGAAATGTCCTCATCTAAAATGTGACTGGCATTAGGCATAGTGGCCTGCTATTTTGATGGAAACTCACCAACTTGGTGTGACTGGCAGTAAGCTGGCTGGAAGTAGGAAAATGGGCCTGGCATTATAATGATAACTGCACAACTCAATTTCGAGTGACAGTAGGGTAATTGCCTGCAATTATAACAAAAACTGTAATCTGTCTGGAAGTAGGAAAGGGGGGCTGCCATTTTAACGAAAACTCCCCAAATCGATTCTGTCCGCATAGTAGGCAATGGGGCCTGCAATTATAATGTAAACTTCCCAACTCGATTGTGAATGGCAGTAGGCAAGTGAGCCTGCCGTTATATCACAAATCCATAACAAACACTTTACATTGGAAACAACGTACGGGGACCTCCCCATGCTCTTTCTCGGATAACGCTAAGAGACATGCAATTTTAAAACAATCTTATTTACTGCATGCACACTATTTACTTCGATATTCGAATACAATGTAGAATACCGTAGCGAAGCACGGGTACATTCGCTAGTCAGAAATATATCATCATCATCATCATCATCATCATCGTCTGCTTACCCTCCAGGTTCGCTTTTTCCCTCGGACTTAGCGAGGGATCCCACCTCTACCGACTCAAGGGCAGTGTCCTGGAGCTTCAGACTCTTGGTCGGGGGATACAACTGGGGAGTATGACCAGTACCTCGCCCAGGCGGCCTACCCTGCTATGCTGAACAGGGGCCTTGTGGAGGGATGGGAAGATTGGAAGGGATAGGCAAGGAAGAGGGAAGGAAGCGGCCGTGGCCTTAAGTTAGGTACCATCCCGGCATTCGCCTGGAGGAGAAGTGGGAAACCACGGAAAACCACTTCCAGGATGGCTGAGGTGGGAATCGAACCCACCTCTACTCAGTTGACCTCCCGAGGCTGAGTGGACCCCGTTCCAGCCCTCGTACCACTTTTCAAATTTCGTGGCAGAGCCGGGAATCGAACCCGGGCCTTCGGGGGTGGCAGCTAATCACGCTCACCACTACACCACAGAGGCGGACTATCAGAAATATATATTAAAAATAATAAAATAAAAAAATATGTCCGACAATCAATAAGGTGGCGTGTTCAGGCGCATGGTGGACATTTTGAGCACTTCTTGTATTAGAATGCTGGTTACCAACATGGCGACAGCTACTCGATTAAGGCTTTACATCCTGTAAAAAGCTGTCAAGTCCGTTACAATCGCCCGTAGTTCATATGTGCATGGGGTGTACTGTCCACATCCGATTACTTTACGCATATTTGAGAACATTCTGTACATATAACCAAGAATTCAGCTTCTTCGTCTTTATCTGTTTACCTTCCAGGGCCGGTTTTTCCCTCAGACTCAGCGACGGATCCCACCTCTACCGCCTCAAGGGCAGTGTCCTGGAGCGTGAGACATTGGGTCGGGGGATACAACTGAGGAGGATCTGCTATGCTGAACAGGGGCCTTGCGGGAGGATGGGAAGATTGGAAGGGATAGACAAGAAAGAGGGAAAGAAGCGGCCATGGCCTGAAGTTAGGTACCATCCCGGCATTCGCCTGGAGGAGAAGTGGGAAACCACGGAAAACCACTTCCAGGATGGTTGAGGTGGGAATCGAACCCACCTCTACTCAGTTGACCACCCGAGGCTGAGTGGACCCCGTTCCAGCCCTCGTACCACTTTTCAAATTTCGTGGCAAAGCCGGAAATCGAACCCGGGTCTCCGGGGGTGGCAGCTAAACACTAAGCACTACACCACAGAGGCGGACCCAAGAATTCATACTGCTTTACATTTTAGCTTCCATTATAAACGATTCTAAAGTATTAACACCCTAATATTTTGATATATTCATAAACAAGGAACAACAAGGCACCTGGAATTCATCTCATCTCCTCCCCGACCCCGTATCGAGAAACGGGACTAAAGAGTAGACATACATACATTTTTGAAGACTTTCTTCCGGAGCGTGGCATTGTATGAAAGTGAAACATGGACGATAACAAACTCAGAATACAAGCTTTTGAAATGTGGTGTTACACAAGAATTCTGAGGGTGAAATGGGTAGCTCGAATAACGAAATAAGAGGTACTGAATCGAATTGATGGGATGACATCGATTTGGCTAAATTTGACCAGAAGAAGAGACAGAATGATAGGACACATCTTAAGACACTCAGGACTTGTTCAGTTGGTTTCTGAGGGAAGTGTAGGCGGTAAGAACGGTAGGGGTAGACAAAGGTATGAATATGTCAAGCAGATTAGAGCCGATGTAGAATGTAGTAGCTACGTGGAAATGAAAAATTTAGCATAAGATAGGGTGGCATGGAGACTTGCATCAAATCAGTCTATGAACTGATGACCCAGACAACAACAATAACAACATTCATATACAGCACGTGTTAGTAAAATAGATCTGTAAAATGCGACATTCTGTTCGTGTTCTCAAAATTTTATTATCGTTATAAAATGTTCTTGTAACTTCCACATAGAACTATCACTATACCTTTATAGTGCATACGTCATCGTCAGCTACAGTAACTGCTGCGATGCCCAGCTAATTTTCAGTAATTAATGTAACATTCCGGTACCGTTGATTTTATGGCAAAATGATTTATATCTATTAATTTTAGGATATGTTAATTGGCCAGTCACCAAAGTTTCAGTGAGAAGTATCTGGTCCAACAGTTCCCTTGCGAGTAGAAGTGCAGCGTTTCAAGGATTATTTGGCAATTACACGGGTCTAGATAAGTAATTCTTTAACAAGTGAGAGGAATCTTTCTGCCGACGTGCTGGCATTACACTCTGCCGGTACTGGCCGGTACTTATCTGGATGTTAAATATATTAAAATGCACTCGCAATAGTATAGGGGTATCAAGATATTCCATTATTCCCCATAGCACATTATGAAGTATGCACATCAATTAGGAAGAGTATAAGGTCATGAGAATATCGGGAGCGCTTTCACTGCGAGTAAACACGGAACATTCCTGTGCTACTTCGCCCTTTCATACTTATGGATAAAGTGATTTGTTTCAGATAATTCACATTCTCGAGGAAGTCTTCTTCTGTAAAAGGTAGTTCCTCAGAGAAGTCTCCACGGTTAATGAGCAGGAGTTTTACACTTAAACTTCGTCCATTCTTCTACTATTAACTACATCAAAAGGGAACAGAATGTTTCGATCCAAATATCTTTCTATTTCCTTCAGCCAGAAGATATTCTCTGAAACGGTACTTACCGAATAGACAGAGTAGCACTGATTATGGGCCTCACGCATTTTAGGGGTCCATGACGACGGAACAAAGTAACATTGACTTGATCTTGAAAGAAATATATATATCAAGCTTACTTCACTTGCATCCGAAAGATGAAAACGAACATTTTGGAAGTCAGAACTGTTGAAAAATTGCCATCGATTTTCAATGACACAAGAACGACTGAACTCACTTGCCATTATGTCCACTCTTACAAAAGTTCTGAAAGATTTCAGAAAAAATGCTTTAAGTGTTGTTGGTTTATTGAAATTTATATTTATTAGGTTTGTAAATAATATTCTGTAATGCCGTTTAATAGACCTAATATTCAATTTTTGTCAAAAATCACATGGTAGACTAATTTGTCTAATAACATTAATAATTGTTGATGTCTGTTTTTGCAATAAACTAGTTTACTAAATTCTTGGTTGGTAAACTTAAAGGCGTACTAGGAGACAATTTGCAGGGGTTACGGGAGAGTGCGGGTTTTTGATTGCCTAGGGACTTTCACAGGGTATAATCTGGCATTGCCCTGACCTAAAGAGATTCGTGATCGCTACTCCACCTCTATGACTAGGAACTTGAAGTTACGTTGCAATTTGCATCATGTTCTCGAATGGAAAATGTTGTTAATTCGACTATGCGACTTGAGATATCTTTGCTCGTCTGGTTTCCGAAGTAGTTTATGTAGAAACTGTGCGTAGAGAATGTGATCGTTTTAGCATAAACTGGAAGAGAGACGCGAGAGAGGTACTAACCTAAAATCTTCTAGGATTGAATGTGGGTAAGGACACAGCCAGCATCAGCGCCAGTTTTACACTTAAAAAAATGGAAATTGCAACAGCATGAAGGCATTGGTCGTTTGTGTTTATTATCAAGATATGGAACGATGCCATGTAGGTATATAAACGATCAAAGTTTCAGACCCATTGGATTGTTCCTACAGGTCTCCCCACGTGATTGGTCGTGGAGGAATCAACTCCTGTATACGGACTCTGGTGTAGCGTAGTTGACTTGCAATCTGTACAGTGAAGTGTTCCCCGTCAAACATGCCTCGACGACAGAGAAGAGCACGCTATCAACAACTGTCGCTGTTTGAGAGGGCTCGGATTATTGGGCTGTGTGAAGCTGGATTATCGCTAAGGACTGTCGCTGCACGTGTTGACCGATAGGCATCTACGGTACAACGTGTATGGCAGGAGTGGTCAAATTAACGTACCCACACTCGTAGACCTGGCACAGGCCCAGCGCGACAGACAACTGTGAGAGAGGATCATCGCTTCATTCGGATGGCCCGGATGGAACCCCATGCAACAGCAGCGCAAATTCGAGCAGATGTGGCACCCCACGTTACACATCAAACAGTTGGTAATCAGATGCGTGCAGCTGGTTTACGAGCCCGTGTCCCTGCAGAAGGTGTTCCATTGACCCCACAACAGCGACGTGTAAGGCTGGCGTGGTGTCGAGAAAGATCAACGTGGGTCGACGAATGGCATAGGGTCGTCTTTAGTGATGAATCGCCCTTCTGTCTTGCCCGCAGTGATCGCCGGAATCGTGTGCGCCGACGTACCGGGGAGAGGGGCCGCCCAGATCTTATTGTCGAGAGGCACACAGGGCTAACACCAAGCATTATGGTCTGGGGAGCTATCGGCTTTAATGTGAAATCACAATTAGTGCTTGTTGAGGGCACTATGACTGCTCGACAGTACGTTGATAGGGTACCCAATCCAGTGGTTGTCCCTATGATAGCGAACATTGCTAATGGGATGTTTCAGCAGTACAATGCCCGGTTTCACACTGCACGCATCTCCAGAGAAGCTCTCCACGACATCACTACCTTAGAATGGCCCACCAGATCCCCGGACCTCAGTCCTATTGAGCATGTGTGGGACATGATGTGTCGACAACTGGCCAACCGTCGTCAGCCACCCACAACTCTGGAACAACTGACCCGTGCAATGCAGCAAGCATGGGCCACAGTTCTTCAGGAAGCGATCCACGGCCTTATTGACTCCATGCCTCGACGAATTCATCAATGCATTGCAGCTCGTGGTGGGCACGTCCTGTATTGATTGTTGTCCAAACTTGCGGTCAGAGGGACCTGAAAGCGTAATCATCGAATCACAACTGAACACTCGTCCTGCATGTTGAATTGCAGCAGTGTAGCACCACTCCTTCTGGTTGTTGCAATTTCCATTTTCTTCAGTATAAATTTTCACTTATCGTGAAGCGGACCGCTAGGCTACTAAGCTGAGTGCTTTCCATCGCTTTCCTTACAACCATCACTAATGAGCTGTTAATGACCATGACGATTTTCTTTCTAATTCTTCAACTGCTACCAATATTGAAAGCGGTGGAATTTAACAGACTCTCGCCGAGCGGGATTGCTTACACTGTACGCGTCGTGTGGCATTGAATTTGCGTTGGGAGATTGTGGGTTTGAACCACACTCTCGGCGGCTTTGAAGATGTTTACCCGTAGTTTTCGATTTTCGCACAAGACGAACTCTATCGTCGCCGAAATCAAATCCGTGTTAGTAGAACATTAAGCAACTTAAAAAGGAATAAAATACAAAAATAATAACCCCACGAAATTGAAATGGTACATTTACAGGTTTTTTTTAAGAGGCGTTGCATATGCTTGCATATTTGTTTAGTATTTTTATTAGTCTATATGGAGAGTTTCACACTTTGAAAAATACAACCTTTCCAGACGACTCTAAATCATAAAGAAGTTATTATTATTATTATTATTATTATTATTATTATTATTATTATTATTATTATTATTATTATTATTATTATTATTATTTTGGCTATCCCTAAGCATAGCCCGTCCACGGCGCCGATGGTGAACGGTTAGCCATTCACCACAATGTACTGTTTTCAAATCCCGTGACCCCACAGTAGGCTTAACGTCACGCTCATACGTGTTAACCTTACGTGGCTAAGAGTGCAAGCTTAACATCACACTGACCACGTGTTATCTTTTCATGGCTAAGAGTGCAGGCTTAATGTCACGCTCACCAAGTATTAACATTACCCGGCTATGAGTGCAAGATTATGCGTAATTCTAGAGAGCGACCTCAGGGACTTAGAGATGAACTTGGAACAAGATGGCGGCTACACATTGTATGAATGGGACTAGGGGGATGGTGTAAGGTCTAATACCTATGCTTTATTCATAGTGTAAGAACGTTGGAAAAAGACTCCAGGGGTTCGGAGCTGAGCTAGAGATTCTGAACATGATGTTGACTATACATTGTTTTAATGGGACTAGGGAGGTTGTGTAAGGCGTAATACGTATGCATTGCTTATATAGGAATTTTGGAGGGCGATCTTAGGGCCTCGGAGCTGAGATAGTACTTTTGAACAAGATAGCGACTACACATTGTTCATATGGGACTAGTGAGGTGGTGTAAGGGCCAATACGTATTCACTGCTCATATGAGCGTAACGTTGGTGGGCTACCTCAGGGACTCGGAGCTGAATTGGGAATTCTGAACAAGATGGCGACAGTACATTGTTTGTATAGGACTAGGGAGGTGGTGTAAGGGCTAATACGTTTGAATTGCTTATATGGACGAAACGTTGAAGGGCGATCTCAGGGTCTCGGAACTAAGCAACTGTAGAGTCAACTGCGCTAGCGTTTGTGCTGATGAAAAACGCTCTGTTGTTTTAGTGTCTGGAGCACTCACTTGTTGATTTTAAATTTTCGAGCTTGTAGATTTGAACTTTAGAGATCTCTAATTGCCTGCTGTAATGTTTAAATCTCTTAGAGATTAAAACTCTGTGTTGAGAACGGAAAAACACTTCGCGCTACAATGGTAGCTTCGGGTTTTTTACTTGGTGCTCTATAGGCGACCTGTACATTTGGAGATGAAATCGAATTCTAACTCCAACCCTATTCAGAGTTTGAAACCAACTTAGGCTGAGTAGCTCAAGCAGCAAAGTGCTAGCCTTGTGAGTCCTGAAAACTGCACGGTCATCAACCCAAAGAGCTGATCAAAGAATGGCAGTCAAATGTGATATTGGAACACAGCAGCATATCAAGTCTATATAGATGTAGGCTGAGCAGCTCAGGCGGCAGAGTGCTAACCTTAAGGAGTCTTTAAAAACTGCGTAGTCGTCAACCCAATAGGCTGAGTATCTCAGGTGACAAAGCGCTAGCCTTCTGAGTCTTGAAAAAGTGCATGGGCATTAGCCCAACAGAGATAATCATTAATTTATAGTTTAGCTGAGTTTAGAGAAAAAATTGAACAGAATATAATACAATTAGCAAATGTAAAGGTTAGAAATAAGCCGGCAATGTAAACAATTTTGTTCACGCTAGTTGAAATGGTAGTTTAGAGGAAATAGCTAAAGTAGATGAGCAAAGAGATTTCAACAGCCCGCCAATCAGAGGCCGCGGAGCCGGTCACGTGACTGCGCACGAGAAATTTGAATTCGGCACGAGCGAAGTTTGAATTTGTAAACAAAGCCACGTGCTTTTTGACAGCTGTCAAGCTGACAGCTGCCATCTTTAAACAACAGAGCATCGATAACCTCAGTTCTGCCATCCTTATGGCACTAAACCTTATTTTTTTTGATAGGGGCTTTACGTCGCACCGACACAGATAGGTCTTATGGCGACGAACTAAACCTTATAGCTGCTACCTTAGCCACGTGCTCTTGTTTGTAAACAAAGCCACGTGCTTTTTTTGACAGCTGACAGCTATCATCTTTAAACAACAGAGCTTCACAAACCTCAGTATTGCGATCTTTATGGCACTAAACTTTATAGCTACTATCTTAGGCACGTGGTGGCGGGCAATTTGAAACATTCCACGTGCTTTTTTGACAGCTGTCAGCTACCATCTTTAAACAACAGAGCATTGCTAACCTCAGCGCTGCCATCTTTACGGCACTTAAAGTTTTAGCTACTACCTTAGGCACGTGGTGGCGGGCAATTTAAAAAATTCCACGTGCTTTTTTGACAGCTGACAGCTGCCATATTTAAACAAGAGAGCATTGTGCTGGCATCTTGATGGCGCTAAATCGTCATAGCTACTACCTTAGGCATGTAGTAGCGGGCAATTTGAAATTCCATATGCTTTTTGACAACTAACAGCTGCCATCTTTAAACAACAGACTATCGCTAACTTCAGTGCCCCTTGTTGACACGTACTTACCATCTTATAGCGAGCTGCTCTTCTCAACATACTATTATCTTAGAGAACCTTGTTTTTAAACCAAGCTGCTGTTTTCAACACTCTAAGACTTTGTTCACATACTTACTATCTTAAACGAAGCTGCTGTTACAGGTGTTGTGAGCACTGATAGCTGTGTTCAGAACATGTTTATTGCATAGCAGGAGATACTTTTTAGATGGATTGGAACAGAGAGAAAAAATATATTGCTTACTGCAATGGTAACAAGACTAGATTCCAACAACAGGTGTTCAGAACACAGATTGTTGTGTTCAGAACATCTTTACTGCTTAGAAGGAGACACTTTTTTCTTAAGAAGTTCGATTCAAACAGAGAGAAAATGCCTTCTCAACATACTTACTGAGATGCTCTTCTCAACATACTATTCTCTTAGAGAACTTAGTTTTAAAACGAAGCTGGTGTTTTCCTAAAGCAAGCTGGTCTTCTGAACACTCTGAGACCATGACATACCTACCATCTTAAACGGAGCTGCTGTTGTTAACATGTTATAAAACATAGATTTAAAGCAAGCTGCTCTTCTGAACACTCTTAGACTTTAACCTGACTGCTGTTATCTTAATTATCCATTGTATGGAATTTTTAAAAAGATGTAACAGCTTCCTCTTCCTCCTCCTAATCGAGTGATGTGCAGACACAGAATTTAAGCATAGGATCCTAACCTTATCTTGCGAACAAGAGGAGGGAGCGTTAGGAGGAGGAGGTGATACACATGTGGACAAAGGAATACATAATCTAAAATAAAAGAGTTTGCCAATTCTACATTATTTATTAACATTGCATCTTGTATGTACAAGTTTTACCTTGAATGATTTGCTGCACTACAGAATTAGTCATTTCCCCTTCTTATATGTACAACTTAATCATTTTCTGCATCTTGAATGATAATGTAATTTTTACACATACCTCTCCCTTCTTAAATTATTATTTAATTTCCTCTTTCTTACAAGTTAATTATGCATCTTCTTGCTGTACTCCAATGGAACACTGGTAATGGAATCACTATCCCATACACGTTTGTCATCGAAAAGAAGCAATGAACATTCATTTTGCTCGGTCGTATATACATGATGTTTGTGTGATTGAATCCTGTTTTGCGCACAGAAAGCGGCATTTCTAGATGTAAGTACATCGCGATAGTGTTGAACGTGTAAACGGCTAACGACGCTTGAACTACGCCTTTTGCTTTTTTAACAGATTGTGAATTTTGAGTGCCACAGGCATAAATGTTTGGTGCTAAGCCAATAAACTCAGTAATGATGTTCATACTACATTCATATTTCATAAGCCCTATGACTTTCTTGTTCTGTGACCGAATGCTAAATGGATTAGTAGGTGAAAAGGAAGAAGTGTCAAATTATTGAGAATGGTTTCGCATCACATCGTACACGTCCGTCTTCCGAATATGATAAATTAAAATATCTGTATCCATAGACAAAAGTGTAAGATCAGAAAACTGCTGCTTTGCAAATCCACAATGAAAATCATGCATTTTTTCTGAAAAATCAAGTATAGACATTCCTAAATAAATTGCCTTGGCATAGACAATATCAGTTTTTTACATTTCAACAGAAATAAAGTCACAATCAATACCATGATAGGCTTTGAAATTTGGTTTTGAGATGTACTTGCGTGCCCCATACCAGCCATCCCATTGATTAATTAAATGAATGTCGCCATGTTTGCGTACATTTTCCATGCTTTTGCCATAGATCGAGTTATTCATCAGTTTGGAAAACGTACTCTGAAATGTTGTTATAGCACGTTGACGATGTTCAGTATTTGAAACCATGTACGGTTTAAGCCATGCTTCCTGCTTAAACGCAACGATACGATGAATAACTCTAACTGTAAGCCGTATTCGAGACATTGAAAAAGACACTGTATGTGGATAACATAGCGCTTTTTCGGAAAAAGAGTGGCTAGCATTTTAGTATGCTTTGATGTATCATTAGGTGGAATCATTTTCTCAACTCAAAAATTAATGTCGGAATGTTCATCGTGCAGATGAGAAGGGTATGCAAGAGAGGCTTCCAGCACGTAGCCGCGATCAAGCTCTATAGCAGCTTGAAAAACATCAAAATGTTGACTTTTTTTGCTATTTGTTTTACGTCGCACCAACACAGATAGGTCTTATGGCGACGATGGGATAGGATAGGCCTAGGAATGGGAAGGAAGCGGCCGTGGCCTTAATTAATGTACAACCCCAGCATTTGCTTGGTGTGAAAATGGGAAACCACAGAAAACCATCTTCAGGGCTGCCGATAGTGGGGTTCGAACCCACTATCTAATGTTGAATTTCAGTTTCTGTTAGTCATACAAAATCTTTACATGGTAATGGCTGTAACATGGCCCACCCATACAGATTATTCACATCGAAATACACCAGATAAGAATCTTCTTTCTCGGAATTATAGTTGTCGAGATAGGGATTATCCGCGATCGCATGCCTGTTCACAAGCGAAACTAGTCCACCGCGAATGCCGCGTTCAAAAAACAAAAGCATGTTGACATCCATAAGAAGATCAAGTTGAACACGGGTACACTTTAGCATCGCATCCCATGACAGACCGGGTGTTGCGTAGTAATAGCAAGGGTCTAATCCGTAATTAGTTAAACACATTTAACGAAACTTTTCAAACTCATCACAGAGTAAAAGTATATCTACCTTCAAATAAAAGTCTGCATATTCACCTAGTGTGTGTAGATGAAACGTTGACCACGCCTGGCAGGCATGTAAATAGTCTTCATCTGAAATCGATACCGTATGTTTATCGTATGGCGATGAGCTGAGTGACGGTGTACTACATTCACTTAGCACACTTTTAAATGCAGACTGAGGAGTTAATTTTGTTTCTTCTAATGTTTTAAAGCTCTGAATATAGTCATAAGGCAGAATACCTTTCCTTATACAAAGTTTAAATTGCTTAGGGTCTGGAAAATATCCTCGAATGTATTTCAAGTCGTCAATTGAAAGCCCATTTCCAAGTGTATCAAGTGAAAAGTTCATAAATTTATAGGAATCTAGGAAGCGAATGCTAATATAGCCTAGACGATAACTGAATGAAACAAAGCTTTCATGACTTTGCGCAATCACAGTGAACTTTATACAGTTTAATTGTGCAAACTCACGAACGATGAAGTGATTGTTATGAAAAAACATGGAATAAATTTGGGTACACGGTATGAAAGATTGCACGAATCATGTGCAGGTCCACGATATTTCCCAGTAAAGTGGCAGGGATCTCTAACCTTAATCTGTGGGAAAATAATTGGCTGTTTAGAGATGTGACATCGATCGGTTCCATCATGCAAAATCATTTCATACAACGTCATTTGAATGGGCACTGGTTGCAAAATAAGCGTATGAACGCGTTGTGCTAACTCTTGTAATTCTTTTAACAGCCACGCCGAACAGTTTTCATCGCGATACATCCTAGAAAAGGATAGAGATGCATCGTAGGAACAAACGACTTTGTAAGCTATTGAAAACGGAGAGTGATTTTGCACGTAATCCATGTAGGGTTCGCTCAAATCTGGTTGGCAACGATGAAAAGGTACAGTAAAACATTCAAAATCCGCATAAACAGTAAAGGGCACAGGCTTCTGACCATAATAATTCTCAAACTTCATTTCTGCATTTTCTCTGCTTGGCAGATTAAGTTTCAGGGCTGGATGTGTTGCACAATCATTTACGTGTGGAGCTAATATGCTCTCTGTAAAAAAAGTATTGCAAACACCTGTCACATATAAACTTTTTCCCATTGTGTGATGAAAGATGAGAAGTTAACAAACGCGAAAGATTGGTTATAAGGCAGTAGTTGCTTGTATTTTCATTGCAAACATATAAAAGGTGAAGATGGTGTTGTTTTCGAGAAGAAGCGATGTAAAAAAAGTCCTACAATACGGTCTCCGTCGACACCGTATAGAGAAAAGGAAAAATTGGGGTTGTTTTTCTCAAACGTAGAAATGTTTGTTAATTCCATAGGAAAAGAAATACCTTCAAAATTGAATGACTGCTGCAACTGAATGAACATATCCTTATACTGAAAAGTTATCGATGGTCTATTACTTGTTGCTGGTTTCAACGCCATTGCGATATACCATTAAAAGCAATAGTCATCGTTATTCTCAATATTGATCACTTCTGTCTTATTTACAATAGATTGAGGAAGTTTAATGTATTGCCTACCTGAATTCAAGGGTTCGAATTTACACGCATTATTTTGAAGATATTAAATACTTTCAAGTGCCTTATTACTTGCACCTTCTTCAAACTTTTGAAATTTAGCCAGCAATTCGTCGACAATGTGTTTGCAAAACCATTCCGAAATATTGTCTGAACATAAGAGTTTCGTCATTTTAGAAAAAATGTAAAATATTTCACGAATTTTCTCGTTATCTTTGAAAATAATAAAGGAATAAAGCAAGGCTGGCGTTTAGTTTAAGCGCCGTATTCATAGTCAGCAAAGAAGTGACTTTTTCTTCGAAAACAATATAGCAAGAGGGTAAGGAAGAATTTGGATCTAAAACATTCAATGAATTTCGTATAATACCGCTTAGTATACGCGATGAAAAACATGTATGTATAGTTTCCCAATTCGTTGCCATAATTGCACATCTGTAAAACTACTGATACAAGATTTGTTCTCTATAATACAAATAGATCGTTGAAATAGTTGTTCTATTTCTAAATCTGTTAGCACACTAAATCTATTGGCTAGAAATACTTGGAAGTCCTCACAGAGGCACAAAATCTTTCACCAAATGTTGTTTTTAGTTTCCGAAGCGAAATCACTTTAAACAGCTGATTTAGTAGAAGATTGCCGAGCCGCCAAGTTAATCTGTTCGATTTTTCTACAAGAAAGTGAAATACTATTTTTAGAATTTGTTTAAAAGACAATTCATACATATGAGATTGATAAAAAATGAAAACATACCTTAAGATGTCTGCGTTCGATGTAGATATACCTTGCGTAGATAGCAAACTGCGACTCGGATGAAGTAAACAGCAAATATTAATCACGCTGATAATCCTCGTTGTAGCTAGAAAAACAAAAATATGAATGCATGTCTGTAGCTCGAAGGATAATAAAATTCTCAACAGCTTTGCTATCAAGTGTTATAGATAGCCTAGGCATCACTGAAGAGGCGTACTAGGTAAGGTAGCTTTCCTCACTGAGCTAAGCCTACTAAAATGCATGCAACCCTATAAGTATTGGTTTTTAGAACAGGAACTGAGCTTGAAGGTTAGTCGGATCCTCAACAGCTCCGTTATAATAGCCTAGGCCACACTGAAGAGGCGTAGGAAGTAAGATAGTTTCCTGTTGCTTTCCTCACTAAGAGTCAGATCCTCAACAGCTCTGTTATGAACTGCCATAGATAGCTTACGCTTCATTAAAGAAGCGTACAAAGTAAGGTATTTTCTTGCTGCTTTCCTCACCAAGCTAAAATGCAAACACTAACCGACTTTATAACAACAGTTTTACACTAGACACTAGCTCAAAGGCTAATTAAATCTTCAATAGCTCTGCTATGATAGCCTAGACATCACTAAAGAGGCGTGAGGTAGTTTCTACACCAAGCTAGAAGTTGTATAGCTGAAATACTAGTTAAATCTTCAACAGCTCCGCTATCAGCTGTCATAGATAGCCTAGGCATCACTAAAGAAGCGTACTGAGTGAGGTAGTTTTTCACAGAGCTAGAAGTTTGTAGCCGCATGCATTACACGATTTATAGCAAACACACAGCTCGAAGGTTAGTCGGATCCTCGACAGTTCCGCTAAAAGCACGTTTATTACTTAAAGCTAAGTATAAAAGAGAGACAGATCAATAAACTGACTTTTTAAGCATATAGCACTCGGATGAAGTAGACGACAGATGTCAATGACTATGATGATTTTCTAAACAGAAAGAAAAAATCGTAATACAAAAAATCGAAAATAATAATAATAATATTCAAAGAATAAAACTTACTTTTTAGCAGATAGTGGAATAATGTAGACGGCAGATATCAATCACGATGATGAGCTTCGATCAAAGTGAGAGAATACAGTAAATTATCTATTCGTTTATATATACACAAATCAGCACACACTGCGACTACGTCTACCGTGCGTTTCACACACAGAGTACTTCCTGTTTACTGCCTTGTTGCTAGGCAGAGAGCAGAAAAGTGTACATGTCAGCAAGCACACACACGTACTGTCGTAACAAAAGTTCACTCACTACATCATCCAACTTACGAATCGAACTTACCTCTTGACCTTCTAAGGCTATAACTTGGGTTAGCGACTACGAGGCTCCTGACCTGAGTCTAGACTAAGACAAAATGTCTGAAAACTATAGGATTCGAACACACTATCTTATAGAACGCTTACCGAGAAATCTGACGGGGAGTATCTGTATACCGCTGCAAATCTCTGTCTTTACTGAGAATCAAACCGCTGCAGAGACGGCGAAGTGGCGGAATTTTGTCCTGCAAGTGTTCGAGCCTGACGTATTTAAAATAAATCTCTGTCTTTACTGAGAATCAAACCGCTGCAGAGACGGTAAAGTGCCGTAATTTAGTCCTGCAAGAGTTCGAGGATGACGTATTATCGAACTGAGCTAGCATCGAACATGCCAAGTTGAAACAGCAATGCCTCAACTGATTGATCTACTGCGAATGTATTCTACAGGCTGTCGGAATATAACGTGTGTGTATATTATTTTTGTACAGTTTTGATGTATTTTGTACTCTCCCAAGGTAGGCGAAAAGTGTTGATCGTTATTTCCATAAGCAGAGATAAGCCGCTGTGCTCTGGCGAGAGCTCACAAGTCGAGCACCTTATAGGTCTTGGCTAGAAGCTCTAAAAAATATTTTGTTTATACCTCTGCAACCTGTTTATGCTGGCTTCTTTTTAACACAGCAAGTTCGTCTCCCAGCGAATTTTATGTAGTCTACACCCTCCCTATAGCGCGCCTGCCTCTTAGCCGGAGGTCACCGAGTTCGATTCCGAGCTATTTACGCTGGCTTCTTTTTCGGGGTCCACGAAACAACTGCTGAAGTGCCGCTGTGCAAACCAAGGCGCTTTCAAAAATTTTTCGTGGCGTAGAGGATTCGTTTTCTTATTGTTAATGTCAGCCCCCGGTGTTATACTACCTACAAAGGGAGTTTGTATAAAGTGTGTCGAACAACGTGCTGTCGGTAGAGGTGGTAGAATAACACCTACGGTATCCCCTGTCTGACGTCAGGGGCGACTAAAAGGGACCCCAAGAGCTCTGAACTGGAGAGTGTGAGTTAGTGATTACGAAGCTCTTAGCTAAGTCCTGGCATTGATTTCACAACTTACTTGTGCTAGGCTCCTCACTTTCATCTAACCTATCTGACCTCTCTTAGTCGCATGCTCCTTAGCCGGATGTCCCGGGTTTCATTCCTAGCCAAGTCAGTACTACCAGAATATGCAGTAGTAATTACATCTTAGAGATGAAGGGGATAAGGTTAGTTTGAGATCTACTTAGAAATCGAACCTAGGGTTTACTAAGCAACTGCTAGTATTCCCGATTTACCTGGCAGAGAATACTGTGCTCATTAGTTTTGTAATCTAAGTTCGATTTCCCAGCGAAATCAGAGATTCGTTTTTTACTCTGCTAGCTCCTACGTATAGCGTTTCTGCCTCTTAGCTAGAGGTTCCCGAGTTTGATTCCCGGCCAGGTCAGTACTACCAGAATATGCAGTAGTAGTAATTACATCTTAGCGTTGAACGGGATAAGGCTAGTTCGAGACCTACTTAGAAATCGAACACGGATTTTATCAACCAACTGCTAGTATTCCCAATTTACCTGGCAGGAGATACTGTAGCTATTAGCTTCTTACTCCAAGTTTGATTTCCTAGCGAAGTCAGAGATTGTTTAGCCCGGAAGCCCCCGGGGGAGTTGTGTAAATCAAAGCCTCGACCTTACAAACAATATTTACGACGTGTTCATGCATTGTTATGTGCCGCAGTTTCTCGCCCGGACACCTCGAGTTCGATTCCCAGTCAGGTCGAGGATATGGTAAAATAGCGGCTCCCGGTCTAGAATAACAGTCGCGCTGACACACAAGCCTTCGTGCTGAGCAGCAGCCGCTTCATAGACCAAGGTTGTAATGCCGTAGAAGTTTAGGTTTCTGCCAGCCCACAAGTTCGATTTCCTGGTGAAGTCAGTAGAGTAACACGTACGGTATCCCCTGCCTGATGTAAGAGGCGACTAAAAGGGACTCCAAGGGCTTTGAACTAGACTGCGTAAGTTAGCGACTACAGTGCCCTTAGCTGAGTCCTGGAATTGCTTTTACAACTTACTTGTGCTATGCTCCCCTCTTTCATCTAACCTATCTGACCTCCTTGGTCGCTTACCTCTTAGCCGGAAGTCCTGGGTTTGATTCTCGGCCACGTCAGTACTACCAGAATATGCAGTAGTAGTAATTACATCTTAAAGTTGAAGGGGACAAGGCTAGTTCGAGGTCTACTTAGAAATCGAACCCGGAGTTTACCAAGCAACTGCTAGTATTCCCGATTTACCTGGCAGGAGATACTGTACCTATTATCTTCTTACTCCAAGTGTAGCTCGAAAGATAGTTAAATCCCCAACAGCTTTGCTATCAGCTGTTGTAGATAGCCTAGCCATCACTGAAGAGACGTACTAGGTAAAGTAGCTTTCCACACTGAGCTAACACAATGCTCTTGTATAAAGATGGGAGTTGACAGCTGTCAAAGAGCATGTCGAATTTTTTATATTGCCCGCTACTATATGCATAAGGGAGCAGCCATAAAGATTTAGCCCCGTCAAGATGCCAGCACTGAAGTTAGTGATAGTCTGTTGTTTAAAGACGTCACCTTGACAGCTGTCAGAAAAGTATGTAGAGTTTCCAATTTCGTCTGCAAGAGTGTACAACGATCGCATGTGTGCGCGCGCACCTATCGATTATGCATGCATCGACTGTCGTACTAAACTTCTTCCGACAGAATGTACAACGGTCGCATGTGTACGCGCGCAACTCCCGCTATCTACTGCTCATCGATCTGCGCACATCCCCACCCGCTCACCGATGCAATAAAAAGGCAGTGCACAGTAGCTATTCTTTGCCACCCTCTCGGAAGAGAGAGGCGGCCGTGCCTAGCTCGTTAGCCGGGCAATATTGTTTGGTAGAGGAATAAGACCTCTAGGGAGAGAGCACATCTCTCGATAAAGCATAACTATTTACTTACGTTAGCCTACTATTCCTAAGATAACAGCCGTGGAATTTCAAACTGCCCGCTACTACGTGCCTCTCTTCTTTAAAGATGAAGCTGTCAGCTGTCAAAAATGCACGTGGAATTTTTCAAATTGCCCGCCACCACGTGCCTAAGGTGGTAGCTATAAAGTTTAGTGCCGTAACGATGGCAGCACTGAGGTTAGCGATGCTCTGTTGTTTAAAGATGACAGCTGTCAGGTGTAAAAACGCACGTGGCTTTTTTTACAAACAAGAGCACGTGGCTAAGGTAGCAGCTATAATGTTTAGTACCGTAAAGATGGCAGCACTGACATTAGCGATGCTCTGTTGTTTAAAGATGGCAGCTGTCAGCTTGACAGCTGCCAAAAGAGCACGTGGCTTTGTTTAAAAGCAAGAGCACGTGGTCGTGAGTCACCCGGGGTCAATAACCTCTGGTGGTGACGCAGCAGAAAACATGCTGACTCAGTGAATTTAGAACTCCCTGTGCCCTACGACTTAGTAAAATTGTATTCTCGTATAACCGCGATAGTAGCTGTTCTATCAAATAATACTCCTTAACTACAGTTATAGAAAATACAATTTCTAATTATGTTCATCATGACATACAGTATTTTTCTCTACAGGCTATAATAACAGAAATAATCGTCAATTTACACTTTTGCTGAGTTGTGAGAAATGTTTAGAACAGAATATAATAAAACTCGGAATGTAAAGGATAGAAATAAGACGTTATTGAGTAGACGTAGAATATAAATGATTTTATGCATGCTAGCTGAAATGATATTTTAGTGGGTGGAGTCTAAAATGTTATTCTGGTATAATCACGTTATCAGCGGTTCTACCGAAAAATACTACACAGCGAGAGTTGTAGAAATTAACATTTCTAATAATTTTTATCTTAACATGTTTTACCGTACTGACTATAGTAACAGACATAATCGTGAATTTATACTTTTTCTGAGTTGTGAGAAAAATAGTCAAACACAATGTAATAAAACTCGCAATGTAATGGTTAGGAATCAAACGCTATCTCATAGGGTGTAAATAATGTTTATATGCTAACTGAAATGGTGTTTCAGGGGAAAGACTAACATTTTATTCTCGTATAATCACGTTATCAGCTGTTTTGTTGGAAAATACTACATATTTAGTATTAAAAACTTCATTTTTGTCCGTATTGACTCAAGATTTTACAATGCTTAGTAAAGCTAAAGGTTCCACCTATTCAATACGTTATCGTAATGGTCTATTTAGAACATCACATATTTATTTAACTTATCATAAAATACATCTTTGGTACCGGTTTCGGCAATCCACTATGCCATCATCAGCCATTGAGTTTTTTATAGCAAGGAACATTCAAAAATTTAAAAATATGCAATAGCAAGTCCTATTCTTACATGAAAAACATTAAAAATATAGCTAAATAGCATAGGCCCATTGTACTATACAAATTAACATGTCTTTTTTGAAAAATACAATATTATTTAGTGCATCTAAAATTATTTTATATATATAATTGGCAAAGTCTATGATTTGGTATACCTTATGTACAATAGAATCATGTAAAATTGATTCTATTGTACATAAGGTATACCAAATCATAGACTTTGCCAATTATATATAAAATAATTTTAGATGCACTAAATAATATTGTATTTTTCAAAAAAGACATGTTAATTTGTATAGTACAATGGGCCTATGCTATTTAGCTATATTTTTAATGTTTTTCATGTAAGAATAGGACTTGCTATTGCATATTTTTAAATTTTTGAATGTTCCTTGCTATAAAAAACTCAATGGCTGATGATGGCATAGTGGATTGCCGAAACCGGTACCAAAGATGTATTTTATGATTAAATAAATATGTGATGTTCTAAATAGACCATTACGATAACGTATTGAATAGGTGGAACCTTTAGCTTTACTAAGCATTGTAAAATACTACATAACCAAAGATTTAGAAAATAGCATTTCTGATCATTTTTATCTTAACATGCTTTCCTGTACAGGTTATAATAACAGAGATAATCGTGAATTTATACTTTTGTTGATTTGCTAGGAAATGGTTGAACAGAATGTACAGGTTAGGAATAAGGTAAAATCGTGTAGGCTATAAATAATTGTATTCATGCTATAAAACAAACTTAGAGTGCGCATCGGTGACAGTGAATAGATACTTATAACCCTTATTTCTAGAGGCATAAGAAATTACTTTTTACAAAGTTAACTTGCTATAGTTCATCCTTTCTACATGTGATGACACGTCTGTGACAGTAGGTGCGATGAGCTGGTTTATGCAACTCATATGCAATGCCTATCTTAACAGGTGAGGTCTTGGCTTTGAAGAGCTATTACTGAATAATACCCGCACGACGTAATTCTTGCTCTATTTCTATAATCTCTGATTCATACTTTAAAGCCACGTGCTCTTTTGACAGCTGTCAACCAACATCCTGATAAGGTATTAGGTGTTGCAAACGTTCTACGAGTAAGTTGGGGTCTTTACAGTATCTGACATCTACATAGAGTAACAGAGTTTTTTGTTAACATTGAGACTACGTGCAGACAGTGGATATGTAGAAAACAGTAGAACTTGATTGATGTAGTACGTGATTCTGCAGTGGCATCTTTAGTTAAAAACTTAACTCGTTTTCATAGCGCAGAAGCGTTGAAATCTTATTCTTATTCTACTTCTTCTTCTTCAACCTCATCTTGCTTCTCTTCTTCTTGAGATGTTTGCACGGCGACAGAACGTGTAGTAGGTTTAGGAATTAAAGTAGAATTAAAAAGCTCTGATGATAAAGAAACATTGAGATCTTCTTCTTCCGCTTCTTCCTCCTCCTGCATCTCCTCTTCCTGCTTCTCCTTATCTGGAGGTGTGTGCTTAGTAACAGAACTTGTAGTAGGCTGAGACGATGTCGTATGGTTTAGGTAACGCTTCTTTATATTTCGCTGACGACATTCAGGTAAACTTCCTCAGCGTTCTGCTGGTAGATTACTTGAGGAAAAGTGTTTAGAATACACATGACGTGCGACATCTTCGCGCTTGTTGAATGTAGCATTAAACTGACTGCATGCGAACATTCTGAAGTTATGCTTAACAGCATTATGTCACTGAAAATGGCTTAAAAATTCTTAGCACACAGATCACACTTAAACATAGTAGATGTCGTAATATTAATGTGCTCACATAGGTAGTCATGATGAGTAGCTGTCAAACTGTGTGATAGTACATATGTCACACTAGCACTGTATTCAGAAATAAGGGATATTATTGTAATTATTAGTATGTTACTTCATTTGCATATTTATTCCCAATAGTTTTAGCTGGAAGATCTCCATGTATGATATGAGTAATTTGTTTTGTACAAGCGGATGGGAACACAGTGCTATTTACAACTCGGAAAGTCTCCGTGAGCCAGCGTCCGATGACGGGGTCTTGTTGTTCTTGTCTTGGGACCCGGAAGAGGTTCGGTGTGTGGTCTTGCTAAGGCAAGAGGATCTTTTTTGCTATTGGCTTTACGTCGCATCGACACAGATAGGTCTTATGGTGACGATGGAATAGGAAAGGCCTAGGATTTGGAAAGAAGCGGCCGTGGCCTTAGTTAAGTAACAGCTCCAGCCTTTGCCTGGTGTGAAAATGGGAAACCACGGAAAACCATCTTCAGGGCTGCCGACAGTGGGATTCGAACCCACTATCTCCCGGATGCAATCTCACAGCCGCGCGCCTCTAACCACACGGCCAACTCTCCCGGTCGCAAGGGGAAATTCCGCTCGTGATTGGATGGCCAGGATCAATATAGACGTACCATGTGAGAGTAGGGGGAAGCTGAGTTCCATTTAGGCGTATGCGAAAACGAAGGAGATGTATTACCTTAAAACGTTTGTGGAACGAATTTGACGTGAAATTTTGTGAAATGTGATGTGTGGTACTGACCTACAAACTGTGGAGTGCTTAGGCACTTGGTATTATATCACTTGTGGCGACTTTGTGTCTTATATATTGGTGAGATCTATGGGGTTCTAAATTTCAGAATTTCCATAATTTATGATCTGGAACAACAGGTGTGTGTTGCTCGAGTGAAAGTATCTTTAAACCAAGTGTTAGAATCAGTGAACACAGAATTATAGAGGTACAGAATCTATGTGATATAACAAGTTCCAATAATGAGAATATGCAAGTTGCGTTGATACAGAGAGACAGTATTTATCTACATATACATGCTTTGTAATTAATGTTCATCTGGATGACTACAAATGGTACAGTAGCTTGGTCCTCGCTTTTGGGTTCCACTGTTTTGTTGTTGTTGGATAATTATGTAAATATGGAGTTTTCCAGCAGTATTTTGTGAGTGTATTGTATGCATATTTTGGTGTGTTGATGAGGTGCTCATGCAGGAATACAACTGCAACCGATAATAACAACAGATGACCCTCTGTTATAAGTAGAACTGATTGTCACGTGAATACCAGTGTAACGCATTTCCCTTCAAATCTATCTTTCTTATACAAGATATAGCACGATACAAGTAACCTTTGTACCGAGTGCTCTTTATACTATTGCCTTCTACTTTCTTATCTCATGTATCTCTTCCCCTCTTCCTAACAGAGAGCTCTATCTTCCTCTTCAGAGACCTAGTAAATTATAACTACCTCCTCCTAGACCTAGTAGCGTAGGACTACCTCTTCCTTCTCCTTCTCTTTCTTACTCCTTTACCTCACAAATAGTTATACGCTACAAGGACTATGAGGAGGACGTGACGTTATGCGTGCACTCTAAGCCAGCGTGTAAGGTAGGTTAGGTTAACGCATGGTCAGCGTGACGTTAAGCCTGCACACTTATGCATTTAACCTGGGTATTAAACTTGGAGTATGATATGTTAAGCTTATGCGGTTAACCTGCGAAGTTAGGTTAGGTTACGTTAGCGCTAGGTCAGCGTGACGTTAAGCCTGCACTCTTATGCAGTTATCCCGGGTGTTAAATTTTGAGTTTGTTAGTTTAAGTTTGTACCCATAGGCATCGAACTTAGGTCTTTAAAATTAACGCCCTTGTATGGTAAAGCTGCGGGCGAACCCGGGGTCTGTGAGGTTAAGCCTGCATACATAGCCAGGCGCCCTACGTTTCAAAGCGCCCGCCAAATGAGGTCATGGGAGATTAAGCATGCACTCTTGGTCAGCACATTCCGTGTGGCGGAGGTCTCTCCCAGGCGCGTATGGCGGTGGTGGCGGCTGAAGCCCTCAATTATACCCACTCCCCACGTGAGATTTGCGCTGAACAAAGAGGAAGAGGGATAGAGTTTCTTCGGGATCCCTGCTTCCCCTTTTAATTTCATCCCAGTATCACTTCATAATTATACATCGTCGTCCGGAGACGTGTCAGGTCTTGTCAGCCAACACGCTCCTACGCCTTGGCGCTAGTTGTGGCTTCAATTACATGGCCTGGAATCAGGTCGACTAGATTAGTATGTTTAATGGTGATACTAAACATGCCTACCATTTTCCGACAAAGAACTGCACCGTATTTAAGATACCGTCTGCAACACCTCGCACCTGAAGAAAACAATGACATGTCTCTGTTTCGTTTGTCCACGATACGAGATTTGTAGTTGGGAAAGTGTTACGTACGTAAAGAGGAATATCTTAGCCTTCTAATTTTATCCAATACCCAAAGTCAAGTGGGCGATCAACTCGGGCAACCGATGGCTCTATTTTAAATTTAATGAATAGTAAAGCAAAAATTTGTACAAATATGTGAATAAATGTATTGAACCCTTGGTGGTCCACACAAGGGTCATGGGTTCAGTATTATTGTTATTATTACAGAGACAAGAATTATAACAGCGTCTAAATATCAATTATAAAACTGAATCATAACCTGCTAGGGGCTTGGGGCTTTACGTCGCACCGACACAGATAGGTCTTATGGCGACGATGGGATAGGAAAGGCCTAGGAGTTGGAAGGAAGCGGCCGTGGCCTTAATTAAGGTACAGCCCCAGCATTTGCCTGGTGTGAAAATGGGAAACCACGGAAAACCATTTTCAGGGCTGCCGATAGTGGGATTCGAACCTACTATCTCCCGGATGCAAGCTCACAGCCGCGCGCCTCTACACGCACGGCCAACTCGCCCGGTGAATCATAACCTGGACAGCAGGAAAGCGTGAGTCATAACCAGAGTTGGGAAATAACTGAGTATAATAGTAATCGAATTACTTGTAACGGTCACATTCTTAGTAATTTTTACTCGGAATAGTTACTTTTTACAAAATGTAACTTGTAACTCACTTCTTGAAATCAAATTGTAATCGATACTTTTTAGTAATCGTCACCTACTGGTAATTCATATCGCACGGAAGGAGAAACGTGAAAAATATTATGGTGGAAATAACGTTTTCAGTTGTACTAAAAGCAGAACCAGTTATGTACGAGACACTTTCTTACCTTTCCAGTACTTTCAAAGACATTCCAACGAGGTTCTTCAAAATTAAACACAGGCATTCCTTCAAGTGTCCCTGTAGGGCGTCATTTCAATAAATGCAGTTAAGCTCCATGGCTAAATGGTTAGCGTGCGGGTCTTTCGTCACAGGGGTCCCGGATTCGATTCCCGGAAGAGTCTGGAATTTTAACCAAAATTGGTTAATTTCGCTGGCACGAGGGATAGGTGTATGTGTCATCTTCATCATCATTTCATCCTCGTCACGAAGCGCAGGGCGCCTACGGGAGTCAAATCCAAAGACCTGCACCTGACGAGCTGAACTTGTCCTCGGACACTCCCGGCACTAAGAGCCAGACGCATTTTCATTTTTTCAATAAATGCAAAGCTGTTTTCCTCTTAAGACGTCGAAGATTAGTGACGAGAATTTGTTTTTTGCTCGTGGCTTTACGTCGCACCGATACAGATAGTCTTATGGCGACGATGGTATAGGAAAGGCCTAGGAGTTGGAAGAAAGCGGCCGTGGCCTTAATCAAGGTACAGCCCCAGCATTTGCCTGGTGTGAAAATGGGAAACTACGGAAAACCATCTTCAGGGCTGCCGACAGTGGGATTCGTACCCACTAACTCCCGGATGGAAGCTCTAACCGCACGGCCAAATCGCCCAGTGACGAGAATTTTAAGAACCAATTAACTTATTTTCAAAGTAAATGGAAAACCATTTCAAACGTTAAATTTCATTGACCAAAATAAAAAGATGGAAAAAGATATTTCAAAAATTCCAAGGTATCGTGTTTAGCCTCACCTAGTGATGATAGTAACTTAATTCCTCTATGCTAAAAACACACACACACAAATTAAGTAATATATTCCATTTCCTCAAGCTTTTCTATTATGGCAGCCCCAAGCGGAAAATATCAGTAATTTCCTTATGACTAACATTCTGTAAATAAATTGTAATCTTACTGATTACTTGTTGAAAAAGTAATACGTAATCGTAATTGAGTAAAATATATCTCAAGTAACAGCATTCGAGCCCAATTACCTTTTTTCTTGTACTCTTCCAGTCATTGGTCATAACATATTGTAGGAGAAATTATATCTAATAACAGTTGAACATTCAAAGCATTTATACAACAAAATGTGCAAAATAATTAACAATATATTTATTTAGTTCAGTGCGATCCTTGGCCTTGCATTAGTGCTGATAGTTCTTCAAATTAAATTACCGAATAGCCTTTATGGCTGAAATCACTTGTCTCTTACTATCAACCGACACATATACGTTTACCAATAGTGTCACTTGACAGTAATAAGAATAAGAATAATAGTAGTAGTAGTAGTAGTAGTAGTAATAATAATCCTCCCCTGCGAACCATGTGACCTTGCCGCGTGGGGAGGCTTGCGCGTCCCAATGAAGCAGACAGCCGAGCCGCAGATGCAACCATTTCGGATGGGTATCCGTTGAGAGACCAAACTAACGAATGTCTCATCGAAAGGGGAGTAGCAGCCTTTCGGAAGTTGCAAGGGCGGCAGTCTAGATGATTGACTGATATGGCCTTGTTATAATAGTCAACATGGCTTAGCTGTGTTGATGTCCGACTCGTTGGATGAATGGTCAGCGTACTGGCCTTCGGTTCAGAGGGTCCCGCGTTCGAGTTCCAGGCAGAACAGGCATTTTAACTTTCATTGATTAATTCCAATGGCTCGGGGGCCGGGATTTGTGCTTTCCCACACATACCACACATAACACTATCCTCCACCACAATAACACGCAGTTACCTACACATGGCACATGCCGCCCACCCTCATCGGAGGGTCTGCCTTACAAGGGCTGAACCCGGCTAGCAATAGCCACAATAAATTATTATTATTATTATTATTATTATTATTATTATTATTATTATTATTATTATTATTATTATTATTATTATTATAGCTGTGTTGATACGGCTACACGGCTGAAAGCAACGGGAAACTACAGCATAACTAACTCCCGAGGACACGCAGCTCTCCCTGTATGAATGATGTACTGATGATGGCTTCCTCCTGGGTAAAATATTCCGGAGGTAAAATAGTCCTCCATTCGGATCTCCTGATGGGGACTGCACGAGAGGGGGCGATCACCACAAAGGTGGATACTGACATACTGCGAGTCGGACCGTGGATTGTTAGAAGTTTGAATCGTTATGGAAGGTTCGAGAATCTGAAAAGGGAGATGGATAGACTAAAGTTAGATTGAGTTGGTATAAGTGAAGTACGTTGGCAGATTTATCAGCACAAAATCAAACAGGAGAAATGCAGGAGTTGGTTCAATAATGAATAAGAAAATAGGGCAGCGGGTAAGCTACCTCGACCAGCATAATGAAAGAAAAAATTATTGTTGTCGAGATAGGCACCGAACCAATGCCCACCACAATAGTGCAGGTCTACATGCCTACCAGTTCAGCGGATGATGAAGAAATCGAAAGAATATAATTATGAAGAGATAGAAGATTTACTACAAATGTAAAAGGTGACAGAATCTAATTGTGGATGGAGACTGGAATGCAGTGGTAGGCCAAGGATGAGAAGGTAATATAGTACGAGAATTCGGATTGGGGAAAATGAACGAGAGAGGAAGTCGGCTGGTTGAATTCTGCACTGACCCTTATTTAGTCCTTGCTAATACCTGGTTCAAACACCATAAACGATGGCTGTATACGTGGACGAGACCTGGAGACACTGCAGGGTATCAAACAGACTTCATTCTGATTAGGCAAAGATTCAGAAACCTGGTGTTGGATTTCAAAACTTTCCCAGGAGCATACGTGGACTCTGACCACAACTTGTTGGTCATGAAATGCCATCTGAAGTTGAAGAAATTGAAGAAAGGAAGGAATACAAGGAGATGGGATCTAAACAAGTTGAAAGAAAGTAGTGTGAGGGATAGTATCAAGAAACATGTTCCACATAGACTAAATGGAAAGGCTGAAGGAAACACAATAGAGGAAAAGTGAATAGTCATGAAAAATGTTAGTAGGGCTGCTGAACAAATGTTAGGAAGGAAGAAAAGATCAACTAAGAATCAGTGAATAACTCAGGAGATACTAGACCTGATTGATGAACGACGAAAATACGATTATGCTAGAAATGAAGAGGGCAGGAAAGAATACAAGCTATTAAAGAATGAAGTGGATAGAAAGTGCAAGGTACCTAATGAAGAATGGCTGAAGGAGAAGTGCAAGAATGTTGAAGGTTGTATAGGCTTAGGAAAGGTAGATGCTGCATACAGGAAAATCAAGGAAACCTGTGGAGAAAGGTTGATAATGTTGTTGTTTAAAGGGGCCTAACATCGAAGGTCATCGGCCCCTAATGGTACGAGATGGACGACATGAGAGGAAAAGTAAAAATTAAAATATTAAAATGTGTCCACTGACCAGAGTGTAAAATAAATGGTGATGAAAAATGATTATGAGATTAAAACCATCAGTGGATCTAACTCGCAATGCCTTATTGTCCAATAAAAGAATAGAAAATAGGCGTATTAATGGAATAAGGCATTGCCTGGACAGTCAGATGTATATATACATAGAATTCAAGTTATGATTTAAAGTAACACACTAAAATACGCAACACGAACTAAAATAGAGTCAATGGGATAAAAGCGCAGTCGACAAAAAATACACTAAGACAAGAACAAATTACACTCGAGAAAAAAGACCACTATCCCTCATAAAACTTATGACGAGGTCTGCTCGTCATCGCGCAGGATGAGGGAGATGGTAATTTGGAGAAAGGAAATCTGGGTGTATGAATATTACGCGCTCAGATAGAAAGCCACTTCTAAAGAAAGAAGACAAAGCAGAAAGCTGGCAGGAACATATCCAACAGTTCTATCAAGGTAAAGACGTAGATGATTTGGTTCTGGAACAAGAAGAGGCTGTAGATGCTGATGAAATAGGAGACCCAATTTTGAGGCCAGAGTTTGACAGAGCTATGACAGACTTGAATAGGAACAAGGCAGCTGGAATTGATGACATTCCTACTGAATTACTGACTGCCTTAGAAGAAACCAGCATGGCAAGGTTATTCCATCTAGTGCGTAAGATGTATGAGACAGGAAAAGTGCCATCCGATTTTCGGCAGAATGTTCTTATACTTATTCCCAAGAAAGCTGGTGCTGACAAGTGTGAAAACTGCCGCACCATTAGTTTAGTATCTCATGACTGCAACATTGTAATACGTATTATTTACAGAAGAATGGAAAGAAAAATCGAAGCTGAGTTGGGAGAAGATCAATTTGGCATCAGAAGAAATGTAGGAATACGCGAAGCAATCCTGACTTTACGTCTGATCTTAGAGAATCGAATTAATAAGGACAAGCCCACGTACATGACGTTCGTAGATCTAGAAAATACATTCGATAATGTTGACTGGACCAAGCTATTTAAGATTCTGAAGGTGATTGGGATCAGACACCGAGAACGAAGAATGATCTAAAATCCGTATAAAAATCAGTCTGCAGTGATAAGAATCGAGGGCTTTGAAAAAGAAGCAGCAATCCACTCAGGCAAGGCTGCAGACTGCCCCCTTCCTTTTCAATGTTTACATAGAACAGGAAGTAAAACAATCAAAGAGGAATTCGGAATCACAATCCAAGGAGAGGAAATCAAAAACTTGAGATTTGCCGATGATATTGTTCTTTTATCTGAGACTGCAGAAGAGCTCGAGAAGTTGCTGAATGGTATGGGCGAAGTTTTGGGTAAGGAGTACAAGATGAAAATAAATAAGTCCAAAACAAAAGTATAAAGGTAAACTCGTGTCCTCATCCCGAGTTGGTGCAGCTCTTTTCAGGCACACCCCCAATGGAGGTGAGCTGCCTGTACCATTCCAACTACATACCGGCCCTCTTGCCATTCTGAAGTTTCTGGCAGTACCAGAAATCGAACCCGGGCCCCAAAGACGGCAGCTAATAACACTAACCGTTACGCTACGGAGGCGGACAAAACTAAAGTAATGGAGTGCAGTCGAAGGCAGGTGATGCAGGTAATATTAGATTACGAAATGAAGTCTTAAAGGAAGTAGATAAATATTGTTACTTGGATAGTAAAGTAAGTAACGATGCCAGAAGTAAGGAGGACATAAATTGCAGACTAGCACAAGCATGGAAGAGCTTTCTTAAGGAAAGAAATTTGCTCACTTCAAATATTGATATATGAATTAGATGTTTCTGAGGACTTTCATCTGGAGCGTGGCATTGTATGGAAGTGAAACGGGACGATAACTAGCTCAGAAAGAAAGAGAATAGAAGCTTTTGAAGTGTGGTATTACGGAAGAATGCTAAAGGTGAGATGGATAGTTCGAATCACGAATGAAGAGATACTGAATCGAATTGGTGAGAGCAGATCGATTTGGTTAAATTTGACGAGAAGAAGAGATAGAATGGTAGGACATATCTTAAGACACCCAGGACTTGTTTAGTTGGTTTTTGAAGGAAGTGTAGGCCGTATGAACGGTAGGGGCAGACCTAGGTATGAATATGACAAACAGATTAGAGCAGATGTGGGATGCAATTGTTACGAGCTCGATAGCTGCAGTCGCTTAAATGCGGCCAGTATCCAGTAATCGGGAGATAGTGGGTTCAAGCCCCACTGTCGGCAGCCCTGAAGATGGTTTTCAGTGGTTTCCTATTTTCACACCAGGCAAATGCCGGGGCTGTACCTTAATTAAGGCCACGGCCGATTCCTTCCACTTCCTAGGCCTTTCCTCTCCCATCGTCGCCATAAGACATATCAGTGTCGGTGCGACGTAAAACAAAATAGCAAAAAAAAACTACCAATTGTTACGTAGAAATGAAAAGGTTAGCACAGGATAGGGTGGCATGGAAAGCTGAATGAAAACAGTCTATGGACTGATGACTCAAACAATAATAATAATAATAATAATAATAATTCCTGTGGGACGAACCCATAAGAATCAACAAACCAATGTAACAAAATAATTCGTTTTCATAATACCTACACGTGTAGCTTTTACGTATGCAGTTATGATACTGATAATTCTGAGAGTAAGAATTTGTATTACCTGTTGCATGCAGCCCCATATTTTCTCTCACAATATTCTGAACACTCTGACTTGAAATTCTCGGTGGCTTCGTAACATATAGAAAACCAGTCTTTCCCACACACCTCTTAATATTATCTGCACCAACTAGATGGTTGGATAAAATTCCATCTTCTAATTCAGAATCTGTGGATCCATATATTCAATATTGTCTTCTAATTCACCAATTATCCTTTCGAGGGAACTTTCACGAACTAATTCTTCGGCATGACTTTCTTACTGACAATAAACGCTGTACCACAACGTTGTATAAAATATCAAAGTAACAATGATGAGAATCCATTAGAGAGTTATCCACTGTTGAAATGTTGTGTTAGAAATAGAAGAGATAAACACCGCAATAAAAATATAATGATACTTTAGTCGTTCTTTAGAACTACCAATGGGGACGGGGGTGTCTCATAGGCCCGCAAGCTATCTATTGGGATTGTTGAAATGTTACTTTAACATTTTATTGAATTAATACGTACGGTTCGTAGTGTGTTTTACTGCAGTCACTTCCTAGTTTGAGAACCATTCGCAACGGCTGCGTGGCACAATAAGTGGTCCTGAGAGTCAGGATAACAGTTGCTATGGAATAGGAGTGGGCATCTCGGACGTATTCTGAGTCATGGCCCTCCCTATGCTCAGGCGTTAGAGAGATCATGGTTATACTCCATTTCTAATTTTTTAAAGATAAGAAGTATGGAACTAAGTGAGGCCATAGAGGTTCTTAAAAATAGAGGATTGTGGAGGCGTTTGGTAATTCGCAGAGGCTTGCAGACTGAAAGTTGAAATAAATAACAGTGTATAATGAATATGAACGTAGGTATGTATTGAACCGTACCATATCTGCGTGCTATCGTCATTTATTGAATACCTCATGCATATACAGTTTTAAAATTAGCACGGGGATGCGAACAATTGAGAGCGCGCCAGACGCGAGTTGAGGCGTGGTACCTATGCCATCCACGACGGAGAAAAGAAGACCAGCGAAGGGGAGAACTGCGAACGGGATTCACAGATTCACAGATTCACTCTGCTAACCGAGAAACCTAAGTGCCAACTGCAAATATAAAAAGCGGGAAGAAAGAAAGCTGTAATGGTTAGCGACAGAAAACATTGATTGGATTTATCTAGTGTCTCGAGTTGATTAGATATGGTAAGTTATGTCCAATATTCAAATTAGTCATTATACAACATGCTGTGAGAACCGAAAACAAATCCACACAAAGAGTTGGCGTGGTTTGGTCGGTGATTCCCCTAGTGGTGATAAACGGTTGAGGAATCGAGGTAAGCTCGGTCATTCCGATCCAGAGCTCGAAGAAGAAGGTTGCTCGTATAACTTAGTGCGTGTCAATAGAACAATAGAACTGTAGAACCGTACGACGGCCGTGTAATAGTAATTGCGATTATCCAATGTAATCTCTGAACTGACTTGAGAGAAGAGTGTTTAACTAAAGGCATAATTAAAATTATGTCCGGCTCCATGGCTAAATGGTTAGCGTGGTGGCCTATGGTCACAAGGGTTCCGGGTTCGATTCCCGGCAGGGTCGGGAATTTTAACCATCATTGGTTAATTTCGCTGGCACCGAGGCTGGGTGTATGTGTCGTCTTCATCAACATTTCATCCTCATCATGACGCGCAGGTCGCCCAAAGGAGTCAAATCAAAAAAGACCTGCACCTGGCGAGCCGAACGTATCCTTGAACATTCTCGGCACTAAAAGCCATACGCCATTTCATTTCATTGAAATTACGATAGTGAATGCTAGGATAGGGCGCGTAACTAGACTGAGGAGCGGCGCTATAAGACAGTAAGTAAATAAAGTGCGAAGGAAAAGACTAGCTAAAGGCGGAAGTAATGGATATGATTCAGTATAAATAAGATATCTCACGTCGACGAAAAGTATGTACTTAAGCATAATAGTGTGGGGAACAGACCCATCATTTGATGAACTTTTTAGTGATCAATTCTCTCTAAATTGTATGTTCCTTTAAGGGGGAATTTTCGTCCAATTTTTATGTTTTATCGTAATAAATTTGTCCAAGTGTAACATGTTGATTTATCATTCACAAATAGGTATCGTATATTCTGTCCTTCTTTCATTTCATTGGAATAGTTGTTGAGATTTCATTTGACTCACAGAAAAACCGAAGGCGGACTTTGCCGCTGAGCAGCCGGATGAAGATGCAGGGAAGCAGTAAGGTACAATATGTATGTATGTATGTATGTATGTATGTATGTATGTATGTATGTATGTATGTATGTATGTATGTATGTATGTATGTATGTATGTATGTATGTATGTATGTATGTATGTATGTATGTATGTATGTATGTATGTATGTATGTATGTATGTATGTATGTATGTATGTATGTATGTATGTATGTATGTATGTATGTATGTATGTACCGGTATGTATGTATGTATGTATGTATGTACCGGTATGTATGTATGTATGTATGTATGTATGTATGTATGTATGTATGTATGTATGTATGTATGTATGTATGTATGTATGTATGTAAGTAAGTATTTTGAACGTATGCTTCTCTTGACAATGCACTCCTTTGGAATTAGATGTAAGTATTTTGAACGTATGCTTCTCTTGACAATGCACTCCTTTGGAATTAGATGTGTGCCATATCTGTCATCTATCATTTTTGCCGTACGTGTTACAACCTCGTCGTGCAAGTATGAGTTTTCTGCGCTTGTGGTTATTTTATGACATGCCGTGGAGACAATGAAGTTAACCGCGACAAGGTCAAACGATAACTATAACTGTTGGAATAGCTAAATCTCAATCTCTAAACCAGTTAAATTACGTGAAGCAAATTATTCGCCTGTCAGAAGAAGTATGCAAGCGCTCTGGTTAGTTACGTGGGTACATATCAACGCCAATTAAGTAAATGTGTTTCCAGGGAATCATTTCAACAAGATTTTATAATTATTCTGGAATATATTACAAGTGCTGTAGTGGTGATAAATGTGTAACGACGATTTAATAATTCAGTATTTCCACTGACTACACTTCCACTTGTGGGTAAGCAGCGACAGACTAAACTATGTGCAGAGCGACCCTGAACTTTCTCTTGCATTCTGACGTTCGCCGTGGAGGTGAACACACTTCGATAACAGACTGTAACTATACATGTTCAGGTGTAGACTCCTGATCTCGACTTTTCCGCGAATTAAAGTACGTATTTTTGAAATATTGAAGAGGATCTACAACGAGGATATTTTGTAATTGGTTTGTGCAAGTTTCATCACCTACCAACATAGACTTATCGCCGGCAGAATATACCCTGCCCAGTATCATGATGTGACAACTTATCATCAAGTATAACTTCCCTGTCATCATGTGCTGTTAAACTTCGAGATCGAAGGCAACGGCGCAGGGATGGGAAGGCGTCCACCTTGATTGAATCAGCTGAGGGCGGAACTTCCCCGTTTGATATGCAATCAGTAATCTGAGATAAGTCGACATCTCTTTATGCTAAATGCACGTTCTGTAGATTTGTAATTATCTTTCTTTCCTTGGTGTGGACTTGTAGATAGTTCTTTGTTTCCCTTTTTGAGTAGTATTCGTTGAAATGTGGATTTTCTGGTATGTTTTCTTTGTCTCGAGGTGATCGTCGAATAGTAAATCTATTTGGCCGCGAGTCATAGTTTGCAACAGAGTGTTAAGCATGGAGACAATGGTGAATTATGAAGTTTTCTATCCGTGTGATAGTTTAGTTATCGATAAATCATTCATGAATAATTAGACGTCTGTGGACCCATAGTCTTTCTGTGAATATTCTACGGAATTGATTTGTTGATCTGCGAATAATATTTCCGTAAATTTTGGAGTGTTTCTTTGTCTCGTGGTGATTGATGTAATGCCTTCTCGATATTTGATCAGACGTCAGATAGTTGTACATTTCTGTAACTATCAAATTGGATTCATATTATTTAATTCAATAAAATAGGGTACGTTCTTGTGATTAATAGACTTCGAATCTGTGACTACATGTTCGTGAGATATACTGATTGTCGTGAAATGTGTAGTCTTCACTAAATTAATTAATGGTGGAAAGTGATTACGTGAGGTACGTGTAGGGACTAAAGCGTATTTGACATGCTCCTGATGCGTGTGGAGATTTATTACGATTACGTAACGAGAGAGCCGTTGAATTATTGTATGGTGAAGGACAATTGTCTTCAAAATTTAGTTTTCGAGGTATATTATGAAGTCTTCGAAGATTATTAAACCCTTGTTGAATCATTGTATGTGATTTTGAATGATCGTGCATGGTAAATCACCTGATGAAATTTTGTAGATAACTGATTATACCAAAGTGTTTTCGAATTTATTTACCGAGGATTATCTGGGTTATTCAGCGTATTTTTAAAATTAAGTGGACGAAGTACAGTTCTCTTAAAGCCACTTCCAATTCCATAAGTTTGCTAACACTATTGATCACAAGATCTTAACCACGATATGCTAAGCGTGAATAAATTTATTTTAGTAAGTGTGATATTAACGAGTGTTACTATATCCTGTAAATACTTGTATATTTCATTTCTTCAGTAGATATTTTCCAATAGTTAGCCCATAGAATACTAGCTGTGGCAATTTCGTTGATATTTAGTTATTTTTGAGTTGTAGATAGTATAGTGTTACCATATTACGACCATGTGGGTGCCACATTGGGCCATTCATGTGTTTATTTTGTGTGTGTGTGTGTGTGTGTGTGTGTGTGTGTGTGTGTGTGTGTGTGTGTGTGTGTGTGTGAAGTTATCGATGTTGTTCGTTTTCAGCGTTGTTTTGTCGCTTTATTCTTTATTGGTTATTCCTTGATATGAGCCAGGCATATTTTCTGTTAATTGAGGAGACCACAGATATTAAATAATTAATATTCGTTTCTGAACAGATACGTAGCTCATGTGTCAAGTTGAATTTGATTAGCTTACGATTAAGCACAATCCATATTTATAATATTTATACATTAATAATATTAATTACAAAGTAAAATCAGTCAGAACGCAATCTTAAGCCAATTTTATGGCATACAATTTAGTTTAATATGTTATTTGTCATTTTTTAATTCAATTTGATGTTAATAATGCCTATGATTGGTCATTTGATTTTTTCGAGAAAATTTTACATCGCAAGTTTCCTTTTCCGCAAGATAATTTGAGATTATGTCAATTAAGTCATGCCACACAAAGTCACATTTCGAATGTACGAATCAATTCGGTTAGAATGAGTAGGAAAAATTATTTGTACAATCCCATTTGCTTGCTCAGTTTTTGTTACCTCAAGAGTTCAGTCAAGACGAAAATAACGTAGTAACCATTCTCACAATCACAGTAGTTAGGACGGCTTTGTTCATTTGACCCTATTGAGTAAATCAGATTATATTTAAAATGAAGTTTTACCACTTTTATTTGCCAAATCCCACGTCATCTCTTTCCTTTAGATTATGTGAAATTATTTTGGACGCCAAATCCTTACTGAGCAGCCTTGAGTTGGTCTCGTGCTCTCTGATGATCTTGTAACGGGAACCGTATGTAGGTAGGTAGGTAGGTAGGTATTGAACCCTTAAAGGCGGTTTACGATTAAGCAAAACCCATGTTTATAAATTAATAAATATTAATTACAACGTAGAATCAGTCAGAACGCAATCTTAAGCCAATTTTATGCCATAAAATGGTATTTTTTTATTTACGCAATATTTCTCGAGAAATGATCGCAGAAATGGATTGTTTAATTTATTCCGTGGAATGTAGCTGCATACGAAAGACCTACAAAGATCATTTGAAAATGTATTAAGAATACAGGATAGGGCTTTACCTGCGTAAAAAGTAGTTGTTGTAGTGTGCTGTTCTTCTCCTCCTTTGCTTTAATATGTGCAGTTATTTTTGAATGCTGTTCAAGCTGAAATTTCTTTTCACATTTCACTTCCTTTGAGAAAACTTGACAGTACACTATGACACCATCTATTGAATAGTCCCTATTACCCGACACCCACTGATTTAGTAAATCTCTTCTGCTGCTCTTTTCTTAGACATTTTTAGAAACTAATACTTTTAAAAATGAGATGCAGGGCATTAAAATGGAACGTAAGTAGTGAACTGAAAATACTTCTGTCGTGACCAAGTGCCCAACCCCCTGAGATTATTATCTGCTGTGGTAGAGAAAGGAATTCAGGGAAGACCAGCCTGCCTACCCACACCGAAGTTGTGAAAGTAAAGTGCCGTTACACAGAGGGTCAAAAATACTAACTAGTGAGGGATGCATATAAAATAGAAAACTAGCTAGGGATGTACAAAACAGAATTATTTTAGTAGTTCTTGTAATTGTCCTTAAATTCAGACATTATGTACCGGAATATGCTGTTACTTCTAGAATATGCACTAACCCTCAAAATATGTCAAAATATGCAATTACATTTGCGCATATGCATTTTTAAAAAATCCGGGCCCTAGTAATGACCTTAACACAACGCCGAAACTTAGGACAACGATGGTAACACACACATCAATGATTACAATAAAAATAAAAATCGCTCAACCTGTGGAAATAATGAAAAAAATGCACGTAATAAATCTCCCGTTACCATCATCCATCAAAGAAAGAAATGCAACCAACTAAACTAAGAATACTATTTTACAAATATTACAACACGTGTCCACACATTATTCATCCACTTTCATGGAGATGGAACACTCCCATAAATGATGGCCTGAAACAGCAGTAATCAATCCGTTAGAAATAGTCTGGGTAATGGCGACTGATAAGATCGTCAATATCTACATAGAACTCAGGTCGTTACCATAATTTATCGAATATTGAGGAATTGGGTAGTATCATACAGCTACGATTTTGATATTATTGCGATGACGCTCATCCAGTATGACAAAAGGCTCTAATAATTTCATACACTCAATTTTATTTTATAAGAAGACATGTGGTTTACCTCGTGGTTCAAAAATACCTTGTGAAGACGCTACCGTCTATGGTTCTCTCACGAAAACAACTACCGGTACTCGCAGATACATCAAATGATGATAAATTACCTCTAAATATTCATTCATCACTATACACAACATCGCAGAAAATAGATTACATGTGCTTCTGATCACAGAAACAGGAAGATTCGCCCCCAAATAGCATATAAAGTTATCATAACCCAATACAACATCCCTACACATGGCAAAAAGTGAGAGGGAAAAATCTAAAATAATTCGCAACATCCGTCCAAAATACCACGGATAAAATTACATAAATGACAGGAACCACACATAAATGTAATAATCAGACAATGTACTGCCTTAAAAGTATGAAATACACTGACTGACAGAGCAAATGCAACACCAAGGAGGAGTGGTTCGAAAGGGATGAAAGTTGGGGAAAAAACAGAGTTGGCACGGAAGAATAATTGATGTTTATTTCAAACCGATATGCAGGTTACACAATGCGCACGGCATCGACTCAGTAGGATGTAGGACCACCGCGAGCGGCGATGCACGCAGAAACACGTCGAGGTACAGAGTCAATAAGAGTGCGGATGGTGTCCTGAGGGATGGTTCTCCATTCTCTGTCAACCATTTGCCACAGTTGGTCGTCCGTACGAGGCTGGGGCAGAGTTTGCAAACGGCGTCCAATGAGATCCCACACGTGTTCGATTGGTGAGAGATCCGGAGAGTACGCTGGCCACGGAAGCATCTGTACACCTCGTAGAGCCTGTTGGGAGATGCGAGCAGTGTGTGGGCGGGCATTATCCTGCTGAAACAGAGCATTGGGCAGCCCCTGAAGGTACGGGAGTGCCACCGGCCGCAGCACATGCTGCACGTAGCGGTGGGCATTTAACGTGCCTTGAATACGCACTAGAGGTGACGTGGAATCATACGCAATAGCGCCCCAAACCATGATGCCCCGTTGTCTAGCGGTAGGGCGCTCCACAGTTACTGCCGGATTTGACCTTTCTCCACGCCGACGCCACACTCGTCTGCGGTGACTATCACTGACAGAACAGAAGCGTGACTCATCGGAGAACACGACGTTCCGCCATTCCCTCATCCAAGTCGCTCTAGCCCGGCACCATGCCAGGCGTGCACGTCTATGCTGTGGAGTCAATGGTAGTCTTCTGAGCGGACGACGGGAGTGCAGGCCTCCTTCAACCAATCGACGGGAAATTGTTCTGGTCGATATTGGAACAGCCAGGGTGTCTTGCACATGCTGAAGAATGGCGGTTGACGTGTGTAACGGACTCTTCACTTCATCAGCAACTACTGTTATGAAACTCGCCACGCACATATCCTTTTTTCTACGATTAGTATGGACTTACCCTCATCATGATATAACTGCATTTTTCTCCAACTGGAACTTGCATACTTCATACCTTGCATGAACTCTACTCTATTCATCTTCACCATCTTCGATAAACTAACTTCCTTTTTGCCGGCTGACGTCACGTGACCACCTGGTTTATTCGCGCATGCTTCACTAATCTCTGGAATCTTCCAGATATATTTCTCATTCTACTCCACACTATAAATACCTGGCCTTCCTCTGGAAACATTGAGATGGACTTAGGCCTGTGTGGAGGGAGCACCATTCTACGTCAACTTCGTCCTTAATTATATGTGCCCAGAAGACTTCATGTGCGGGCAGTTCAATTTGTTCCAGATGAGGTATGACAAACTGATTTCTTTACTGTAAATACTTTTAATCGCATTGGGATAGACTTTGCCTGCAAAATTAAGCTGGGAGCATAGCATTTCCAGGCCGAAATTTCACTTGCCCTTTTTGGATTTAAAACTTTTCATTCACGGCCTTTCGTAACAACTTTCTTTTGAAATGTGCGTGTGGTGTATTGGCAACTGTGCGACTTCTATTGTACACGTACTTCTATTCGTTCAGTGCTTCAGAATATTGTGAAACTGGTTCTATGAAACTACTTGGTGATTACTCGGCTGTAGAACTACGTTACCTAGTGTTAATCTGTGGGATAACTGAAGTAATGGTGACCTGGATATTGTATTTGCATTTTGTTCAGATAATTTTTTCTGCTGGTGTACTCGAATTTGCTAACTGAACATCTTCCCTTTCTTGTCGTTCTCGATTTCTCTTTTTATCGCAGTATTCATTCTTTCCTTGTTTGCCCTTTTCCTTTCCTGCGGCATCTTCTCTTTTTCCTTTCTTTCTCTTGCATATCTTATCTCTTTTTTGTTGTTGTTGTTGTTGATATATGAATTTGTAATCCGTGTAAGTGGTTGGGAAAATTTTATATTTATATACTTCTCATTTCATGTAAATTGTCAGATGTTCGATTTATTGTTTCAATATATATATATATATATATATATTTAAATCTTCTACTGGTTTCTGATCTATTTTCACTTATGTCCCTTATTCCTTCGTATATTTCTCTTTAACCTTCCAGCTTAGGTAGCATACTCCCTTTACCCAATGTCTTGTAACTCTGCAATGCTTGTTGGAGATTTCTAAGTGCACGGCCTCCATTCTTAATTTGATTGTTACTCCACTGCATAAATTTTACTACTCGAGGGAAACTATTCTTAGATTTTCCATTGGCACTATTACACATAATATATGTGTATTACTCCCATGGGCCCAGTTACACATGGTAGCAGAGTATATATCGCAGCATAAACCCGAATTGTGTAGTCCATTACTACTTTAAATCTCCACTTTGTTACGGCCTTAGTTGCTTAATATTTTTTCTTGGGTGGTTTAGTATTTCACCTCGCTAGACTTTGCCTTTCTTTTTCTCCTCTTTTTCAACATGGCTTATTTCTCCGACAATTTTTCTCCCTATGCTTCCGATACTTCTGATATTTTATTTGATCCTCATTTCAATTTTTCTGATCCCAATCCTTTTACTAATCTGTCTTATAACCCTTTTGTTACTTCTACATCTTGTCCCTTTACTACTACAGCTTCTTCCAGTGCGGGCTCTGAATCTCTACCACCCCCACTTCCACCTAACACCCCTCTCTATCCTGATCTTTCTCTTTTTACTGCCGAGTCGAAACCTCCACTTAACCAGGCACCTCCGCCTTCTGTCGACAAAACTCAATCAGCACAGCACTACACTCCTGATTTGCGAACTCCACCACCATCTCCTTCTCAGCAATATTTTTATGAATCCCCATATCATCACAACCCCTCTTCACATCAACCACTTAATTTCCATATTCTCACTAAATGTCTTGACCAGGTACCCGTCATTCAGTCTACTGATCCTGATACTTTGACACAATGGCTTTTTTCAGTTCGCAAATTTCTACAAACTGACTTAGCTCCGTTTTCCCAATTGCTTTCATTGCTTTACCCAAAAACATCTGGTCATCTTAGTAACTTTTGGCTTCAATATATGAAGTCCTCTCACGATTGGGCTCATTTTCGTTCAGTTTTACACACTTATTTTTTGCCTTATGAGATCCGACAACAACTCGGTAACAAGTATATCAGACGTCATCAACGTCCCGATGAATCGGCTTATGATTATCTTGACTCCATCATCGGCTATTCTGACGTGTTAGCTATTGCTCAACATCCCCAGGAAATCGTTTCTCTTATTCGATTTTATGCCTCTCCTGCCTTCCGTCAAATCATTAATCCCTTTTCGCCACCCACTACTGTTCCTCAGCTTTACAGTATCGCTCAACTAGATGTTCTAAATACCCATAGTAACCTTTCTTATTATTCTTCCACTCCACCTCCCCCGTTCAACATTTCAACAATTCGCACACCTTCTACCACTCGTCTACCTTCTCAGGGTAATATCTCTCGTTTCCGTTGTTATCGGTGTCAGGCTATAGGGCACTTAGCGCGCGATTGTACCAATTTTTCCTTGGGAAACTTCACTTCCCGTCGTCAGTAGGCAGCTCACGACCTCATGGGCAAAATCTGCCTCATGTTTCTTCAGCTTTCTCTTCTGGTACTCAATCACAGTCCTATACTCTTGTACAGTTACATAACACTCCCTCCTTAGCCTTATTAGATTCTGGTTCTGTCATTTCCCTAATCAGTTTTTCTTTTTTCCAGCAACTTTTACAAATACATCCGCATCTTCAATTATGCCCTTCTACCCTCAAATGTCTCTCCATATCTCAGCACTCTCTTGACATTGTGGGTCAACTAAAACTCTGTGTTAAAATTTCTAAATTTTCTTGGCCATTTGAATTTCAAGTGGTTAGCAATTGCTCACTCCCTGTCATACTCGGTTATGATTTTTTTGCTCATACTGGCCTTATTTATAATACTGCTATGGCTTCTATCTCATTTTTTTTCAATCCACACGTTCAAATTCCTTTGGTGGACCCCCTTGATTTCCCTATGAACCACGTCTTCAGTCATCAGCATATTTATGCCACTGCTCCCCAACTAGATGCAATTAATGCCTTAAAATCTGAATTCGCTGATGTTATCACTGATAAACTAGGCTCTGTGGTTACTTATCAGGCTCACATTGATTTAATTGATCAAACTCCTGTTCGTTCACCTCCTTACCATCTCAGCCCTCCTCGGATGGCAAAAATGGATGACATTATTCACAAAATGCTTCAGGATGGTACTATTGTTCCGTCCTCTTCCAATTACGCATCCCCGGCATTTCTTGTCGACAAGCCTGATGGTTCTTCGCGCCTGGTAATTGATTACCGTAAATTAAACTCCAAAATCCTCTATGATTCCTATCCTATTCCTAAAATGCAAAACGCTTTCCACTTTTTTTCTAAAGCTAAATATTTTTCTCTTTTAGATCTCAATTCTGCTTACTACCAAATCCCCTTGGACTCACGGAGCAGTCGGCTTACTGCTTTCATCACCCCAAATGGCCTTTTTCAGTTCACAAAAGTTCCCTTTTGGATTGAACTTGGGGTCACAAATCATGCAGAGATTAGTAGATTCTTTATTCTCAGATTTCAAGTACAAATTTCTCTATCCTTATATTGATGATCTTTTAATCTTTAGCCCAGATTTTGAGTCCCACATGACTCATCTCCACCAAGTTCTTTCCAGATTACGTTCTATTGGTCTGACAGTTAACCCCTCTAAAATTTCATTAGCTCAAACTTCTATAAAGTTCTTAGGTCACATTGTGTCACCTCAGGGAGTAGCCGTCGATCCCGAACGTACTTCTGCTATCTCTAATATTCTACCTCCCAAAAATCTCAAACAATTGCGCACCTTTTTAGGTCTGGTTTCTTTCTATCACCGGTTCATCCCTAACTTTTCCCACATTGCTGAGCCTCTCAATTATCTGAAACGTAAAAATGTTCCGTTTACTTGGACTCAATCTCAACAGGATGCCTTTCTTCAGCTTAAATCTCTTTTGATGCATGCTCCCATTCTTCAATTTCCTGATTTCTCCCTACCTTTTGAAATTCATACTGATGCATCTAATCTTGCTGTTGCTGGTGTTTTAACTCAGGTTGTGAATGATGTCCCTCTACCTATCGCCTATTTCAGTCGACTTCTTTCTCCTACTGAAAGGAAATATTCTATCTTTGAACGTGAAGCCCTGGCCCTATTAAATACTATCGAACACTTTGCTGAATATTTGGAGCATAAAGAATTCCTTGTAAAGACTGATAATCAGGCCCTTTCATGGTTATTGCACAATGCACCTAAGATTGGTAGAACTGGCCGATGGCTCATGCGATTGTCCAGATTTAAGTTCTCCCTTAAATTCATTTCTAGCTCTGAAAATTCTGTAGCGGACGCTCTTAGCCGTTTATTTGACACTTCTGCTCCTCAGCCTAGTACCACTGATGATTTACCCCTGAATGTCTCTATGTTGCCTTCACCTTCCTCTGTTAATGCTGTTTTTTCCTTAACAGATTTTCCCCTTTCATTTCAATCTTGTCAGTCGCATCAGCTCACCGATCGGTTCTGCATCCAACTCAAACAATCTTTATCTGACCCCTCTTACCAGGGTCCGTTCACTATTTTTAAAGACCTCTTGGTCTACAAACCCACCAAGAAAGCTTCTCCTAAAGTGGTGCTCCCACAGGCTCTTCAACCCATGATTTTGCAATATTATCACTCCTCCCCTGTAGGTGGGCATCTCGGCATCACCAAAACGTACAACCGTATAGCCTCTCTTTTCTTTTGGCCTCAAATGCGTAAGTCTATTCGCAACTTTGTTCACACTTGTGAATTGTGTCAAAAATCTAAACCTTTAAACATAAAGTCTGCTGGTCTTCATTCTGCCCTTCCACCTACTCACCCTGCCCAAACCTTTTTCATTGATCTAGTTGGACCTATTGTTCGGTCTTCTCGTGGCAACTTGTATATTTTCACCCTGTTGGATGCATTTTCAAAATTTCTAGTCCTCCGACCTTTACGTAAAATTTCTACCAAGATTGTCATCAATTTACTCACTGAACAAATTTTTCCTATTACTGGTTTGCCAGCTAATATTGTTTCTGATAATGCTTCTATTTTCACTTCCGGTGTCTTTTTTAATATGTGTTTTCAACTGGGTATCAAACGTATTTTGACTTCTCCCTACCATCCTCAGTCCAACACCGTGGAAAGGTACCACCGTAATCTTAAAGTTGCTTTATCTATATTTCATAGTTCTTTTCAGAAAGACTGGGATTCTCATCTTTCCTCTTTGGCGTTGGCCTTTAATTCCAGCATCAATAGTTCTACTGCTCAAACTCCGGCTAAGCTCTTTCTTGGTCGTGATCTTCAAACTCCTCTTTCCTTAAATTGGGATTTACACAAACTTTTTGAATCTTTTGATCAGCCATCCTCTTCATCACTCTGGAAAGACGCCTTTAATCAATTGCTAAAAGCTCAACAAGTGCACAAAAACGTTTATAATCCTCGTCATAAGCCATCAAACTTTAAAATTGGCGATTTAGTCCTCGTTGCCAATCATCCGCACAGCTCGGCAATCGATGCCACCTCTGCTAAACTTGCTCTTCGATGGCTTGGTCCATACCGTATTTTGTCTTTCCCTACCCCTGTCACTGTATTTTTGCAATCTACGACTGATTTGTTCGACACTAAGAAACTTCATCTGAGTCAGCTCAAGCGATTTCATCCTTCTTGAACTTTCACATCTTGCTTTTCTTTGCACTGTGTTTTCCTTCTCTTGTTATTACCTCTTCTTTCTAAAAATTTTTTTCTCTCTCTCTTTTCTGCTTCTAGTCTGGAAATGTCTACTGCTCCCAGTGTTATTTTTCTTTGTTTTTCTTCTTATTCTTTGTTGTTTGTCTACCTCATCCCTTCCTTTTGCTCCCTTTATGGATTTTTTTTTCTCCTTCTCCCCCTCCACACAGGTCTCTCCAGTCTCCCTCCCAGCCCAGTCGGCACAGGTTGTAATGGGAGTGTAAATATGCTTCCCAACCATTTTCTTTCTCTCTTTTAAAATTGTTCTTCATTTTTATTGTTGTTTGTGATATTTACATTTATATATCTATGTATATATTTCTATTTATAACTACTTTCCTCTCCTTCCCTTCTCCCCTTGCTAACGCGTTAGCCCTTTCCTTTTTCTTCTTCTTCCCCTACCTCTGTGTGTCTTCCTATTTTTCTGACTACGCATGTTCTTTGTGTTTGGATACTTTTTCTGCCGCCTTTTATTTTGTTTTGCAGTACTTTTCCTTTTTGATATATTGTTGCGGCTGCCGTCGACCCCCGCTCCAGCTTTTGGAAGGGCCCTCCATCGCTGTTCCTGGGGCCGTCTCGCCGTCGCCATCCAACTGTATCTTCCGCTTTTCGTCTCCTCCCAGCAATCTTCACTCTTCAATCATATCAGCTACTTCAACTTCAACTACAGTAACTACCAAATACAACCAACTAGATAGAAAAAAAAATTCCTTTGGATTTTTTTCTGGTGCCCGGCGGATAATGTAACGGACTCTTCACTTCATCAGCAACTACTGTTATGAAACTCGCCACGCACATAACCTTTTTTCTACGATTAGTATGGACTTACCCTCATCATGATATAACTGCATTTTTCTCCAACTGGAACTTGCATACTTCATACCTTGCATGAACTCTACTCTATTCATCTTCACCATCTTCGATAAACTAACTTCCTTTTTGCCGGCTGACGTCACGTGACCACCTGGTTTATTCGCGCATGCTTCACTAATCTCTGGAATCTTCCAGATATATTTCTCATTCTACTCCACACTATAAATACCTGGCCTTCCTCTGGAAACATTGAGATGGACTTAGGCCTGTGTGGAGGGAGCACCATTCTACGCCAACTTCGTCCTTAATTATATGTGCCCAGAAGACTTCATGTGCGGGCAGTTCAATTTGTTCCAGATGAGGTATGACAAACTGATTTCTTTACTGTAAATACTTTTAATCGCATTGGGATAGACTTTGCCTGCAAAATTAAGCTGGGAGCATAGAATTTCCAGGCCGAAATTTCACTTGCCCTTTTTGGATTTAAAACTTTTCATTCACGACCTTTCGTAACAACTTTCTTTTGAAATGTGCGTGTGGTGTATTGGCAACTGTGCGACTTCTATTGTACACGTACTTCTATTCGTTCAGTGCTTCAGAATATTGTGAAACTGGTTCTATGAAACTACTTGGTGATTACTCGGCTGTAGAACTACGTTACCTAGTGTTAATCTGTGGGATAACTGAAGTAATGGTGACCTGGATATTGTATTTGCATTTTGTTCAGATAATTTTTTCTGCTGGTGTACTCGAATTTGCTAACTGAACATCTTCCCTTTCTTGTCGTTCTCGATTTCTCTTTTTATCGCAGTATTCATTCTTTCCTTGTTTGCCCTTTTCCTTTCCTGCGGCATCTTCTCTTTTTCCTTTCTTTCTCTTGCATATCTTATCTCTTTTTTGTTGTTGTTGTTGTTGTTGATATATGAATTTGTAATCCGTGTAAGTGGTTGGGAAAATTTTATATTTATATACTTCTCATTTCATGTAAATTGTCAGATGTTCGATTTATTGTTTCAATATATATATATATATATCTATTTTTAAATCTTCTACTGGTTTCTGATCTATTTTCACTTATGTCCCTTATTCCTTCGTATATTTCTCTTTAACCTTCCAGCTTAAGTAGCATACTCCCTTTACCCAATGTCTTGTAACTCTGCAATGCTTGTTGGAGATTTCTAAGTGCACGGCCTCCATTCTTAATTTGATTGTTACTCCACTGCATAAATTTTACTACTCGAGGGAAACTATTCTTAGATTTTCCATTGGCACTATTACACATAATATATGTGTATTACTCCCATGGGCCCAGTTACACGTGGCGTGCGGGGCTGCCACCGCTTGGCGGCGGATGCGCCGATCCTCGTGTGCTGACATCACTCGGGCTGCGCCTGGACCCCTCGCACGTGCCACATGTCCCTGCGCCAACCATCTTCGCCACAGGCGCTGCACCGTGGACACATCCCTATGGGTATCGGCTGCGATTTGACGAAGCGACCAACCTGCCCTTCTCAGCCCGATCACCATACCCCTCGTAAAGTCGTCTGTCTGCTGGAAATGCCTCCGTTGACGGCCGCCTGGCATTCTTAGCTATACACGTGTCCTGTGGCACACGACAACACGTTCTACAATGACTGTCGGCTGAGAAATCACGGTACGAAGTGGGCCATTCGCCAACGCCGTGTCCCATTTATCGTTCGCTACGTGCACAGCACAGCGGCGCATTTCACATCATGAGCATACCTCAGTGACGTCAGTCTACCCTGCAATTGGCATAAAGTTCTGACCACTCCTTCTTGGTGTTGCATTTGCTCTGTCAGTCAGTGTAGGATTCAAAAGAAATCTATCCGTAACACTAGCGCAGCATTCGTACGTCAGATGAGCCTGCTCCCTAATTAAAATATAGCAAACACTTTTGGTAAAATACAGGAGAAATAAACTCCGAAGAATAAAAACTATTACACGTACACAATCCTCAATATTGTAGAAATTGAATGGAAAAGTAATATTCCTTAAAGGTTAGCGGATGGCTGATATTTAAACCAGATACTTGTCCGATGACATGACTTACTGAAACCCGCATGGTCGATGATGTTGACGTACAGTCATCACGCACCTTAAAAATCGTATAATAGGAGAAAATGGACTCAAAGTCGTATAACACAAGAAAATGACATGGTAAGGTTACCAAAAATCTACTCAAACTACTGTTCAACCAATAATTCCTTCAAGAAGAAAGTTAACTACTTGTTACAGCTACATAGAACAGATAATACCCAGTATAAATGAATTGTCTACTTAACTTGGATGTCTTGATGACCCTGGTTTCCTTCTAGGCTGGATTTATGGCATTAGGACGCTGTCGGCATCGGTCCTCCCTTTTAGTGCTGCATCTTGAGCTGGGCGATGTCTTCGGGGCACACAAATTTCCTACTGTTGGTCTTCATTGCCTCGGCCGGTCACGAACTGGTACTTCTTGATGTACACTGAAACTTACAAGAAAATATTAGTATGGATTCCCAACTCGTGGTTTCACAATTGACATGTAATGATACGTACTTTCTTTATGAACACTATTGACGTCTGCTATGAATGTAGATGGTCTGTTAAACTCAGGGGCGTATATAAGGGGGGGGGGCAGGGTACTTGGCCCCCCCGAAATAGTGAATATAAAGAAAAAAAGTACCGTAATCTGAAGTATTTTAATGAATCATGCGCGAAGGCATCGCCTACTTTTCCCTGTAGGTGAGGGGAATGGGGTGGAAGTGGTGTGAAGTTCGTGGCAGTGATCACTGAACACCGGAAGCTCCCGGTCCCGCCCGGCTACCTGCCCGTGCGCGGACAACTGAACTGCACCAGTCGCCGCCAGAGGCCAGCACAACAACCGGGCGCCAGAGGTGTGATGAACAGTTCAGTGGCAATCATTGGTTGTTGTTTACGTTTGTTCGACATCTGTTGTACTGAAGTATGGTGCTGTTTTAAGTCTTAATGTTTACGTACTTGATCAGTATACTGAAGTTCGCCGTAAGTGAACCACAATCATAATGAAGAGGCAAGCTTCCATTCAAAACTTTTTCGCCAAGAAAACAAGAGTCAATAAGCCTGCTGGCGATAGTCCTGAAGTCGGTAGTGTTACGAATGGACAAAGTGCAAATGGGCGCGACGGTGACAATGTTGAAGTTGGCTGCGTTGGTAGAACTGCTTCTTGTGATGTCGCTACTTCGAGCTCATTAATGTAGTTCCGGTTATGGAGGATAATAGGCCTAACCAAGTAAGGAAAAATATCTATGAAATTGGAAACTATTGTCAGAACAATTCCGTTCAGTCCTTCACAAACGAAAACAAATTTTTATGTTAGAAAATGTTTGGAAACCTCAACCTGGATACAAATTTCCCTCCATTACTAGTTCAAATCATACTAGATCTTTTCAAATGAAGTGGCTAGAAGAATTTACGTGGTTAGCTTATTCAGAGGAAAAATCTGGATGTTTTTGCAAGTACTGCGTGTTATTTTCCCACACCGAAACTGTAGAGAAAGGAAATCACCAAGTAGCAGGGGCGTTGGTCACTCAGGCTTTTACCAATCTTAAAAAAGCCAGGAAAATGTTTAGCAAACATGAAAACTTATCCTATCACAAGAAATATGGTTTGATCGCTTAAAATACAAAATATATTGTTAAGAAAAAGTATGAAAGTGTTATCAATCAAGTAAATGCCCAAAGAAGACAGAATATTGAGAATAATAGAAAACGGCTAATCCCTCTAATACAAACAGTACGACTTTGCGGGAGGCAGCAAATAGCTCTAAGGGGTCATCGTGACTCTGGACGAATAAGCCTTGAAGAACCGTACCAAAATGATGGAAATTTTCGATCTTTGTTGAGATACCGAGCCAACAGTGGAGATAATATTCTTAAAGACCAATTAACGACCAGAGGTGGGAAGACGATGTACACAAGTTACTTCATTCAAAACGAACTTATTAACACATTCGGTCACTTAATCCAATCAAAAATTGTATAAAATATCAGAAAGTCTGTTTTTTATTCCGTTTTAGCAGATGAAACCACTGACATCAGCCAAATCGAACAGTTTTCTCTCTGTGTACGTTACGTATAGGACCAAACTTTCAAAATCAGAGAAGATTTTCTGACATTCGTCCCTGTTATGACGTTACTGGCGCAGGTTTGGCCAACACAATATTGGAGACCTTCTCAACATTAGGGCTTGACCTAAACAAAATGAGAGGCCAAGGGTACGATGGTGCTGCCACGATGAGCGGGTAATTCAAAGACTTTCAAGCTTCCATCAGAGAAAAGCTACCGTTGGCCCAGTATACACATTCTTCACACACTCTAAATTTATGTTTGTCAGATGCGAGAAAAATACCTTCTATCAGAAACTGTATGGGTGTCATAAAAGAAGTCTGTGGATTCTTTCATATGTCACCCAAAAGAACCGAAATATTGAAATCAATGATTTCTGAATGTTGTCCAGAACAAAAGAAAAAGAAACTTATTTCACTGTGTAAAACCCGATGGGCACGACTCAGTAATTTTATTTAACGACATTTTGGAGCCTATCTTTCTCTCCCTTTGCAATATAGAAGAGGAATTAAGTGATTCAGCATCTAAGGCTCACACTCTAAGGAGTGCTATTAGTCAATTTGCATTTCTTTTTAATCTTTTTGTTTTGAGCTGGATGCTATCAACCACGCATAACTTATCTGAGCAGTTTCAAAACAAAAATATAGATTTTCCACAGGCCTTGACTAACGTCACGAGTGTCTTACACCTTCTATCGAAGGAGAGGGCAAATGCTGATGACTCATTTAAAGCCTTGTATAATCAAGTAAAGTCATTCGCTGCCAAACTTGACATTAAAGAAGAGATTCCAAGAATTTTCCGCCTTCAAACAGCACGTAGAAACGTCCCTTACACCACAGAAGAAGAATATTATCGAGTAGCTGTTTATGTGCCATACCTGGACGATTTTTGTAACTCACTAAAAGAGCGCTTAGAATCCTTACAAAACATCCTTCCACAATTGTGCATCATAACAGATTTCGGTTCACTGGAGGCTGCTTTTAGTTTCTACGAAGAAGATCTGTCACATAAAGCGATTGTGCAAAGTGAGTTTATGTTGTGGACAGAAAAGTGGAGTCAGGAAAATCCTTCAAATCTTCCAAAATCGGCTGAAAATTCTCCAGAAAAATGTAACAAGACTTTCTTCTCCAACATTTATACCCTTCTCAAATTACTCGCAGTTCTTCCTGTTTCTATCGCAACCGTAGAAAGAACTTTCTCTAGCCTAAGGAGACTGAAGACTTACTTAAGGAACAGCACATCTGAAAGTAGGCTTGCTTTACTCTCTATCCACAGAGACATTATAGTTAGTGACGAAGAAGTTCTTGATAAGTTTGCAAGTGTACCAAGAAACTTGGACTTCGTTTTGTAACCATTGGTGTACTGTATGTATGTATGTATGTATGTATGTATGTATGTATGTATGTATGTATGTATGTATGTATGTATGTATGTATGTATGTATGTATGTATGTATGTATGTATGTATGTATGTATGTATGTATGTATGTATGTATGTATGTATGTATGTATGTATGTATGTATGTATGTATGTATGTATGTATGTATGTATGTATGTATGTATGTATGTATGTATGTATGTATGTATGTATGTATGTATGTATGTATGTATGTATGTATGTATGTATGTATGTATGTATGTATGTATGTATGTATGTATGTATGTATGTATGTATGTATGTATGTATGTATGTATGTATGTATGTATGTATGTATGTATGTATGTATGTATGTATGTATGTATGTATGTATGTATGTATGTATGTATGTATGTATGTATGTATGTATGTATGTATGTATGTATGTATGTATGTATGTATGTATGTATGTATGTATGTATGTATGTATGTATGTATGTATGTATGTATGTATGTATGTATGTATGTATGTATGTATGTATGTATGTATGTATGTATGTATGTATGTATGTATGTATGTATGTATGTATGTATGTATGTATGTATGTATGTATGTATGTATGTATGTATGTATGTATGTATGTATGTATGTATGTATGTATGTATGTATGTATGTATGTATGTATGTATGTATGTATGTATGTATGTATGTATGTATGTATGTATGTATGTATGTATGTATGTATGTATGTATGTATGTATGTATGTATGTATGTATGTATGTATGTATGTATGTATGTATGTATGTATGTATGTATGTATGTATGTATGTATGTATGTATGTATGTATGTATGTATGTATGTATGTATGTATGTATGTATGTATGTATGTATGTATGTATGTATGTATGTATGTATGTATGTATGTATGTATGTATGTATGTATGTATGTATGTATCAGCCCAAATCAATGTTTCCTTTTTCCTTTCTAAAGTGTTTGAAATCGTCTGACCTCTTAAATTTACTTAACCTAACCTTACATTAATCTTGCCCCCCACCCCTCCAAAATACATTCTATATTCGCCCCGGATTAAACTATCGAAAAATGACACTGTTCTCCTCGTGGTAGCGAGCAACAGCTGTCCAGGTCTATAAAAGACCTCCCTGCGTAGTGAGCATTTGAACCGCACGCGTAGCCAGTAAGTGAGAGAGTCCTTAATCGAGTTCACCACCTATATTGTGAGCTCTGACATCCAGCGTACCTCTTGATTCGATTGACGTGCTGAATTCCTCTACGTCGTAATTAACATGTCCCATGATTTCTTATTAATTCATTAGTTAATTGATTCCATAATTAATTTTATTTCATAATATTATTATTTATACCTTCCTAAACATGCGTTATCAAATCTTTTATGCACACTTGTTGGAGAAAGTTTATTAAGACGTCGAATCTGAAGTTTTGATATTACAGGAAGTTTTAAATGTAATGTTTCTCGTGGTTGGAGAGTTCAGCGGTATTAATAACATTTTTCCGTCTTTTCTTGCGGTGATCACGCTGTACTTCACCCCTCATCAGGTTATACAAAAGAAAAAAGAAAGTCACATCTTTGGATTCCACCGGTGAACACTCTGCGTGGAACACGTTGCGTACAGTCCCGTCACATAAAATTCACTGCCAATTACAATAGACCTAAAATGTCACAGTATATACATGAGTACCTAATTTACAACACAGTTTTTAATATAAAGGAAGGAAAATAAAGGAAAAATGGCGGACGACACGGAAGCTCGTGTAGAAGATGCTCTACAATACCTAACAGATATCGTGGAAACAGGAGGTTATATGAAGAAAGAAAAGAAGGAGGAAATCCTAAAAGCGGTGAGTGTACTGAAAAATTACTTCACTGTGCAGAAAAAGGCTCAAAAATCAAAAAACGATGATGAAAACATGCCATCAATTGAGGTTAAGGGAACACAAACAGAGAGCTTACAAGAGAAGAATGACATATGTGTAGCAGGACAAGTGGCGCCATCTAGCGACCAAGAACAAGAGTTAACAAGAGGCACCCAGCACACGCTGCCATCTACCGGAGAAACGGCAGATGATCTGAAGACCGAGCTACATCGAACACTAGAATACAAAATTACCGAAAAAATCAACAATCAAATGAGAGCAATGATAGGAGACATCACACATAATATCAAAAATATGATTAAAGACGAAATGGCAGCTACAAAGCAGCAGAACCCTGTACCACCGGAATTTGTAAGAATAAATAAGAACGACATCATACGAGAGAGAATCAACCGTCTCACGGAGGAGAGTAGTGGATGGGGAAACCACTCCACCTGGGAGCAAGAACAATAGCCGTATACAGAAGTATCGCATCAACACCAAGAACAAAATCAGACAACGGATGAAGAAGAATAGGAAAAATGGACAAGACAAGCCCACAAAAGGCACAGACGCCCGGAAAGACAGCAACAAACCATGAACGGTACAGGAGCGAAGGATGATGACTTACAAGCAGAAGAAAAGAGGGCCTGGCTGTATGTGGAAAAACTAAAACAGGAGACAACGAAGGACGCCGTAGAAAGATTCCTTGCCAAAAAAAGGAATCACAGAGAACGTTACTTGCGAAGTGATAGAAACAAGATACAGCACCAAAGCTTTCAAGGTAGGAATACCTTTCAAATTCCTTGAAAGTGCAAACAAGAGGGGATTCTGGCCAACAGGAGTAACAGTTAGACGCTAACGTGTTATCCGGTCTTTTCGAAGGGAAACAGGGACATCACTTAAATAAAACAACTCAAAAGCTCTCGGAAATTACAAAACTTGGAGAAATCGATGGGAGAAGAAGAATGGAAATAATGTTATGGAACGTAGAAAGATTAAAGAGCGCAGCATGCATAGCTCCACCAGACTTTCTTGAAGGATATGACGCAGCTATATTCACGAAAACCTTTCTCACAGACCATTGGCAGCATCCGGAATACTATAGCATACACCTGCTAGCGAAACAAGGAGAAAGAGGAAGACCCCAAAGAGGAATAACAGTCATTCTTAAACCGTGGATAACACCAATTGTATCGACATCAGAGCAGAACCACTCTATTCTAATAGAGACAAAATACATCACAATATTAGCAACCTACTTTCAGCCAAATGCAACGGCTACAGATATAATAGACGAATTGGGCCAACAAATAACAGAGCAAGAAAGACATCCCTCTTGTTATTGCAAGGGATTTAAATTGTCGGTTGGACATACCAAATCACAAAACAAAATTCATTAGGGGGAGAAAGTAAGTTTATGATTGTGATGAAATAAAAGTATGAAAATGAATTAAAGAGTAACTTGTACAAGTTGTACCATGCTGCTAACAAACACTTCCTGTCCATCGTTCTTCAACACAACAATGCGGGCGTCCTGTATCCACACCAGTCGGAGCCCGAAATAATTTCGCGCCCTGTTTAAAATGTATCTAATGCCTGTCAGGGATTCCGTCAGTAGAAGGCCAGTTCCTTTGAACGTAAGCTTAGCCCTCCAAAACTCTGTCCCGACAGTAATGGCGGATGATCTTAAAGATTATAGGTCGCTTACCCGTAGCAACAACCTGAGCTGTAGTTCGTTGAAGAACTCCTAATCGGTGGCAGCGATCTATATCAGACAGTTATATCTACATTTAACTTGCCCTTCACAGTGCTGATTACTTTATCGATACGTTCTCTCCAGGCTCTTCTGGAATACCATGCAGCACTAAACAGTTCCGCCGCCTGTACAGTTCAGCTTCATCAACAGTTCAGCCTGTTGGTCGAGGCGCTGTTCAGTGTATTTTAGTTTATGTTTTATGTCTTTCAGCTCATTAGACACCCTTTCCTGGAACTGGAAGAGCTCAGCCGTTAGCCGCTGTAGCTCGTCCACGCGGCAAGTTGCAAGCGGCCTTGGAAATCTTCCATAACATCTTCAATAGACGCTACACGACGAATAGTTTCTTTAGCGGACATGCTGAAAAATGCTTTACGTCAACTGACAGATTAGTTACACTGCGAATGTCACGAATGGCACTTGTTTGCAGTCAATCTTGTTATTTGACAAACAGCTTCAAGTGAATTTGCAAACATAAAATTACTCGCAAGAATTAAAATTTCATAAAACATTAACCATGAGGTATAACCAGTAACTAGAAATCTAACAACAATCTACAATGTTCATTCATTGCACATGATAATTTTTGTACACCAAGAATAAGTTAATGTGTAGAAATGATGATGGCAAGTATAGTGATTTTTCACTACTTTACTATGGTCTTTACAGATATGTGCCCTTAGTCCTAACGTTAGGTTTCCATATGTAATCGTGGGTTACTCCACTTGATTTGTGAAAGTTTAATTCTCGTAAACCGAGCTCCAGACTTTTGTTAACATGAAGGTCATCCAACAATGTAACACCAGTGCAGGGTGCCTTGTATTTTGTCACCTGCGGACCGATCACTAACATTTTGAAAAGTTAACTGTACATATGGCAAAACAAAACACTCCTTCTCCTGACAGACCTAGTAGCGTTAGCATATTTGACCCCGTCCCTTCTCCTAATAACGCCTCTATCTCACAGATAAGCTAGGCGCCACTCCATATGAACACTTCAGAAGAGAGAGAGAGAGACTTCGGAACGGCGTGAGGCAGAGTTAAAGATATTTACTGGCGGAAATATTTATCAACGAATAGCAGATCCGCATGCAAATGACTTTGGTTCATTCCACGTTAAGAAAATAATATTGTTCCTACGACAACGGGGTTGCCATATGAAACGGCTCTGCGCAACACAATCGCGGGGAAACGACGGCACATAAATCTGTGAAATTCAATATTTAACTTCAAGATAACAACCGGAATAAACAAAGCTGCAAATTATTTGTATGAACTAAAGGGGACGAGGAGTTAACGGGGGCTATTTTCGGTTTGTGCAGAATCAGAGGTAAACTACGGCACACGAGAAACCTCAGCATTGAAGTGCAAGGTAAATCGGCGGAGAAAATAGACAAATATTTTTATGGGCTCGAAGGGTGAAGGATGCATTTAATTGTATTTAATACATTTCCCCAGATGGCCTGAGTGGCTCAGACTGTTGTGTCGCTGGCCTTCTGACCCCAAATTGGCAGGTTCGATCCTGGCTCATTCCGGTGGTATTTGAAGGTGCTCAAATACTTCAGCCTCGTGTCGGTAGATTAATTGGTACGTAAGAGAACTCCTGTGGGACTAAATTCCGGCACCTCGGCGTCTCCGAAATCCGTAAAAGTAGTTAATGGGACGTAAAGTATTTATTATTATTATTATTATTATTATTATTATTATTATTATTATTATTATTATTATTATTA